>NC_044042.1:88798588-89398588 GCF_901765095.1 Microcaecilia unicolor | reverse complement strand
ATAATGTTCCTCATGAGACTCCTGAGAAAATGGGGTAGGAGGCAATGTTCTATTGTGGATTACGAATTGGTTATTGGATAGAAAACAGAGGGTAAGGTTAAATGGCCATTTCTTTCAATGGAGAAGGGTGGTGGCTTGCTGCAGGGATCTGAACTGGGACCTGTGCTATATAACATATTTATAAATGATCTGGAAATCGGAACGGCAAGTGAGGTGATTAAATTAGCAGATGGCACAAAACTATTCAAGGTTGTTAAAACACATATGGACTGTGAAAAATTGCAGGAAGACCTTAAGCAATTGGAAGATGGCAGATGAAATTTAATGTGGACAAAGTGATGCACATTAGGAAGAATAATCTGAATCATAGTTACATGATACTGGGCTCCACCTTGGGGGTCAGCACCCAAGAAAAAAGATCTAGATGTCGTTGTAGACAATATGCTGAAATCTTCTGCCCAGTATGCAGTGGTGGCCAAAACAGCAAACAGGATGCTAGAAATGATTAGTAAAGGATGGTAAACAAGACCGAGAATATTATAATGCTTCTATATCGCTCCTTGGTACGACCTCACCTTGAGTATTGTGTTCAGTTCTGACCGCCATATCTCAAAAAAGATATAGCGGAATTAGAAAAGATTCAAAGAAGAGTGGCCAAAATGATAAATGGGATGTTACTCTTCTCATATGAGGAAAGGCTAAAGAGGTTAGGGCTCTTCAGCTTGGAAAATAGACGGCTAAGTGGAGATAAGATTGAAGTCTACAAAATCCTGAATGGTGTAGAACAAGTAGAATTGAATTGATTTTTTTACTCTTTCAAAAAGTGCAACAACTAGGGGACACTCAAGGAAGTTGCATGGAAATACTTTCAAAACAAATAGGAGGAAATATTTTTTCACTGAATGAATAGTTAAGCTCTGGAACTCTATGCCAGAGGATGTAGTAACAGTGGTTAGTGTATTTGGGTTTAAAAAAGGTTTGGACAAGTTCCTGGAGGAAAAGTCCACGGTTTGCTATTGAGACAGACATGGGAAAGCCATTGCGTGCGCTGGGATTGGTAGCATGGAATGTTGCTACTATTTGGGTTTCTGCCATGTACTTGTGACCTGAATTGGCCACTTTTGGAAACAGGATACTGGGCTAACTGGACTATTGGTCTGACCTAGTAGTATGGCTACTCATATGTTCTTATACATAGAAAAAAGCAAAGTATGGTCTATAAAACTCCCCTCTGAAATGACCTGGCTTGATAATATGAGCTGATTTACAAAAGCCACAACAGCTTAATGCTCTAATAAGGAATAACCCTTCCAGCTGCCAGTACACAATACCCCTGAGCTAAGATCCTTATTTCACTGCTGAGAGTTCGAAAAGAAGATAAGAGTCTGAAAAAGAAAAGAGAGAGAGAGACTGCCAGATTCTGAAAGAGAGAGAGGAAAGAAGATGAGATTCAGAATAAAGAAAAATAGAAAAGGAGAAAGCTTGCCAGATTCTGAAAGAAACAGAGAAACGGAAATAAGTGAGATTTTGTAAAAGTACTAAACAATACAAAAAACAAAAAGGCACAAAACTGCTTGCAGAATAGTAAGAACAAACAAAAAAGCAGAATTAGGTCAATAAACCTTTTGACCTAATTCTGCTTTTTTGTTTGTTCAAAGTACTAAACAATTACTGAATGTGGTCCAAGAAGAGAATAATGATTCTAATACTGATATTTTCCGATCTGACGAAGGGCAACCTTCGAAAGCTAATCAAGAAATCTATTAAGTTATGTCCAATAAAAAAGGTATCATCTTATTTTCTTTTCCATGTTTTATTTCTATTGATTACCTATAAAAGTGGACAAACACGGCTACCACACCTCTCTACTCAATACTGATATTGTAATCCACCTGGGGACAAATGACCTGGCCAACAATAGCAAGTTTGGAGCACAGAGAATGTTCCAGAAGCTTGGGGAGAGACTCGTATCTTTGGTTCAGACTGCAGCTTTTTCTGAAATTATCCCTACATATGGAAAGGGAGAGGAAAGACTACATAAAATAGAGCAGTTCAGAAAGTGGCTTGAAGGATGGCGTAAGGTTTTTAATACATTGGAGGATGGGGCAGTATGTGGAAGAATAGCAGGCTGTATATGGTATGTACTTCCCACCCACCCCCCAAACGATGGGAGTGACCCCCTACCTGATGCCTACTCCCCCTCCCACCCTCAGAACCAAGATAAGATGCTTCTCCCCCCCCCCCCCCCCCCCCCCCCCATTGCTGGGGGCTTACCAGTCCATTTCTTGGTGGCCCAATGGGAAAGTAGGCAGTTCTGTAACAGGTCACCAAAAGTTTAGGCAATGAATTTCCATGGCTGTGAGCCTATGTTATTCAAAGAGTAATCATAAGTGTTCTTATAAATATTAGCAGAAGCCAGCATCGGTCCACCTAAATGTGGCATTTACACGCTTTGGACTAGTTCACATATATATTACACCTATATATTTCCATGTGGTTTAGAGACTATGCCAAGTGCCCATCCGTGTGACTAAATTAAGTCATGGGCAGTTACGCCAAGCAAACCTTGGTGTAAATGCTGACGTCTAAATTATACACAGACTGGGTGTATTCTATAACACACACAGATTTTAGAAACATCCACAACCTGCCCATTCCACACCCATGGCCATGCCCCCTGGAATTTAGGCGCATCACATTATAGAATGCACAGTTCAATGCATAAATTTTAATTAATGCCAATTAGTGTCAATTGCTCGTTAAGTTGCTATGATCAGTGCTGATTGGCTTGTTACCTAATTAAGTTGTGTGCACAAATTCAGAATATGACTAGATTTACACATGCAACTTAAGTTGCACTATATAGAACCTGGGGGATAGCTTGCAGTATTCTGTAAGTAACCCATGGAAATATTGACTCCACCTATAAGTACATAAGTAATGCCACACTGGGAAAAGACCAAGGGTCCATTGAGCCCAGCATCCTGTCCATGACAGCAGCCAATCTAGGCCAAGGGCACCTGGCGAGCTTCCCAAACATACAAACATTTTATACATGTTATTCTTGGAATTGTGGATTTTTCCCAAGTCCATTTAGTAGTGGTTTATGGACTTGTTCTTTAGGAAACCTATGATAGGCCCCTGCTCCTCCTCTGTGAATGAGCACTAACAAATACACATTAAGGGGAGAATTTTGTATACAACGCCGAACCCTATTTTATAAAGGGCATCCGCCGTCCAACCTTTATAAAACACCAGCATAGCAGTCAGGTTGCACCTAACTTTGGGTGCCACATAGAAACAGATGTAGATCTGGCGCCTACAGTTAGGCACAGATTGGCACTATTCTGTAACTTGGCACCAGTGTTGTATAGTAACTAAGTAAATGTTAAGTAGTTACTGTACTTTTAAGTTTTGTTACTTTCACTTGTAAAGAAGTACAGGATAACATTTGCTACTTTTACTGAAGTAATACTTTTGCCAATTTTTGCTACTTTTACTCAATTAGATCTAATGCTTGCAGTAAAAAGTAAAAGCAGAAGGGAGATGTAAATGAAGATTCCTTAGTAAACCAAATGAAACAGCAAAACTGAGAACACGATTTTGCTATTGCAAACCTTGTCACGCAAACATGGGCAGGTGATTGAAAGCCCCACGCTGTTCCAAACAGCGCTCTCAAAATAGCACTGGAACAGTGCAGGGCTTTACTGCCCTTATAATCAGATAAATAGCATGCAAATGTAAGCACACTATTCTCTCTGGTCATGGGGTAGAAGTGCGGGAGGCACAATCCACCTACACTTGTTTGACAGGTCTGGGCTATCAAAAGCCCAGACCTGTCAAACACAGGGGCTGGAGGTCCTTGGGACCACCAGACCCCAAGTACCCCCACCCCGAGCCAAGCAGAATGGGGGCTGGAGGTCTGGCGGACCTCTGAACCCCCCCCCCCCCCCCGACCCCCCGACATGTTTGGGGGGCTGGAGATCCAGTGGGTCTCCAGCCCCCCTAACCCCTCCCCAGCATCCTCTCAACTGGCCCTAGTGGGCCACGGGTCAATCCCCCCCCCCACCTGGTGGTCTAGTGGCCCTTTCCTGCACTGGGTGGGGCTTTGCACCATATAAGGGCATGTCCCCTTTTATGTTGAATGTGGGGAGATCCAAACCAATGGGAAAGTAGCACCAATTATGTAGCAATTGGCACCCATTATCTCATTAAGTTCCATGTGGATCTCGGAACCACACATAAATTCTGACGCCCAACTGTGGGCAACCTATATAGAATCTGGGGGTTAGCGATTGTGGTGTGTAATTATAGAAGAGCAGTTAGGCGTGTTAATGCCATTTATTATTTGCTTTTTCTTCATCATTTCCCACATAGCGGTTCGCAGTATCTTTTAGTCTCACAATTCCCTTTTTAGTCATTCTCCTTTCACTAATATACCTGAAGAAATGTAAGGAGGGGTGACAAAAATTTCTTCAGGTATATTAGTGAAAGGAGAATGACTAAAAAGGGAATTGTGAGACTAAAAGATACTGTGAACCGCTATGTGGAAAATGATGAAGACGCAAATTTGCTAAATAGATACTTTTGTTCTGTTTTCACAGAGGAAAATCCTGGAGATGGACTGGAAATAGTACAATTGAGAATGAAGTGGATAGAGCACCGTTCACGGAAGAAAGTGTGTATCAACAACTTGAAAAGCTAAAGGTGGACAAAGCCATGGGACCGGACGGGATCCACCTCAGGATATTGAGGGAGCTCAGAGAGGTTTTGGCGGGTCCTCTTAAAGATTTGTTTAATATATCCTTGCAGACGGGAAAGGTTCCGAGGGATTGGAGAACGGCAGAGGTGGTCCCTCTTCACAAAAGTGGTGATAGGGAAGAAGCTGGAAACTACAGACCGGTAAGCCTCACTTTGGTTATTGGAAAAGTAATGGAAGCGATGCTGAAGGAAAGTATAGTGAATTTCCTGGAAGCCAATAAGTTGCAAGATCCCAGACAACATGGTTTTACCAAAGGGAAATCGTGCCAAACGAATCTCATTGAGTTCTTTGATTGGGTGACAGGAGAATTGAATCAGGGACGAGCTATGAACGTAATCTACTTAGATTTCAGCAAAGCTTTTGACACGGTTCCCCACAGGAGGCTCTTAAATAAACTGGAGGGGCTGAAGATAGGACCTGAAGTGGTGAACTGGATTAGGAACTGGTTGACGGACAGACGCCAGAGGGTGGTGGTGAATGGACGCTCGGAGGAGGGAATTTTTCAGAGAAGCCACCTTTTAGAGAGAGTCTGCCTGCAGATTACAGCTCTGTCTCAAAAGCAACAGCTTTTTTCTGAGAAAATACCTTTTAGAGAGAGTCTCTCTACAGAGAACAGCTCTGTCTCTTAGGCTTAGTCCCTCCCACCCCTAGAGTGACATCTCTTAAATAGCCTCCCTACAGCCAAATTATCACTACTGACCTCTTCCAACTACATCTATTCCTAATTCATCACCTTCCCCCAGTAGCCCAGCCTACCAGTTTCACCCATTCCAACATTCCAGTGTTCCAGCAATCCAATTCTGCACTGCCATGTCCCCTATACACACTCTCTTCCTGATGCTGTCCCTTCCCAACCTACTTCTTAACCCAAAAACACTTTGCACTGCTGCTACACTTTACCCTCTCCTTACCCTCATCACCTCACCTTCTCTCCTTTCCCCTTCCTTCTCCTTAGCCCTCAACCTTCAACATTTCCTTCCTGCTGTTGACCCATCTCCATTCCTCCTATGCACATCCCGCCTTCGTCGCCCTACCTCCCCTACCCTTCTTCGTATTGTCTTACTCCTTCTCCTACTATCCGCTGGGGACATCAATCCCAATCCAGGTCCCCCACACCAATCCTCATCCTATCTATGCAGACCACTCCGGAACGTCTCCAACCTCATTTCCATTCCCCTCCTCTCCCCCTTCTTCCCTCCCCTTCTTGTGCGCCCTATGGAATGCCCGATCTGTCTGCAACAAACTCTCCTTTACCCATGACCTCTTCATCTCCCATTCTCTCCAACTCCTCGCCCTAACTGAAACCTGGCTCACCCCTGATGACTCTGCCTCAGTAGCGGCCCTATGCCATGGAGGCTATCTCTTCTCCCATTCTTCCCGCCCAGTTGGCTGCAGTGGCGGCGTTGGGTTACTACTTTCGCCCTCCTGCAGTTTTCAACCTCTCCTCCTACCGCAGTCTCACTGCTTCTCATCCTTTGAAGTTCACTCCATCCGTCTATTCTACCCGCTGCCACTCAGAGTTGCAGTCATTTACCGCGCCCCTGATAAGTCCCTATCTTCCTTCCTTACCGACTTCGATGCCTGGCTCTCCGTTTTTCTTGAGCCCTCATCCCCATCCCTCATTCTCGGAGACTTTAAAATACACGTTGATGACCAATCCGACCCTCACGCTTCTCAGTTCCTCACTCTAGCATCCTCCTTCAAACTCCAGCTATGCTCCACCACCCCTACTCACCGAGATGGCCATTGTCTTGACCTCGTCCTCTCCTCTACCTGCTCATCCTCCAATTTCTGCGCCTCAGCTCTTCCTCCCTCTGACCATCACCTGATCACCTTCACACTTCATCACCCTCCCCTGCAGTCCCGCCCAACACTAACCACTACTTCCAGGAATCTCCAGGCTGTCGACCCTCCCACCTTATCCTCCATTATCTCTAATCTCCTCCCTTCCATCATGTCCTCAGAGTCTGTCGACAAGGCTGTCTCCGCTTACAATGCCACTCTCTCCTCTGCTCTGGACACCCTTGCACCATCCATCTCCCGTCCCACAAGACGTACTAATCCTCAGCCCTGGCTGACCCCTTGCATCCATTACCTTCGCTCCTGCGCCCGATCTGCTGAACGCCTGTGGAGGAAATCTCGTACCCATTCAGATTTCCTTCATTACAAATTCATGCTATCCTCCTTCCAGTCCTCCCTATTCCTTGCCAAACAGGACTATTACACCCTATTGAACAATTCTCTCAGCGCCAACCCTCGTCATCTCTTTGCCACCCTTAACTCCCTCCTCAAAGTGCCCTCCGCTCCCACCAACCCCCCCCCCCCCCCCCCCCCCCCCCCCCACTCTCACCTCAATCACTGGCTGACTACTTCTGCGACAAAGTGCAAAAGATCAACCTTGAGTTCACTACCAAGGCACCTCTTCCTCTTCACCCTTCAACCCTCTCCCTCAACCAACCAACCCAGGCCTCTTTCTCCTCCTTTCCTGATATCACTGAGGAGGAAACCGCCCGCCTTCTTTCCTCCTCGAAATGCACCACTTGTTCCTCTGATCCCATCCCCACCAACTTACTTAACACCATCTCTCATACTGTCACCCCCTATACACATATGAGTTTGTCTTGGGCAGACAGGATGGACCATGCAGGTCTTTTTCTGCCGTCATCTACTATGTTACTATGTCATATCCTCAACCTCTCTCCACTGCAACTGTCCCTGACACCTTCAAGCACGCCGTAGTCACACCTCTCCTCAAAAAAAACATCACTTGACCCAACCAGTCCCTCCAACTACCGCCCCATCTCCCTCCTACCCCTTCTCTCCAAAATACTTGAGCGTGCTGTTCACAGCCGCTGCCTTGATTTTCTCTCCTCTCATGCCATCCTCGATCCGCTTCAATCCGGTTTTCGCCCTCTACACTCGACAGAAACGGCACTCTTTAAAGTCTGTAATGACCTGTTCCTTGCCAAATCCAGAGGCCACTACTCCATCCTCATCCTCCTTGATCTATCCACTGCTTTTGATACTGTCAATCATGATTTACTTCTTGCCACACTGTCCTCATTTGGGTTTCAGGGTTCTGTCCTCTCCTGGTTCTCCTCCTATCTCTCCCACCGCACCTTCAGAGTACACTCTCATGGATCTTCCTCCACCCCCATCCCGCTCTCTGTTGGAGTTCCCCAGGGATCTGTCCTTGGACCCTTCTTTTTTCAATCTACACCTCTTCCCTGGGCTCACTGATCTCATCTCATGGTTTCCAGTATCATCTTTATGCTGATGACACCCAGCTATATCTCTCCACACCAGACATCACCGCGGAGACCCAGGCCAAGGTATCGGCATGCTTATCCGACATTGCTGCATGGATGTCCAACCGCCACCTGAAACTGAACATGTCCAAGACCGAGCTTATCATCTTTCCACCAAAACCCACTTCTCCTCTTCCTCCACTCTCTATCTCAGTTGATGGCACCCTCATCCTCCCCGTTTCATCTGCCCGCAACCTCGGAGTCATCTTCGACTCCTCCCTCTCCTTCTCTGCGCATATCCAGCAGATAGCCAAGACCTGTTGCTTCTTTCTCTTTAACATCAGCAAAATCCGCCCTTTCCTCTCTGAGCACACCACCCGTACTCTCGTCCACACTCTCATTACCTCTCGTCTTGACTACTGCAACCTACTCCTTACTGGCCTCCCACTTAGCCAACTATCCCCCCTTCAATCTGTTCAGAACTCTGCTGCACGTCTTATATTCCGCCTGAACCGATATACTCATATCACCCCTCTTCTCAGGTCACTTCACTGGCTTCCAATCAGATACCGCATACAGTTCAAGCTTCTCCTTCTTACCTACAAATGCACTCAGTCTGCAGCCCCTCATTACCTCTCTACCCTCATTTCCCCTTACGTTCCCGCCCGTAACCTCCGCTCACAGGACAAATCCCTCCTCTCAGTACCCTTCTCCACCACCGTCAACTCCAGGCTCCGCTCATTCTGCCTCGCCTCACCCTATGCTTGGAATAAACTTTCTGAGCCCTTACACCAAGCCCCCTCCCTACCCATCTTCAAATCCTTGCTCAAAGCCCATCTCTTCAATGTTGCTTTCGGCACCTAACCTTTATACCTTTCAGGAAATCTAGACTGCCCCTATTTGACTGACTGTACATTTGTCCTTTAGATTGTAAGCACCTTTGAGCAGGGACTGTTCTTCTATGTTAAATTGTACAGCACTGCATTACCCTAGTAGCGCTTTAGAAATGTCAAGTAGTAGTAGTGGAGTGCCTCAGGGATCGGTGCTGGGGCCGATTCTGTTCAATATATTTGTGAGTGACATTGCCGAAGGGTTAGAAGGTAAAGTTTGCCTATTTGCGGATGATA
Source organism: Microcaecilia unicolor (assembly GCF_901765095.1). Lineage (NCBI taxonomy): Eukaryota > Metazoa > Chordata > Amphibia > Gymnophiona > Siphonopidae > Microcaecilia > Microcaecilia unicolor. The sequence goes on along the minus strand of NC_044042.1, from coordinate 89,389,451 downwards.
CTAAGATCTGTAACAGAGTGGACACCCGGGAGGGAGTGGAAAACATGAAAAAGGATCTGAGGAAGCTAGAAGAATGGTCTAAGGTTTGGCAATTAAAATTCAATGCGAAGAAATGCAAAGTGATGCACTTAGGGAATAGAAATCCACGGGAGACGTATGTGTTAGGCGGGGAGAGTCTAATAGGTACGGGCGGAGAGAGGGATCTTGGGGTGATAGTATCTGAGGATTTGAAGGCGACGAAACAGTGTGACAAAGCGGTGGCTGTAGCTAGAAGGTTGTTAGGCTGTATAGAGAGAGGTGTGACCAGCAGAAGAAAGGGGGTGTTGATGCCCCTGTATAAGTCGTTGGTGAGGCCCCACCTGGAGTATTATGTTCAGTTTTTGAGGCCGTATCTTGTTAAGGATGTAAAAAGAATTGAAGCGGTGCAAAGAAAAGCTACAAGAATGGTATGGGATTTGCGTTACAAGACGTATGAGGAGAGACTTGCTGAACTAAACATGTATACTCTGGAGGAAAGGAGAAACAGGGGTGATATGATACAGATGTTCAAATATTTGAAAGGTATTAATCCGCAAACGAACCTTTTCCGGAGATGGGAAGATGGTAGAACGAGAGGACATGAAATGAGATTGAAGGGGGGCAGACTCAAGAAAAATGTCAGGAAGTATTTTTTCACGGGGAGAGTAGTGGATGCTTGGAATGCCCTCCCGCGGGAGGTGGTGGAAATGAAAACGGTAACGGAATTCAAACATGCGTGGGATAAGCATAAAGGAATCCTGTGCCGAAGGAATGGATCCTCAGGAGGCGGGGATAGTGCTGGGCAGACTTATACGGTCTGTGCCAGAGCCGGTGGTGGGAAGCAGGACTGGTGGTTGGGAGGCAGGGATAGTGCTGGACAGACTTGTACGGTCTATGCCAGAGCCGGTGGTTGGGAGGTGAGGATAGTGCTGGGCAGACTTATACGGTCTGTGCCCTGAAGAGCACAGGTACAAATCAAAGTAGGGTATACACAAAAAGCAGCAAATATGAGTTATCTTGTTGGGCAGACTGGATGGACCGTGCAGGTCTTTTTCTGCTGTCATCTACTATGTTACTATGTAACTGCACACTTTACTCACGTAGATACAGTATTCTATGAATAAAAGTGCACAAATGCCACTTAAATTTAACTGATCTGTTATACAATGAGGAAATTATAATGATTCAACTGATGCATATTTTCCAAAACTGGCAGAGGAAATAAGACTTCCCATATAAGAGAGAGCAGGAGAAACTCCATAGATAACCTTCAGGGAAATGGAAAGAACAGCTAAATATGTCATTTTCTATGTAGCGAAAGGAGTGTAGTATAACCAGAACAACAAAACTGTCTTTATTTTTCTTCTGGACTTTGTAATTCTTTCCTTTCAGCAGTTTAACATTAGTTTGGCAAAGAATGTACAAATTATCGGGCCAAGAAAGACTGAAATTGAATCTGATAAAACTAAGCAGAGGGAAAGAAGCATGGAGCTGGAATTAGGAGGGGTTGCAAGACATGAAATATGACCCTGCCCTTGTCTTGGGAATTATGCATAATTCTTTAGTTAACTAAGGGGCCCTTTTACTAAGCCGCATAAGCGTCTATGCGTTCCCAACGTGCACCAAAATGGAGTAACCGCACAGCTAACATATGGCTTTTGCGGTTATTTCAATTTTTGTGCGCGTCCGAGAAATATTTTTTATTTTCTGCTGCACATATTGGATGCACGCAAAGTGGCATTTGGCCCACGTAGGTCGTTACCGCATGAGACTTTACCACTAGGTCAATGACTGGCAGTAAGGTCTCAGACCCAAAATGGACATGCGGCAATTTTGATTTTGCGGTATGTCCATTTTCAGGAAAAAATTAAAAAAGGCCTTTTTTTCCAGGTGCGCTGAAGAATGATTCTGCGCGTTCCAAAAACCCATGCCTACACTACTGTAGGCCATTTTTCAGCTCACCTTAGTAAAAGGATCCCTACGTGAAGCATCGATCAACATTTATTGACCAATATTCAATAGAATGACAGAGGCTATATGTCAGTCTTGTTGGATTATTTGTAGTAAATAATTAGCAGATTTTAGTACACACAGCTTCAGCTTTAGAAATGTTAATTTCTTTCTTCATCTCTCTCTCATTCACCCCTGAATAATTCACTGCTGAGTCACTTTAAAGTTGAAGTAACAAAACATCTGTTTACTCACAGTTTGCAGTTAGATTATAATCAGACAGGCTTATATATACATATTACTATACATTTGTATTATCAGCTCCTTCCATGTGCTTAGATGGTAATGGATGCTCACACCACCATAGATCCTCTCAGGTTAGGAGAGAACATGAGCTCCATGTGCTCCATGTGCTGCATGTGCTGTGTCTAACCCCCACAGGAAGTTGCATAGCTATGTGACCTCTCTAAGTAATTCACATCAGAGGTCACAGAGTAATCACAGAGAAATAATAGATGACAGGCAATGCATGTAAAATACAATTACATTCCAACAAACCCCTTCTCATGCATAACTGTCATGCAATTATTTATTCATACAAAGTCCAAGCTTTATACGCAGATTCACAAAATGTTCTCTGTGTAACGGTTTGGTCATGATGTCAGCTGTCATCTCACTGGTGTGACAATAGTGTAGACTGATGACCCCTTCTTTCACCAACTCTCGCACGTTGTGGTATTTCGTTGCGATGTGCTTGGTGCGTGACTGAACCTTGTCATTCTGTGACAGTCGGATGCAGCTCTGATTATCTTCCATTATCTGGATTGGTCTCTTTTCAGCTATTCCGAAATCCAGCAAAAGTTTTTCAATCCACATCAGTTCTCTGCACGCTTCCGATACTGCCACATATTCAGCTTCTGTAGAAGACAAACTCACAATACTTTGTTTATGACTGGCCCATGAAATTTGTACATTTCCATACATAAACACATATCCACTTGTGGATTTATAATCAGAATGATCCCCTGCCCAATCTGAATCACAGTAACATATTAGTTTTGGATTACTATTGGCTGAAATCTTTAATTTACAATCAATGGTACCCTTTAAATACCTTACCATCCTTTTAACTGCAGTCCAATCTGATTTGGTAGGTGAGCTGACCCTTCTGCTCAAAATTCCTACTGCATTTGCTATATCAGCCCTGTATGTGGTAGCTAGATATAAAAGCTTACCTATGGCTGATCTATATTGGATGTTATCTGGTAAAGGTTCTATTACTGTTTCATCCTTCAGAAAATCAGTGATCATGGGAGTGCTTACAACTTGGGCATCTTGCATACCTAAACTTTCAATAAGCTCATTTATTTTCTGCTTCTGGCTTAGAAGATAAGAACCATCATTTTGTTTCTCAATTTCTATACCAAGATAGTATGACACATTACCAAGTTCTTTTATCTCAACATTGTGGTTTAAACACTTTACAATGTCCTTGTACTCTTGCTCACTTTTGCTTGCAATGAGCAGATCATCAACAAAAGCTAAAATGTATGCATATTGTCCATTTGTGCACCTAGTGTACAAGCATTTATCTGCTTCACCTTGCTTAAATCCTAAATTTGTCAATATTTCATGCAATTTTTCATTCCAACATTTTTCACTTTGCTTTAATCCATAAAGACCTTTGTTTAATTTACACACTAGCTGTCTTTGTTTTGTATTTATGAAACCTGTTGGCTGTTCCATGTACAAGTCTTCAGTTATATCTCCGTGAAGAAACGCTGTTTTCACATCAATGTGTTTGACTTGCATGCCTTTTGAGACTGCAATGCTCAGAAGTGTTCTGATTGTCGTGTGTTTCACTACAGGTGCAAACACTTCATCAAAATCTTCTCCATATTTTGAAGATATCCCTTTGCCACTAATCTGGCTTTATACCTTTCCACTTTTCCTTGTGCATTCCTTTTTAACTTGAATACCCATTTGCATCCTATAGCTTTCTTGCCAGGAGGTAATTTTGTAAGAATCCAAGTATTATTTTTATCCAATGCATCAATTTCTTCTTGTGCAGCTTTACGCCATTCAGCAGCTTCTTCTGCTGGCATTTTCTCAATCTCATCCCATGTTAAGGGCTCTTGAGCTTCTGCTGACTTTGTTAGGTAAGACAGTCTTGGGGGTGGAACACCTTTGTTTTCCCTGGATGAGCGTCTGACTACAGGTTGGTCCGACCTTTCCGCATCCTCTAAATCTGAGAGTCCTTCTCCAATTGATTCCCCTTCTCCAACTGTACTGTCTTCTTCAATGATCCTTTCTGTGTCTGCTTCCTCTGCCTGTTCCTCGTTAGATACAGATGAGTTGCTTTCAGACATCTGCCTTGGTATGGCATTTATATACACTGGCATGTCTATTATGGTTCTAGTTTCATATTCTGGATGATAAGGCTCATCTGGGATAATCCAGCCTTTATCAACCCTCTTGTTTTCATCAAAATATGTAACATGTCTTATGCCAACAATGCCAGTTTTCAGATTCAAAATTCTATATCCTTTGTGTCCTGGAGTATAGCCAACTAAAATGCCCCTTTCTGTTGTGGAATCCAGCTTATGCCTTCTTTGCTTTGGTACATGAGCATATGCTGTACTTCCAAATGTTCTTATGTGTGACAGGTTTGGCTTCCTACCATGCCATGTCTCATGTGGTGTGCGCTCAGCGCCTTTAGTTGGCATTCTGTTTTGTAGGTACACTGCTGTGAGAATGGCTTCCCCCCATAGTCTTTTAGGGAGATTGCTATCTGACAGCATACATCTGGTCATTTCCACAAGTGACCTAAATTTTCTCTCTGCAACAGAATTTTGCTCTGGTGTATAAGCTACTGTTGTGATATGCTGAATGCCTTCTTGTTCTAGAAATGTGCGCATGCTTTGTGAAGTGAACTCACCACCATTGTCGGTCTGAAGAACCTTTGGTTTTCTTTCAAATTTATTGCTCACCATGGCTACGTATTTCTTCAGCATGTCTGTGACTTGACTTTTTTCTTTCAGCAAATAGGCCACACAGTATCTAGAGAAATCATCCAAGAATATTAGCACAAATCTGTTATTTCCCAATGATGGGATATTAAACGGTCCACATAAGTCACTGTGTATTAAGTCCAGTACTTTATTACTCCTATTTCCTGTGTATGCAGGAAATGAGGGTCTCACACCTTTTTGAGTAACACAGTCTATGCATTTCTCCATTTTACCAGCATCTGCACTTATCTGAATGCCGGTGGCTAGTTGCTTACTGTAAAGATCCTGGATCACCTTAGAATCACGATGTCCCAGGCGGCGGTGCCAGATTTCCGGACTACATTTACCATCATTCTTCCTTACTTGCGCCATATGTGAGGCTTCACCTGAAATGTTCAGCTTATAAACATCATTATGCATAAAAGCTTCAGCATACACTTCATCATTTTTAGAGATTGTGCACTTACTGTTTTCAAAATGAATCACAAATCCCTTCTTATCTAATGTAGATACACTAAGCATATTGCAAACTGCTTGGGGAATATACAAGACATCACTTACAGGAATTTCTTTAACTTCATTAGACACTTTGCATTTTAAGAATCCAATACCTTTTGCTTGGATCTTAGCAGTCCCTGCGTTTGCAGTTTTAAGAATACCTTCCTCTGGACACATTTCCTGAAAGAAATTCTTACAATTGGTTAAATGGCATGTGCTCCCTGAATCCAAAATCCAAGTACTTTCATTTGAATTATTATTTACCATAGTCAAAGATTTTTCTGCCATTAGAAAGCCCTTGTGTTTATCTTTGTCCTTCATACATTTCCTGGTTTGAAAATTCTTTAGTTCCATTGGCTTAGGTGAGCTAGAGGGAGTGTTTTGTGTTTCCTTACACCATTTAGATACATGTCCCTCCTTTCCACATGAGTAGCAAATCAGCTTGCCCTTGGGTGGAGTTTTCCCATAGCTCCGCCTTCCTCTGTTCTTTGCCAAGAAATTTGTTTCATTTCTCTCTGACTGACTTTGAGAACACATCTCCTCAGAATCATTTATTATGCATTCCTGCCTTAGTTTTGATGTTGCCTGTTCAAAAGATTGCCCTTCAATGGCCTCATTTACAGACCTAAAAACATCAAACTTCTTTGATAGTGAGGTAAAAAGAAATGCTCTTTTCAATGCATCACACATGGGAATTCCTGAAAGTTCTAGCTTTTGAAATGAAGACATAAGATGCATAATGTGATCATTACATTTACTTTTATCCCTTAATTTGGTTTCATTCAACTCTGCCAGCCAAATTGGTTGCTGCTTTGCATATGTAGTTGCATACATAGTTCTCAGTTTATATAAAATGTCCTTTGGTGTATCTTTTCCCTCCACTAATATGGCTTGTTTCTCTGAGAGAGCTTCCAAAAGCATGCACTTCACATAATAGTTTGCATTGTCCCATTCAGCCATATTTTCAGCTGTTCTGTCTTGATCTAAGCATATATTTAATCTTTTTGCTCGAAGGAGACATATGAATCTTAATTCCCACTGCTGATAATTAAACTCAGTTAATCTAGGCACCTTGAGAGAATAGAACAATGGTGAATTTCTTCCCTCAGCCATTTTCTTAGCCTTCTGTCTGCTGTGTGGGGGGAGAGAGAGACAGACTGAATCTTTCCTTTAAAACTTAAGAGAAAAATGTGGCCTTTTTTTCTGCCTGGTAATATTTCTCTTCTTTTTCAATTCCTGGCCCCTGGGCCCATAACCCTTTTGTTGGATTATTTGTAGTAAATAATTAGCAGATTTTAGTACACACAGCTTCAGCTTTAGAAATGTTAATTTCTTTCTTCATCTCTCTCTCATTCACCCCTGAATAATTCACTGCTGAGTCACTTTAAAGTTGAAGTAACAAAACATCTGTTACTCACAGTTTGCAGTTAGATTATAATCAGACAGGCTTATATATACATATTACTATACATTTGTATTATCAGCTCCTTCCATGTGCTTAGATGGTAATGGATGCTCACACCACCATAGATCCTCTCAGGTTAGGAGAGAACATGAGCTCCATGTGCTCCATGTGCTGCATGTGCTGTGTCTAACCCCCACAGGAAGTTGCATAGCTATGTGACCTCTCTAAGTAATTCACATCAGAGGTCACAGAGTAATCACAGAGAAATAATAGGTGACAGGCAATGCATGTAAAATACAATTACATTCCAACAAGTCTCAACCTGTGCCAGCAAATAATCAGAGGGATTGCTCCTCTATCCCTACCCTGTACCATGTTCTGGGCTTTTCGGTCACTGACCATTCCCCTACCCCTGTCCTCTCTCCATGTAGAGGTTTCTCAGGCTCTGATCATTCCCCTATCCCCATCCTCTCTCCATGTAAAGGTTTCTCAGGCCACTGATCATTCCCTTATACTTGTCCTCTCTCCATGTAGAGGTTTCCCATGTCAGTGACCAATCCCTCTCCCCTTCTCTGCTCCCCAGTCTCTGTCACCATGTGTTGGGTTCTCAGACTCATGGACTGTCCATTTTCCCCAGCATCAGATCACAGAGTGCTTCTTTACTTGGTTCTTGGTTCACTGACCATGTCTTACATACAGGGGATGTGGGAGGAACTATGACATCTGGGGGAGGGGAGGGCTTTTGGGAAAGGGCATTTTGATTGGAGGGATGCTCAAGGGGGCCCTTTTAAGATGTGGTCTGGGAGCACTGGGCTTCAGCTTTGTAGTTCGATACTCCAGAGTGGTAAAATAACACCATCTTTTATCATCTATAAGTGGCTTGTGGTATACAGCCAGTGCTTGCCGCAAGGCATACTGTAACATTTACATTGTAATGAACTGCTTTACATGCATTTGCATGTTTCACACCTCAATTTTATGCAGCACGGAGTAACCTAAATAACTTTGCATTAGGGCACTGAAACCAGCATTAGAACCCTTTAACCCGTATTGAATTCAAAGTCTGTGCTCTTGCCCACAAGATTGTCTACGGGAAAGCTCCAGCCTATATGTTCAGCCTAATTGACCTCCCGCCAAGGAATTCTGAGAAGTCGTCCCGCACCTATCTCAATCTCCACTTCCCTAATTGCAGGAACTTAAGATACAAGCTGCTCTTTGCCTCTTCTTTTTGCTTCACGTGTCCCCGTTTCTGGAACGCTCTACCATCAACGTTTAAAAGAGACAACTGATCACACACTGTTTAAGAAAGCCCTAAAGACCTACCTGTGTGATCCATGTTACTCCTCTACTGCTTGATCCTCTGCATCCCTTTCCCCTGCTCTTTCCCTCTATTCCCCTCTACTACGTTTTCTACCCTGATTTGCACTAGTATTGTTATGCTGAACTTTTCCTCAAACGCTGTAAGCCACATAGAGCCTGCCTTGGTGGGATTATGTGGGATATAAATGTTCACAATAAATAAATATTAAAAGGCAAATAATGCAAATTAGTTTCCTAACACAGCTTGATAACTACCCCCTAAGGGGAGACTTAGGTCTTGGGTGGGATTGTGACTGAGGACTCTGCTGATTGGGTAAGATGGAAGAGTGGGCATTTGAGGATTTGGTGGGGATATAGTGGAACTAAACCACTGAGCAGGATTAGGCAGAACAGTGGGAATTAATCGATGGGAATGAATGCGGCTGTGAGACTGTGTACAGAAAAATGAGGAGTGGAGACAGCTGAAGGACCTGAAGTATATGGGAATGGGTTGGGAGGTAGAAGGGTCAGAGGTGTTCAGAGACGATGAGAAACTGAGTGTAGTGAATTGCTTGTTTATGTTGTCTAGAAATACAAGGACTCGGGGACATGCAGTGATGCTACTAAGTAGTACATTTAAAACAAACTGGAGAAAATATTTCTTCACTCAATATGTAATTAGAGGCCAACTGAATTTTGGTTTCAGTTACGGTGCCAAAAGAGGCCCAAAATCCTTTTTCTGTCTGGTTTTGGTTTCATCCGAAACACCACAAGACTGTTGCAAGAGGTCATGGCGGCCATTTTGAGAATAGAACTGACATGGAATCACTCCTACCCTGAATATACCACTAGACCACCAGGGATTGTAAGGTAGTCCTGGGGGGGGGGGGGGGGGGTGGAGGTTACTTGCAAATAATGCAATTATGATCCTGCATAGTAGTTTGTATGGTAGATACAGTGCTCCAAATAAATGCTTGTGATACAAAAGTTTAGCAGCAATTTATGTCTGTAAATTTGGGTTAAGTTCCTTAGGAATTAGCCTCTCTGTGGAGATATGACATCAGCTGTCACGCCATCATGAAAGCATTGTGATTTTTAGTTTCAGTTTTCATTAGCTGAGGTCCATGCGTACGGAGGCTATTTTGATTGGAGGTAAAATATGGTCGTTAATTATTCTAATTATTAAATATATTCTAATTATTAAATATATTCGGGCTTGGATGCTATTTGGGTGAATTTCCAGGCTCTGTTGGGTATGATGAAGATGCAGCATTTTAACCAAACTTGTGGTGTGTAGTAGCTAGATTCTATGAGAGAGGAACCTGTAGCGGTCAGCTTTTAGTGTTAGTAGGGAAATAATACTAGAATGAAATGAAGTTTCTATATTAGAAAATAGTTTGAGAAATGTATTGCTCTTCATCGTAATTTTTCAGAGCACATAGTCATCATATTCAGTAACATCAATGTGCTTTTTTTTATTCTGGATTGTGCATCAGGCTTTTATAATGCCCGCAGTGCAGATCAGTTTCTGAACTCCTTTATCCTATTATAATAAGAATCTATATCATGCTTGTCCTTAATCATTTTTATAGCTATATACAAAATGGGAAACATCTCAATGCTATTTTCTGTTCTTGTGCACAGTTTGGGTAAGCATAAAAAACTGGTAATCATGATTTTTTTTTTTTAATACGTTCTCACAAAGTTCCTGTCTCAGAGGATTTTAACAACATCTGCATTGACTTAGGAACCTAAAGTGCCAGATTTGTTGAGAAGTCCTTGTTAAAATGGTTCTCCCAGTTGTCAGCCTGTGCTTGCAGTTCCTGAGACAGGAGGGTGGTAATTTCCTGTGGGTATAACAGAGGGCTGCTGAAAATCCCCAGTGGGCATCATTGGTTCACACTTACACAACCAATCTTTAGTTTTTGGTGTCAGTTTTGGCTGTAGCATCAGTTTCTGCTGAAAGTGTTTAGCCAGTTTTGGTCAACCAGCCTCTACATGTACTTAAACTCTGTAATTCATTGCCAGAGAATTTGGTAAAGGCAGTTAGCTTAGCATGATTTAAAAAGGTTTGAACAAGTTCCTGCTGCTACTACTACTACTTATTATTAAGGGGGGTAAAAGAGTAAATGGGAATAAGAAAGGGACTGGAGGTGCAGAAATGATGACTGACAGGAAAGGAGATGGAGCTGGTAAGAGAATGAGAGGCAAAGAAAGGTAGATGAGGCTGGGAGGGCATAAGTACAGAGATTACACATGGGGGACTAGAACATGGGTGAAAGACAGGGCAACTTGGGGAAGGAATAAGTCATAGGTTGGGAATGGGACTAGGTAAATAAGAGTAGGAAATGGAAAGCTGGTAAATAAATGCAAGAAAAATGAGGGAGACTAAAGACTGGAAGGGGACAAGGAAGAATTAATCCATCTATTGGTAGATAAAGACAGATGAGGATAATATCTGAATTCAAGAAAACATAAAACATTTTTCTCCTCTCCACCATCTCTACTGGGAGGCTGGCTATTTCAAGAAACCAGGCATCTCTGAGAAAAATCCAGAGTGTTCTTAGGTATGACCATGATTTTGCTATCCCTACTTCCCTCTACCTCCTGAGGTCCTGAATTTTAGAAATCCAATGATGTTTGTCATGCTGGTTCTTATTACTCATTCCCCTCCCCTCAGTATGCCACCATCTCTTTCTACTTCTTATTATTGTTGCCTGTATTTTCTTTGAAATTCATCATGTCAGCTGGATTATGGGGGTAACATTTGAAAGATTTATCCAGCTAAAATTTGCTTTGGTCACATAACTCGAACCATTTAAATATTAGGGATGGGCTGGCCAAAAAAATTGTGTGTAGTTTCCTGTATTTGCAGGGTTTTTTTTTTTTTTTTTTAAATAAAATTTCATCTTGCTTTATTTTGTTTTTAAAAAAGGTTTGCTTCAGGACAATTTTGTTGCCCCTCCCAGCCCCAACAATGATAACCCACACCTCTGTAAGAACATCACACAACCCACTCCTGACCCCCCCCCCCCCCTGGAAATGTATCACCCCCATCACCAAAAAGGCAGCCAGTCCTCCCTTGCACTTTCCTGGAAGGGAATATTAGTGATATTTTATTCTCAGCCCCACTGTACTAAAGCAAAGATAGCTGTAGCTCCTGGACCAGAATACCAGAAGCTGAAATCTTGGAAGCAAGTAACAGCAAGGTTGCTCACCCTTAGTGTTTCTTGTTTCCAAGATTTCAGCTTCTGGTGTTCTGGTCCAGGAAAGGGTGGGCAGCCTTGGTCCCCGAGGGTCACAATCCAGTTAGGTTGTCAAGATTTCCACAATGAAATGAGTCTACAAGATAATGAGCGGAGTAGAGCGGACAGATGTGAAGCATTTGTTTACATTTTCAAACAACAATAGAACCAGGGGACATAAGATGAAGCTAGAACATGGTAGATTTAAAACAAACAGGAGAAAGGTTTTCTTTACTCAGCGTGTAGTTGGACTCTGGAACTCGTTGCCGGAGAATGTAGTGACAGCAGCTGGCCTTACGGATTTTAAAGGGGGTTTGGACAGATTCCCGAGGGAAAAGTCCATTGAACATTATTAAAAAAAAATTGGGGGGGGGGGGGGGGGGTTGCTGGGTTCTTGAAGCCTGGATTGGCCGCTGTCGGAGACAGGATTCTGGGCTTGATGGACCATTGGTCTTTTCCCAGTATGGCAGTGCTTATGTTCTTATGAGCAAGAGATTGATTTGCATGTAGTGCTTCCAATGTATGCAAATAGATGTCACTGTGGAAATCATGAAAATCCAACTGGTGTGTGGCCCTTGAGGGCTGTGGTTGCCCACACCTGCTCTAAAGCAATGGTAGGTGTAACCTTGACCAGAATACCAGGAGTTGGAGTCTAGCATGCAGAGTGCTTTGAAAGTTGACTTAACACCATAGACCAGTACTCAACCCTCTCCTGGAGGCACACCTAGCTGGTCAGGTTTTCAAGAATACCACAGTGAATATGCATTAAATAGATTTGCATACTGTGGCTCTTCAATATATGCAAAATTATCTCATAGATATTCATTGTGATAATCCTGTAAATCTAACTAGTAAAGTTATTCAGAGTGACCTGTAGACGTGCTGGGCAATACATGCCCTATTTATCTCCAATTTTTTTTAGCTGATCGCTATAAGACAATAGTTCTTTAAGTCATTTAAGAGTATTCCCATAGAGGTCTGGCAAAATCAACATCAACATTTTATGTCCCTGATATAACAATGGCGACTTAATTTTAGTAATCTGCAAAACTGCTAATGCATGTGGATAATGCAGTAACTTTGCTACAATCTTGCTAGGATAGCGATTGTCTCCTGTGGAGTGTGAGGGAATGTGGTGAGCACGCTTAACCTCAAATACCATTCCAATTTTAGATCCAACAATTGAGGTAGGAATGCCAAATGTTTCCATATCGTTAGCTTCCTGGCCTTCTGGTAATCCCAAACTTCGAATGTTGCTATGGCACATTCTATTATTCATGTCCTTAAGGTCTTTTTTTCTAATGCCACAACACGCTTCATATTTTATTTATTTATTTATTTTTAACATTTGTATCTCACATTTTCCCACCTATTAGCAGGCTCAATGTGGCTTACATAGATCCGTAAATGGTGAATACCAGTTCCAGAGAAGAGAAATACATAGTTAAGGTAGAGGATACAGAGTGAATTTGGTTACAGGAAGGAAAGTTTAACTTATAATAAAAATTGAAAGGTATTAGGAATATTGGGCTGGATTCTACATATGGTGACTAATATCTAGGCGCATCCGATTTACATGCCTAATGGTATTCTATAAGCTGTGTCTACATTCAGATATGGTTTACAGAATAGCGCATTGGCCAGGTGGATGCACCCATTTATGTGAAAAGCTGGTGTAAAAGCCTGCATCTAAATCTAGGCGCGCTCCCCCGAATTCTATAACCGTGCACATACATTTGATTGATGGCCCAGACACGCCCACACTCCTCCTATTGCCGTGCACCCTTTTTGGTTATGCACATTGGAATTTATACGCACCTCTTTTTAGAATATGCCTAAAAAGATACGCACATAAATTCCAATTATTGACAATTAGTGTTGATAATTGGCCATTATTGACCAATTATCAACAATAACTGGCTTGTTAACTAATTGAGTTACGTGCGTAAGTTGGTCACATGCACAAATTTACGTGCGCTATTCGGTGTGCCATATATAGAATCCGGCAGATTGTGTCTAACTTCTAGAAGGGCTTCAGCCTGCACCATCATCTTAGCCTCCAAACTATTGAGACACTGCAATGTTTCTCTGCACTGTTTCTTCGAACCAGTGACATCTTCTTGAAGTACTTGTAGAGCATCTTTGTTCTCTTTCAGAAGATCTTTAATTTGCAGTATTTCAGCCATGACTGTTTGCAGCGATATCTCCAATCCTCTCTCAGCGTTTCCGTTTTACTGCGAGGGTGGATTGGGTTTAGAGCATTTAACTCTTTGAGAAGACAAGGAAGCATAATCTAGCTTCATGGACTTCATAGTTATATATTCCGGCAAAGATGACCACGCAGTGATGATAGTTTAAAGCATAAAAAAATCAGTGTTAGCTATCTAATTCTGCCCGGGAAAGTGCGTTCCCCCCTCCCTCCCCCAGAAGTGGGCTGTTCTCATCCAACAGGGGAAAGGAAAACAAAATGATTAAGAGGATGGAATGATTCTCATATGAGGAACGGTTAAAGAGGTTAGAGCTTTTCAGCTTAGAGAAGAAATGGATGAGGGGAGATATGATAGAAGTTTTTAAAATCCTAAATGGAGTGAAACTGGTAAATGTGAATCAATTGTTTTCTCTTTCAAAAAGTACAAAGACTGAAGGACACTCCATGAAGTTACATAGCAAAGCATTTAAAAGAAATAAGGAAAAATATTTTTTCACTCATTGTATTTTTTCACATCAAGCTCCATCTCTGGCCGTCTTCAAATCTAAGCTAAAAGCCCACCTTTTTGATGCTGCTTTTAACTCCTAACCCTTATTCACTTGCTCAGAACCCTTATTTTATCATCCTCACCTTAATATTCCCTTATCTCTTGTTTGTCCTGTTTGTCTGTCCTAATTAGATTGTAAGCTCTGTCGAGCAGGGACTCTCTTCATGTTCAAGTGTACAGCGCTGCGTACGTCTAGTAGCGCTATAGAAATGATTAGTAGTTAATGTAGCTGGGTTTAGAAAAGGTTTGGACAAATTCCTGGAGGAAAAGGTTTATAAATCATTATTAAGGTCAGGTCTCCCTGGAGTTAAGTGAATCTCACTACTTTGTAGGATTCTGCCAGGTAGTTGTGACCTGGACTTGCCACTGTTAGAAACAGTGGCGTAGCCATAAGGCAATTTTTGGGTGGGCCAACAAGTTGAATGGGTGGGCACTAGAGTTGCCAACTTTTTGAAAGAGAAAAAAAAAACCCAAACAGTCACCTAATACACCCATGCTCTACCTCTACCTCACTCCCAATTAATTCAAGGAGGGTAGCAGTGCAGGCTTCAGTGGCCAATTGAGAGCTAAAGGAAGTACAAGAGCATGCACTCTTCTTCAGCACCCATTGAGCCACGGTCCACCAACACACATATGGTATTGAAAGCCAAATACATTCCGCATCCAGAGAACCTCCTGGCCTTCCACCAACAATGGATGCAGAGCAGAGCAAGGACATTTCCCCATAAAACTCACCATACAAAGAAATTCTGGTAATCTCAATAATAGACATACTGTAAAGTAATTTTAAAAAAATCTATAAACAAAAAGTCACTCAGAATCTAGAGCAAATCTACCATGCCAGCACTAACTTCCAAAACAAGGATCCTCTACCTATGAAAAGGTAGTGCCCTAAATATTACAGTGTGGCCCTAAAATATTGATACATCTATCGAGAAAACTGAACAAGCCAAATTACTACAGAATGCTACATAGAAACTTCATGTTGACAGAATACCTCGGGATCACACACACACAGAACACAAATGCCAAATACAGAATAAGTGACCACAAACTCTATAAATATAAATTAAACTGAAACCCCAAGAAACCAGACCTTGCATGTAGTACAACACTAAGGAAACAAAAAAGAAAGGCATTTCCTCGTGTGCAAAATATAAAGATTTCACATGCCAGGGATGGTGTTTTGGGGGAGGGAGTGCAAATAGGGTAATTGTGCTTGTCTCTTTGGCCAGAGAGAGCCCCAAGCCTGCCAGAAGCTGAAGAAGGCTTTGGGATCCTCTCCCAGATTTCTTCCCTGGGCCCCAGCCATGTCTGACATATGCCAAATCTGACATAGTCTAATCAGAAAATAGAAATAAAAATAAGTTTTTGTACCTTTTTGTTATCTGTTTATTTTTCATATCATATTGGTCCCAGTCTCTGGTTTCTTCTTCCCTGTGTCTTTTTCCTGTCCATTTGACATTTCTTCTCTCTCCAGGTCCACCATCCATCTCTGTGTCCATATATTTCCTTGCTCAGCATCTCTCCTGTGTTCATATCCGAGCATACATTGTCATTCCTTTGTGCAAACTTGTACCTCATGCCCAGCATCTCCCTTCTGTGTTCCTATTCTCCCCCTTGTCTGGTATCTCCCCTCTGTGACCATCATATCTCTATTCCCATATATCTCTCCCCACTCCCATGTCAGGCATTGCCCCTCTGTGCCCATATGCCATCCCAATACAGCATCTCACCTGTATCCCTGTCCACATGCTCCGATCCAATGCCCATCATCTCCCTTCTGTTTCTCTGTACCTCTTTATGTCCCCTTTCTCTCTCCCCCACACCAGTGTCCCTCTCCTCTCTGACCCCACCTCAACCAGCTCCTCTCCTTCTCTCCCCCATATGCATCTGGTTCACTCTCCACTGTGGGTTCAGCATTTGACCCCCTCTTCCTTTATCTCCTTGATCCAACATCCCCCTCCCATAGGTCCAGCACTTCTCTCCCTTTATTCCAGCCCTCCTTGCAGGACCACATCTCTCCCCCTTCCTTCCAGTCCTCCCCTACATATCCAGCACCTCTATCCCTGTGCTGCAGCCCCCTTGCATGCCCAGTACCTCTCCCCTTCCCTCCCACATGTCCAGCAACTCTTTCCCTTTCCTTCCATCCCCTCGCAGTTCCACGTCTCTATCCATTCCCTCCAGCACCTCCTTACATGCCCAGCACCTCTCTCCCTTCCCTCCAACCTCCCGTCCACATACATGCATGTCCAGTAGCTCTTTCCTTCCCTCCCCTCCAACCCCCATGTCCAGCGCCTCTCTCCCCTCCCACAGTACTGGCACCGCCACCTCTATGTCTTCCTTACCCTCCCCCCATCCTTGCCATGATGCTTGCACTTCACGATGTCATCGCCGCCCATCAGGAACTCCACACAGTGCTGCGTCAGAGCCTTCCTCTCTGTCGCGTTCTGCCCAGCATGCATAAACAGGAAGTTGCATCAGAGGGAAGGCTCCGATCCACTGTGTGGAGCTCCTGCCTGATGGCATGATAGCATTAAAGCACAAGCGCCGCCAACGCAGAGGTGGGGAAGGGTAAGAAAGATGTGGAAGTGCTGGAACTTCAGGAGGGGTGAGAGGCGCTGGACATGCGAGGGTGGATGGAAGGGAAGAGGCGCTGCGCTGGACATGTTGGAGGGAAGGAAGAGAGGGAATGTTTTGGTTGGGGTGTAGCGCTTCTGTCCCACCCATAGCTACCCCTGGTTGGAAACAGGATACTGTGGCCCCTTTACTTGACTCTTATATTCTTATGTTCTAAGATTTTACCTTTAAGGTGGAGGCAAAGAAAGCCAACCTAGGCCTTTCTGTGGATTCCTGTGGATGTGCTAGTAACCACTGGAAGCATTTCATAAGGACCTCTCAAATGCAGAGATGCCAAGTTACCCAGTTCCAGGAGAAAGACTTTGTGGTCAATCTTGATTTTGAACTTATACTCCTGACACTACCAGCTGAAATCCATGCCGCATTTCTCATAATACTATGATAGTCACATCCAGGATAGTTGGGTTAAGGCAGTTTCAGTCTGAAATACAAGTCCAGAAAGCATTGCAGGCAAGGAGCCAGGGGGTGAGATGAGGAACCCGGACTGGACTCCTAGCTGCAATGGGGGAAGACATGGGTGTAATGTATAGATTGGCTGCCACTAGGGGGAAAGAGTTAGGAAACCATGTGAAGCATCTGTTCACGCTTTCCAAAAATACTAGGACTAGGGGGCATGCGATGAAACTACAGTGTAGTAAATTTAAAACAAATCGGAGAAAAGTTTTCTTCACCCAACGTGTAATTAAACTCTGGAATTCATTGCCGGAAAATGTGGTGAAGGCGGTTAGCTTAGCAGAGCTTAAAAAGGGGTTGGACGGTTTCCTAAAGGACAAGTCCATAAACCGCTACTAAACGGACTTGGAAAAATCCAAAATCCCAGGAATAACATGTATAGAATGTTTGTACATTTGGGAAGCTTGCCAGGTGCCCTTGGCCTGGATTGGCCGCTGTCGTGGACAAGATGCTGGGCTCGATGGACCCTTGCTCTTTTCCCAGTATGGCATTACTTATGTACTTATGTGTGCAGGAGCTCATCATTAGTCTAATGCTCAACTCAGCTGGTATGGGTGTGGGGGGAGCTAATGAAAGGAGAATGATTGGTTGTGAGAGCAGAAGCCAGGGATTTATTAGGCAGATGGTAAGGAGTTGCAGGCTGAAAACCCTTGGGTAAGAGAGGTCCCTAAAGTATTGAAGCAGGCTGAAATCCCTTGGGTGTGAGGAAGTCCCAAAAGTATTTGCAGGCTAAAAATCCTTGGGTAAGGGAGGTTCCTAAAGTATTGAATTTAGCAGTGAAGCTGATGCAGGGTGAAATCCCTTGGGTATGAGGAGTCCCTAAAGTATTGAACTCTTCTGAAGGTAAAGAGAGTAGAAGGTAGAAACTGCTGCTTTGTGATTTAACTGTGATGATGAATTGAATGAACTGTTTCTATTTGGAATTGAACAATTGTTTATTGTGCACTGGATAAAGAGCCCAGACTGGAGCTGACTGTGAGCCTGTATTGAATCCTGGTATGTGCTGATAGCCTAATGCTTAAAGGGGACTGTTTGCCACACACTTTCAGGTGGCTTACATGTGCTTAAGATTGAAGGTGAATGCTGCTGTTGGAACTGTGTATCAGGTCTACTAGAAATCTGCATGGAATAAAGTTCTTAAGAATGAAGTTGCTGGTGGACATTTATTTCTTGACTGTACTGGGAGCCTGTGGCTGGAGGAGATTGTTCTATCCTTGGATGCACTTAGAGGTACCTCGTTACAAAACATCATGATAGGCTTATCAGAAAGCCAGGACTAGCCTTGGAACTGGGTAACTTGGCAGCTCTGCTAATGCTTTCTGGATGCCATCAAAATCTTCAGGTAAGGCTCAGAAAGTTCCTGAAAATTTACCAGAGGTTTCCAGTCTAATTGCAGGTTTTACTTTTCTTAGACATATTTTCATAGAATTTCTGAACTGAATCACTATTTGGACAATCAGGATATGGAGTAAGCTTGCTAAATGTTTCTGATTATTTATTTATTTATTTAGTTAAAATATTTATAACCCACAATTATTCACAGTTCGAGGTGGCATACAATAAAAACATTCAAACCGCCCCCCCCCCCCCAATTAAATGAAATCATACAATTAAGACAAAAGTTATATTGTTACAATCATCTCATTACCTATATGTAACTGCTGTCCATTTACCAAATGTATGACAGAAAAAAATATCTTTTAACCTGATACCTAAATGCACAATGATTTGACATCATCCTAATTTCTAAAGTTAAATTATTCTATTGAAATGGTCCATTAGATGTGAAACGTCTGTTCACGCTTTCCAAAAATACTAGGACTAGGGTGCATGCGATGAAGCTACAATGTAGTAAATTTAAAACGAATCAGAGAAAATTTTTCTTCACTCAACATGTAATTAAACTTTGGAATTCGTTACCAGAGAATGTTGTAAAGGTGGTTAGCGTAGTGGAGTTTAAAAAAGATTTGGACGGCTTCCTAAAGGAAAAGTCCATAGACCATTATTAAATGGACTTAGGGAAAATCCACTATATTTGGGGTAAGCAGTATAAAATGTTTTGTACTTTTTTGGGATCTTGCCAGGTATTTGTGACCTGGATTGATCACTGTTGGAAAGAGGATGCTGGGCTTGATGGACCTTTTGGTCTTTCCCAGTATGGCAATTCTTAATGTACTTATGTAAGAATAAAAATTGTATTTTGCCTCCCACAAGTATTTGCAGAGTATAACAGTACCTGTTTCACACAAGGATTAAGTCCAAGAAGTCTGCAATGAAAACATTTTAACAACAGTTTCGGAACACTTTTCCCTAGAACTTACAGTGCTAGGAACATGGCACGAGAAAAGTCTTTTTAAGTAAATCTCCAAAGCAATTCCTGAGTGGAGATTAGGCCAGTCCTGTATTTCTGAAAACCTTATCCTGATGTTTTATGGGACATGCAGCACTGATTTCAGTGAGTAGAATCATGGACTGCAAATCCTACACTGCTTAGAGATGTATCACCAGCACTAGCAAAATAGGATTCCTTCCTCCATCAACTGGATAACTTGGTAGCTCTGCTTAAGCTGCTGTGGGCTCTCAAATTTAACTGAGTCCTTCTATCCATTTTTTTATTTAGGTGACAAAGGGGTCTTTTTACTAAAGGTTAGCACGTTGTTTGCAGCAGGGCCATAGGAATAAAGGGGTCAATATTCAGCTGACTCTACTCCTGGACCACCCACAAACTAGCTGGCTTTGAGTTCAGTGGTCTTGGTGATATTCAGCAGCACTAACCAGTTAAGTGCCACTGAGAGTGACCAGTTAGCCCCGAATAAATGACTTAACCAGCCAGGAGCTGTGTCTGGTCAGTTTAAATTGTTAAGAAGTTCATCCAATACAAAAGGGTAAACAAGGATGATTGAAAACAAAGTGATGGACAAGAAGATGGAATCCTGAGGCATCAGGAAGCAAGGCAAAAACAGAAACCAAATGCATAGCCTGACAAAGTTGAAGCAGCAGGGAATAAGCCCAGAGGCAGGGCAGAGATACCCAAGCCTGCCCCAAGCTGGTCTCTGTTGAGCCAATCGGGAAACTAAGATTACTAGAAGTTTAAGATACAGTCTTTATCCTTTGAAAATTGGTCTATATATTTACAGCCAGTGTCTAGTAAAGCCTCCATATCCCTCCACACTATACAATCAGTTGTAGCCTTAACTGCTTGTGGGCATTGATTTTTTTTATGTGGTAAATGTTCAAATAAACTTAGCATTTTGACAGGGTAATTTTGCAGCAACCTGTGTATATTTACAGGCTGTTACACACACAAGATATGTCAGTTTTCAAAGTAAACATGCACCTCAGTTTGTTCTGATAATGACCCCAGGAAAACTACTCACATGCAATTAGATACAAGCATTATGATATTATCTGCTTACCCAAGGATTGCCTGAGTTATTGCTCTTCTGTACTTTTATCACTTTGAAAATAGTAATGTTTCTGGAATACAATTCTGCTTTGTGAAGGCCAGAAGGTGTCAGAAATACTGCATAGTGCAGGAGTGGGCCACAACCCAGATTTCCACAATGAATATGCATGAGATTGATTTACATGTAGTGTTTCTATTGTATGCAATGTGTGTGTGAACTCATCTAATTCCTGTCTCACTGTTTAACAATAAACCGAAATACCTCCATCTCGAAACCACTGAAAAATCCAGGCTCTCTGATTCCTTTGCTTTCCATCCACAAACAGACCCCACTCCCTGCCCAGTCTGGTATCTCCGAAACTCCCAGAGCTCATTATCTGTGTTGCCCCGATCCTGCACTTCCCTCTCCATCACTTAGAGCCCACTCTCTCCTGGGCTTTCTGGAAATGTTTGAGAGAGAGAAAGCAGCCCTGCATGGTTGTGTATAGTTTTCTAAATGACATCCATTATTAAAACCACAATAAAGTCCATTAATTCCAGTGAATAATGCCCTGTGCACAGCAGCAAGAGACGTCAGGCTTTTGTGACTTGCAATATTCCCAAATCCCACTCTGGGTGTCATGGTGCCTCTGGCACGTGGGATGCTGAGTGACATTTTCATTTCCATTGCTAATGACTACAGAGAGAGGAGGAAACCGAGAAGGGAAGAGAAAACTAAGAAACAGGGGAAGGAGAAGTAACTAAAGCATGCCAGAAAGCAGAGAACTGAAAACAACAAGGGACGATAACAGCAATAAGCAATTTCTGTCCAGCCATAATGAAACTTATTTTCTCCGCCTCATCTTTTTCCTTCATTCCTTACTTATGATGAAATGTAAACTGCTTAGAAAGGTTACTAGTTGAGCGGTATATCAAACGCTAATTAAAGTTGAAAACTTGGACACAAAGTCAGAGAAGAGGGTGGGGGAGAAATTGAAAGAGAGGAGAAAGTATTTCAATTTTTACATCATCAATCTTTTTCTGGGACCCAGAACAAGGTTTAATCAGCAGAAACAGAAAGAGGTCTGGGTCAAAGAATCAGATTCCTCTCTTGGGCTTATCATAGAATTAAGTTTCCATATGTGTTCATCTATGAGTTTCCTCCGGGGGTGAACCCTGGCAAAAATCAACTGGGGGATGCTGGAGAGAATGGGAATGTAGCTGGGAAGATGCTGGTCTTAGTCTCTCTTGTCTCTTTCTCTCTCTCCATCTTTATCTGATTGCTGAGCCTGTGCCTCCTGCATCTAGTACACTTCTTATTGAAAGCCTTTTCCAGATGAGTGGAGGAGTAGCCTCATGGTTACAGCAGTGGGCTGAGAACCAAGGAAGCCTGGGATCAAATCTTACAGACTCTGGGTAAGCCTCAGGTTCACATTTTGATTGTAAACACGCCAATGCAAGGAAAATACATATTATATTGGAATATAAGTCACCTTATGTGTGTAAGCCACATTGATCCTGCAAATAGGTGGGAAAATGTGGGATACAAATGCAATAAAACAAATAAAAAATACTAAAGGAATGAATTAAATCCACATACCTGGCTTGTCCACTTGCTACTTACTAGGTACATCTGTTTGTCACAAGTTTCTTTTTCTTGTGTTTTGCCCAACTTTTGAAATTTGTACCACTGCCTCTTAGGACAGTAACTGCTGTTTCATGCAGGTTACCCCAGGGCCACCGAGAGGGGGAGGGGGGAAAAGTCCCCAGGCCTGACGCCAGCAAGCTTCTTCGTGCTGCCTGCTTCAGGGTCTGTCCTCCCCTGCTCCTGCACGCCACCCAGGACCAGGATGATTGCATTAGCGTGATATCGCATTAACGCAATCATTTGGGTCCTGAGTGATGGCACAGCCAGCAGCAGGAGAGGACAGACCATGGGAGCAGGCACGCAGGAAGCAGCTTGCTGATGTTGGGTCCAGGCCCCCCCCCCTTGGAGGCAGAAAGGTAAGGGGGTGGGTGGGCGGGAGTGGCGGTGCGAGTGGGTTGGGGTGGCTTGCTGTGATTTAGTTCTGCCCAGCTATGTATCTCGACGGCCCTGGGTTACTCAATGTTTCATCTTTTCTCTTGCCACTAGGGAGCCTCTGTATTTATAGTATAGAAACCACACCGTTTTAAAAGGAAAGGAAAAAATTATAAGAATAAAAATAAAAAGTACATAGTGTGTAACGTGAATCTGTCCAGCCATGATCAGAGCACAGACCATAAAAGTTTGCCCAATACTAGCTTTGCTTCCCAATTAGCAGTGTTGCTTCCTAATCTCTGCTAAGCTTCTGTGGATCCATTCCTTCTAAACAGCAAGTGAAAAAAACTTCAATGCTGAATATCACAGCAGAAAGTTTTCACTATCAGAGTCCAACACCTTGAATTGCACCTTGAATTCTAGTTTGAGTGAATTCAGGAAGAAAAAAGCCTCAGAGTCTCAGTCTGTGCCGAGGTGGACTGACTGTGATCTGGGCACCTGGAAATAAGGGTCAAGGGCCCTGAACCACTTATCAGAAGTGATTAAACTAGTTAGAGGACAGGGGAGATTGGGTCCCCTACTGTTGTGAGGCATCGGGCACTGTCCTATTGTCACAAAGGTCAGTCCACCCTGGGTACTGTGCAGTAAATTACACCTTTAACTTCAGGGACAATAACCTCATCGACTAAAAAAAACCTGCCCCCAAAAATTCTTAAATAAGCTTATTGAATTAAACGTCATATAAATGGCTATATTGTTAAGATTGTCTCACTAAATAAGATAAACACAAAGTTTTTTTTTCTCACGATCTGTATTTGAATTAAATCATTAATTTGGGGACCTTTTTACAGAGCGGCGGTAAGCCCAATGCGGACTTACCGCTTGATCTTCCGGGACTACTGCCAGCCCAACGTGGCCACCGGTGGTAGTCCCAAGCTCAGTACTTGCCATTTCTGGGGGAAAAGAAAACCACCAGGAATGGCTTGCATGGCAAGTAATCAGGCATGGCCAGCTACTGCCCTGGTCCTGCCAGGTTAGCGTGGGAGCCCTTATAGCAGTAAGGCCATGTGTGTCTGGGGTCTTTTTACCTGCTATAATAGAAAGGGCCCTGGCGTGTGGTAAAAACAGCCACTAGCACATTGCCCTTTTTCCTGCAGCTTGGTAAAAGGACCCCTTATTTAAGAAGCTTTTTTGCAAAGGTTTATTTCTTGTCCCTGAAGTTAAGAAGGTGTATTTACTGCACAGACTGAGGCTTTTTCCTCCGTATTTATCCCATGCTTTCTTTCAGTTCTATCACCAGGGGTGTAGCTAGGTGGGGCCACGGGGGCATGGGCCCCCACAGATTTAGTCCTGGCCCTCTCTACTTTCGACTCGCCGCCACTGCAAGGTACCTTTGCTGATGGGGGTCTCCAACTCCCGCCAGCCTTAGTCTTCTTCATCGCCGATCTCCGGCACGTTCGATGATCTGTGCTGCGAGTCCTGACGTCCTGCACGAACAGCGCTGAAGAAGACTAAGGCTGGCGGGGGTTGGGGACATCCACCAGCAAAGGTACCTTGCAGTGCGGGAGGGGGGGGGGATAAAATGTGCCTCCCACCCACCTTGGGCTCTGGAGAGAATGAAGAGACTGAAATTTAGATGCCCAGGTCAGGATGTGCACAGTCCCTGTAGTATTGTAGAAAATGATCTGCTGACAAACAGCCTTTTCCAAAATGCCTGAAAATATACGTGTGGGTGAAATGAACACAAATGTGTCAGCTTCCATGTGGAAATGCAGCAGGTCCACATCTTATCTGTCAAGTAAGTGGTAAGGCTAAAAGGTGTAGATACTTTTTTTTTTTTTCATTTTGGAAGGGGAAAGAAAAAATGGAAGATTAAGAACAATGACTCCCTTAATCCCTCATTTAAAGCCCTGGCCAAAACATGTACTTTAAAATAATTTGTGCATGTCTGAGCTGGTGTAAAACCTAGCAAGGAAATTTTTTCCCATCAATGTGTATCCCCTCTGTAAAATGGGAAATACATTTGCAAAGGTTTGTCCTGTCCAAACCATGCCAAACCTACATTCCCACCATGCCACCCTGAAATCTCTGAAACATGGTAATATGCCAGCATAGTTATTGACGGCAGAAAAATATCTGCATAGTCAATCCAGTCTGCCCAACAAGGTAAAAATCACAGTGTATGATATGAAGTGATATAAGAACATATGCATGAAGAAATATTTTCTCTGCTTTGTTTCAGATTTACTACTTAGTAGCTTCATGGCATGCCCTCTAGCTTTTTTTGGAAACAGTAAATAAGTGATTCACGTCTACCCGTTTCACTCCACTCAGTATTATATAGACTTCTATCATATGTCACTTCAATCCTTCTCCAAGCTGAAGAGCCCTAGCTGCTGTAGCTTTTACATAAGTACATAAGTATTGCCATACTAGGACAAACCAAAGGTCCATCAAGCCCAGCATCCTATTTCCAACAGTGGCCAATCCAGGTCACAAATACCTGGCAAGATCCCAAAAAAGAACAAAACATTTTATACTGCTTATCCCAGAAATAGTGGATTTTCCCCAAGTCAAATTTAATAATGGTCTACAGACTTTTCCTTTAGGAAGCTGGCCAAACCTTTTTTAAAACTCTGCTAAGCTAACCGCCTTTACCACATTCTCTGGCAATGAATTCCAGCGTGAAGAAAAATTTTCTCCGATTCGTTTTAAATTTACTACTTTGTAGCTTCATCCCATGCCCCCTAGTTCTAGTATTTTTGGAAAGCGAAACGGACGCTTCACGTCTACCCGTTCAACTCCACTCATTATTTTATACACATCTATTATATCTCCCCTTAGCCGCCTTTTCCTCATAGGGAAGTCATCCTATCCCCTTTATTATTTTTGTCGCCCTTCTCTGTACCTTTTCTAATTCCGCTATATCTTTTTTGAGATGTGGTGACCAGAACTTCACACAGTAGTTGAGGTGTGGTCGCACCAAGGAGCGATACAAGGGCATTATAACATGCTCATTTTTGTTTTCCATTCCTTTCTTAATAATTCCTAACATTCTATTTGCTTTCTTAGATACTGCTGCACACTGAGCAGAGGGTTTCAAAGTATCAACAATGACACTTAGAACCTTTTCCTGGTCGGTGTCTCCTAATGTGGAACCTTGCATCATATAGCCATAGTTCAGGTTCCTTTTTTCCACATGCATCACTTTGCACTTGCTCACATTAAACGTCATCTGCCATTTGGATGCCCAGTCTCCTAGTCCCATAAGGTCTTCTTACAATTTTTCACAATCCTCTTGCGATGTACCAACTTTGTATAACGTGTAGTGTCATCAGCAAATTTAATTATCTTACTAGTTATTCTCTTTTCTAGATCATTTATAAACATGTCCTCGCCATTTTCAGGGCCCGGAACTGGCCTTGCTTTCCATCTAGTGGAGTTACTGTCTAAGTACCGCTAAGTTTTATTTGATTCCATTCTCTTTCCATATAGAAATCCTTTGTGTTTATCCCATGCATTCTTGTATTCTGTTACCATTTTTTTGTCTCCACCACCTCTCATGGGAGGGCATTCCAGGCATCTGCCATCCTCTATGTGAAAAAGTCCTTCCTGACGTTACTCCTAATCAACCCCCCCTTGCAGCCTCAATTCATGTCCTCTAGTTCTCCTGCTTCCCCATCTCTGGAAAAGATGTTTGTTTATTAATATCTTTCAAATATTTATATGTCTCTATAATATCTCCCCTATCCCTCCTTTCCACTAGGGCAGGGGTAGGCAACTCCGGTCCTCGAGAGCCACAGGTCAGGTTTTCAGGATATCCACAATGAATATGCCGGAGATAGATTTGCAAGCACTGCCTCCATGGTATGCAAATCTATCTCCGGCATATTCATTGTGGATATCCTGAAAACCTGACCTGCCTGCGGCTCTCGAGGACCGGAGTTGCCTACCCCTGCACTAGGGTATACATATTCAACTAGTCAAGTCTCTTCTCATACATCTTTTGGCCCAAACCCCATACCATTTTTGTTGCTTTTCTCTGAACTGCTAGTGCAGCTATATGCTAATACTCTGCCCTGACCCAGCTCCTTTGTGCTTTTGCCCCACTGGAGTGCAGTACTGCACCCATCATGATGGATGTAAATGGGAGCGAGAAAAGAGGAAAGCAGGAGCACACTCTGGTCCCCTACTCCAAATCTGCATCTTCTTGGCTATTACAGCCAAAAGATTGTCCTTCAAAGAATGGAAAAAGGACCCAAATGAAGAAAATAAGAAGCAACATAAGCACTGGAAAGTCAGATGCAAAGCATTAACAAAGAAGGCTAAAAGAGAATATGATGAGAAACTTGCCACAGAGGCTAAAACTCATGGTGGTAACTTTTTCAGGTACATAAGAAGCAAAAAGCCTGCGTGGGAATCTGTGGGACCGTTAGATCACGAAAGAGCAAAAGGGGCGCTCAGGGAGGACAAGGCCATAGCGGAGAAACTGAATGAATTCTTTGCTTCTGTCTTTACAGAAGAAGATGTAAGAGATCTGCCTGTACCGGTAATGGTTTTCAAGGGTGATGATGGGAACTGAAGGAAATCTCTGTGAACCTGGAAGATGTACTGAGCCAAATTGACAAATTAAAGACCACATGGTCTAAAGACCTGGACCACATGGCATACATCCAAGGGTACTCAAAGAACTCAAGCATGAAATTGCTGATCTCCTGTTAGTAATATGTAATCTGTTGTTAAAATCATCCATAGTACCTCAGGATTGGAGGGTAACCAATATGATGCTGAATTTTTAAAAAGGGTTCTAGGGGTGATCAAGGAAACTATAGACTGGTAAGCCTGATGTCAGTGCCCGGCAAAATAGTGGAAACTATTATAAAGAATAAAATTACCCCCAGTATTTTATTTTTTCTTACATTTGTACCCCGCGCTTTCCCACTCATGGCAGGCTCAATGCGGCTTACATATTATATATAGGTACTTATTTGTACCTGGGGCAATGGAGGGTTAAGTGACTTGCCCAGAGTCACAAGGAGCTGCCTGTGCCTGCAGTGGGAATCGAACCCAGTTCCCCAGGACCAAAGTCCATCACTCTAACCACTAGGCCACTCCTCCACTCCCAGCGTGTATACTCTTTGGGGATTTTTATTAGTCCAATAAATTGTGACATCTACATACAGTTGCTGGTCTATTTTAGACCAGGCCACCTGCAATGTCACTGAGGCTTGACCCTCCTGTCATTCTTCCTTTAAGCTGCCCCCCCCTTACCACCACTACCAATTTCCCACATCTCACATATTGAGACAGTTCTTTGAATTCAAGTAGTTGTCAGGTTCTCAGGTTCAGAGCCCGCGGGGCTGCTGACGAGGAGCGACAGCAGCAGGCAAAACCCACCAACCAACGCTGGGCAAGCATACCAGCACTGGCAGGGACTGCAGGCACCGCCCAGCAAGCCGGAACACAAGGACTGGAATCCCCCGGACTGGAGAACACTGGACTGGAATCCCCCGGACTGGAGGACACAGGACTGGAACACTGGACTGGAGCACACTGGACTGGTCCATACTGCTTCACCTGCACTTAGCCACTGCCCCCCAAGGGTTGAGCCCCTGGGTTTGAGTGGCCAGCAGGACTTACCGGATACCGGATGACACAGGGACCAGGACTAGAACAAGCTGAAGCAGGAGTGCTCCAGGTACTCAACTAACTGAAGTGCTCCTAAGTCTTAAACTGACAAACCTAAGCCCTATTCTACCAGGGGTGCTCCTAAGCCCTGCACAACAAAGGGACTTCCTAAGCCCTAAACTAACAGAGCAGGGAACTAAACACAAAGCTAACACAAGTGCTACTAAGCACCAAGCTACAAGCAGTGCTCTACAACTCTAAACTAACTAAGGTGCTCCTATGCACCAAACAACCAGAAGTGCTCCTAGCACTAAAAGGGACACCGGGGAACCACAAGGGAAAAACAAGGAAGAAAAAACACAAAAACTAGCAAAGGTGCTTCCTAAACACAAAGCTACAGCTGTGCCCCACAGCACTAAACTAACCAAGCACTACACCTACAGAAGTGCTAGTAACGGAAACTAGCAGGGGAGCCACAAGGAAACAAGCAGGGAAGCTAAAAACGAATCAAAGTGCACACTGCACTAACACTAACCTGGACCTTTAGCAAAAGCAAGCAGGGAAACTAGACACAAAGTAAGAAGTGCGCACTGCACCACCCTACCTCAAGCAAACACAACCGTTGCAAAGGCCATAAGTTCATAAGTACATAAGTAATGCCATACTGGGAAAAGACCAAGGGTCCTTCGAGCCCAGCATCCTGTCCACGACAGCGGCCAATCTGGGCACCTGGCAAGCTTCCCAAACGTACAAACATTCTATACATGTTATTCCTGGAATTTTGGATTTTTCCAAGTCCGTTTAGTAGCGGTTTATGGACTTGTCCTTTAGGAAACCGTCCAACCCCTTTTTAAACTCTGCTAAGCTAACCGCCTTCACCACTTTCTCCGGCAACGAATTCCAGAGTTTAATTACACATTGGGTGAAGAAAAATTTTCTCCGATTTGTTTTAAATTTACTACACTGTAGTTTCATCGCATGCCCCCTAGTCCTAGTATTTTTGGAAAGCGTGAACAGACGCTTCACATCCACCTGTTCCACTCCACTCATTATTTTATATACCTCTATCATGTCTCCCCTCAGCCGCCTCTTCTCCAAGCTGTATAGCCCTAGCCGCCTTAGTCTTTCTTCATAGGGAAGTTGTTCCATGCCCGCTATCATTTTAGTCACCCTTCGCTACACCTTTTCCAATTCTACTATATCTTTCTTGAGATGCGGCAACCAGAATTGAACACAATACTCAAGGTGCGGTCGCACCATGGAGCGATACAACGGCATTATAACATCCTCACACCTGTTTTCCATACCTTTCCTAATAATACCCAACATTCTATTCGCTTTCTTAGCCGCAGCAGCACACTGAGCAGAAGACGACGACGACACCCAGATCCCTTTCTTGGTCCGTAACTCCTAATGTGGAACCTTGTATGACGTAGCTATAATTCGGGTTCTTTTTTCCCACAAGCATCACCTTGCACTTGCTCACATTAAACATCATCTGCCATTTAGCCGCCCAGTCTCCCAGTCTCGTAAGGAAAGAACACCACTTCCTTATCAAGGCCCTCCCAGATGATGTCACACTCCCTAGACCCAGGCATACAGCACACTGAAACCCAGATAGGCCCAACCCACACCAATGCAGCACCGTCTTTTGGCAAGGGTGCATTCTCAGGTGCCTGGTGGTTATAGTCCATAACCACAGGAACTCAGACACTGGCTGTGCTGCTGGGTTTGCTACCATAGGCACATGCCGCAGCCTTTCCCCTTGATATCCCTTCCGCTCCCGGAAAATCTCCTGTTCCAGAGTTCCTGGCTAGTATTCACTAATTTTGGGACACCTGCGGGGTCTACTTTTGTATTGACCTCCTCCTTGCTCGTATATCCTAACCATCCAAGCTATCACAGTTTCATTAGGTCTTTGAGTAAATCGCTCCAATAAATCTGAAATCTTTTGTTGAGTAAAATCCTCAGCTATATCCAATTGTGTGGTAGGACCATGCTGCCTATTTGTATTATTATGGGGCTTTCTTCCACCAGAGGCAGATTATTTCTTATATCCTGCTTATGAACCTTTTCCTCTGATTCAGAGGGAGAGGGAGTAGAATCCTAAACGTCCCCATCCCAGGTTTCTGGGTACCAGTCAACCCCAGCTTTTGTTATCACCGCATACGCCTTTCTCTTAAGTCACCTTCCCTCGCCTCTCTTGCGATATTTATACTGAGCTACTCTAACAGCAGCTTTTTCGGCTGCCTACTGATCTGTTTCAGCTTTATCAACAAGCAATTTATTCTGATATAGTAATCATAATATTTGGTTGTTCAATTCACATAGCTGCTTTTCTAATTTCCCAGTTTGCTTAAGCTGTTCCTCTTTTATGTCCCTTAATTTCTTGTAAGCTGTCAACAACATCCACCATCATCCGCAAACACATTCTAGCTGCTTTCTCTTTTCAACTGAAATTTTTTAAAAGCATTGAGACATATCAGTTCCCCATTTTCTAGAGAATCCTTCTAGTCTTCACACAATCCACCATTTTCTGCCCATGTTATAGCTAATTAACTGAATAATTATACATTGTACCTGCAATAAATTTTTAAACTTCCACCCCTTTAGGAAGCATTTCAATGGTTTGTGGTTTCCCCCTCCTAAACATAATATCCTGTGTGTGACATCAGATCTTTTGGCCTGGAACAATGCCCAGAAAGGAGAAGAGAGCACACAGACTTTTCTAAAGTCAAATGCAGTTTATTTTACAGCTAACACTGATCTTTTAAAAGCAAATGCTATCCCTTCGATATTCAGCGCTATTTAATGAGCCAGGAATGGCCATTTAACCAGCTATCTGAGAATATTCAGCGGGAGATAGCTGGTTATCTTGTGCTGAATATTCCCTGTCAGTGCTTAGTGGATAACTAGTTATATCGCATGATATAACTGGCTATCCACTAAAATTCAGCAGATCACCGGCTAAGTTTGATGGCCAAATTGGGCCACCGAAATAGCAGGCCTATCTTTGGCTGCTTTAAACCTAACTGGCCAGCGCTGAATATTGGCTTGGCTGGTTAGGTTTAAATCAGCCAAAAATAAACCGGATATTCAATGCTGGTCATCAGAAACAGCCCAGCATTGAATATTTGGTTTCACCACTGACTGCGGGAGTTAGTCAGGTTGCCTCCCACAATCTGAATATTGGCAACAAAAGATGACATCGTGACTCAGTCACTTCATTCAGCTTAGGTTGGGGAAGTCCCTCTGACCAGCGGGAAAAGTCAGGAGTGGTGTCACAGGAGATTGACTCATTAGCCCTGGAGAATGACGTTTCAGATTCTAGAACATTGCAGCCTAGTTAAATAACAATGTTTCGTCCTGATTCAGATCCTGCCTGTCTGGGTCAGCAGGCAAAGACCTAGATGGGCATGCTTTGCTTAATTCCTTTTATGGGTCTTCCTCTCAGTGATCATATAGTGATCACACGTATACTGCCTGATCTGAACAAAACAACTTATATAATATAAAGCAAAAGAGCATGTGCAAGATGTTCTAAGAGTCAGCTGACCTGTTTACATAGTGTAAGCCAGAGGGCAATGGACAATAGTCTAGAGACTATTACCACTGCAGGAGTATACTTAACTTAACTGGTTAGTACTGCTGAATATCATCACAGACCAATAAAGTGAAAGCTGGCTATGTTGTGGTTGGTTGGCAGAATCAGAACTTATGCGGTTATGTCTCAATATTCAGCACGTAACTGCCTAAGTTAAGCAGCCATATCAGACCCCATAAAATACAGTCCTATAGTGTTGCTTATGCTGAATATTGTACTTAACCACATAAGAGAGAGCTGGCCGCATAAACCCGGATATTCAGTGCTGGTGCCTGGATAAGTCCTAGCATTGAATATCCAGGAATAATGCCAGTAGAGGCTAAAAAGTGCTAACTGCCACCAGCTTAGGGTTACCATATGTCCGGTTTAACCCGGACATGTCCTCTTTTTGAGGACATGGCCATGCAACCGGGTGGGTTTTGCCAGGCTGCCCGTTTGTCTGGATTTCCAGACAAATGGGCAGGCTGGCAGGCGGCCCTAATGGTGTCCTATCCTAGCGTCCCCTCCCCTGCTATGGGTTACTGTATAAAGATAGGACTGACTTTTATGCAGTCCTATTTATGCAGTTAACCTGGTCGGTTAAGTGCTGAATATTGGCACTTAGCCAGTCAAGTGCTGACTCTTCCCCTGGAATGCCCCCCCCCAATTAGCTGATTTCACTTTGGGCTGTAACCAGACATTTTCAGTGGCACTGTCTGGTTAAGTGCCACTGAATATGATTAGCCTGGAACAAGCAATTTATCCATCCAGGAATCATTTCTGACTGGTTAAATCATTTTGAATATTGAACCTGTAGTAATGTTTGCAGAATGTGATGGAGTATGATGATTCCATGAGATCATGAACCCTACTCCCCAACGCAGCTCTGCATCTTCCCTGTAGGCTGTGCCCACCATCAACATTCCTGTACTCAGGCTCTGTCTTTTGGATCCTGGGGCTCTGGATTTGTTTTCGAGCTTCTGGCCTACTTTCAGCACAGTGAATGTATTGCCAGCTGTCATGGATGTTTTCTCTCGGCTACAGCTCAGGCGCATTGCTTCTTTGAAAATGTCAGAACGCTGACTGCTTGCTTGTCTACCTTCCCTCTATTTTTTGGCTGACAGCTTAGTAATTCTCTTCTGTCCTTCCTCTTTTCTACCAGTTTCAAATTAAAACACAAACATTTGAGACTAATTCTGAATTTATCATTCCAAGTTCACCCATAAGCATGTAAGTCATCATATCTGTTAACCAATTTCCTGTAGTAACAGGGAAAAATGACAGCTGAGAACTGTTATTGTTTTTTCAGGAGGTGCAGAAATGCTCAAATGAAGACTGGACACAGAAAAAATATCTTTCTGGGTTTAACTCTTATTTTCAAAGGAAAAGTTCCAATTTCTTCCATCTCATTAATCTTGTAGTTTTGCTTCTCAGTTCAGGAACACATGGAGTTGTATTATTAAACATAACCCCTGAGACTTCTGTATTTTCTTTTACATACTTTGGCAGAAAGTCCACTTTGAGTTGGATTAGTCTATTCCCAGAGTTTCAGGGAAATATGGACTTTTGGTTTCTGTGTCAAAATAACAGTAAAGGGGGTAATTTTATAATTGTGTCCATGGGTAAAATGTACATTTTATTATTAGTGGTATGATCTATTTACCGCTTTTTTGAAAAGATTTACCCAAGGCAGTGTAAATCAAGATAAGTTGAACGACAATTACAGCAGTAAAAATATTCAAATAACAGTGCACAGTAGTATGTCAACACAATAATATGCAATTAAACATCTTACTAGATAGCAAAGGGAGGTCCTTAAATTTTTTTATTTTTGTTACATTTGTACCCTGCACTTTCCCACTCATGGCAGGCTCAATGCGGCAATGGAGGGTTAAGTGACTTGCCCAGAGTCACAAGGAGCCTCCTGTGCCTGAAGTGGGAATCAAACTCAGTTCCTCAGGACCAAAGTCCACCACCCTAACAACTAGGCCACTCCTCCACTGTTGCTACTATTTGAGCTATTCCACTAGCAACGTTCCATGTAGAAGTCGGCCCTTGCAGATCACCAATGTGGCCGTGCAGGCTTCTGCTTCTGTGACTCTGACATCCTGCATGTACGTGCAGGACATCAGACTCACAGAAACAGAAGCCTGCACAGCCTTCTACATGGAAGGTTGCTAGTGGAATAGCAGCACATTCCATGTAGAATCTCCAATAGTATCTATTTTATGTTTGTTACATTTGTACCCTGCACTTTCCCACTCATGGCAGGCTCAATGCGGCTTACATGGGGCAATGGAGGGTTAAGTGACTTGCCCAGAGTCACAAGGAGCTGCCTGTGCCTGAAGTGGGAATCGAACTCAGTTCCTCAGTTCCCCAGGACCAAAGTCCACCACCCTAACCACTAGGCCACTCCTCCACTGTTGCTACTATTTGAGATTCTACATGGAATGTTGCTATTCCACTAGCAACATTCCATGTAGAAGTTAGCCCTTGCAGATCACCAATTTGGCCGCGCAGGCTTCTACATGGAATGTTGCTAGTGGAATAGCAACAATGTAGAATCTCCTCTCCAATAGTAGCAACATTCCATGTAGAATCTCTTATTTTTGTTACATTTGTACCCCATGCTTTCCCACTCTTGGCAGGCTCAATGCAGCTTACATGGGGCAATGGAGGGTTAAGTGACTTGCCCAGAGTCACAAGGAGCTGCCTGTGCCTGAAGTGGGAATTGAACTCAGTTCCTTAGTTCCCCAGGACCAAAGTCCACCACCCTAACCACTAGGCCACTCCTGTCCAATTCTCAAGGTCCACATCTGAGTTTTCAGGATTTTCATAATGAATGAGATCTATTTGCATGCAATGGAAGCAGTGCACTATTGGTGCAAATGGAATAGTCATTGGGTTTCTTGAGAAGATATGTCTTAGTTCATTTCTTAAAAGAAAGGATGCATTATAGAGTATGTGTTATGTATTGTTGTTCCAGAAAGATTAGTGCATATTTGACTCATAGGATTCCTGAACAGGTAGGTTGTAAGTCTCTTCTGAACTGGAGGTAGTTCGTGATGCTTCTTATGACTATCAGACTTATTTTCGAAAGAGAAGGGCACCCATCTTTCGACACAAATCGGGAGATGGGCATCCTTCTGTCAGGGTTGCCCAAATTGGCATAATCGAAAGCTGATTTGGGGCATCCCCAATGGATTTCCGTCGTGGGGGGCGTGTCGGAGGCGTAGCGAAGGCAGGACTGGGGCGTGCCTAACAGATGGGCATCCTCGAGCGATAATGGAAAAAAGAAGGGCTTCCGTGATGAGCACTTGGGCAACTTTACTTGGTCCATTTTTTCTTACGACCAAGCCTCAAAAAGGTGCCCGAAATGACCACCGGAGGGAATCGGGGATGACCTCCCCTGACTCCCCCAGTGGTCACTAACTGCTTCCCACCCCAAAAAAAACAACTTTAAACACTTTTTTTTGCCAGCCTGAAATGTCATACTCGGGTCTATCCCAGCAGTATGCAGGTCCCTGTGGGGGGAGCTATGTGTGTGTCAGCAGAGGCATAGAGAAGGTGTGGACGTCCTTCTTTCAAACATTTTGGACATCCTGAACTGCCTCCCCCCCCCCCACAGGGATGGCCAAATTTCAAGGGAGTGGAGGAGTGGCCAAGTGGTCAGAGCACCTGTCTTGCAATCCAGAGGTGGCCAGTTCAAATCCCACTGCTGTTACTTCTGATCCAAAATCCAAATAAATAAAGGGGGTGTCAGAGGCATAGCAAAAGCATTGACATCCTTCTCACAGAAAAATCCACATTTTTGACATCCTCAACTGCCGTTACAGGGACAGAGACATAGCGAAGGAGGTCCTTTACCCATACTCTAAAAAAAAAAAAGATGTCCCTGACGAGCACTTGGACATTTTCACCTGGACTTGTATTTTTCTAAGGTTGTAGATGGCAATTTATTTAAGGTTGTAGGCAGCTATTATACACGCAGCTTCTCTGCGTGTATGAAGCCGTCTTTGGCATGCGCAGAGCAACCACGTATAATGCTTGGCTGCTCTTCACTGACTTCCCCTCCTTAGGAAGGAAATTTGTGTGCAAATGAGCTAACAGTGAGCAGCTCATTTGCATGCGATTTCCTTCATGCAAGTCCATTCCTTTCCAAATCGGTAAGGGAAGGGCTTTTTCCGTTCAGTTAGTGCATCAGTTAGTCCACTGCATTGCCCTCTAGGGTGCCCGGTTGGTGTCCTGGCATGACAGGGAGACCAGTGCACTATGAATGCTGGCTCCACCCATGACCAAATGAGTTGGATTTGGTCATTTTTAAGATGGGCATCCTCGGTTTCCACTATCGCCGAAAACCAGGGACGACCATCTCTAAGGTTGACCATCTCTAAGGTTGACCTAAATGTTGAGATTTGGGCGTCCCCGACAGTATTATTGAAATGGAAGATGGCCGCCCATCTTGTTTCGATAATACAGGTTTCCCTGCTCCTTCGCGGGGATGTCCTGTGAGGACGCCCTCAGGAAAACTTGGGCGCCCCGTTCGATTATGGCCTTCCATGGGAATTGAGTTCCACCATTTAGAGTCCAGGTAGCTAAACCCCTCCGTGTAGGTGGGCTTGTATAGTATGTTTTTGCAGTTGGGCAAGTAAAGTAGTAGGTAAACTCTGGTTCCTGGGTTTGCATTTCTTGGTGGTAGTTTGATCATGTCTAGCATGTATTCTGGTGACATGCCAAACAGTATTTTGAAGATGATTGTGCTGTTTTGAAAAATAGTAGTGGGATTGTTCTATCTTATTTTGACTTCTTGAATATCAGTCTCACTGCTGTGTTTTGGACACGCTGCGATGATTGTAGTAGGTTTTCTTTGCAGCCTACATATGCTGCATTATAGTAGTCTAGTTGGGACAATATCAGCGTCTGTACTATAAGACAGATTGACTGTCTGGGGGAAATGGTCTCTGATTCTTCTCAGTTTCCATAGTGTTTTGAAGCTTTTTTGGTGTGATTGCAGCAACTTTGTCTTCAAGGGCCAGATGTTTGTTGAGAATGATTCCTAGTATTTTTATTTATGTTTTGATTTGTATAAGATTGTTGATTTATTATGAGGTTTAGGTAGTAGTGGGATTGTGCTGGCTGGATAAAACCAGGAATTTGGTTTTGTCTCGGTTCAGTTTAAGTTTGACAGTTGTGGCCCAGATTTCCATGAGGTCGGGTCCTTTTATGACCTTATCCAGTATCTCTGTAATGCTGTTGTTGAAAGGTATATAGGTGGTGACATTGTTTAAACTCTTTTTTTTTTCAGTTTCTTGCCAAGTGGAGCCATCAGGACATTGAATAATATTGGTGATATCGGAGAACCCAGAGGGACCCCGTATTCAGGGATTGAGGAGGCTGAAAATTCATTGGACATCTTGACAAGGTAGGATCTAGTTCTTAGAAAATCATTGAACCAGGCTGCTACTGTTCCAGTTATTCCTATGTTGCCGAGCAGGGTCATTAGTACTGTGTGATCTACTAGGTCAAAGGTGCTTGACATAACGAATTGTAGTAGTAGTATTGACTGGCCTTGGCTTATTATTCTTCTGAATTTTGTGATCAGGGTGGTTATGACTGTTTTAGTGCTATAGCCTGGTCTGAAGCCTGATTGAGAACTGTGAAGGACTGAGTAGTGCATTAGGTATTCGATTAATTGTTATGCTACTAGTTCCTCCGTTGTTTTGGTCAGCAGTGGTATTGATGCCATTGGTCTGTAATTAGTGAGTTCACTGATCTTGCTGGTGGCATCTTTAGGGATTGGAGCGAGTATGATGTTACCCTTGTCAGAAGGGAAATGGCCTTTCGAGATCATGTATTCTATGTTTAGTTAAGTGTTTGATTAACTAATCTGGTGGGTTTTCCATCATGTAGTTTGGGCAGCTGTCTAGTAGGCAATTTTGTCAGTAGTGCTTTAACTGAGCTGGTTGGTATCTTAAAGGAGGACCAGATTCTGTCTGCCTTGATATGGTCCTTGTTGATTTCACATTTGTGTAGGAAATCTGAGTGTTGTCTGTTTTGCAGCTTGGTTTGATCTTATTTTTATTATTTTTTCTTCGAAATATTATGCAAGCTCATGGTTGCTGTTTTTTTGGCATTAGCAGAGCTTGTGTGTTCAGTACATTTTTCATTTTCATATATTTTTTTGTGTGTTTGTCTCTTCTGGGTGCAAGTATGTGCTATAGTATTTCGCTTTGGCTCTTTTTATGTTTGTATTTGCTTAGGGCTTTTCTCCATGTGGTTTTTGTTCATGTCTGATTTGTTTTTGGACCATTTTCTTTCCAGTTTCCTGCACAGTTTTTTCATCTCTAATAGTTCCTCATTGAACCAAGGGCACAGGTGTTGTTTCATCTTAGTTTTCATTTTGAGTGGTGCTATTCCATTTAGAGGGCATAATCGAACGTCGCCGGTGAAATAGATCGCTGGCGGCGCTACAGCTGGCCGGAACCATATTATCGAAAAAGATGGCCGGCCATCTTTTTTTTTTCCGATAATACGGTTTAGCCCGGCCAAATGCCAGAGTTCGCCGGGGTTGAGATGGCCGGTTTTGTTTTTCAGCGATAATGGAAAAAAAATGCCGGCGATCTCAAACCCGGCGAAATCCAAGGCATTTGGTCATGGGAGGAACCAGCATTTGTAGTGCATTGGTCCCCCTCACATGCCAGGACACCAACCGGGCACCCTAGGGGGCACTTCTAAAAATTAAAAAAAATATATACAAATACCTCCCAGGTGCATAGCTTCCTTACCTTGGGTGCTGAGCCCCCCAAATCCCCCCCAAACCCACTCCCCAGAACTCTATACCACTACCATAGTCCTTATGGGTGAAGGGGGGCACCTACATGTGGGTACAGTGGGTTTTGGGGGTTTTGGGAGGGCTCAACACTTACCACCACAAGTGTAACAGGTGGGGGGAGGGGGCCTGAGTCCACCTGCCTGAAGTCCACTGCAACCAACATAAACTGTTGCAGGGACCTACATACTGCTGTCAGGGAGCTGGGTATGACATTTAAGGCTGGCATAGAGGCTGGCAAAAAAGGTTTTTATTTTTATTATTTTAGTGTGGGAGGGGGTTGGTGACCACTGAGGGAGTATGGGGAGGTCATCCCCCATTCCCTCCGGTGGTCATCTGGTCAGTTCGGGCACCTTTTTGAGGCTTGGTCATGAAAATAAAAGGACCAAGTAAAGCGGCAAAATACAGATTTTTTTCCATTATCTGCAAAAGCCGGCCATCTCGTAGCCACGCCCATGCCCGCCCATGTCCCGCCTTCGCTTCGCTGACGAGATGCCCCCTTGAACTGTCACCGGCTTGGCGACGGGAAAGCAGCGATGGTGTCAAAAAAGCAGTTTTCGATTATACCGATTTCACCGCTTTTGCGAGATCGCCGGCTGTCTCCCAATTTATGTTGGAAGATCGCCGGCGATCACTTTCGAAAAGAAGCCTGATAGTATGTTTTCACTTAGTTCATCCCAGTTTTTCATGAAGTGAATGTTAGTGGATATTATGTTTGTTTGGTCATTCATTGCTGTTGACCAGAAGCTATCATTGTCTACATTTCCTCTGGGTAGGGCAGTATGTGGTGTTCTCGGTTCTCTGTTTTGCCATTCTCTTTCTATTGAAGAGTGAAGACCATGGCACCTCTTCCCAGTTATGATTCTCTATTATATGGTTGTTCTTGACTAAGAGTCTCTAGGCTAGTATATCTAATTGGTGACCTTTTACATGAGATGAGATGGCCAGTGCTGTTTTGAAGTTCCATTGGTTCAGGGAGTTTGTTAGAAGCCTGGTGTTGGCATCATGTTGCTTGTATAGATATAGATTAATATCACCTAGTATAGAAGGACATTTGAGAAGTTTGTGCATATGTTTGATATGAAGTCCATGAAGTCATCTTCGGTGTTGGACCATCTTCCAGGTGGGAAAAGTATATCGCATAATTGATCAGTTAATATTGAGTCTGTGATTTTGCATGCCATGATTTCAATCGCAGGGGATATATGTTCAGCTATGGTTTATAAATTAAAGAAAGATTTGTACATTACGGTGACCCCACCTCCTTTCTTTTTAGTTCTGTTGATGTGTGTTATTTTATATCCCAGTGGGCATAAGTCAAGTACTGGGTCACCTCGCATTTGCAACCACATTTCTGTTATGAATAGTATACCTAATTGCTCAGTTTCAATCCAGTCTCTAATTATGGTTGACTTGTTAACCGCTGATCTTGCATTTATGTAACCTATAGGGATGGGTATATATGTATCAGTGTTGATGTTGGTGTACTTAATAGTCTGTAAATGTCATTGTGATTGATATTTGTGCTTTTTATTTTGGTATTGGGTA
This sequence comes from Microcaecilia unicolor, assembly GCF_901765095.1. Taxonomy (NCBI): domain Eukaryota; kingdom Metazoa; phylum Chordata; class Amphibia; order Gymnophiona; family Siphonopidae; genus Microcaecilia; species Microcaecilia unicolor. The sequence goes on along the minus strand of NC_044042.1, from coordinate 89,349,183 downwards.
GGTTGTTGATCTCTGGTTTGTTTTGATATTTATAGTTTGGTCTTTCCATTTGTTGAGGGGGGGGGGGGGCATTGTGTTGCTGTAACAAGTACGGTGATTTTGTTCCATTCGGTCATTGAAGCGGCTTCTAACCCCGTTATCCATAATATTATCATGCAGTAGAAAAACCATGATCTAACATTGTCCATAATGGGATATGTTGTGGGTCTTGTGGTAGAGTGGTGGTAATTAGGGGTTAATTGCCAGAGCCACCAATGGTCTACCCAAGTTGCTTAGTAAACCTGACTTTATTCCACAGTCCTCATGTTGTATCAAAACAATGCCAAAAAATATAGCCAAGCTCTTATCTTTTCACCTTCTCAGGACCCACCCATGCCCCTTCCTTGGCCATGCTCTTTGGAGTTGCGTGCAAGATGAATTAGGTGAGCAGGATATAGAATAAAGCTGCAGAGCAGATACTCATATAACCAGTAACTACTGCTGATTAGCACTTGTTAAGGCTAATTGTTATCACTACTTTAACCAATTATGCACATATCTGTGATCTGCACCCAAAATTGTGCACTTAACTTTGGGTGACCTATACAGAATTTGGGGGATACTGTACTTCTGCCTAGAAAATTACCCCAGGGAAAGTAAACTAATTCATAGGAGTAGCCTAGCGGTTAGAGCACCTTTGGGTCAAATCCCACTGCTGCTCCTTGTGATCTTGGGCAAGTCACTTAACTCTCAATTGCTTCAGGTAGAAACTTAGATTGTGAGCACTCCAGGGACAGGGGAATACCTGGTGTACCTGAATGGAACTCACCATGAACTACTACAGAAAAAGGTGAGAGCACCAGGATGATCCGTGCTAAGACCATATACTTTAAAGGGTGCTCTGTGTGGAGCATCCTTCATAGAATACTAGCTTTGAGTGCATTGTGCACCTAACTTTGGGCGTGCACATTTACACCCGCCAAAGGGTGGTGTAAATCCTCACACCCAACTGATAGCATTTAGGCTCGCTAATGCAGGTGTTCTATAGCATCACACCTAAGTTTTGGGAACCCTCCTGATCCACCCATGCCCCCCCTCCCATGGCCACACCACACCCCCTTTGGAGTTGCACATTATAAAATTTAAGTGTGCATAGTGTATATGGGTTGATCCACACATAACTCCTAATTACTGCCAACTAAGTGCTTCTTAAGCCAATTATTGATAGCACATAATTGACTAATTAGTTTATGCACAAATCTCTATGCCCAAATTTGGGTGATCTATACAGAATCTGGAGTATAACTTATTGTATTCTGTAAGTGAGAGTCTGCCCAGACCCCACTCATGTGTATGCCTACCTGTCAAATATTCGCTATGTAAGATATTTATTCTTATTTTATTTCCATTTTGCTCACACCTTTTTCAGTATTAGCTCAAGGTGAGTTACATTCAGGTACTCTGGATATTTCTCTGTCCCAGGAGGGCTCACAATCTAAGTTTGTACCTGAGGCAACGGAGGGTTAAGTGACTTGCCCAAGATCACAAGGAACAGCAGTGGGATTTGAACTGGCCACCTCTGGATTGCAAGACTGGTGCTCTAACCACTAAGCCACTCCTCCACTCTCCACTCCTCCAGATATGATAGAATAGTACTTAGGCAACTATTCAGAATTTACACACACATGCGCAAATGGTGTTATCCTAGCCATGTGTAATAAGCATCTAAGTGTTAGTATTACTTTATACAGTTACTACCAAAATGATATAACAGATGTAAATTTACCTGCACCTTGGTCAGACAATTTTATTAAATGCTATTTCTGTAGGGTATAGAATTGTGAAAATGGCTTTGAAAATGATCTTCAAAATAATTAAGGTAAGGATTAGCAGAGTTGAGAAACCCTGGCACCTAAACTCTGGCCTCATGTTCAGAGTCAAATTTAAGTTTTGGGCCAAGAAGAAGAATTCAAGGAGAGCCTGGAAGCCCCCTTACTTGTACAAGTTCTAACCAAGATATAATTTTATGCTTCCGTACAAGAAAAACAAATATTTAAGAATAATGTGAAAGTCCTGCTGTGAAATTTTGATGTTTTGATGGCAGAACTTTTTCTTTCCTTTCTGGAACTTGCAAGAAATTAGATTCCAAGCCAAAAGATGTAATATGTCAGCACTGCACTTCTACTGTCAGTATTCTCAATGGAGAAGGGTAGATAGTGGGGTTCCCCAGGGGTCTGTGCTGGGACTGCTGCTTTTTAACATATTTATAAATGATCTAGAGATGGGAATTTATTTGGGCATTCATGTATCCACTGTTATCCAAAAACTAGTTTTGATTCAAAGTGGCTTACAGTTTACAGTTAGGTGAAATTCAGAGTGGTTCATAATTTATAGTTAGGTGAAATTACAAATGTTAGGTGAAATTTCAATATGTGTTCTTCATTTAGACCATAAAGAGATCATCAGTAACTTATGTGGTTAGCTATAGAATTTTTTTTTTTTGAAGAGGTAGGTTTTCACTTCTTTTCTGAACTGAAGGTAGTTGGTGATACTTCTTGTAGCTTTTGGTATAGAGCTCCACCATTTGGAACCCAGGTAGCTAAATCCTGCTGAGTAGATGGTTTTTTTTTTGTAAGTTATGTTTCTGCAGCTGAGTAGGTGAAGAATTAGATAACCTCTGGTTTCTGGGCTTGTATTTCTTCGCGATAGATCGATCGTATCTTGTATGTATTCAGGTGCCATTCCTAATAGTATCTTGAAAATGAGGGTGCTAGCTTTGAAGAGTAGTCTTGACTTGATTGGCAGCCAATGTAGTGTTTCGAGTAGTGGAGTAGCTCTTTCGTATTTTGACTTTTTGAAAATCAGTCTTGCTGCTGTGTTTTGGATGGTTTGCAATGATTTTAGTGTGTTTTCCTTATACCCTACGTATGTTGCATTGCAGTAGTCTAATTGTGATAGTATTGTCTATTGTACCGTTATCCAGAATGATTTTCTAGGAAAATAGTCTCTTATCCTTCTCAGTTTTCATGGTGTTCTTAAGCATTTAATTTACTATTATTTATTTATTAGGATTTTTTTTAAAATTTTTTATTTATGAGTTATTAAATTTACATTTATGCAATAATACATAGATACACTTCACACATTAAAGTATTAACTAGATATCTCAAAAAGGCAAAAAACATCCTCTTATTTAGTCCACAAATAGTGACCCAAGATCTAGGAAATTAAAAAAAGGTAAAAGAAAAAAAAAATAAAGAGTAGATAGAACCTTCAGTATCACAGCCAGGATAAGCGCTAGCAATCAAGGAATTCACAGCAGTTATTCTTTAGTTGAAATAAACTCAATTAACTTCCCTGGGTCAAAACAAATGTAATTAACAGCATTCAAAGAAATATAACACTTGCAAGGAAACTTTAATAAAAAGGATCCTCCTGTTTAGAGAACCCTCTCTTTTAACGTCAAGAACTGCTTTCTTCTTCTTTGAGTCTCTCTACAAAAATCCGGAAATATCTGTATTTTTGATCCAAGAAAAGGAGAGTTCATGTGTCTGAAATAAAGTTTAAATATATTGTCCCGATCCAGTTGTAAAGCGAATGTAACCAGCAGTGTAGTTCTTTCAGTCACTACCTCCAGAGATTGCTCTAAAAATTCAGTCAAATTAACATCAGACTGGGGCTTTATATGCAACTTACTCAGACCAGCTCCGGAAATATATTGTGTCCTGGTAATAGGCGGTAATCCCTCAAGGGGAATACCTAATACCTCTGAAAAATATTTTTTAAGCATATCTAAGGCCGGAGTGAGGGGAGCTTTAGGAAAATTAAGAAATCGTAGATTATTGCCTCTTATCTGATTTTCTAGATATTCTATTTTTCGCTGCTGGAAGTTGCTATTTTTTATCAACATTAAAGTTGAGGAATTCACTGCTACTAAATCTTTATCAAAAGTCTCCATTTTGGTCTTCTGTTCTGCAATTTCAGATTTTACTACTATTTGAGCTTGCTTTAGTTCAGTCACCTCTCCCCTCAATATACCTGAAATTTGCTGCAGGTTGGTATTCAAGCCTTGAATTGCTTCCCATAGTAGATCAAGTGTAACAGTCGGTGGTTTAGTCAACCCTCGAAGATTCCATGGGGATTCGCCGGGCTTCCCTTCAGACAGCAAACCTGTCTGGGCTGTTGTTCTCACCGGCGTCGAAGAAGCAACGGGGTCTCCAGCCGCGCCTGCAGGGGACCGACTTCCGGATTCTGCTAAGCGTTCCCTCATTGTCTTCGCCTCAACCCCCGGTCTTGGGGGGACGGTTATCTGGGGAGGACTCAACGAAACTCCCTCTGCGCTCCGGTCTCCAAGATCTCCCGGACCTCCCAAAGTGTTACCTCCGGTTCCAAGCACTCGAAGGCCTGATTCCTGTAACGTCGTCTGACGCAACGGAGGGGGATCGACCCTGCCCATGGAGACAGGCAAGCTAGACTTCCCTTTCCTCTTACCCATTTCGGGTTTGAGAAAGCTCTGTTGCGCAAATTTCGAGCAGGGTTCAGGAGCTCCCGCGGGTGCGTCTACTCACGCCGCCATCTTGGATCCTATTTATTAGGATTTATTTACCACCTTTTTGAAGGAATTCACTCAAGGCAGTGTACAATAAGAATAAATCAAACATGAGCAATAGACAATTACAGCAATTAAAAAATTTGAATAACAATACAAAGTATGGTATAATATACTACTTACATATAATTGCAGATATTTGACTGTCCAGTGATAGATGTTTATCTAGAATAATTCCCAGTATTTTTAGTTGAGTTTTGATTTGGTATGTTTAATGGTTGATTGTGAAATATTGTGAGATGTGGGGTTGTGTGGCTGGATAGAACCAGGAATTTGGTTTTGTCTCTGTTTAATTTGAGTTTGAAAGTTGTTGCCCAGTTTTCCCTAAGGTCCAGGCCTGTTTTGACTTTATCCAGTATTTCTGTGATACTGTTGTTAAAAGGTATGTCATCTGCATATATGAATGGGTTGAAGCCTATTGATTCCAGTTTTTTTCCGAGTGGTGCCATTGAACAGTAAAGATGATATTGGAGATCTCTGTGGTACCCGACATTCAGGAATCCAATAAGCTATTTGGTTTTACATCTTTACATTGTAGGGAAAGGTCCTCAGGAAACCCTTGAACCATGCTGCCACTGCACTGCTAATTCCCATGTTGTCAAGCAGGGCCATTAGCACTGTGTGGTCTACTAGGTCGAACGCACTTGACAGATACTTCGTTATCAAGTTGGTTACAGTGCTGTGTTGTGCTCTGAAACCTGATTGGGAGTTATGAAGGGTTGAAAATTGTGTCAGGTATTCCATTAGTTGCTGTGCTACCAGATTCTCCATCATTTTGGTCAGTAGTGGTATTGAGACCACTGGTCTGTAGTTTGTGATATCACTGTTCTTGCTAGTTGTGTTTTGGGGTATTGGGGTAAGTACGATGTCGTCTTTGTCGGTTGGGAATTGTCCTTTGAAAACATGTATATGATGTGTTTGGTGAAGCATTCGATGAACCAGTCCGGTGGGTCTCTCATCATATAGTTAGGGCAGTTATCTAGCAGACATCTAGAGAAGTAATTGAATTTGCTGGTGAACAAAGTTAGTAAAATTGCAAGAGGATTGTGAAAAATTACAAGAGGACCTTACGAGACTGGGAAACTGGGCATTCAAATGGCAGTTAAACATTTAATGTGAGCAAGTGAAGGGAGGGGTTAGTCTCCTTACCTGCAGTCTCATCTGGGTTGATGCCCCTCAGAAACCCATAACTATGGGATCTTGGAATGTTAGTGGCCTTAACGACAGAGGTAAAAGATCAAGGGTTTTTAAGGAGCTGGGTAGGCTAAAGTGGGATATTGTCTTTTTACAGGAGACATATCTCTGGAATAGGGACACACATGTGCTCAGGCATAGGGATTATGGAGAACTTTGGGTTCATCGTGATAGGGGGCATAATAGAGGAGGTGGGTTAGCGATCCTGTTTTGAAGGGGATTTAATTTTGTTCTGCAGGGGCAGTTTAAAGACCAGGAGGGAAGTGTTTGGCTCTCCGGGGCTTGTACCAGAGACGAGTGGTAACCTTGGTGAATGTATATGCTCCTTACTCCTAACTCTGGTCAGAATGGGTTCTTTACCAGTTTACAACAGTTACTGGGTAGTTTAGTGCAGGGGGATCTTATTGTAGGGGGGGGGGCGGTTAATGTGGCTCCAGATGCCAGGTTGGATCATTCTAAGGGAGGAGGTGATTATAGTAAAATGCCCCACAAAACTCTCCTGAAAATGCTGAGGCATTTAAAACTGGTGGATAGTTGGAGACTTTTTCATGGTTCATAAAGGATCTCTCCCATGCTCAAGTTGTATATACTCACACTGATATGCTATGGGCTCATCGTAATATGTGGGGAAGGATGCAGGGTTGGAGGCTATTCATATTTTGGATTATGCTTTTGTGAGGGTGGCTTTTACTGGGGTGGGGGTTTCTGGGGGCAGAGGGTTTTGGTGCCTTAATAAATCTCTTCAGGGGAATGAGAGGGTGTGCAAAGATGTCCGGTCCACAATATCCCAATTTCTTACCTTTAATGATAAAGGGAACGCTTTGGGATACTCTTAAGGTAGTGATACAGGAGGTGCTTATTATATGGGGGCGTGTCTCAAAAAGAGGTGGGATGAGTGTACCCTGAAATTGAGAGAACGATTGGTGCAAGTGGACAAATGGCACAAGCAATTTTATGCACCTCATCTTCTGGAAGAGTTATAAGTACATAAGTAATGTCACACTGGGAAAAGACCAAGGGTCCATCGAGCCCAGCATCCTGTCCACGACAGCGGCCAATCCAGGCCAAGGGCACCTGGCAAGCTTCCCAAATGTACAAACATTCTATACATGTTACTCCTGGAATTGTGGATTTTTCCCAAGTCCATTTAGTAGCAGTTTATGGACTTGTCCTTTAGGAAACCGTCTAACCCCTTTTTAAACTCTGCCAAGCTAACCGCCTTCACCACGTTGTCCGGCATCGAATTCCAGAGTTTAATTGCGTGTTGAGTGAAGAAAAACTTTCTTCGATTTGATTTAAATTTACTACAATGTAGTTTCATCGCATGCCCCCTAGTCCTAGTATTTTTGGAAAGTGTGAACAGACGCTTCACATCCACCTGTTCCACTCCACTCATTATTTTATATACCTCTATCATGTCTCCCCTCGGCCGTCTCTTCTCCAAGCTGAAAAGCCCTAGCCTCCTTAGTCTTTCTTCATAGGGAAGTCGTCCCATCCCCGCTATCATTTTAGTCGCCCTTCGCTGCACCTTTTCCAATTCCACTATATCTTTCTTGAGATGTGGCGATCAGAATTGGACACAATACTCAAGGTGCGGTCGCACCATGGAGCGATATAACGGCACTATAACATCCTCACACCTGTTTTCCATACCTTTCCTAATAATACCCAACATTCTATTCGCTTTCCGAGCCACAGCAGCACACTGAGCAGAAGGTTTCAGTGTAATATCGACGACGACACCCAGATCCCTTTCTTGGTCCGTAACTCCTAACGTGGAACCTTGCATGACGTAGCTATAATTCGGGTTCTTTTTTCCCACATGCATCACCTTGCACTTGCTCACATTAAACGTCATCTGCCATCTAGCCGCCCAGTCTCTGTCTCGTAAGGTCCTTCTGTAATTTTTCACAATCCTGTCGCGAGTTAACGAATTTGAATAACTTTGTGTCATCAGCAAATTTAATTACCTCGCTAGTTACTCCCATCTCTAAATCATTTATAAATATATTAAAGAGCAGCGGTCCTAGCACAGACCCCTGAGGAACCCCACTAACTATCCTTCTCCATTCTGAATACTGCCCATTTAACCCCACTCTCTGTTTCCTATCCTTCAACCAGTTTTTAATCCACAATAGGACTTTTCCTCCTATCCCATGACCCTCCAATTTCCTCTGTAGCCTTTCATGAGGTACCTTGTCAAACACCTTTAGAAAATCCAGATACACAATATCAACTGGCTCCCCTTTGTCCACATGTTTGTTTACTCCTTCAAAGAATTGAAGTAAATTGGTCAGGCAAGATTTCCCCACACAAAAGCTGTGCTGACTCGGTCTCAGTATTCCATGTCCTTGGATGTGCTCTGTAATTTTGTTTTTAATAATAGCCTCTACCATTTTCCCCAGCACCGACGTCAGACTCACCGGTCTATAATTTCCCGGATCTCCCTTGGAACCTTTTTTAAAAATGGGCGTTACATTGGCCACCCTCCAATCTTCCGGTACCACGCTCGATTTTAAGGATAAATTGCATATCACTAGCAATAGCTCCGCAAGCTCATTTTTCAGTTCTATCAGTACTCTAGGATGAATACCATCCGGTCCAGGAGATTTGCTACTCTTCAGTTTGCTGAACTGCCCCATTACGTCCTCCAGGTTTACCGTGAAGTCAGTAAGTTTTCCGACTCGTCCGCTTGAAATATCATTTCCGACACCGGTATCCCACCCAAATCTTCCTCGGTGAAGACTGAAGCAAAGAATTCATTCAATCTCTCCGCTACGCCTTTGTCTTCCTTGATCGCCCCTTTACCCCTCGGTCATCCAGCGGCCCAACCGATTCTTTTGCCGGCTTCCTGATTTTAATATACCGAAAACATTTTTTACTATGTTTTTTTGCCTCTAATGCTATCTTTTTTTTTGTAATCCCTTTTGGCCTTCTTTATCTGCGCCTTGCATTTGCTTTGACACTCCTTATGCTGCTTCTTATTTTCAGACGGTTCCATATTTTGAAGGCATTTCTTTTAGCTCTAATAGCTTCCTTCACCTCACTTTTCAACCAGGCCGGCTGTCTTTTGGAGTTCCGTCTTTCTTTTCTAATTAGTGGAATATGTTTGGCCTGGGCCTCCAGGATGGTATTTTTGAACAGTATCCATGCCTGGTGTACAGTTTTTACCCTCTCAGTTGTCCCCCTAAGTTTTTTTCCACCGTTCTTCTCATTTTATCATAGTCTCCTTTTTTAAAGTTAAACGCTAACGTATTTGACTTCCTGTGTATAGTTACTCCAAGGTTGATATCAAAACTGATCATATTATGATCACTGTTATCAAGCGGCCCCAGTACCATAATGTCCCTCACCAGATCATGCGCTCCACTAAGTACCAAGTCTAGAATTTTTCCTTCTTTCGTCGGCTCCTGCACCAGCTGCTCCATAAAGCTGTCCTTGATTTCATCAAGGAATTGTACCTCTCTAGCGTGTCCCAATTTTACATTTACCCAGTCTATATTTGGATAATTGAAGTCACCCATTATTATCACATTGCCCATTTTGTTTGCATCTCTGATTTCTTTTATCATTTCTGCATCTACCTGCTCATCCTGGCAAGGCGGACGGTAGTACACTCCTATCACCATCCTTTTCCCTTTTATACATGGAATTTCAACCCACAATGATTCAAGGGTGTGATTTGTGTCCTGCTGAATTTGTAATCTATCTGAGTCAAGGCTCTCATTAATATACAATGCTACCCCTCCACCAGTCCGGTCCACCCTATCACTACTATCACGAGCTGACACTATTGGACCCTGTTGCCAAAGCAGTGCAGTCCCACCACCAAGACCCTGATGCAGCTAAACGAAACGCTGACCATCATTGGCTTGGGGAGAGGGAATTATACAGTGAAGTGCAGCGGTGAATTGAGTGCCAAGTTTGAAAGCTAAGTATCCTTTCAAACATCATCTATATATCCACAGTGTTTATCTGTTGGGATGAGTGCGTTAAAGACTTTTTAGTCATCACTTGGGACAGTGTTGTAAGGACTTGATAGTTTGCACACAGTCCATGAGGTTTTGGGGGATCTAGGGTGGTGAAAGGGATTGTGGCTTTCTTGTTAGGGTCAAATATTGGTGATCAAAATGAATATTTTATCTTAGTTGCTTTTTCTGTTTCAAACTTTGCCCATAGAGGTGCACTGTGATACTCTACAGGATTTGCAGTGGGCATTTTTAGGAGAGGGAAGTATCTTAGGTTGGTGCGGATATTCCAGGGGATAATGAATATTTGGAAAACTTGTGGGTAGCCTTAGAAAAATTGCCTCGGCACTTATCTGTTGTGTATAAGAATTTTCAGGGGTCTGATGTTTTTAAGTTTTCCTTTGTCACACTGGGAAAGGGATCTGGGGGTTGTTTTTTACATCCAGGAAGTGGAAGCAGATTTTTCTGGAGGTGAAAAGAGCCTCTATTTGCTTATTGGTGCAGGAAAATGTATACAAAGTGGTTACACATTAGTACTACCAACATACAGTATGTTCTTCACAGTCTCAGACCAGTGTTGGCATTGTGGAGGTGACCTGGGGACTTTTTTACATATCTGGTGGTCCTGTGCTTGTATACAAGTCTTCTGGAAAGGGGTATGTGCCGAACTGTCTGGAGTCTTGTCTCTTGACTTTCCTGTTTCACCACACAATTGTATACTGGGCATGGTCAGTGGTTTGAGAGAGTTGTGTCATCAGAGGATCAAGCGCCTGGGTCTGGCAGCTGCCTGCTGTGTCATAGCAACCCAGTGGAAGACATCGGGCAGCCCATCTCTACATGATTGGAAACTCTGGGTGTAGTTGCTGGTGGAGATGGAATGCCTTATGGCACAAGAGAAAAGACTGCATGGGAAACAGCTATCTCTGTGGATAACACTCTCATCCTCCCTGTCTCATCAGCTCGTAACCTTGGGGTTGTCTCTCACTAAGCCATCTTTCACCCATTCAATCTGTTCAAACTTCTGCTGCATGACACATTCCACCAGTATCGCTATGTTCATATTAGCCCTCTCCTCAAGTCACTTCATTGGCTCCCTATCCATTTCCATATACAGTTCAAACTCCTCTTATTGATTTACAAGTGCATTCACTCTGTAGCTCCTCAGTACCTCTCCTCTCTTATCTCTCCCTATACTCCTCCTTGGGAACTCTGTTCATTGGGTAAATCTCTCTTATCTGTACCCCTCTCTTCCACTACCAACTCCAAACTCCATTCCTTTTCTCTTGCTGCACCATATACCTGGAATATACTTCCTGAGCCAGTACGTCATCCTCCATCTGTGGCCTTCTTCAAATCTGGGCTAAAAGCCCACCTTTTTGATGCTGCTTTTAACTCCTAATTCCTATTCACTTGTATGTTCTATCTTTCCCACCTTATTAATTCTCTTGTCCCTTACTTGTCCTGTTGGTCTGTCCTGATTAGATTGTAAGCTCTTTTCTCCGAGGACAAGCAGGCTGCTTGTTCTCACTGATGGGTGACGTCCACGGCAGCCCCTCCAATCGGAAACTTCTCTAGCAAAGTCCTTTGCTAGTCCTCGCGCGCCCGCGCGGCCGTCTTCCCGCCCGAAACCGGCTCGAGCCGGCCAGTCTTCTTTTGTCCGCACTCGGTACAGTCGTGTTTTCGCCGTGTCGAGCCCCGGAAAGTCGACCTCGCGCGTCCAAATTTATTTTGACGTGTTTTTTCTTCGGAAAAGTCTTTTCAAGTGTCGGGAAGTGCTCCGGAACCCCCCCCCCCCCCGGGTTTCGTGTTAATCCTCCCCGTACTTCCAGCTTTTTGCCCCGATAGGTTTTCTTTCGTCGTCGGGGTAGGCCTCTTTTCGGCCTCGGTCGAGATTTTCTCCCTTACAAATTTTTTGGTGCTCTTTTTCCGTCATTTCGGACTTTGATTTCGCCGGCGCGATTTTTACGCCCATGACATCGAAGCCTTCCAGCGGCTTCAAGAAGTGCATCCAGTGCGCCCGGGTTATCTCGCTCACTGATCGACACTCGTCGTGTCTTCAGTGTCTGGGGGCCGAGCACCCCCCTCAGAACTGCAGTCTGTGTTCCCTGCTTCAAAGGCGGACTCAGGTAGCGAGACTAGCCCAGTGGAACGTGTTGTTCTCGGGCTCTTCGTCGGCATCGGCACCGGGATCTTCGAGTGCATCGACGTCGTCAGCGTCCAGACCATCTTCCTCGGCCGCCCCTGCATCGAGTGCATCGAGGCATCGAGCCTCTGCATCGGCGCCGAGACATCGGATAGCTGCATCGACGTCGGTGGTACCGGGACCTCGTCTGCTGATGTCGTCGGACGGTGGTGCATCGTCAGGAGTGCAGGTGAAGGCTGTCCATTCCCCTGCTGGTGGCGGTGAGCCTTCGGGTGGGTCTCCTCCTACCCTGAGGGCTCCTGCGGTACAGCCCCCCCGAGACCGACCTCCTTCGGCCTCGGCCCCGAGGAAGCGACGGCTGGATTCTACGTCCTCCTCGTCGGTGCCGGGGAGCTCCGGTGACATGCTTCGGAAGAAATCGAAGAAGCATCGACACCGGTCGCCTCCCCGAGTCGGCACCGAGAGCTCTGGGTCGCCGAGGGAGTCGGCACCCAGCAGGCATCGGCACCGAGAGGACCGCTCACCCTCTGTTCAAGAGGTGTCGATGCGCTCCACTCTGGACAGCCCGGAACAGCCTCCTCGCCCGGAACAGGTTCTGACGTCGACGCCTGCATCGACCTCTTTGCCTTTCTCTGCAGCCACTCTGAATGAGAGCCTCCGGGCCGTTCTCCCAGAGATTCTGGGAGAGCTGTTGCGCCCTACCCCTTCGGTACCGGCGGTGCTTGCGCCTCCGGTACCGTCGAGCGTGGCGATGGAAGCTCTTTTGAGCAGGGACTGTCTCTTCATGTTGAAGTGTAGAGCGCTGCATACATCTAGTAGTGCTATAGAAGTAAGTAGTAGTAAGTAGTAAACAACTGATGGAAAGGGCTTTGGGGGGGGGGGGGGTAGTGGAGATGGACGATGTGTTGAAGGAACAATGGCACATATCTAGTTTTAAAAATGGTTTGTACAAGTTCCTGGAGGAAAAGTCTATAATCTGCTATTAAGATAGATATGGGGAAGCCACTGCTAATCCATGGGGATCAGTAGCCTGGAATCTTGCTACTGATTCTGCTAGATACTTGTGACCTGGATTGGTCACTGTTGGAGGCAGGATACTGGGCAAGATGGACCATTGGTCTGTGGCAAATGCAACACAGCCCATTCAATTTGAACGGGCTTCATTGCATTTGCTGCGTGGGAATCACGAGTGTGGTTAAGTCTGAAAATAAACACAAAATTATAAGAGAAATTATAAAAAGTATGGGACTACTAATGCACATTTGTTTACACAATAATATGAAGAAAAAAGATAGAGGATGGTAGATTTTTGTCAACATAAACAAAATATATCTGAGATCAGAAGGAGCGTCTGACATGTTAAGCTAAAAAAATCAATGCTTGACGAATTTTACGCTAATAGTTGGGTGTATAATAATAATGTATCCCTGGAGTCCAGTAGTATTCAACTGAATGTACAGCAGTGGTGCAACGTTATATCACAAATATTAAGCGATTGTTCTTGAACAGGTAGGAAGGTTGGGTAAATGAGCTCAGGGGTGGGCAAAATTACATCTGTGTACAATCTCTGGATATGGCCCAAGATTTTATTTTGTTTTGTTATTGTTGTTTTTTTTAATGGTTAAAATCAGTAAAGATATTTGAATTAAAAATATTCCAGAGAGATTCTAAATCATTTTACCTCCATAAATAGCTTATTATGATTTGAACATAAAATTGCCTTCATACAGCAATAAACCACAACAGTATTAACAGAGTAAAAATATGAATTCGTAGAAAAGGTTTTTAACTGCACAAATATTCATTATAATGCACTGGTTTCCTTAGCCATGAATAACCAACCCCTCATTGGGTAACCTTTGTCACTCAATGGAATACTATTCTGAATAAGATCTCACATTGTTAATTACTGAAACCACAAGAGCTATGTGTTAAATTGAAGGTTGAGGTAGAGAAAAACATAGCAAGAGACTTTTCATACTTGCAGAAAAACAGACAGTTTGAAAGAAAATCTAAAGTGCAGTAAAGTTTTTTTAAAAACCCTTAATTTTTTCTAGAACTTCATATGTTGCATTCAAATAAGTTTTATGCTCTGATAGCTCTGCCTTTGCATGTGACCCTCTCACTCCAATCACTGAAATGCTTGAAAGTGCTGGCTTCAACATCCTTAAGTGATAGGTGTGGAGAGGCATTTTCGAAAGGATAAGTACATAAGTATTGCTATACTGGGACAAACCAAAGGTCCATCAAGCCTAGCATCCTGTTTCCAACAGTGGCCAAGCCAGGTCACAAATACCTGACAAGATCCTAAAGAAGTACCAAACGTTTTATACTGCTTATCCCAGAAATAGTGGATTTTCCCCAAATCCAATTTAATAATGGTCTTTGGACTTTTCCTTTAGGAAGCTGGCCAAACCTTTTTAAAACCCTACTAAGCTAACCGCCTTTACCACATTGAGGGGCATAATCGAACGAAAACGTCTATCTCCATGGGCGTTTATCTCCGAGAACGGGTCCGTGAAGGGGCGGACCGAACCGTATTTTCGAAAAAAATAGACGTCCATGTTTTATTCGACAATTTGTGAGCTGGGCGTTTTTGTTTTTCAGCGATAATGGAAAATGAAAGCGCCCAGCTCAAAAACGAATAAATCCAAGGCATTTGTTCATGGGAGGGGCCAGGAGTCGTAGTGCACTGGTCCCCCTCACATGCCAGGACACCAACCGGCCACCCTAGGGGGCACTTTTACAAAAAAAAAAAAAAAGGTAAAAGTGCTCCCAGGTGCATAGCACCCTTCCCTTGTGTGTTGAGCCCCCCAAATCCCCCTCAAAACCCACTGCCCACAAGTCTACACCATTACTATAGCCCTAAGGGGTGAAGGGGGGCACCTACATGTGGGTACAGTGGGTTTGGGGGGGTTGGACGACTAAGCATTAAGCAGCACAATTGTAACAGGTAGGGGGGATGGGCCTGGGTCCACCTGCCTGAAGTCCAGTGCACCCCCTAACAACTGCTCCAGGGACCTGCATACTGCTGCCAGGGAGGTGGGTATGACATTTGAGGGTGAAAATAAAAAGTTGTGAAACATCATTTTTTGTGGTGGGAGGGGGTTAGTGACCACTGGGGGAGTCAGGGGAGGTCATCCCCGATTCCCTCTGGTGGTAATCTGGTCATTTAGGGCACTTTTTGGGGCCTTATTCGTGAAAAAACAGGGTCCAGGAAAAGTGCCCTAAATTCTAGCTACAAACGTATACTTCTTTTCCATTATCGGCGAAAAGCGCCCATCTCTGTTCGGGTGATAACCATGCCCCAGTCCCGCCTTCACCACGCCTCCGACACGCCCGGTCAACTTTGTACGCTTCCGCGATGGAGTGCAGTTGAAAACGTTCAAGTTCGGCTTTCGATTATACCGCGTTATTCGTTTTTGGGAGATAAACGTCCATCTCCCGATTTAGGTCGGAACTTGGGCGTTTTTCTCGTTCGATTATAAGCAGGATTCTATGGCAAAGAATTCCAGAGTTTAATTACACATTGAGTGAAGAAACATTTTCTCTGATTCATTTTAAATTTACTACTTTGTAGCTTCATCACATGCCCCCTAGTCCTAGTATTTTTGGAAAGTGTAAACAGACGCTTCACATCTACTCGTTCAACTCAACTCATTATTTTATAGATCTCTATCATATCTCCCCTCAGCCACCTTCTCTCCAAGCTGAAGAGCCCCAGCTGCTTCAGCCTTTCCTCATAGGGAAGTCTTCCCATCCCCTTTATCATTTTTGTCGCCCTTCTCTGCACCTTTTCTAATTCCACTATATCTTTTTTGAGATGTGGCGATCAGAATTGAACACAATATTTGAGGTGCGGTCGCACCATGCAGCGATGCAAAGGTATTATAAAGTCCTCATTTTTGTTTTCCATTCCTTTCCTAATAATACCTAATATTCTATTTGCTTTCTTAGCCGCAGCAGCACACTGAGCAGAAGGTTTCAACGTATCATCAACGACACCTAGATCCCTTTCTTGGTCTGTGACTCCTAACGTGGAACCTTGCATGACGTAGCTATAATTCAGGTTCCTCTTTCCCACATGCATCACTTTGCACTTGCTCACATTAAACATCATCTGCCATTTATATGCCCAGTCTCGTAAGGTCCTCTGGTAATTTTTCACAATCCTCCCGCGATTTAATGATATTGAATAACTTTGTGTCGTCAGCAAATTTAATTACCTCACTAGTCACTCCCATCGCTAGGTCATTTATAAATATGTTAAAAAGCAGCGGTCCCAGCACAGAGCCCTGGGGAACCCCACTAACTACCCTTCTCCATTGAGAATACTGACCATTTAACCCTACTCTCTGTTTTCTATCTTTTAACCAGTTTTTAATCCACAATAGAACACTACCTCCTATCCCATGACTCTCCAATTTCTTCTGGAATCTTTCATGAGATACTTTATCAAACGCCTTCTGGAACTCTAACTATACAATATCAACCGGCTCACCTTTATTTAAAATTGGAAATATTATAAACATAAGATATATTAAATTTAAAGAGCCAATGGAAGAGGTTGGTGGGTGATGTTTGATGACAAAACAAAGTGCCAAGTACCACTTCTGAGGTTCCTCATATTATCAAATCAAAAGTCTTTGCATATTTTAGAATGGCAGGTTAAATCCCAGTATAGCTCTAAATAGAGGCATCCATCCCCTTGCCAAATGGATGTTCCACAGTTTGACATTCATATCCTAGCTTTATAAAATTGAGATTGGACGTCTATGCAATTTGGAAGTCTATAGTAAATGCATTTTCAGATGTCCAAAATGTGAATAGAGCTTCTAAAATAAGGGCTATAGAGTCGAAAGGTTAATCATTTATGATCTTTGATATCTCTTCTGGTGAATCATCTAATAATGAGAGATCTGCACACTGCGATTTTTTTTCTATAAGACCAATTGCAGGGAAATTGAGGGTGGTTAGAGTCCAGCAAAAAATCGAGGCTGCACAGTCCCCATTTTTGGAATCAAAGAGCTTGAGTCATGTAGCCACTTCTATTGTTAATCTTTATACTATAATATAAAAACCCAACATTACAGATAGGCCTGGCTCTACTTAAAATTAATAGAAACAAGAAAACATAAATAAAATCTCACTAGAACAAAACAAAGCTTGTGAGCCAGTCTCCCAAGTCCATCAAAACAATAAGATTAAGTCTAATAGCATAATTCCAAGGAAATAGAAAAAAAGATTAAAAAAAGAAACTGGATTCTGGCAGCAAAGTCCCATCTAACATATATAGTAACATAGTAAATGACGGCAGATAAAGACCTGTATGGTCCCATCCAGTCTGCCCAACAAGATAAACTCATTTGGTATGTGATACTTTATATGTATACCCGAGTTTGATTTGTCCTTGCCTTTCTCAGGGCACAAACCGTAAAAGTCTGCCCAGCACTGTTCTTGTACTAAGTTCTGAAGCTAACGTCGAAGCCCCTTAAAATTTACACTCCAGCCCACATCTGAATCCAGCCCAGATCTTCATCACACATCTGAATTGCTAGGGAATGGACTAAGAGTCCCACGGAGGAAAATGACCAATTTTGTCTGACAAAAGTTTCGTGAGCCAATCCGGCTCATTAAAAAAAAAAAAAAAACAAATATTACAAGCTACTTTACTTAATTACCCATTTGCAAGGAAAATGTTCCCAGACAAGAACTCTGCCTAGGTTCAGTAGCGCTGATTACATCAAGATACATTGGCATGTTCATATTATAAAACAAAGAGTCTTACTGTGAAAGCAGTGTCTAAGTCAAAAAAGTTCCTATCAGAGGCCAGCACCAAATTAGCAATAATGGAAGCAGAAATGGGAACGTCATCTTGGGAAGGTTCCAACATTACAACAAAAGGCTAAAGAATCCCGCTTTCAGGTTTCCTCACACTGGGGAATCTCCCATCAAACAACATAAACTCTAGCCAGTATTCAATTTGGGGTGTGACTTCACTGCTAAACATCTCCAATGAGAAAATGATTCCCACTAGGAGACTGTGGTCAAAATATTCATTGGCCACTATATTTCCAGTTGCGTTAGCTACATTCACCAAAATTCTACAATAAATATATAGTTGATGTCCAAATATCATATTACTTTCTAAATTATAGTGTGTCTTCTCCAAATGATGCAGTAACAAATTCCAAACCCAACAAGGGTCTCGTTTCACCAAGACTGCATCAGAGGTTAAGCATAACTTCAAAACAGAAGTTGTGTGTGACCCAGCTGAAAAAACAATTCTTTCATAAGAACATAAGGAAAGCCATTTCAATCAGACCAAGATCCATTCAGCCTAGTGACCTGTCTCTGAAAACGTCTAGTCCTGGTCACAAGTATCTTGTAGCAGTGGCATAGCCAGACTGCCAATTTTGGATGGGCCTGAACCTAAAGTGGGTGGGCACAAAATTTTCTCTCTACCCCCCTTTCGCAGCAAAATTTAGTCACCCTAATCAGATGCATTTGTTACACAGGGGTAAAGTGCTGCTTTTCAGTGCATCAGGTTTCAGAAAATAATTTAATAGCCTAACACCCTTTTCAATGAGCTTTCAGAGGCCAAAACCTCCTGCCTCAGGTCAGTATAATGCTGTTATGGTATCCTCTCCTGACCTAAGGAAGGAAGTATTGGTCTCCGAAACTTTATTAACACAGGTACCATATTACTTTATCCTAAATTAAAAATAAAATTATTTTCTTTACCTTTGTTGTATGGCCATTTACTTTTTTGCATTGTGTTGCTCCCAGTCTCTAGATTCTGCTTTCCTTCATCTTTCTCTTGCCAGGGTTTCCTGTCCATTCATCACCTATGGCATTTCATCTTTTCCTCACCCTTGCTCTCCACATGCCCCTTCCTCTCCACATGCCCCTTCCTCTTATTCTCCAGTCTTTCCCTACTCTGTCCTCCCCCTCTTTCTTTTGCATCCAGCGTCTCCTTTTTCTTCCTACCCTTCCATCCAGTGTCTTCCCTCTTTCTCTCCTCATCCTTCCACCCATCTCCCCTCTCCTTATATCCAGTGTCTATCTCTCTACCCTTTTCTGTTCAGTCTCCCCTCTCTCTCCACATCCTTCCAGTCTCTCCCCTTTCTCTCTGCATCCTTTCATCCATCTCCCCTCTTTCTCTCCCTATCCTCCCATGTCCAGCAGCTCTCTCCCCTCCAGTTCCTTCTTCCTCTCCCTCCCATGTCCAGCAGCTCTCTCCCTTCCCTCTAGTCCCTTCTTCCTTCCTTGTCAAGCAGCTCTCCAGCCCCTTCCTCCTCTCCCTCCCATGTCCAGTAGCTCTCTCCCTTCCCTCCAGTCCCTTCTTCCTCTCCCTCCCATGTCCCAGCAACTCTCTCCCTTCCTTCCTTCCAATCCCTTCTTTCTTCCTCTCCCTCCCATGTCCCAGCAGCTCTCTCCCTTCCTTCCAGTCCCTTCTTCCTCTCTCTCCCTCCCATGTCCCAGCAACTCAGCCATTTTCCCTCCAGGCCCGCCCATCCACAACCTTTGCGTGCTGTCGCTGCCCTTTTGTCCCGTGGAGGCAGCGTTCAGCGTTTCCTTCCTGCCCTGTCTTCTCCCCAGGCTCCGCTGCATCGTCCCTGCAAGTGTAATCCTTTTCCTTTTCGGCCATCGCGCTGCGCTGCCATACACACAGGCAGCTTCGCTCTCCCCAGGGTTGCTAGATGGGAAGATTTTTCCCAGCCCAAAACCCGCCCAAAGTCAAACCCCGCCTCCCACGTCACCAAACCCTGCCTCTCCCCCACCGCGTTCATCCGGCCCTAAACAGGAAGTGCATCATGGAGGGCCAGAATGGACGCGGCGGGGTAGGAGCAAAGCTGCCTGTGTGTATGGCAGCGCAGTGCGACGGCCTAAAAGGAAAAGGATTCCACTTGCAGGGACGATGCAGCAGAGCCTGGGGAGAAGACAGGGCAGGAAGGAAATGCTGAACGCTGCCTCTGCGGGACAAAAGGGCAGCGAAAGCGCACAAAGGTTGTGGATGGGCGGGCCTGGAGGGAAAATGGGTGGGCCTGGGCCCGTCCAGGCCCACCCGTGGCTACACCCCTGTCTTGTAGAACCTCAAAAGTAGATCTGTTTCTCATACCTCACATCAAGTCTACCTAGCTAATCCTTTTTATGGATTTTCCTTTAAGATCTTGTACAAATCTCTATAAGACTTATCTGTGCTAGTCACCTTGCCCATGTTCTCTGGTATCAGATTTCACAATTTAATTGTGCAACTCCTTTTCATGGGCATTTAATAAATGTGTATCCTATCTCCCTGAACTTAGACTAGGAAGTGATCATTTTTGCTTCAGTGCTTCTTGGATGTTTCTTTGGGGTATTCTTTTCTTTTTTTCTTCTAAAATTCCCTTCTAAATGTATTCTTAAGGGATAAGAAAGTACATTAATCGTTACTGAATTAGAAAATTTGAAGAAATTTCCTGATGAGAAATCTAAAGATAAACAAGAGGCAGCATCTTAGTGGTTCTATTTGTTGCAATTTCTACTTATGGACAATTGGGGAGTATTTAAGAGAATTAGCTGACTGTATGCATGGTATTCATAATTCCCTAGTTCTATCAAGGCCACTTTTACCAATGGGCAAAGGAGGCAGCAGACCCAGACTCCTGCATATAGGGAGCCCCGTCTCTCAGTTACCCATTGGTAAATTTATCCCCATGTCCAGTATCTCTTTCTCCCTCCCCCCCCCCCCCCCCCCCCCCATGCAAGTCCTGCATCTCTCCATCTCCCTTCCACCCACTCTCCTCCATCCTCGCAGTCCTCTGTTCTTCTCCACCATGGCGAATAAGACTGGCCCCAAAGCTGACAGAAGAGTGCCTAGCTGCAGAGGTATGGAGGACTGTGGGGAGTGGGAGAGCAGACAGAACAGAGGTGCAGGACTCATGCTGAAACTAAGGTTAGGCAAAGTAACTGGCATTTTCTGAAGTGGAGATCTTTACATCCACCTTTGTTTCTTCCTATGAAACTGCCTATCTAACAAACATTCAGTGCTCTATATATTTCAATGGAGCACCATAGGTGAGATAAGCAGAGAAATGTTACAAAGTTGGAATGCCTAGAATTTACCTCAGTAAAGAGCAGAATCCTCATTTTCAAGTACTGAACAGAATATAGCTAATGTAGAATTATAACAATTGGAAGCAAACCAGCATGAAAGTAGAGTTACTTGCCCAGAGTCAAAAGAGCTGTCTGTGTCTAAAGTGGGAATTGAACTCAGTTTCTCAGTTCCCCAAGACCACAGTCCAACACCCTAACCACTAGTCCACTCCTCCACTAGTGGAGACCACTACCATAGCCCTTAGGGATGAAGGGGGGCACCTGGATGTGGGTACAGTGGGTTTGTGGTGGGTTTTGGAGGGCTCACATTTACCACCACAAGTGTAACAGGTAGGGGGGATGGGCCTGAGTCTGCCTGCCTGAAGTGCACTGCAGTACTCCCTAAAACTGCTCCTGGAACCTGCATACTGCTATCATGGAGCTGGGTATGATATTTGAGGCTGGCATAGAGGCTGGAAAAATATTAATTTTTTTTTTTTTAGGGTGGGAGGGGGTTAGTGACCACTGGGGGAGTAAGGAGAGGTCATCCCCGATAATGGGAAAAAAAAGGCTGGCTCTGACGAGCACTTGGCTGGCTTCACTTGGTCCATCTATTTGTAGAACCAAGCCTCAAAAAAGTGCCCCAACTGAGCATATCACCTCCCCTTACTCCCCCAGTGGTCACCAACCCCCTCACACCCCCCAAAAAATTTAAAAATCATTTTTTTGCCAGCCTCAAATGTCATACCTAGCTCCATGACAGCAGTATGCAGGTCCCTGGAGCAGTTTTTAGTGGGTGCAGTGCACTTCAGGCAGGTGCACCCAGGCCCATCCCTCCCCTACCTGTTACACTTGTGGTGGTAAATGGGAGCCCTCCAACCCCCCCCCCAACCTCCCCCCCCCCCCACTGTACCCACATGTAGGTGCCCCCCTTCACTTTAGGGGTATGGTAGTGTTATACAGTTGTGGGTAGTGGGGTTTTGGGGGGATTTGGGGGGCTCAGCACACAAGGTAAGGGAGGTATGCACCTGGGAGCAATTTTTGAAGTCCACTGCAGTGCCCCCTAGGGTGCCTGGTTGGTGTCCTGGCATGTGAGGGGGCCCAGTGCACTACAAATGCTGGCTCCTCCCACGACCAAATGGCTTGGATTTGCCCAGGTTTGAGATGGCTGGCATCGGTTTCCATTATCGGCGAAAACCGATGTCGGCCATCTCAAACCCGGCAATCTCTGACATTTGGCCGGCTCCAACTGTATTATCGAAATGAAAGATGGCCGGCCATCTTTTTCAATAATACAGTTTGGGACAGCTCTTTGCGGCACCGGCCATATAGATGGCCGGCGCTGTTCGATTATGCCCCTCCATGTTTCTGCTGGCTCTGTATATCCAGAAATTCAATGCCAGAGCCCAGACATGGCCTTGCACTGAATTTCCAGGTATAACGCTGGTGGTGGTCAGCAAAATGCCGATTGTCACTGGCTGAATATTGAGCCCCCAGTTAAATAACCTGTTTTTTTCTGAGAATATGGTTCTGTCCACATGGTCCCATCCTTTTTGTCAAAGCTCATCTCTCCTTTTCATGTGAACCAAGTGTAGGGTTTTACCCTATTTGCAGAGACCAAAAAGAGGACACAAAAAATAAAAATGGTTGCTACCTTTTGCTAAAGAAATATTAATTGTAACAGATCTTTAAATGGCTTTTAGTTAATGAACACACATCAAACAGTAACTGAGTTACAGTACAGCAGTAAACAACAATCTGCTTTTCAAAATGAGTCTGAGGCCTAGCGTACTTATCAGAAGAGCGGCTATCCCTCAACAGCTTTGGCTGGCTTCTGAGATACGTGTGAAAGTCTTTGCATGACATTTGCTTAAAGTTGTGCTGCATGAACAAAATTCCTTTGACAGATTCAACCAGCAGGGAAACAGACGGCAGGTCAGCAATGCCTTTCTCTCTCTTTTAACACCCTCATGTGTCTAGACCAGGGGTAGGCAACTCTGTCCTCCAGAGCTGCAGGCAGGTCAGGTTTTCAGGATATCCACATTGAATATGCAGGAGATAGATTTGCATACCATGGAGGCAGTGCTTGCAAATCTAACTCCTGCATATTCATTGTGGATATCCTGAAAACCTGACCTGCCTGCAGTTCTCGAGGACCGGAGTTGCCTACCCCTGGTCTAGACTGACT
The DNA here is from genome assembly GCF_901765095.1 of Microcaecilia unicolor. NCBI lineage: Eukaryota > Metazoa > Chordata > Amphibia > Gymnophiona > Siphonopidae > Microcaecilia > Microcaecilia unicolor. The sequence goes on along the minus strand of NC_044042.1, from coordinate 89,326,024 downwards.
AATAGGACAGAGATGATTTCTCTCATTATATAAGTAGGTGTGTTGGTCATAGGCGCATAAAAGAAAGAGGATATTTTCCTAAAAATTAAAAAACCTGAAAAAGTCTAAAAGGAGGACATGTCTTTTTAAAAAAGGAGAAGACAGAAAGTGGTAGAAGAATCAGGCTCTTCAAAAACAGACCAAAGATGGGAAATGGGACTTGATGTACCGACTTTCTGTGGTATTTTGCAACTACATTCAAAGTGGTTTACATATACAGTGGTGGAAATAAGTATTTGATCCCTTGCTGATTTTGTAAGTTTGCCCACTGACAAAGACATGAGCAGCCCATAATTGAAGGGTAGGTTATTGGTAACAGTGAGAGATAGCACATCACAAATTAAATCCGGAAAATCACATTGTGGAAAGTATATGAATTTATTTGCATTCTGCAGAGGGAAATAAGTATTTGATCCCCCACCAACCAGTAAGAGATCTGGCCCCTACAGACCAGGTAGATGCTCCAAATCAACTCGTTACCTGCATGACAGACAGCTGTCGGCAATGGTCACCTGTATGAAAGACACCTGTCCACAGACTCAGTGAATCAGTCAGACTCTAACCTCTACAAAATGGCCAAGAGCAAGGAGCTGTCTAAGGATGTCAGGGACAAGATCATACACCTGCACAAGGCTGGAATGGGCTACAAAACCATCAGTAAGACGCTGGGCGAGAAGGAGACAACTGTTGGTGCCATAGTAAGAAAATGGAAGAAGTACAAAATGACTGTCAATCGACAAAGATCTGGGGCTCCACGCAAAATCTCACCTCGTGGGGTATCCTTGATCATGAGGAAGGTTAGAAATCAGCCTACAACTACAAGGGGGGAACTTGTCAATGATCTCAAGGCAGCTGGGACCACTGTCACCACGAAAACCATTGGTAACACATTACGACATAACGGATTGCAATCCTGCAGTGCCCGCAAGGTCCCCCTGCTCCGGAAGGCACATGTGACGGCCCGTCTGAAGTTTGCCAGTGAACACCTGGATGATGCCGAGAGTGATTGGGAGAAGGTGCTGTGGTCAGATGAGACAAAAATTGAGCTCTTTGGCATGAACTCAACTCGCCGTGTTTGGAGGAAGAGAAATGCTGCCTATGACCCAAAGAACACCGTCCCCACTGTCAAGCATGGAGGTGGAAATGTTATGTTTTGGGGGTGTTTCTCTGCTAAGGGCACAGGACTACTTCACCGCATCAATGGGAGAATGGATGGGGCCATGTACCGTACAATTCTGAGTGACAACCTCCTTCCCTCCGCCAGGGCCTTAAAAATGGGTCGTGGCTGGGTCTTCCAGCACGACAATGACCCAAAACATACAGCCAAGGCAACAAAGGAGTGGCTCAGGAAGAAGCACATTAGGGTCATGGAGTGGCCTAGCCAGTCACCAGACCTTAATCCCATTGAAAACTTATGGAGGGAGCTGAAGCTGCGAGTTGCCAAGCGACAGCCCAGAACTCTTAATGATTTAGAGATGATCTGCAAAGAGGAGTGGACCAAAATTCCTCCTGACATGTGTGCAAACCTCATCATCAACTACAAAAGACGTCTGACCGCTGTGCTTGCCAACAAGGGTTTTGCCACCAAGTATTAGGTCTTGTTTGCCAGAGGGATTAAATACTTATTTCCCTCTGCAGAATGCAAATAAATTCATATACTTTCCACAATGTGATTTTCCGGATTTAATTTGTGATGTGCTATCTCTCACTGTTACCAATAACCTACCCTTCAATTATGGGCTGCTCATGTCTTTGTCAGTGGGCAAACTTACAAAATCAGCAAGGGATCAAATACTTATTTCCACCACTGTATACCGGTACTTATTTTTGTACCTGGGGCAATGGAGGGTTAAGTGACTTGCCCACAGTCACAAGGAGCTGCAGTGGGAATCGATCGAAGTCCGCTGCACTAACCACTAGGCTACTCATAAATTTAATAAAAGATGACTCAACACAGTGCCTTGCATCGGCACTGAAAGTGCCTTCTTCGGGAGTCTTGGTAAATGTGTCTGTTAATCTTTATCTTCAGAATAAAATCTTTAAAAGGTAGAATCTCGTGGTCTTTATAAAGACCGTGGTGAGGTGTTGCAAGGAATATCGCTTCTGAGCGCCTCTGTAGGATTTTACCCTGGGATATTGGTGTTCGTTCCATTTTTGTGTTTTTTCTGCCTCTTAAAAAAAGATGCATGGTAACCCTAACCAATTAGTCACTCTTCCAATGTTTTTGAGTAAGACACAGCCGGTGCTGGACCTTGGATGTCTGTGGAACATTATTGCGATATTTTAAGGTAACTAATTCCGTAAGGCTTTTGGGTGAACTTTTTATCCTTTTTTATGGGTCTCATAAAGGTAATACAGAAACAAAAAAACAACACTGGGCCTTCAGGATTGAGATAATCAAAGTCTCTTGTTTATTAATTGACGGGTAGACCCGACACGGGCCGTGTTTCGGCGCAATGGTGCCTGCCTCAGGGGTCAGCTAATCCTGATCAAAAATTGTAGGTGGTACTGTCACAGTGTAGCACCTTTGATATGGAATAGAGTCTCAATTGCTCCGAGAGCGTAATCAGCATGGACAACGCTGTCAGTCTATTTGGCGGAAAAATGCCTAATGTGACTTCCCTTATTCCCATCAGTGGAGAACTGCTCAATTGAAACACGTTTCTGTAACCTAGATGTGCCAGGTTAAAATACCAACATCCCTGGACACAGCAACGGAGGAAGAAATTTCTGGACTTAAAACAGAGAACCATGCAGCTTAATGTTTCCTTCCAACTGAGATTCCCTTGTAAATGTTTGATCTTTCTTAAAAACACTAGATACATTTTCTATGAGCCAGAACAGCTGTGTAAATTTTTAGAGTTGCAAGAAAACAAGATAGTATAGGCCAAATAGATTAATAGCCGGTATTGTAAAAACGGATAACCACCTACTCTATGTTATAATGATTTGAATTTTTTCCTAGTACGCCAACTTCCTTTGGTAATAGCCTTGGATTTCTCCCATTTTGTGGACTATAATAACCAACATATTTCCTTATATATAAGTATTGGTATTTTTTTTAATGACCTGCATTGTTGTAGTGTTTTATTAAAGTTGGTGTAGCTTTCAAAGATTTGTCATCTTTGTTAATAATGAAAATTAATAAAGAAATTAAACATAAAAAAATACCAACATCCATTTTTTTTTGGTCATAGGTGTCTTTTCCTCTTTTGAAATCAGAGTTGATCATCTATATTTTGACTCCCCCCCCCCCCCCCCCCCCCATCTATATTTAGTCCCACCCAAAACATACCCAGGCCATAAGGATATACTGTAGTTTTAGACATCCATGTTCTGGCTTTATAAAATCAGGATCTGGATGTCCATGCAATATGGATGACTAAATGCCGGTTTTCAGACTCCAAAACATGAAGAGATCTTCTAAAATAATGGCCCCCAATCTCCTATTCTCACATGAACCTGCTGCAAATCCTCACAATCCTCTGTCATGTTAACAATTTTGAATATTTTTTGTCATCCACAGATTTGGTCACCTCACTCATAACTCCTTTATTTAGAGTATTTATTATGTTAAACAGCTTAGGTTCCAGTACAGACAATTGGGGAACTTAGCAATTGATCCTTTTTCATATGGATAACTTATTGTTTAGTCATAATCTCTGTTTCTTGACTTTTAGCCAGTTTCCTTTACACAAAACCACATTACTTTCTATCCCATGACGCTTTAATTTCCTGAGGAGTCTCGTTCATTTATTTACTCAACTTTCTAGCCCATCCTCCCAACCACTCCCAGAATGGGTTACGAGATTACATTCATAATAATAAAACATAATACAGCACTTAACATAATAAAAACATTCAAACATTGATTTCAGCTAACAGAGAGCAATTGAATATAGCAATTTCTAAACATGAGGGACTATGTCAAATGCTTTCTGAAAATCCAAATAAATTACTCCCTCATTCTATAACTGGTATCCTAAAGTTAGGTGCCAATTTTGTGTGTAAGCTATAGAATTCTGTTACAACTGTTACAATTACTCACATAAGATCCTGCTGTCAGCAGTATTCGTAGCATAGGTGAGCAACTCACTTGCACCCTGATATATATGGTGTCCAAATTTGAGCATACGCCTGAGATGCGTGTGCAAATCAATTGAATAACGAACCCTTAACTACCAATAATTAGTTGCTAACAACCAATTATTGAATTTAATTGGCACTAATTAGTATTTGCATGGGAATCTGGCTGTGTGCTATTCTATAAGGCATAGCGCCTAACTCTAATAATAATAATAAAAAAAACTTTATTTCTATCTGAAACATTCTAAGTGAGGAACAAAATTACATATAAAAGTAAAATAAACCAGAACAACAAGAAATACATAACGCTGATACAGAACCATCCATTCCTACAACTCTAAGACAGAAGCATACATTGCTGAAAAACAAAACAGTTTCACTAATCTGACAGACCTGTATGTTTGAACAAAGAAATGGGTTTTTAATTCTTTCTTAAACAGGGCAATGTTCTGCACAGAACAAAGTTCAATGGGCAGGCTTTTCCCCCAATTTAGGTCCTTTAACATAAAATATAGAAGATCTACACTCTTCAAATGAACCTGCTGAAAAGATGGAACTTCAAGCAGTTCTTTTTTGGGACGATCTCAGACAGCGCTGAGCTTGATAACATCTTAGGGTGGAAATACAGGCATTCAATACTTTAAAAAACAATTTAAAGAGTTTAAACTCAATGTGAAATTTCACAGGAAGCCAATGTAAAGACTTCAAGATGGGAGTAATATGGTCATAGAATGATCTCCCCATAATCACTATAGAGTTCTCAGCAACCTGTAAAGCCCTCAATGAACTATTCGCAGTTCCTATAAACAGGCCATTGCAGTAGGTCCATCAAAGGACAAACCACTGACTGAACAACATTGCGAAAATTATCCTCTGTAAAAAAAAAAACATCTAATATGTCTAACTATTTATTTTAAGTTTATAAAAGACCTTTGAAATCATGTTCTGAACTTGTTTCTTCACAGACAGTGTTGTATCAAGTTGAACTCCCAAGGTCATGGTATGTCAGGGCCATTCCAATAAGTTGCACACGTAGTTACAGAATACCGCTTCAGTGCACCTACGTTGGGCGCCAGTAATTACACCAGGTTTCAGCAGACGTCTGGTGCCTATTAGGAGTAGGAATTGGCAGTATGTGCTATTCTATAAAGGACGTGTGCCCTTTATAGAACTATACGCCTATTTTTTCAGCTTGATTTCTAGAATTCTACCCGTGGTGTGTAAATGCTAAGTATTCTAAACGCTAAGTATTCTGTAACTATGTGTGCAACTTACTGGAATGGCCCTGACATACTTAGGCTTGGCTGTAGCATGGGCTGGTCCTACATTAACTTACGGAATAGTGTATGTTACAAGCTAAGGTGCCACATTAGGCATGTACATTTAGGCCTGCTGTATGACTTATAAGAACATAAGAATAGCCATACTGGGTCAGACCAATGGTCTATCTAGCCCAGTATTGTGTTTCCAACAGGGGCCTATCCAAAATACTTGAGCACTAAAAACAAATGGACAAGCACTTGCAACGACTGTAGGAACAGAACTCGCAAAACGTTCTGTTCTTACAGTCGTTGCAAGTGCTTGTCCATTTGTTTTTAGTGCTCAAGTATTTTGGACGGTCTACAGCTTTGTATATGAGCAGAGCTGTGGTCCTGCGCCTCTATCTAGAGCTTACTGTTTGACCCCTGATGTAGGCGCTTACATGCATCGAAACACGGCCCGTTTCGAGTCGTCTCTTTATTTACATCAATAAAGACTGTTGGATTATATCTCCAGTGGTGATTCGTCTTTGGTCAGCCTCTACTTTTGCCTGCTGTGTTGGCATCTATGCCAACACATAGGTTTATTAATGGGGCCAATATTCAAACTGTGGGAGGGAGCTCGGCTAACTCCCGTGGTCAGTGGTCAGCCTAGAAATTCAATGCCAGGCCGTTTCCGGTGACCGTCATTGAATATCCAGTTTATTTTTAGCCGGTTTAAAGTTAGTCGGCTAAATCGATATTCGAATTTAGCCAGTCAACTTTAAACCATCTAAAGATATACCAACTATTTAAGTGGCCCAATGTGGCCGCTTACAGTAGCTGGGTATGGATTGAATATTCTGGGATAGCTGGCTATATCGCACACTGTAGCTGGTTATCTTGTAGTTGCTAACCAGAAATATTCAGCAGGGGATAACTAGCTATCCCTTGCTGAATATCACTGGATAGCTGATTAAGTGCCATTTAACTGGCCAGGTGCCATTCCTGGCCAGTTAAATGGTTTTGAATATCAGGGAGATTGTTTCTAACATTTCTGGCAGTTACTGTCATGGTCGTCGGCGGCCTTGATCATTGTATGCAGCGAGTGGCTTTGTGCTGTGTTTGGAACTGTGTGGGCTGGATGATGGGGAGTGCTGCAGGTGCAGCAGCTGAGGCCACGTCTCAAGGCATCTCTGGATGAGGGAGCAGTGCTTGGAGCGCGGAGGGGTCCATGTGGGCTGTTCCTGGCCCTTGGTTGCTGTGCTGGGCCCTTTAGTCTTTGCCTTGAGAGCATCATCTCAGGTTTGGCTTCTTCACCTTGCTTGCCTTGGGAGCGTCGGCTCGGGCTTTTTTGCTTTATTGTGCCTGCCTTGGGAGTATTTGGCTCGGGCGCCTCAGTGACTGTTTGCCTGTCTTAGGTGACATCCCTGGTCTTCAGTGAGCAGTGTGGCCCGCTCTTGCCTCTACCTTCGGTGCAGAGACTTTTCACTTTTCCCTTTGTTTTGCTTCTGCTCCACTCAGGTTTTGAGGGATCTTGCCGCGGTTGTTCTGTGGCTCATCTGAGTGTACTGACAGAATGAACCCTTTTCTCAACCACTAGCGGTGTTACCACTGTCAGCCAAGTATTGCCTGTTTGTTTTTGTCCTGCTAGGACGGGCCATTTGCCTAGTCTATTGTGTTCTATTGTATGCCATATGTTTTCATTGTTCTGTTAGTATTGAGATGCAAGGCTAGGCTGCTTATGTTTGATTTCCCAATACAGCTAGGCTGTTCTACTTTACCTTATTCTATGTCTTATGTTTGCCTTGCTTCAGCTAGGTTAGACTGTATAGCTAGGCTGCCTGTTTTCCTTTCTGTGCTGTTTGGCTACCCATTTCGTCTTGTGTTTTTGCTACTAATAAAGCTACTACTACTACTATTTAACATTTCTAAAGTGCTGCCAGGGTTGCACAGTGCTGTACAATTAACAAAGAAGGACAGTCCCTGCTCAAAGGGGCTAACAATCTAAAGGACAAAAAGTGCAGTCAATCAAGAATGAGGCAGTCTAGATTTCCTGGATAGAGATACAATGGTTAGGTGCCGAAAGCGACATTGAAGAGGTGGGCTTTGAGCAAGGATTTGAAGATGGGTAGGGAGGGGGCTTGGCGTATGGGCTCAGGGAGTTTATTCCAAGCATAGGGTGAGGCGAGGCAATAAAGCTGCCTTAGTTCATCTCCACTTTTGGTCCAGTCCAGTTCTTGGGAGTACTCTTAGTTCTGAGGGGACTCGGTCTGCCCAGAGGTGGTTGGGTGATTCTCACGCGGCCACCTCTGGGCCAAGGGCTCACAAACGTCATAGTTACGCATATAGAACTAGATTGTATGTAGATGGCGCCTGAAAAATTGGCTCCAAAAATATTTCCACCTAGGCATATTCTGTAAACTGCATGCACCTAGTGGCCATGCTTGTGCCTAACTCTAGATGTGTCCATTTGCGCCAAGTAGATTTTTTTGTTACATTTGTACCCTGCGCTTTTCCCACTCATGGCAGGCTCAATGCGGCTTACATGGGGCAATGGAGGGTTAAGTGACTTGCCCAGAGTCACAAGGAGCTGCCTGTGCTGGGAATCGAACTCAGTCCCTCAGTTCCCCAGGCCCAAAGTCCACCACCCTAACCCCTAGGCCACTCCTCCACTCCACTCCACTAGATGTAAATACCAGCACCTAAGTTAGGCACAGAACAGGTGTATTCTATAAACATGTGCATAGATTTTTGGAAAGCCCACAGCCCACCCATTCCACACCCATGTCAACGCCCCCTTTTGGCAGCATGCATTAGAATTTACATGCACCACTTTACAGAATATGCCTAGCAAGTTGTTTGTGTACATTCTAATTAATACCAAATAGTATTAATTGCTTGTTAAGCGGCAATTATCGGCACTGATTGGCTTGTTAAGTAATTAAACTGCACACACAAATCCAAAATATGACTGGATTTGTGTGCACCCTATATAGAATCCAGGGGATACCGGTTGACATTCAAAGTGATTTGAGCAGGCAGGAGAGGCTCCTTCCTGCTTAAATTTGAGCTCTGTGGGCCAGCTGCTGATAATCAGTGGCCCTTAACTGGGTAGTGTTGCTGAATGTTGGCTCTGACCAGGCCATGTTTAAAGTGCTCCAGAGAGGGACGGTCCAGGGGTGGAGTTAAGGAGAAGCTGACAGCTCTGTGAATGCTGGAAATTTTCACTGTCTGTGCCTGCATAGCTAAGAGACCAAATAGGATTGCAGAAACAGCAGTCCTGAGTTTTATTGCTTTAGCCATGCAGGTGCTGGCACTGAATATCGGCCCTATATTCAGCAGTGGAAAAACCATTCTCATCATTTGATAAGATTAAATATTGGTATAGAGAAAACTTTAATCTAATTTAAAGGAGGTTTCTCTGACCTTTGATGTGCTAATCAGAGTCTGGAGAACTAACATTTCGTATAGGCTGATAATTGAGGTCTTTTCTTCCTCATGGGCTGATAACAGATCATTTCTGAGAGAGCTGCATTATCTGTTCACAAGCTGATTGAAAAAAATGTCAGAAATATTTCACATGATGTAACAGAGAAATAGGTACAGAAAAAGTCCAAACAAAAAAAAAGAGCACAAAAGGCCTATTAAAAACAGAGGAAACACAGTTCTTTCATGTAAAAAAAACTTTTAATAGTAGAATTTGATTGGAGGAAGACCCGACACGGGCCGTGTTTCGGTGCTACCGCACCTGCGTCAGGGGTCACACCAATGACTAAAAGGCTTCAACAGACTGATTACAAACTCTCTGATGTTTTCCTCCAAATGTCATGCAGTGCAGGACTCACGCACACCATTAGTGTGAGTCTCAAAAGAGGAGAGAAAGAGGGCAGATTTTGTGGGGAAACAGAGACATGATGGAAGGGGTGAAAGGGGAGACGCTGGATGGAAAGGTGGGGGCAGATGATGTATGGAAGGGGAGAGATACAGAGAGGAGTGACACTGGATGAAATAGAGAGAGGGGGGGCAGAAGCTGTATAGAAGGGGGGAAAAGAGTGTGAGTTTTGGATGGAAGGGGAAGAGACAGGAGGAAGATGATGGAAGAGAAGAGTGAAAGGGAAGACATTGGATAGAAAGGGGAGAGGGAGAGAGGTGGCAAATGCTGTATGGAAGTGAGGGAGAGACAAAGAGGAGGTAGATACTGATAGAAGGAGAGAGAGTGGAGACACTGGGTGGAAAGGGGGAAAGAGGAGGCAGGCAAAATAGAAGGGGGAGAAAAAGAGGGCAGATGCTGAATGGAAGAGGAGAGAAAGATGGTTGACAGGGAGAGACAGAAAGGAGGGACATAATGATGGAAGGGGGAAAGAAAGGGGAGAGAGAGGGGACAAATATGGTATAGAAGGGGGAGAGAAAGAGGCCAAAGTTAGTGAAAGACTGGGAATAAGTGGAAATAGGAGAACCAGGGTGAAGGAAAGAGATGGAAAGCTGCAGGTAGATGCAGTGAAAAAGAGGGAAATTGAAGACTAGTTAGTAAGAATGAATTAAATCTGGTCAGAGAGGTAGAAAAACAAATAGAAGAACACCAAAAGGAAAAGGAGGAGAAAAAAAATTGTCAAAAGGACAGGAAATCTTGGCAAGAGAGAGGAAAGCAGAAACCAGAGAAGTAAATGGCCAGAAAACAAACATAGGAAAAAGATGACATCTTTTTAATGGACTAATTTTAATACATTTTTGACAAACTGTTGGAGACCAAAACCTCACAAGATACTATAACAGCAGCTTACTGTCTTGATCTGAGGAAGGAGGTTTGGGCCTCTCAAAGCGAATTGAAAAATGTTTTAAGTTAGTCCAATAAAATATCTTATTTTCCTTTTTTTTATATATTTAAGTTTTAATGTAGTAATTGGAATTTATATGTTTTTGAAGTTTACATCTGCTGTCTTTATATTTTGCACAGTACAAGGAGACATGCATCATTGTTTCTCTGGTGTTCACGGTATGCAGAGTTCGGCTTCTTTGGGGTTCAGTTTAATTTTTGTCTCTATATTTCTATTTTTAGTTTATGGTTATTTAATCTATACTGAGATCCGTGTTCTACATTTGTGAAAGAGACATGGTTTCTTGTTAACATTGTCTGTGCATGATCGATCTGTACTACTCTAGCGTGTTTAGTTTTCCCTTATGTGTATTGATGATTTAGTGCCTGCCACAATGTTTATGCTGCTGCTTTTTCCTAGGCAAGCTCTTTTTGTGAGACTTGTGGACGTTACTATTGTTATGGTATGGTAGAATTGTACTGTAGGTCCTGGTATGCCAGGTACTGGATTTTGAGCACCCCTTTCTCAGTACTAGCTCAAGGCACGTTGTATTTATGTACAGTAGGTGTTTTTCTGTCCATGGAGGGCTTACAATCTATGTTTTGTACCTGGGGCCAGGGCCGCCGAGGGGGGGAGCAAGGGGGGCAAAATTCCCCAGGTCCGGGACTTCACCCTCTCCTGCTCCCAGGCCGCCGGCGCTGCAGTCCCCAGTATCCACCTCCCTACCCTCAGCTCCCTTCTGTCTGTTGTCCGACCTCCTGCATTTAATCTCTAAAGCAGCGGCGCAATGCCTTCTCTGCGAAAGCAGCAGATAGCCTCGGGCGGGCCTTCCCTCACTGTGTCCCGCCCTCCTCTGATGTAACTTCCTATTTCCGCGAGGGCGGGACACAGTGACGGAAGGCCCACCTGAGGTGATCTGCTGCTTTCACGCAGAAGGCACTGCGCTGCCGATTTTGAGATTTATAAATTTTTTAAAAATGAAGGTAGTCGGATGGCAGACAGAAGGGAGCTGAGGATAGGTAGGTGGAGACTGCGGCGCCAGCAGCCTTGGAGCAGGAGAGGGAGGCGACAGCAGTAGCGATTGGGGGGAGGTGGGGGCGGGGTGGCGGCGATCCTTGGGAGGGGGCTGCTGGCTGGGGGCGGCCTTGCTCCAGGCCCGGCTCAGTCTCTTGGCAGCCCTTCCTGAGGCAATAGAGGGTTAAGTGACATCCAAAATCTCAAGAATCTGCAGTGTGATTTGAATCCTGGCTTCCTTGGTTTTCATCCTGTTGCTCTAACCATTTGGTACAGATAATACATATTAGCTGTATTATCTGTACCTAATGTTTAGTAACTCTGCAGTAAACTAAAGACTAGCAGAGCTGAAGTCTGGTGGCTATTTGGCAACCTACCAAAAATATTGATAGGTAAATCATTTTATGGTTGCCAGTAACCTCAAGATTTCTGTTACAGGGCTGTAGAGCATCACTGTTCACATGGCCAACAGGAAGATGCTGGACTGGGGAGCTACTGCTGACTGAGAACCAAGGATTAAAATACCTGCATATATTTCTGGAATACAGTTTTAATATGTTATATTATTTTGGCATGCATTACTTTGATTTTTGTTTTTGGTACATAATTCTCTGGAGCATAATGCCATCACTAACAGAGCTTCTGGGGAGGCAGCTGGTAGATAGTAAAGGGGTCCTTTCATATTGTGTTCAAACAATGCCCCTACTGTTCCTCTAAGCTATGCTAAACATCCAGTAGCTGAGTAAAATTTAGAGTAGCTATAAACATATAGTTTAATTACATGTGAACAAATAGGGAAAGCATAAGGAGCATTGCTAATGGAATTCTTTCCAGCCTCCCTGCAAATGTTTATGTATGAGTGTGTGCACATCTCTGTTTATATCTGAAAGAAGTGTTCACAGGGTAATGCAATGGAAAATTTTTGCTTACCTCAACTCAGTCATTAGAGGGAACATTAGCCACAAAAGACTTTTATGCAGGTCCCAAGCACTGTTTCCTCTAAGCTGTGTGGCCACACACCTTTTTGTAAAATGCTGTGGTGTAGTTCTGGACTGCTATGCAGCACAGTCGGTAGGACCTCCTCAACCTCCTGCCGCCACTACCCCACCACTGCCTCTGCTTCTCCAGCCCAAAAGAAGCAGCAGCAGCAAAGAAACATAAAGACGTCATGGGGCCGCAGTCTGCCAGTCTCCATGCATGCAGCTGCCCGTCCTGCCCCCTCGGACGTCACATTCCTGCTCCAGTGGCTGTGCATATAGAGACTGTGACCCTGAGACTGATTAATGCTGTTTTTGCCATGGCTGCTACTGCTGTGAACACCCCAGAGGTGGGATCAAAAACAGTCAGACATTTATTGAAGCATCCAACTAGAGAAAGACTCAAGTTTTATGACTCCCGAGGCAGACTTTGTAAGCTGAAACATGGCTCCCTTCTAGTTTGGTTGTTCAATAAACATCTGATTGTTTTTATTTATTTATTTATTACATTTGTATCCCACATTTTCCCGCATAGCAGTAGGCTCAATGTGGCTTACAGGTTCTGGAGAGGAGAGTACCAACTCCGGGCATATATACAGAGTGGAGAATAGAGTAACAGTAGGTGCAAGGAAGCTGATAAGGTCCACAACTCTGGGACGAATATATAGTAGCGTATAGAGCCCTGATGGCGAACCTATGACATGCGTGTCAGCACTGACACGCGTAGCCATTTTCGATGACACGCGGTGCCGCCACAGTGTGGTCCGCCCTCCCTCCTCACTCCCGGAAAGTAACTTTAAAGCCTCCTTTCACGTCGCAGCAAGCAGCAACAGGGCAGGCCACTCCTTCCTTCCATGTCCCGCCCTCGCCTGATGTAATGTCCGCGAGGGCAGAGCACAGAAGAAAGGAGGAGAGGTCTGCCCTGCTGCTGCTTGCTGCGACGTGAAAGGAGGCTTTAAGGTTAGTTCTGGGCCCGGTAGCGGGTGGAGGGGGGCCCAGCGACCTCGGGTGGGCAGCGATCTTGGGTGGGGGGGGGGCCCGGGGGCAGTCCTAGTAGCAGTGATTTTTCTCGAAGTGACACACCACCCGAGTTATGCTCGTTTTTTTGGCGAATTTTGACACACCAAGCTCAAAAGGTTGACCATCACTGGTATAGAGAGTCTTCCTCCATTTTGATACTTCCATAAATGTCTGACTGGTTTTGATCCCACCTCCGGAGTGTTCACCATGGGCATATTGGGAAGGCTATTTATCTGTCCCTACTTTTGGTTTTCTTTGCCCTGTGTTCCTACGTAGGTCGGTTTCTTCCTTTTTGTGCTCAATTCCTGTTATATACCAGAGCTATACAGGAAAGAGTAAAGCAGTTAAGTATGCAGAAAGAAACCAGTGAAAGCTTGGAAGCATTTTCTGGTGTGTGCACAGCCTCATGTGTGCCTGGACTACCAGGCCCTGGTATTTTTTAGCCAGCTGTTCCAATGAGGCTCTAGGCAGCCTATAGTATTTGTGTTATGTAGGTTCAATGAATCCCTTTCTTGAAGAGCTCACAGTCCAGATGAGTACCTCAGGCAGTAATAAATAACACACAAGATCACAAGGAGTGTCCATGAAGGAAGTTTTCAGCCTATGGCTTTGAATGCTAAACCACACCTATTCCTTCTTGGGAGTGATCATAAAGCTGTTTTAGGGCCAGAGTAACTTTTGCATTATTGCTTTTTCTTAGGAAACATTGTGCCTGTTTCAACTGATACTGTTGTTATTATATGGCAGGTTCTCACGGTCTTTTTCTTTTTTTTTGGGGGGGGGGGGGGAGGGTTCCAGTGTTTTGTTACTTCATTATCAAAATCTGTTTTAGATAGGCTAGCTCCACTAATGCTTAAAACATACTCCTTGGTTTACTGCTGATGTATCGACCACGAAACATAGTTGTCATTTAGAAAGGATTTGGAGGAAAAGCAAAGATATTGCTGATAAATTACTTCTGGAAGTTGCAAATGAACCTTTACATGGTAAAAAATGCTGAGGTCAGACAGGCCTATTATGCAAACATGTTAGGTAGTAACCATATGGAGGGAGCATAGGGACACTGAGAGGGCAGATGCTGAACATCAGGTGGGGTTAGGGAGGGACAGGGACATAGAAGAGAAATACTGGACAGGTGTAAGGAGAAAAGAGACACTGGGACCAATGCAATGCTCAAACAAAGATATTTTTTCTGAATTTATTAATTGCAATATGTTAGCTTTGGAAAATGTACATATCTGATATCTTATATTTCAGTTTCTATTTCTGTAATTATGTCTTGCACCCCATTTTACCTTATTGGCTATTTTGTTTCCTTCTATTTGCATCTTTGTTTTCCTGACTACTTTACCAACTTCTCATCTTTTCCAGATATTGTTGTCTGCCTTCCTCTTTCTTTGATCTCTTGTGGTTTCTGAAGGCTAACCTCTTTTTTCCTTACCTGCTGAAGAAGTCTGTACTTTTCACATACAGTGTGCACATGTGTGAACAATTGCACATATGCAAATAGTGCACATTGTAAAAATTGTGTACTCTTTCAAAAGAGAGTGCACAGTCTTATGTATATTGCTCCTGTAACAAAATATATATATAAAAAAAAAAGCCCAAACAAAAAGAAGACAGATGAAATGATATGAAATGAAAATATTTGGGCTGCAAACTAGGATGAGTGGTCTGTCAGAAGTGATTGGGGTGGAGGAGAGTAGTTCTGACTGAGGATCTAAAAGAGTCTGATGGAGAAGAAATAAGAAGTCCCAGGATTGAAGAACATGAAAAGAAGAAGTGTCCCATTTTTGTCTTTACATTTCACTGTATTTAACAATAATTGTGCTTCTGTAGTGTACCCAGTCTAGGTTTTTTTTAATATATATATTTAGGGAAAACTTCACCTTTTATAGAGGAGAGATCCAAGAAAGAATGAGACACTGGTGCCTAAGTACATTGTCTTCATCCAAACCTCCCCGCCCTCTTTTTCAAGCCCTGTTCTCAGAATATGAAGCATGGTCTCACCTTCACTCATGTAGTCCTGAGAAAGTCCAGAGAAAACATTTATTCCTAAGCAGTAATTGAAAACAATAAAAGACAGAATCGCTGAGTCTAATTGCCAGTAGCAGAGTGTCTGTGATGAACTTATCAATATGACAAGCACAATAAGCAGCAGGTACCCCCTGGTTATGAAATAACTTTTGCTTTCACGTATTTTATTTGTTTATAAAAAGTTATCTACCCTCTCCTTGATAAACAATACCACTCAAGATGGTGTAATTACACAATTTAATTCTAAAAAATTATCCAGCCGATATTCAGCGCTATTTAACCGGCCAAGAACAGCTCCTGGCTGGTTAAATAGCATTTAACCGGTTTAGGGGCTCTTTTATAATGCAGCTTGGTGATAGGGGCCCTAAGTGCTAATATTCAGTGTGAAATAGCCGGTTATTTCCACTGAATATTAGCTCTTAGTGCATAGCAGCTAACTGGCTATATCGCACAATATAACTGCCTAACTATCAGTCCTATCCAGTGACGATCCTAGGTCAGCTGCCACCCGGGGCAGATCGCCGATGCGCACCCCCCCTCCCCAGGTGTAGCACGACCACCCCCCTGGCGCAATGACACACCCCCGGCGCATCAACCCCCCCCCTCCCCCGGGTGCATTCTTGGCTGCTGGGAGCAGCCGCGCAGCTCTCGGCTCCACTGGCTACCTGCTCCCTCTGCCCCGGAACAGGAAGTAACCTGTTCCGGGGCAGAGGGAGCAGGGAACCAGCAGAGCCAACCGGCGGGCAGCTGCTCTCTGCACCCCTCCAGCGGCGTGCACCCATGGCGGACTGCCCCCACCACCCCACCCTTGGTACGCCGCTGGTTCTATCTCTTGCCATTATAAACTTAACCAACCAGTCCTGAACATTAACTTGGCCAGTTAAGTTTAAACTGGCCAAAAAAAAAAAAAAGATTATTCAATGCTGGTCACCAGAAATAGCTCAGTATTGAATATCTGGCCTCAGCACCAATCGCAGGACTTAGTCACAGTCTGAATATATGTCAGATCAAAAACAAAAAAGATAAAACCTACATCAAATCAAGGGAAAAGAAAAACCTTCAGGCCTCCTCTAAATTGTGACAATGCTTCTTGTTACGAAGTATTGTGCAGCTTGTTCCACCCTATTCCAGCCCTCACCCTTTTTCCTCCCAAATTCTTTACTCAGTACCTCTTTACCTGGGTATAGTAGCACACTCTTATGGGACAATCGAAGGGGGCATCCTGGAGCATAATATGATAATTGTGTATACAACATTTTTGAAACCTCATTTCACAAAAGTTTCAATGTCATTACTAATAACTAATATTTTTGTATGTAATTTTGTGCTCTTGATGCAGAAAGAAATGTTAATTAAGATTAAAATTTGATTACAATTTGAACGTGGGAATGGAACCCTGTGAAAAGTGTGAACAGGTGTTCTAGCCTTTTTTTATGATGTTCCCACAAAGTATAATTGCTGATAATTAAGCTTTATATTTAGTGATGGAAGTTTTTTTTTTTTGGGGGGGGGGGGGTGCACATTTGCTATATTTTTACTTCCTTTGGGCATTTTGAAGGGATTACTACTAACCTAAGTACACTCCATTCCCTTACAGGCAACCAATGTAAGCGACCCAATAATGGATCACACTATTTCTCTTTGGAGCTTTCATAAAATTGTATTTCTCTGTTTATCAACCTCCTCTCACCTACCCACACCTATCCTGTTAGAATATCAATGAAATGCTTTGATGTCCCCATGCATACCTCCTACCCACCCCCACCCTCCCACCCTGTCAGACTGTCAAAGTAATGCTTGGATGTTTCACTTATATATGTTATCTGCTACCACATTTGCTTAGTTCTGATCTGACGAAGGGCAACCTTCGAAAGCTAATCAAGAAATGTATTAAGTTATGTCCAATAAAAAAGGTATATTATTTTCTTTTCCATGTTTGATTTTGTTTGATTTCTATTGATGAGCTTTCAAAAGAAATCTTGTCAACATACATTGTGCAACTTGGAGTCTCCTAAGCACCCAACTCGGGAGACCAACAAATACTATATTACAATAATCTAGGACAATGCCCACCACTTGCTGTACAACCTTATGAAATGCATCCTCCTGTAAATATGGATGCAGTATCCACACCAATTTCAATTTAAAATAAAACTGGCATAAAACCTGGGAAATATGAGCATGTCCCACCCAGCACATTAACTGAGTTCACTTGTGACAAAATATTATTACCAACCAACACTTCATGTCATAGTGATGACCAATCAATGCCTCTAAAACACTTCCAGTTTGGAGACATTCCAGATCAATACATGCCCCTATTTTAAACATGCACACCCCAATCCCCTGCCACAGGCAACAATAGCTACATGTTATAAGCATAAGCATAAAAAGATAACCCACTACTCTTTATTGAAGCTCCCAAAAGAGACATATTGATGCTGAACAATAGTGGGGAAAGGGGAGAATCTTACAGGACCTTCCAACTCAGTGTCTTCTTCCGAGTCTAGATATCACCAAAGTGAACCATCTAGGTTCATCTCTGTATAAAGAACTTCAGTCTCTTCATTTATTGTTCCTTCTTCACCTGATAATTTCCTTCTGCTCCTTTCAGCTGCCAGCTCAGTTGGACTTGAGGAGGGGATCTGGAAATGGTGTTCACATGAAAAAACTTTGTTGTTATTCATTGAGGCTTTTCATTCTGTTTTTATTGTGTGGCTTTTTCACAATTTAGCATGTGTACAGTAAAATCATTTAGGGAAGTAATTTTCAAAAGCTTAGGTAGTATATAGCTGCCTACACTTTAGAATTACATACATACAAGAAGGTTTATGCACACATATTTTTAAAAAGAAAGAATGTGCATGTTGACGAGAGTTTGTACTTGACTATGGGCACATAAAAAGGGGCGTGTTGAGGACAAGCCATGAGTGTTTTGTTGAAGTACATTCATACATCATCAGACATGATCGTGTAGGGCTATGTTGTCTTTTGGGACCTCCTGGTTAGATTAGTGGTCTGTGCTGAAGAGTTGCTTGCCTGTTCTCGGTCATTGATTTGAGAGGCTACTTCACACTCCCAGGATATCACAGTCATTTTAGCTTCTTAGAATCTGTGGACCACCAAAGGTTGTTGTGCCACAGTCAAAGTGACCAGTACATTTGCTGAAAACAACAGGAAACATTCTGTACCCTTGGTGCTGGTTCCTGCTGAGATGCGGTCACGTCATGTCCTTTTCTCAATAAATTGACTTTTACTGTACTGCTGGTGTTCCTGCTTGATTTATATCTAACTCTTCACTTCTTATGTCATTTGTGTTGGATCTTGCATCTACATTGGACTTCTGCCTGAAGTGCTCTGTGTGTTGTGAGTGTGAGAGTGGTTATACATTTTTGTGTATGCCTGTGGTTCTGTGTGTGTGTGTATATATATATCTGTGAGTATTTATGTGTATCTGTGTGGCTTGTCCTCTGTATATGTGTGTGTGTGGGGGGGGGGGGGTGTTGGGCTGTAGAGGTTTATTAGAACAGGTGGTTGTGGTGGTAGAACGTAGAAGATGTGGTTCTGGGTGTACTGGTAATAGTAGTGGTGGTGGGCAGTATATCAAAAATAAGCGTACACTGCCCAGGCTTCTGCCACAATGCCTACACTCCACCAGTGTGGCATACATGAGCACTGTGAAGGGGAGGATAAGAGTTTTGAACAGATGGAAGTGGAGGGGGGAGAAGGAAGGAGGCTCAAGAGCTGAGGGAGACAGAGCAGAGCCTTACCTTTAATTGTTCCTCAGAGAGAGAGAGAGAGAGAAGGGAAAAGGTAGTGCCCCCTAGGAAATGGAGGTGGGAGAAGGACTACATTTCCCAGCATCCCCGGGGCAAACCCTGGTATAAGGATTATTGGCCCCAGCATTCCCCGGGAGAAGGCTCTGACAAGGCAAGGGAGGGGCACCTGGAACCTAATCAAGTAAGAAAGGAACAGCTGCCCAGAGAGGAGGAGAATGAGTCCATGGACTGGCAAGCTGCTGGGGAGCAGGAGCAGGAGGCAGGCTCTGTGGAACCCATGGACCTTTCTGCCTGGGCTCATGCCTTGAAAACTAAACTGAAAAACCAGGTGAACTCTTGGCGTCAGAGCTGGGCTGAAAGTGGAAAGGTCATGCGGGAGGAGGGTCAGTGAAGTAATAGAGTGACCCTGAATGGGTGGGATCTTTTCCTCTTTCCCAAAGGAGTTCAGGCTGTGTCTTGGTGAAGAGACTGTGTAGCTGAATTGAGTGCTAAGGCATTGAGCCCTGGGGACTTTGAACTGTTGGGAAAACAAACCTTCTTTTGTGTGGGGGAGGGGAAAGTAAGCTACAGGGTTTTTTTTTTTTCTTTTGTGGGCTGAGGCCCAAAGAACTTTGAGGGTTTTGAACTGTTGTAGAAACCCAAGCATGGGGGCCCAGCTACTTGGGTTCCTTTTGGTTGTAAAGTTGGACTACAAAGAGATCTATCTTTGGGGACTGTTAAATTGGCTCCAACTGTTTTTTTTCCTTGAAGCAGCAGAGAGCTGCACGGTATTTTTTTCTGCTGTACCTGGGCCCTGGGAGGAAAGCAGGAGCAACTGGTTGAAGGGCTGCAGGATTCCTTTTGCAAGTTACTGAACTGTGAATCCCTGACAATAAAGGAGCTTGGTGACTTTTGCCTTTTTGAAGTTTATTTTCTTTGAGCCCTGCCCTGTGGACTGCAGTGGGCCGGGAGGCTGAGTGGCCAGGGTGGAGGCAAGGTCCCGAAGACCCTCTGGCGGAGGGAAGGATCTTCACAAGTGGTGGCAGTGGTGGGATCCACAGCGGACGTCCACACAGAAGGCAGACGGACCCAAGGGGAGCCAAAGCCCGTCGAGGGGGCCAACGCTGAGAGCAGCGCAGACTCATCTCTGCTTCCGGTGATGGCAGCAGCACCCACGATGGATCCTAAGGAGGTTTTCGCCTGGATGACCATGCAATTCCAAAAGCAGCAGGAATTGGCGGAAAAGATGATGGGGGACTCCTTGGCGGCTAATCGAGCCCAGCAACAGCCGGTGCTGGACATGTTCCAGGAGTTCCTGCAGAGGGGAGCACACGCCCAGGGAGCCGTGAGTGTGGCAAGAGACCGGGACTTGACTGTTGACGGGACAAGCATGGTAGGCCCTTATCACATGAACTGGCTCACCTGGGGTAAACTGTCGGAGCAGGACAATGTAGATGACTTTTTGTGTGCTTTCGAGAGGGTGGCGGTGGCCGCTAAATGGCCTCAAGAACAATGGGCCATTCGTCTAGCCCCCTCTCTATCAGGGGAGGCATTAGCGGCTTTCCGTGGACTATCGCCTATAGATGCGGGGAATTACCACAGGGTGAAAGAGGCCATCCGGGATAGGTATGGGCTTAGTGCCCAGGCCTATCGTAGGCAATTTAGGGCCCTAGCTTGGGGGAAAGGGGAGTCTCCCAAGGGCCTAGCCACAAAATTGATGGACCTAGCGAAGAAGTGGCTAGAGCCGGAGGGACGTACGGTGGGAGATATCCTACAGGAAATAGTGTTAGAACAATTTCTGCAAGCTTTACCAGAGGAAGTAAGGGTATTGGTGGTACGGAGGGGGTGTCGTACCCTGGAGGAAGCTGTGGGGAGCCTAGAATGCTGTTTAGAAGCCCAACACTGGGGTAAGGTAGGGAAAGACCCGGGGGGAGGGAAAGCCAGTGTTAGCTCTCTCGAGGGCCGGGTTCTTCCTTGCCTGACCAAAAAGGGAGGTCCAGGGGAAGGCCCTGTGCTGTCCCGGGCTAAAGGCCCTATTCCTCAGGGAAGGGACATTAAGGGGGCAGGGCTGTCCAAAGAGCGCCGCTGCTATCAGTGTGGAGGGACGGGGCATTTTCAAAGCCAGTGTCCGGGTCGAGCGGGCTGGATCTCATGAGTCTTCCCCAGTGCCCAGTCTAGTTATACCCAGGAGGTAGGGGTGGAGGGCATCACGGTCAAGGCCCTGTTGGACTCCGGGGCAGATCAGTCTATGATGTCAAGAGCCCTGTGGGAGAAGATAAGGGGGACCAGAGGGCCTGATAGGGGGGCTTATGACGGGCAGGTTGTGATCCAATGTATCCATGGAGCCAGCACCCCGTATAGGTTGCACCCGGTGAGCATTATGGGTCCCACGGGGAAGATTAAGCTAGCCATAGCGATTTTGCCCAGGTTGCCTCAAGAGTTGATTTTGGGCAGGGATTGGCCGCCGTTCGAAGAATGTATAAAGAGTAAGAAGGTTATGGTGGCCACCCAAGCGCCTGCACGAGAGCGCCAGGCATCTGAGCCCAATTTAGATCCCATTTCCCCTTTTCAAGGTGAGGGGCTGGGGGAGCCCGGGAGAATTTGTAAGGTGAGGGCAGACAATAGGGCGGAGGAAGACCTGAGTCCCCAGATAGGTGAGAGTTTTCGGCCAGGGGTACCGGAGAAGAGCCCCTCTGCCCAAAGGAGAGTGAAATAC
Organism: Microcaecilia unicolor; assembly: GCF_901765095.1. Classification (NCBI taxonomy): domain Eukaryota; kingdom Metazoa; phylum Chordata; class Amphibia; order Gymnophiona; family Siphonopidae; genus Microcaecilia; species Microcaecilia unicolor. The sequence continues at coordinate 89,304,322 of NC_044042.1, read as the reverse complement.
CCAGGGTATACGGTAGGACAAGGCGAAGTTAGGCCGCTGATGGACAAGGTCCAGAGTGTCCAGGAGTTTCCCCGGCCTAGCACTAAGAAACAGTTAAGGGGGTTCCTAGGGCTCATAGGGTATTATAGACGATTTATCCCCCATTTTTCTACCCTGTCAGCACCCCTTACTGACATGCTGAAGGGGAATAAGCCCAATCAGTTAGTGTGGGAGAAGGCTGGGGTACAGGCGATAGAAACCCTCCGGAGGGCCCTGTGTCAGGAACCTGTGTTAACAGCTGTAGATTTTAAGAAAAACTTTATCCTGCAGACTGATGCTTCCGGGGTAGGGCTGGGAGCGGTATTGTCCCAGGATCATGAGGGGGAAGAGCATCCAGTGTTGTACCTGAGTAGAAAGCTCTTCCCACATGAAATTCACTACTCCACAATTGAAAAAGAGTGTTTGGCCATTAGGTGGGCCGTCCAGACCTGTCAGGTATACTTGGAGGGAAGAGAGTTTAAGTTGGTCACCGATCATGCGCCTTTAAAATGGCTTAATCAAATGAAGAACAATAACTCTCGCCTCATGCGGTGGTACCTGCCTCTGCAGCCGTTCCGCTATTCAGTAGAGCATCGACCGGGCAGTGCCCTGGGCAATGTCGATGCTTTATCCCGAATGGGAGAGGAGAATACAGCACCTAGGGTTCAGGAGAGGGGCAGTCTCTTAAGGGGGGGGGGGGGGGGTATGTGAAGGGGAGGATAAGGGTTTTGAACAGATGGAAGTGGAGGGGGGAGAAGGAAGGAGGCTCAAGAGCCAAGGGAGACAGAGCAGAGCCTTACCTTTAATTGTTCCTCAGAGAGAGAGAGAGAGAGAAGGGAAAAGGTAGTGCCCCCTAGGAAATGGAGGTGGGAGAAGGACTACATTTCCCAGCATCCCCGGGGCAAACCCTGGTATAAGGATTATTGGCCCCAGCATTCCCCGGGAGAAGGCTCTGACAAGGCAAGGGAGGGGCACCTGGAACCTAATCAAGTAAGTAAGGAACAGCTGCCCAGAGAGGAGGAGAATGAGTCCATGGACTGGCAAGCTGCTCTGCTGCTGGGGAGCAGGAGCAGGAGCAGGAGGCAGGCTCTGTGGAACCCATGGACCTTTCTGCCTGGGCTCATGCCTTGAAAACTAAACTGAAAAACCAGGTGAACTCTTGGCGTCAGAGCTGGGCTGAAAGTGGAAAGGTCATGCGGGAGGAGGGTCAGTGAAGTAATAGAGTGACCCTGAATGGGTGGGATCTTTTCCTCTTTCCCAAAGGAGTTCAGGCTGTGTCTTGGTGAAGAGACTGTGTAGTTGAATTGAGTGCTAAGGCATTGAGCCCTGGGGACTTTGAACTGTTGGGAAACAAACCTTCTTTTGTGTGGGGGAGGGGAAAGTAAGCTACAGGGTTTTTTTTTTTCTTTTGTGGGCTGAGGCCCAAAGAACTTTGAGGGTTTTGAACTGTTGTAGAAACCCAAGCATGGGGGCCCAGCTACTTGGGTTCCTTTTGGTTGTAAAGTTGGACTACAAAGAGATCTATCTTTGGGGACTGTTAAATTGGCTCCAACTGTTTTTTTTCCTTGAAGCAGCAGAGAGCTGCACGGTATTTTTTTCTGCTGTACCTGGGCCCTGGGAGGAAAGCAGGAGCAACTGGTTGAAGGGCTGCAGGATTCCTTTTGCAAGTTACTGAACTGTGAATCCCTGACAATAAAGGAGCTTGGTGACTTTTGCCTTTTTGAAGTTTATTTTCTTTGAGCCCTGCCCTGTGGACTGCAGTGGGCCGGGAGGCTGAGTGGCCAGGGTGGAGGCAAGGTCCCGAAGACCCTCTGGCGGAGGGAAGGATCTTCACAGCACTTTGAGAGTGGCCTGATCATTGGGTGATGGCTTCTAGGTGAAGAAGGACCCCTGATGCACACTTTGACGAAAATTCAGTAAATGGTGCCCAAAATTAGGTATTGAGATGATCCATGCTAAGATAGTATTCTACAAAGGATGTCCTGTGTGGAATGACCTTTACAGATTGCTAGCTTAGCATGCATTTCATGCCTAACTTTGGGCGTCTTTTAAGGGGAGGCTATTGGATATTCTCTTGTCACGACTCAACAAGATAGAGCACTCACGAATTACAAGATAAGTGCATGTGCATTTATTGACTATATTATTAGCAGCACTGGCTATTGGTTATACTTATATCACACTTAATAGAAGGTGAATTAAGGATTAGTATCACCTGACCAGCACAAAAATATATATAAAAAGAATCACTCGATGAATGAAGTGCTGAACCACCAGGCAGTGATATTATCACTTGCAGTAATGTGTGGAAACTTCGAGGGTATTCTCAAAAATATTTTTTGAATATACACTAATATTCTTTTGGTAGCCCTTGCTGTGAATTTGTATTTGATTATTTTCGAATTTTGGTAACTTTTTGTCCTGGTTTGGATATTTGTTAACTTTGGGCTTGAGCATTTATGCCTGACAAAAGCTGGTGTAAATCCTGGCATGGTTAGGCGTGCAAATGCAGGTATTGTATAACATCACACCTAATTTATATAGGAATGCTCATGATCCACCCATGCCCCTCCCATGGCCACGCAGAGTGTAAGACAGGTTATTTATTTATTTGTGGCATTTCTATCCCACATTAGCCCAAGTGGATCTTGGGTTTAATGCAGCTTACAATATAAACATAATTGAAAAGAAATAAATTAGAGTTACATTTAAGAATACATCATAAAAATATCATATAGGAAGTTATAGATGCAAATTTAGTGGGGCATCAGGAAGAAGTGAAATATGAGGAGCTAAATAATATTTAGCACTGAGTTCTAACATTGTTTAAGACTGAGCTAAAAAATAAGTTTTCAATAAATTATGAAATAATCCATAAATCTATCTAATTTGTTTAGGAAGAGAATTCCAGATTTTGGTGCATTGATAAGAAAAGTTAGCATTGTTGATTGTTTTGTAAGATACATTTCTGCAACTGCATGAAGGTAAATCAGTGAGTCCATACCAAATAAAATTTGATGGACCAATGCACATAACTTGAATTAAATTCTGCTGTTTATAGTTAACCAGTGTAGACTATGAAGGAGTGGAACAGCCTCGACTTGGCAGGAACAGGAACCAGGAATAGCCTTGGCTTGGCAGGAACAGGAACCAGCAACAGCCTCGGCTTGGCAGGAACAGGAACCAGGAATAGCCTTGGCTTGGCAGGAACAGGAACCAGGAATAGCCTTGGCTTGGCATGATCAGGAATCAGGAAAGAAGCTGACTGTAGCAGAGACCAGGAACGGAGCTTTGGCTATAGCAGGAACCAAGAACCGAACTTGGATGTAGCAGGAACCAGGAATGGAGCTTTGGCTATAGCAGGAACCAGGAACAGAGCTTTAGCTTTAGCAGAGAGCAGGAACCAGGTTTGGTAATAACAGAAGGTAGGAACAGGGTTTAACTGTAGCAAGAGTCAAGAGCAGGGCTAGACTAAAGCAGGAGCTAGAAGTAGAGTCAAACTGTAACAGAAACCAAGAGCAGGGTTTGGCTATAGAGTCAAGTTTTCAGGAACAAGGTTCAGAAACAAGACACACAGAAACAAGGCTTTCAGGTACAAGACTCATAGAAACACAGGTACACAGGAGTAAAGCTTCAGGATGGAACAAGATGTACAAAAGTAAGGCTTTTAGGTACAAGACTCATAGAAACACAGGAAATCAGGAACAAGACTACACAGGAGTAAAGGTTCAAGAGTAAGGTCTACAAAAGCAAGGCTTTCAGAAACATGGTTCAGAAACAAGATATTCAGGGATAAGACTTACAGGAACAAAGCTAGGCAGGTATCAAGGCATGCAGGAACAAAGCCAAGCAGGAATTGGATCTAAACAGGGAACACAAAGACTAGGTTAAGTGATCTCTTGCAAAGGCATGCAAGTTCCAAGGTGCTTTATAAAGGACTTTGCTGATGATGTCACAACTTGGAATGAGGCTTGGCTAGCAGGAGCCCCAGAGCGAGGCTTGGATAGCAGGAAAACAGACAACAGATGTATCAATGCAGGGATAAGGTATTCCAGAGAAGTCACAGAGCCAGATCACTAGAAAAAGGTGAGTCTGGGCGCAGGGGCACAGCCACAGCTGTGACAATATGTTGTTGATTTTTCATGTTGATCTGGGATCAGGAGCTTCCAGTTGCATTTACCCAAGGGTTTTCTCCTATGTTAATTTCTTTCCCAACCAACTTTAGCCCAGTCATTGTAGAGACATGTTTCAGCAAGTGCCCTTGAACCTGGGCTCCTTCCAAAACCCTGTGTAGTGCACCTCTGAGTTTAGCTGCACTGGTCTTCTGAGACTCCAGGGTGTTCAGCCAAATTATGGCTTTTCTGAATGCAACAGCATGTAGCATATTCTTTTAAAATAGAGTTGTCACCTGACTACTTTGGTTGTACCACAGAAAGGCAGTATATCAAATGCATTACCCTTATTCTTACCCAGGTCACCTTTGTGAAGCTATTTACCCTTGTAGTTCCGGTTTCTCTAGGAAAAGCACTTCTGTATGTCCAGGGTAAATCTAGTACTGGCTCATTCTGCTGGGGTTGATCTGGGCCAGCTGTCAATCCTAGTTATTTTATATTTATTTCGATTTAGCTCATACCTCGGTGTAAGTTACATTCAGGTATTGTATGTGTTTCCCTGTCCCTTGAGGACTTAGTTTAATTCCTTAACATAGACTGGTAAATCTAGTTGTAAATTTGTAACTGATGTAGTACAGGGTGGAGTGAATTGCCTAGAGACACAAGGAGCTTCAGCAGGCTTTAACCCCTGGCTTCCCTGGCTCATAGTCTGCAATCTGATCACAAGTTCATTCTTCCTTTTTATCTAACAAAAGTATGTTTGCCTTGTATCAGATCCTTTCTACAACATGTAAGAAGTGGAAAAACCACTGTCCTGTAAAAATAATTTTAAAATGTATGTTTGAATTTGTGCATTCGCTCTGTCCCTGTACCAGGGGAAGAGGTCTATAATATCATCCAGGGGGCAGTGTGAATTAGGCACAGACATCTGAAACAAGACAATGCAGAAGGTTGAAAGTGAGATGAGACTGATAATGAGAACAGGAGCTAGGTTTGCAAGCTGCTCAGGCGTCATCCCATGCAGCTGTTGAAGCAGAAATTCCTGTCCAGGCTTGCTTGTACCAGGCTGCAAATATTCTTCTGTGTGATTTATTTTCACGCACTGTTACATATGAAAAAATCTATCCCCTGGTTTTTAGAATATGTAAAATGTGTCTATTATGTTTGAGACCACTATACTACAAAAATCAGGCATATTCCAACATAATAAAAACATGCAAAAAGGTTTATTATAAATATAAAATAAGTGAGAATAGTGCTCATGATCACCCAGTGGGCTGGCAATCACCAAATTCATTGTTGCCCCAAAGTCCCTATTTATTTATTAGGATTTATTTACCACCTTTTTGAAGGAATTCACTCAAGGCGGTGTACAGCAAGAATAAGTCAAACATAAGCAATAAAGAATTACAGCAGTAACATTATTCAAACAACAATACAAAGTATGGCATAGTATGCTACATTACTATCCAGCTTATTTTCGAAAGAGAAAACCGCCTATAGTGCGACCTAAATCGGGAGATAGACGTTTGTCTCGCAAAGGCGCCCAAATCGGTATAATCGAAAACAGATTTTGGGCGTTTCCAACTGCACTCCATCGCGGAAATGAATAAAGTTGACGGGGGCGTGTCGGAGGTGTGGTGGAGGCAGAACTGGGGCGTGGTTATCAGCCGAGGAGAGATGGGCATCTTTAGCTGATAATCGAAAAAAAAAGGCGTTTTTACCGTGATTTTGGGTCACTTTTTTTGGACCCTTTTTTTCACAAACAAGTCCCAAAAAAGTGCTCCAACTGCCCAGACGACCACTGGAGGGAATCGGGGATGACCTCCCCGGACTCCCCCAGTGGTCACTAACCCACTTTAAAAACTTTTTCCCAGCCTCTATGCCAGCCTCAAATGCCGTACCCACCTCCATGACAGCAGAATGTGTTCGATCCTGTCACAGCCTTTCCCTGGGTCAGATGTGTCTCTCGGGTGCAGTACAGGGTCACATCAGCATTGCATTGTGGTGGGTGTAGGGTATTGGGCTTCGTGATTTCATTAGCTTGTGTTAGTCTCACAATGTTGGTAGTTGGTAGGCTCTTCTCCCATGGTGCTTTCCCCCCTGCCTACTAGGTCAGAGTGTGCCCTGTTGTGTTTCCTGTTGTAGTTCATGTGGTAGTGGCCATTTCTGTAAGCCAGTTTTAGTTCCCTTTCCTGTGTTAGCCACGTTAGACAACTTAGTTCTTCCCTTGAATGTGGCTGAATGAGGGCATTGTACAGCATTCTGCCAGTTCTAACCTACTGCTCATCTCAGTACCAGGGAGACTCGTTGCCAATGGGGCACAACCTCTGATCTGCAGTTAACTGTGAGTAAAGGCGGTTATTCCAATAAAGGACGTTTTCATAGAGATTAGTCTTCAGGTGTGCCAAGGTTATATAGCAGCAACCAGTCCTAGAGGCCTGCGTGTATGCAGGTCCCTGGAGCACTTTTAGTGGGTACCGCAGTGCACTTCAGCAAGGTGGCCCCAGGCCTATCCCCCCCACCTGTAACACTTGTGCTGGTAAATGAGAGGCCTCCAAAACCCACTGTACCCACATGTAGGTGCCCCCTTCACCCCTAAGAGCTATGGTAGTGTTGTACATTTGTGGGTTTTGGGGGAGGGGGGTTGGGTGTTCAGCACCCTTGGTAAGGGAGCTATGCATGTGGGAGCTTTTTCTGAAGTCCACCGCACTGACGTAGGGTGCCCAGTTGGTGTCCTGGCATATCAGGGGGGCGAGTGTACTACGAATCGTGGCCCGTCCCATGACCAAATGGCTCGGATTAGGATGTTTTTGAGCTGGGCATTTTTAGTTTCCATTATCACTAAAAAAAACAAACGCCCAGCTCAAAAACGTCCATTTTTTTGAAAAACGGTTCGGCCCGCCCCTTCACGGACCCGTTCTCGGAGATAAACGCCCATGGAGATAGGCGTTTCCGTTTGATTATGCCCTTCCACGTCAACACAATACACAAAACATTTTAATAGCATAGGGTGTAAGCAAACATGGGTATGGAAGAAAGTGGGATGTTTGACCACAGAAATACAAGACCTGGAGAGATGGATCTTAAAAATACTTGTTGATTGATGAATAAGACTTGACACAACCGTTGTGTTTCGGCCATTAGGCCTACATCAGGAGTCTCACTCGACGGTGTTCCGTATAGTAAGCAAACATGGAACATATTGATTGATATGATTACAGGAGTAAGAAAAGAAGGGACTAGTTTAAAAAAAGTTGCTTGAACATTATCTTAGCTAATGGATAAACATGTCCTGCTATAGTATGTGCAGCCAGTGTCATTTACTTCTTCCGTTAAAGACCTGGTTGAAGAGCTAAGTTTTCACCTGCTTTCTGAAGTAGGGATAATTTTGTGTTAAGCGAAGCCTTTCAGGGAGTGCATTCCAGAGTGTGGGGGCTACTCAGGAGAAGGCTCGCTTGCGGGTATCACATCATGTGATGTTCTTTAGACAGGGTGTGGTTAGGTAAACTCCTTGGGAGGACCTTATTGACCTTGAAGGTGTATAGAAGGAGATCCTGTTCAAGTACTCTGGGTCATTTCCTTTAAGGGCCTTGAAGGTCAAACATGGAGTTTTAAATTTGGCTCTGTATTGTATTGGTAGCCAGTGAAGTTTATGCAAAAATGGTGTGATGTGGTCATGTTGCTGAAGACTTACTTATTTGCTAAAACTTACTCCCTCAACTACTCTGCTGATTGATATGCCCTTCACGATCCCCACCCTACTTAGTTTCCCATTATTAGCTGCTGCTCACTCTGTCTACTCTTTGTCCTCCCGGCACTATTTTCTTACATTGTAAACTTTCCAATTTTTTTTTCATTACTCTAAGTCACATTGTGCCTGCATGAGTGGGAAAATGTGGGATATAAATGAGCCATAAATAAATAAATAAATGTCACTTACAACCTTCTATTGGTCTTGCTGCAGCATTCTGAATCAATTGGAGCTGGTGCAAACCCTTTGTAGTCAGACCAGTGTAGAGTGCATTACAATAATTTAGTCTTCATATTATCATGGCATGCACAATTGAGACAAGATTTGCCTTCTCAATGTAAGGAGAGAGGCAGCGTAGTTGTTGTAAGTGATAGAAGCTTCTCTTGAAGGTTGCTTAGATTTGGGGGATCAGAGTCAAGCTGTATTTCAGGGTTCCTGACTTGTGATTTGAGTGGGACTTCATATTTCCCAAAAGAAAGCTTGATGTCAGGTATGTCCCCACTTGTGGTAAGGACACATAGAAGCTCGGTTTTACTTGGGTTCAGGCAAAGTTTGTTGTTTACCAATACCACAAACATTTTCAGCTCATTGCTTTATGCTGTTTCTCTACTCACTGTATCTCTCTCTCCCCCCCCCCCCCACCGAGTATTTTTCCTGCCCTCCTTTCTTCTTCAGTTAAGTGGAAACTGAGATCAGTATCCAATAATATAGGTGTTCATGCCCTCCTACAGTGTTGCCCTACTAATTCTCTCAGCACTAATCTCAAAGTACAATTCCAATTTCTGCTCTATTTTTCTTTACAAAACCATTCCTTTTTTAAAATACTTTCACTGAATCTCCAAAAGTCTTTGCCTTGACTCTGCCTCTATCTACCTCTATCCACATTACAAAATGGTCAGGCCACATACAGGGTTCTACTCCATGCCCCTGATTCATTGTTTCAGAATCTTTTCCATTAAGACCAGCTAAATCTAGAACTATGAAAGTATACTCACCGCTTTATTTAAATGTCCATGTATCTATCAATCAGTTGTAGCTTATCCAATTGTTTCCCTTGACCCATCCCCCTCCCTCTAAATTGTCCAACTTTGGGTTTAGTATCAAATTATAATCATCCTCCATTATTAATACCCTTTTCCCTTGTCCTACAGCCTTTCATCTGGAATCAAAACACTCCCTCTTCCCGAGTTTGGTGCTTAAAGTCCCACAAGAGATCCTCACCATCTATTTTACCCTTTAATATCATATGTTTATTTAATTAAAAAATTATAGCCCACACATCTACAATTCTGAGCGGTATTAAGGGCATTTTCAGACAAACGTCATGTTCAATTCTGTCTTATCATGGTACAAAAGGTTTGAAGTTTAGTCTTCAAAGGAGGTCTCAAAGGCTTGCCAAAAAAGAAGAGTTTTTAGAGCTTTTTTGAATTCGCCTAGATTGTGTAAGTCTCAGAGCTGGTCGGGCAAGGAGTTCCACAGTTTAGGACCAGTAATATGGAAGATCGAGTTTCTGTACTTATCTAGAGTAGAGTGATGTGGTAGCCATGTTAGTCTACTTTTAAAGATAATACATAGAAATAAAACAAAACATAGAAAAGAAAATAAGATTATACCTTTTTTATTGGACTAACTTAATACATTTTAATTAGCTTTCAAAGGGAACCATTCTTCTTCAAATCAGAAATAAGCAAATGTTGATAAATAACAGTATATATAAGTGAAACGCCAAAGCATTCTAATGACAGTTTCACAGGCGCTGGAGACCGGTGCTGGACAACGCTTCAGCTGGCGGGGGTTGGGGACCCCCACCAGCCAAGGTGTTTGCTGCAGCGGGGGGCATGGCGGGGGGGGGGGGGAGGCGGCGGGGGGGGGGGGGGGCGGCAGATCAAAATGTGCCCCCCAACACGAGTTCTAGCCCCCTCCCACTGTGAAGTCTGGCTATGCCCCTGACTGTGAGTCTTAAGGTGGTTCTGACACTGTGAGGGAGTGTTCTCAAGGGGAAGTGGCACCCCCAGCGCTTTGAGTTGTGGTTGCAGATTTTAAAATTCTTTCCTCTTGATATTCAAAACCATTTAATCAGCCAGTAACAGCACCTGGCCAGTTAAATGGTACTTAGCTGGCTATCCTGAATTTTCAGCGGGACGTGGCCTTCTATCACCCACTGAAAATTCATGGCTAGCAGCTAGTCGGTTATATCGCATGATATAACCAGTTATCCACTGATTTTCAGCGGGGTTTGGTGGCCATGTTTAGCCGTGTCCATACCTGGTATATCTTTGGCCAGTTTGAACTTGATTGACTATCACAAATACCAGCTTGGCCGGTTAAGTTCATACTGTTTAGAAATAAACCATATATTCAATGCCGGTCATCAGAAATGGGCCGGCACTGAATATCCGGCATCACCGCGGACCACAGGAGTTTACTGAGCTGAATATCGGCTCCTGTTTGACTCCGTGCTGTAGCAGCTGTGAAGTCTTTCACAATGTTCATCTTTTATCCACCAACAATGATGGAGGGTTGCTGGTCTGCAGTCATTAGGATGGTTCAGACTTGTGTATACCGGAGCAATTTCACGACTACAGGTCTTGGATGGGAAGATCTCCCACACTTTCTGGTAGGTAATCTAGGGTCTTTTCATTATCTAATGACAGAGAAAAGGTAAGATTCAACAATTTTGGTAAGAGGTGCTCCAGTTATTTGACCATGTTCTTGACTTCCAGGCGTTCAGCCTGGCTGAGCAGCCTTCTCTCAAAACAGAAAACACTAGTCGGCAAATGTTACTAATGAAATGCTTTTTCAGTCGCACAGACACTCACAAATGCTGCCCATCTGAAGCAAAATGGCACCAGCAATTTAAAAGGATACTCTAACAAACTGCAATAGTAGGGTGTGGAAACCTTAGTTCGCCAGAAAATTCAAAAAGAGAGAATTTCCACTAACAAAAAAAAATGACCACTTACAGGAAGGAAAAAGGCCTCAAAGAGCTCCTAAATACTTTTTAAATCTATCGGAGCTATAACAGATCTTTATGATCTTCTCTTCGTCATTGGCCAAAAAAACCTTCAAAAAATGCTAACAACTTCCTGTCGGTTACATATTAAAGATCTTATTCTTGAAAATTAATGTGCTTACAATATTCTTAACATATTGCACTCAGCATGAATATCAACACATCTTTAAAGTCAGTACTGGCCTGGTGATCTCTTTGTTGAGGGGAACCCTGTAAAGAGGCCTTGCGGCTGCTCCAACAGATCAGCCCCGCGACCGAGACCCTGAAGCAGTAGCGCAAAACGCTGGCCATCGTCAGCTCAGGACTAGAGGGCGAAGATAGTGTGGCAGAGCACTCTATCAGGGGCATTTTCGAAAGAGAAGGGCGCCCACCTTCCGACACAAATCGGGAGATGGGCGTCCTTCTTTCAGGGTCACCCAAATCAGCATAATCGATAGCCGATTTTGGGCGCCCTCAACTGCTTTCCGTCATGGGGACGACCAAAGTTCATGGGGGCATGTTGGCACCATACTGAAGGCGGGACTGGGGCGTTATTAAGAGATGGGCGTCCTCGGCTGATAATGGAAAAAAGAAGGGTGTCCCTTACGAGCATTTGGCCGACTTGGTCCATTTTTTTCACAACCAAGCCTCAAAAAGGTGCCCAAACTGACATAGAGGCATATTTTCAAAGCACTTTGGGAGGCTAAGTTCCATAGGTTTCTATGGAACTTTGGGAGGCTAAGTGCTTTGAAAATATGCCTCCAGATGACCACCGGAGGGAATCGGAGATGACCTCCCCTTACTCCCCCAGTGGTCAACAACCCCCTCCCACCCCCCCCCCCCAAAACATTTTAAAAACATTTTTTGTCAGCCTCAAATGTCATGCCCAGCTCCATCACAGCAGTATGCAGGTCCCGGGAGCAGTTTTTAGTGGGTGCAGTGCACTTTAAGCAGGCGGACCCAGGCCCATCCCCCCTTACCTCTTACACTTGAGGTGGTAAATGTGAGCCCTTCAAAACCCACCCGAAACCCACTATACCCACATGTAGGTGCCCCCTTTCACCCCTTAGGGCTATGGTAGTGTTGTACAGTTGTGGGGAGTGGGTTTTGGGGGGTTGGGGGGCTCAGCACACAAGGTAAGGGAGCTATGTACCTGGGAGCAATTTCTGAATTCCACTGCAGTGCCCCCTAGGGTGCCAGGTTGGTGTCCTGGCATGTGAGGGGGACCAGTGCACTAGGAATGCTGGTTCCTCCCACGACCAAAGAGCTTGGATTTGGTCATTTTTGAGATGGGCGTCCTCGGTTTCCATTATGGCCGAAAACCGGGGACGACCATCTCTAGGTCGACCATCTCAACATTTAGGTTGAACATCTCTAAGGTCGACCTAAATGTTGAGATTTGGGTGTCCCCGACCATATTATCGAAACGAAAGATGGACGCCCATCTTGTTTTGATAATACGAGTTTCCCCACCCCTTCGCTGGGACATCCTTAGAGATGGGTGCCCTTAGAGATGGATGTCACCGTTCGAAAATGCCCCTCAACGTGGCAAAGAGATCCCCAGGCCAGTACTGACTTTAAAGATAAGTGTCGATATTCATGCTGAGTGCAATATGTTAAGAGTATTTTAAGCACATTAATTTTCAAGAATAAGATCTTTAATATGTAACCAACAGGAAGTTGTTAGCAATTTTTGAAGGTTTTTTGGCCAATGATGAAGAGAACATTATAAAGATATGTTATAGCTCTGATAGATTTAAAAGGTATCTAGGAGCTCTTTGAGGCCTTTTTCCTTCCTGTAAGTGGTCATTTTTTTTTGGTTAGTGGAAATTCTCTCTTTTTGAATAACAAACCTCCAGCCAATCAGCAATGCTCATAAGTGTCAGCAGTCCGTTTGCTTTAATTTCTGCAAAAATGATAATCAGTGTTCATAATTTACTTATGCACATGTGCAAAAAAAAGTTGCTATTTTCTACAGCTTTGAGTAGAGAGGTGTGGTAGCCATGTTAGTCCACTTTTAAAGGTAATCAATAGAAATAAAACATGGAAAAGAAAATAAGATGATACCTTTTTTATTGGAAATAACTTAATACATTTCTTGATTAGCTTTTGAAGGTAGCCCTTCTTCATCAGATCGGACCTATCCACCCCCATTTTGTTAGACGGTCACTGAAATGCTTTGATGTTTCACTTATATATACTGTCATCTACCAACATTTGCTTATTTCCGATCTGACGAAGAAGGGCAACCTTCGAAAGCTAATCAAGAAATGTATTAAGTTATGTCCAATAAAAAAGGTATCTTATTTTCTTTTCCATGTTTTATTTTGTTTTTTATCTACCTACAGCTTTTTGCGTGCCAAAAGTAGTGACTCAATCTCTATCATTGTCACGGTGTGCATGCAAATACTAATTTGATTATAAGAGATTATAATATCTTTTATTTAATATCTGAGCTCAAGTTGCTGTTCGGGATTGGTATTCCCTTACATTTTGGTAATAAATATGATTCCTTTGGGTTAACCATTATTCAACTCTGCTAACATTGTCCACTATTCTCAGATTTAACTGCATTGAAATAATCGTTTCTTCTTGTGATTACAATTAGAAAAAAACATCCCATTAAATGTTGTTATTCAACCCATTAGGCTCAATTGAATTTACCATGAAGGTCGTGCTTTCTTCCAAACACAATAATTGTCTATCATAATCACATCATTCACCACTACTAGCTTAATCTATGGTGAAGCACTTCAAAGCTGAAAATTCATGTCTCTGCTCAAGACAATTTTAGAGGTAAGGAGCTTCTGTTCTCTTCTTAAGACATGATTAATATTTGGCCACACCCACTGTTAATGGTTGCAAAGAGGGGCATAATCGAAAATCGCCAGCGAAATAGGTCGCCGGCGATCTATTTTCGCGGCGGCGCAACAGCTGGCCGGAAACGTATTATTGAAAAAGATGGCTGGCTATCTTTTTCTTTTTTTTTTTTTTTTTTTGATAATACGGTTTAGCCTGGCCAAATGCCAGAGTTCGCCGGGTTTGAGATGGCCGGTTTTGTTTTTCAGCGATAATGGAAAAAAATGCCGGCCATCTCAAACCCGGTGAAATCCAAGGCATTTGGTCATGGGAGGAGCCAGCATTTGTAGTGCACTGGTCCCCCTGACATGTCAGGACACCAACCGGGCACTCTAGGGGGCATTTCTAAAAACAAATTTTAAATACCAAAAAAGCTCCCAGGTGCATAGCTCCCTTACCTTGGGTGCTGAGCCCCCCAAATCCTTCCCCTCCCAAACCCACTCCCCACAACTCTACACCACTACCATAGCCCTTATGGGTGAAGGGGGGCACCTACATGTGGGTACAGTGGGATTTGGGGGGGAGGGTTTGGAGGGCTTAACATTTACCACCACAAGTGTAACAGGTGGGGGGGGGGGGGGGGGGAGATGGACCTGGGTCTGCCTGCCTGAAGTGCACTGCACCCATTAAAAACTGCTCCAGAGACCTGCATACTGCTGTCAGGGAGCTGGGTATGAAATTTGAGGCTGGCATACAGGCTGGTAAAAAATGGTTTTGATTTGTATTTTTTTAGTGTGGGAGGGGGTTGGTGACCTCTGGGGCAGTACGGGGAGGTCATCCCCCATTCCCTCCAGTGGTCATCTGGTCAGTTGGGGCACCTTTTTGAGGCTTGGTCGTGAAAATAAAAGGACCAAGTAAACCCAGCGAAATACTGCTTAACGCCGCTTTTTTTTTTTCCATTATCCGCGAAAGCCAGCCATCTGGTAGCCACGCCCATGCCTGCCCATGTCCCGCCTTCGCTACGCCACTGATATGCCCCCTTGAACTTTCACCGGCGAGGCGACGGGAAAGCGGCGAAGGTGTCAAAAAAGCACCTTTCAATTATACCGATTTCGCAGCTTTTGAGAGATCGCCGGCCATCTCCCGATTTATGTCGGAGAAATGGCCGGCGATCACTTTCAAAAATAAGCCTGATGGTGTTCTCAACATAATTTTGTTGCAGGGACATATAAAAGATATACTACATACCAGGGGCGTATCTGAGGTTCGGCGGTAGGGGGGGCAGGGGCTAGAGTGAGGGGGCACATTATAGCCCCCCCTACCACCGTTAACCCCCCCCACCGCCGTTAACACTCCCTCCCTCCCCCGCCTACCGCCGTCACCTACCCCGAGGTCCGCTTCCTCCGGCTTTTTAAAATATTGCTTCAGCTGGCGGGTGACCCCAACCCCACGCCAGCCCAGCCGCGATCTTTAACTTTTTCATCCTCGTCGTGCAGCGCGCTGTGAAAGCTGCATGCATCTTTAGATCCAGTTGGATGGAGTCTGACGTCGCAGCACGTTGTAACGTCAACGTGCTGCGACGTCAGACTCCATCCAACTGGATCTAAAGATGCATGCAGCTTTCACAGCGCGCTGCACGACGAGGATGAAATAGTTAAAGATCGCGGCTGGGCTGGCGTGGGGTTGGGGTCCCCCGCCAGCTGAAGCAATATTTTAAAAAGCCGGAGGAAGCGGTCCTCGGGTTAGGTGACGGCGGTAGGCGAGGGAGGGAGGGGGGAGTCAAAAGTGGAGGGGGAGGGGCGGCGGCATGGGGGAGTCGAAAGTGGTGGTGGGGGGCTAAAATGTGCCCCTCACCTCAGGATCTGGACCCCAGTCCCGCCGAGGTCTGGCTATGCCCCTGGCATGCAGTATTACTGAATAGGAGGATCAGTGCCTAACTTGTGCACCAGGATTTACATCAGGTTTCAGTTGGTACCAGTCCGCAGAATTCAGCACCCAAAACTATTCTATAAAAAGTGCTCATCCCGGAGCAGCGCCGGACACCATTTATTGAATCTAGCCTTTGCTGAACCCTTCGGAAAAAGCCTTTATTTGTATAGTAAACTGGCTGCTGACAACAACAGCAGCCACGTTTGAAATGGCATTTGAAAATTTGCTGAAGGTTTTAACACTTTTGTTTAAGAATTGGGGTCAGTGAGTTTCCTTCAAATATTTATCCCAGCTATCCATAATCTAGTACTAGAAAAGGTTGGGTGGATGTACAAAACATCCCCATCTTGGTGAACAAGCCCTTTGTGAATACTTGTCACGATATCCTCTTTATTCCTTGATCATTTCAAGAGGAAGTCATGATTGTTACTGAGCCTGGACAAGGCCTGCTCAGCAGACTCAAGGTGCTTATAAATTTACCCCATATTGGACTCATTGCACCAAACACAAAAAAGGGGTTGAATTTAGCAGACGTTTGAAATATCTGAGCAGTAATGCAAGCAAGCCTATGAGCGTCCAAGTGGTCATTCTTTATTGTCGGTAGCATTTTTTTATTTAATCTCACTTATATTTTTAAACATGCTGGCTTGTGCAGCATACAGATGTACAAAGAGGAAGTATAATAACAGACAAAAAACAAACAAACAAATCCCGACCTCCCGCCAGAACCACTAATGTAGACAGCAGCGGCAGAAACAGAACAAGAACAACAACAAAAAGCAAACGCAGGGCTGCAGCAGCCTTCAAGCATGTGCTGTCAGCACTGCTGGTCTTCTGCCCCCCCCCCCCCCCCCCCGCAGACGTCAACTTCCAGCAGAGGACCGGCAGAAGTGACAGCACATGCTTGAAGGCTGCTGCAGCCCTGCGTTTGCCTTTTTTGTTTGTGTTTCTGCCGCTGCTGTCTACAGTAGTGGTTCTGGAGGGAGGGAGGTCGGGATTTGCAGTGGCACCCCTGAGAGTTTGCCGTGGCGCACAGTTTGGGAACTGCTGAATTAGGGCGTTAGCGCAGATCTAAACAGCGCTTAACTCTGGGTATCATTTGATGACTCTAGGTTCTATATGGATAACTGCTTTTGAAACTTGGGCCCTCAGGGTGTAAACTCTTGTGGACATCCACTGGGAAATATAAATATCGGTGGAGGGGAAGTTGCTAGGGGAAAGAGCTATAAGCAGTCTTAGGGAACAGATCTATAATCACAAAACAAAATATAGCAAAACTCATATATTGCCACTGATCTTTTTACACTTCTCATTCTTTTCCTATTCCAAAGTTGTTGTTGGGTTTTTTTTTAATTCGCTTTAGGCTTTTAGACTGTGCAATTTAATTCAAAGTACCTCTGGTACACTCACAGCAAAGTGATGATTTCATCCACATAGAGGATCCATTTCTTTTGAGCTGTAGAGACAGTAACCTTGGCATATAAGCAAAATAACTGTAATTACAGAAAACTAGGTGTACATATATAGGACACATGGCAACAAATAGAAAACCATATGCACATATGTTGAACATATGGCAACAAACATAAAAGGAGTGGAATTAGCATACATTTGAAATTGGTCGGCAGTGTGCTCGCTTTTGACAGTACATACACTATGTACTGAAATTTGTTGGCAGTAGCACCAGTCATCAAAGCTTGAACAATTCAAACCTGTTTCCTCTTTGATATTTAAACTTCCTTAAAACTCCTTAAGAGCTTGAAACCTGAATAAGCCAATTCTGATGGAAGCTTGATCCTACCTAAACCTACGCTAACCAAATTGCAAACGACTGAAATACAAAACAAGTTATGCAGCCGGCTTCTCCTACATAAGCGCACAACTATGGAATGGGCTCCCAAAAGCTGTGAAAACAATCCACAACCACTTGAACTTCAGGAAATCACTAAAAACCTACCTCTTCAAAAAGGCCTACCCCAACGACCCCACGTAACCCTCTTCACCTACCAACACAGCATGACTATGATTGAACAGGATTTCACGCAATCTTCATTCCAACCTCCACTTATACCTCATACGATCACTATACAACTTTGTATTTGTTATCCACCGACTGGGCAAACGCCTTTGACGGTACTATGTAAGCCACATTGAGCCTGCTAGGTGGGAAAATGTGGGGTACAAATGCAACAAATAAATAAATAAATATGACTGTCAGAGATACTCTTTATTTTACAGACATTTAAAAAAAATGACTGAATTATGAATGGAAATGAAAGATGTGAAAGTTGACAGTAGTGAAAGGGATGAGATAAAGATAGCGCCTACCCCTCTGTCTTCCACTAGTCTACTCTAAGTCTCAGGGTGCCTATAATGCTTAAAGTTTGTCCCCCTGATATTCAAAAGCATTTAACCGGCCAGGATTGGCACCTGGCCATCTCCCGTTGAATATCACCAGTTAGCAGCTGGCTGATAGCCGGTTATATCAGCCGACATAACCGGCTATCTACCGATTTTCAGCCCCACTTTAGCAGCTATATTTTGCCGTGTGAATATGTGATACACCTTTGACTAGTTAGAAGATAACCAAAAATAAACTGGATATTCACTACCGGTCACTGGAAATGGCCCGACGTTGAATATCCGGGTTTAGCGGTGACCATGGCATTTCACCGTGCTAACTCCTCTGGTCTAAATATCAGCCCCTATCTATTTATTTGGATGTGGCTCATGTTTCAGTTGTAGGTCATGGTGAGTTATTTTCAGTACAGGAGGGTTACAATTTAACAGGTATGCTTACTGAAGGGTGTTAGGATTTGCCATTAACATAGATTTTATTTTTTATTTATTTGTTACATTTGTACCCCACATTTTCCCACCTTTTGCAGGCTCAATGTGGCTTACATAGTACCGTGATGGCTTTCGCCAAATCAGTTGATAACAAATACAAGGTTATATTGTGGTCGAATGAGGTAGATGTGTATCAGGCATCATGAGGTTCGAGGGAATGAAGATTGTATATTGTCCAGTACGATCATTGGTTATGCTGTGTTGCTGGGTGTGGGGATTTACAGTGGATCAGTGGGGTAAGCCTTTTTGAAGAGGTTGGTTTTTAGTGATTTCCTGAAGTTTAGCTGCTTATGGATTGTTTTCACAGCTTTTGGGAGTCCATTCTATAGTTGTGCGCTTATGTAGGAGAAGCAGGATGCTTAAGTTGCTTTGTATTTAAGTCCTTTGCAATTTGGGTAATGTAGGTTTAGGTATGATCGTGATGATCCAATTCTGTTTCTGGTTGGTAGATCTATGAGGTCTATCATGTATCCTGGGGCTAAGCCGTAGATTATTATCCTGCTTATTTTCGAACGAGAAGGCCGGCCTTCTCCTAAAACTGGCCAAATCGGTATAATCGAAAGCTGATTTTGGCCAGCTTCAACTGCTTTCCATCGCAGGGCTGGCCAAAGTTCAAGGGGGCGTGTCGGCAGGGTAGCAAAGGCGGGACGGGGGTGTGGTTAAGAGATGGCCGGCTTCGGCCGATAATGGAAAAAAGAAAGCCGGCCCTGACGAGCATTTGGCCGACTTTACTTGGTCCCTTTTTGTTCATGACTAAGGCTTAAAAAGGTGCCTGAACTGACCAGATGACCACCGTAGGAAATCGGGGATGACCTCCCCTTACTCCCTCAGTGGTCACCAACCCCCTCCCACACAAAAAAAAATATAAAAAAACATTTTTTTGCCAACCTTAAATGTCATAACCAGCTCCATGACAGCAGTATGCAGGTCCCTGGAGCAGTTTTAGTGGGTGCAGTGCACTTCAGGCAGACGGACCCAGGCCTATCCCCCCCCCCCCCCCACCTGTTACACTTGTGGTGGTAAATGGGAGCCCTCCAAACCCCCCCAAAACCCACTGTACCCACATCTAGGTGCCCCCCTTCATCCCTAAGGGCTATGGTAGTGGTGTACAGTTGTGGGGAGTGGGTTTTGGGGGGATTTGGGGGGCTCAGCATACAAGGTAATGGAGCTATGTACCTGGGATCATTTTGTGAAGTCCGCTGCAGTGCCCCCTAGTGTGCCCAATTGGTGTCCTGGCATGTGAGGGGGACCAGTGCACTACAAATGCTGGCTCCTCCAACAACCAAATGCCTTGGATTTGGCCGGGTTTGAGATGGCCGCCATTAGTTTCCATTATCGGCGAAAAACAATGGCGACCATCTCTAACGCCAGCGATCTCTAAGGGCAGGCCAAATGTTGAGATTTGGCCAGCCCCGACTGTATTATCGAAATGAAAGATGGCTGGCCATCTTGTTTCGATAATACAGTCGGGTACGCCACTTGACGGGGCCGGCGTTAGAGTTGGCCACCATTATAGATGGCCGGCCCCGTTCGATTATGGCCCGCTTTGTGGACCAAGGTGCAGATTTTAGTATGTATTAACTGCAAATCTAATTCTATTATTTTTTGAGGGAATGTTTTAAGCAGGTCATGCACTAAGATAGTCATCAGCGTGCATTAACTGCTAGGTTTTAACGCAGGAGCACTTAGTAACTTCTGTTTGGAGGCAATAGGTGATACAATCATAATTCAGATGTTATCCCAGTAGTGCACTTTATCTAGAATACATTAGCAGGATAATGTTTCCATGCATATGCCACGCCTTCTTCCAAAAACGTTCCCTAATGCACATGCTAACTGGTATATTACTGTAGAATGTCTTAATGAGGTCATGTGCTAACCCTGTTAGTGTACATTAAGAGCTTAACACCCTTTAGTAAACATACCCTTAAATTTGTACCTAAGGCAGTGGAGGGTTAAGTGACTCGACTAAGGTCACAAGGAGCTACAATGGGATTAGAACTGGGCTTCTCTGGTTCTCAGCCCGTTAATAACCATTATGTTACTTCTTCACTTCTACTTCTCATACTTCCTTGGTGGTTGGGAGGCGGGGCTGGTGGTTGGGAGGCGGGGATAGTGCTGGCCAGACTTCTACGGTCTGTGCCCTGAAGAGCACAGGCACAAATCAAAGTAGGGTATACACAAAAAGTAACACATATGAGTTATCTTGTTGGGCAGACTGGATGGACCGTGCAGGTCTTTTTCTGCCGTCATCTACTATGTTACTATGTTCATGGTTCTCTCATGAATTCCCTCCATGTGCTTTGAATTCAAGGCCACCTGAGGTTCAACTTATCTATTCTAGCTTTCTAAGATCCCTGGTTGCCAAGCCCTCCTGCTCTCACTCTGTGCTTAAATTTCATGGGGGCCAATAGTCAGACTGGCTAACTCCCGCGGTTGGCATCGAGCCTGGATATTCAATGTTTTCGGCACTGAATATCCAGTTTATTTTTTCTTGGTTTAAAGATAACTGGCAAAGTCGCTATTCAGACTTAGCCGGTTATCTTTAAACCAGCCAAAGATAGCCAACGTTTTCACGTGGCCAAATATGGCCACAAAACCGGCTTTATAAATTGTGGAGAGCCAGTTATATCGGGCAATATAACCAGCTATCTGCTAGCCTCAAACAAGTAGGCCTTTAGCCTAGATTTGAATATGGCCAGAGCTGGACATACTGACTCAGGAAGTCTTTTCCAAGCGATGCAGTAAGATTAAAGGAATGGAGTCTGGAGTTGGCAGTGGAGGAGAAGGGTACAGATAAAAGAGATTTACCCAATGAATGGAGTTCCCAGGAGGAGTAAATGTTAGAGGCTAGGGCTCTTCAGCTTGGAGAAGAGATGGCAGAGGGAAGATATGACAGAGGTCTATAAAATACTGAGTAGAGTAGGATGAGTAGACGTGACTTGTTTACTCTTTCCACAAATACAAGGACTAGGGGACATGCAATGAAGCTACTAAGTAATAAATTTAAAACAAACCGGAGAAAATATTTCTTCTCTCAATGTTTGTAATTAAACTCTGGAATTTGTTGTCACAGAATGTGGTGAAAGCAGTTAGCTTGGCAGGGTATAAAAAAGGTTTTGATAATTTCCTAAAAAAAAAAAGTCCATAAGGCATTATTAAGATGGACTTAGGAAAATCCACTACTTATTTCTAGAATAAACAGCACAAATTCTGTCTTATCTTTTTGGGATCTTTCCAGGAACTTGTGACCTGGATTGGCCACTGTTGAAAACAGGATACTGGGCTTGATGGACTTTTGGTCTGACCCAGTATAGCAACACTTATGCTCTTATGTTGCATAAGAATAGCCAATCCAGGTCACAAGTACTTGGCAGAAACCCAATCCTGGGGCAAGCAGTGGCTTCCCTCATATCCATCTCAATAACAGACTTTACCCGTTCTACACCACTCAGGATTTTTTACACCTCAATCATAAGTACATAAGTACATAAGTAGTGCCATACTGGGAAAGACCAAAGGTCCATCTAGCCCAGCATCCTGTCACCGACAGTGGCCAATCCAGGTCAAGGGCACCTGGCACGCTCCCCAAACGTAAAAACATTCCAGACAAGTTATACCTAAAAATGCGGAATTTTTCCAAGTCCATTTAATAGCGGTCTATGGACTTGTCCTTTAGGAATCTATCTAACCCCTTTTTAAACTCCGTCAAGCTAACCGCCCGTACCACGTTCTCCGGCAACGAATTCCAGAGTCTAATTACACGTTGGGTGAAGAAAAATTTTCTCCAATTCGTTTTAAATTTACCACACTGTAGCTTCAACTCATGCCCTCTAGTCCTAGTATTTTTGGATAGCGTGAACAGTCGCTTCACATCCACCCGATCCATTCCACTCATTATTTTATACACTTCTATCATATCTCCCCTCAGCCGTCTCTTCTCCAAGCTGAAAAGCCCTAGCTTTCTCAGCCTCTCTTCATAGGAAAGTCGTCCCATCCCCACTATCATTTTCGTCGCCCTTCGCTGTACCTTTTCCAATTCTACTATATCTTTTTTGAGATACGGAGACCAGTACTGAACACAATACTCCAGGTGCGGTCGCACCATGGAGCGATACAACGGCATTATAACATCCGCACACCTGGACTCCATACCCTTCCTAATAACACCCAACATTCTATTCGCTTTCCTAGCCGCAGCAGCACACTGAGCAGAAGGTTTCAGCGTATCATCGACGACGACACCCAGATCCCTTTCTTGATCCGTAACTCCTAACGCGGAACCTTGCAAGACGTAGCAATCTCTTTTCCAAGCCCCTGGCACCACATGTAGGAACCGTTATCTTGAAAGCACTCTGCAGTGTAAATATCTGATTGCTGAAGACTTGCTTTATCTTAGCACTATTTGAGGGTGACAGGGTACCCAGTTTTTACTGAGTGCCAGGCTTTGTACCATGTTATTTCAAAGGGCTTTCAGCTTGCTAGGTTATGGCTGGGTTTTTCTAGACTAACATTGAATGCATCATGCTTAAGCAGGTCTGAATTAAACCATCCCTGAGCTCCTCCCTGAAATGAGACCAGCTCATTCCAGCTGCATTCATATAAAAATAAGTTCCTGAGGAAGGGATAGATTGGAACATTAGAAACTATTTTCAGTTATCTTTTGCTCTTCAATTGGCAACAGGTAATCCTAAGCATTAAAGGTTGCTATTCAAAAGATGTATTCAACTAACTTTGGGAGGTAGCCAGCAAAATTTAAGGATTTAAACCTCCTTCTCCCTCTCCCCTCCCCTCACCTGTTAAGTAGGTAAAGTTTGTCCAGGTAAATTGTCTCCTCCATTTACATAACAAGATGCCAGGCTGGAGAGATGCCTGTCCTGGTAGACATATCCAGTGGGGCTAACAATTTATAAAAAGCTGCACATGGGAAACAGAGAAACATAGAAAATGATGGCAGATAAAGACCATATGGCCTATTCAGTCTGTCCATCCATACAATCTTCTATCTCTTCCTCTCCATAAGAGATCCTTTGTACTTGTCCCACACTTTCTAGAAGGCAGATACAGTCTTCATCACCACCACCCTTTCTGTAAGAAAGTGTTTCCTTAAATTACCCCCGAGTCTACCCCCTTTTAACTTCACCTTATGCCCTCTCATTCCAGAGCTTCCTTTCAGTTGAAAGAGACCTGCCTCTTGTGCATATATGCAGCAGAGATACGTGGAGGGGCATAATCGAAAGGGACGCCCAAGTTTTGCTGAGGACGTCCTTGCAATACGTCCTGGTGGAGGGGCGGGGAAACCCGTATTATCGAAACAAGATGGACGTCCATCTTTAGTTTCGATAATACGGTCGTGGACGCCCAAATCTTCACATTTAGGTCAACCTTAGAGATGGTCATCCCTAGACTTGGTCGTTTCTGATTTTCGACGATAATGGAGACTAAGGACGCCTATCTCAGAAACGACCAAATGCAAGCCATTTGGTCATGGAAGGAGCCAGCATTCGTGGTGCACTGGTCCTCCTGCGTAAAGTGGCACCCCGACGATATTATCGAAACAAGATGGCCGGCCATCTTTCGTTTCGATAATACGGTCGGAGCTGGCCAAATCTCAACATTTGGGCCGGCTTTAGAGATGGCCGGCATTGGTTTTCAGCGATAATGGAAACTAATGGCGGCCATCTCAAACCCGGCCAAATCCAAGCCATTTGGTCATGGGAGGAGCCAGGATTTGTAGTGCACTGGTCCCCCTCGCATGCCAGGACACCAACCGGGCACCCTAGGGGGCACTGCAGTGGACTTCAAAAATTGCTCCCAGGTGCATACCTCCCTTTGCTTGTGTGCTGAGCCCCCCCCCCCAAATCTCCCCCCAAACCCACTCCCCACAACTGTACACCACTACCATAGCCCTTATGGGTGAAGGGGGGCACCTACATGTGGGTATAGTGGGTTTTGGGAGGGGGTGGAGGGCTCCCATTTACCACCACAAGTGTAACAGGTGGGGGGGGGGGGGGATAGGCCTGGGTCCGTCTGCCTGAAGTGCACTGCACCCACTAAAACTGCTCCAGGGACCTACATACTGCTGTCGTGGAGCTGGTTATGACATTTAAGGTTGGCAAAAAAATGTTTTTTTATATTTTTTTTTGTGTGGGAGGGGGTTGGTGACCACTGAGGGAGTAAGGGGACCCTTTTGAAGGTCAGAAGAAACAGGAAGGCAAGCGATCTGCAAGATCCAAGATGGCAGAAAACAAACAGCAGACCGACGAGGAACAGCCATCATTAAAAATAATTTACCACAACATACAAAAAAATAAAATAGTAAAAGCCCAACATGGCCATGTTTTGCCCTTAAGAGGACTGCATCAGGCACACACAAATTGGCACACACAATATTTGGCAGCTTTTATAGAATACATTTATGTATTTATTGACTGTTGTCAATAAATACATAAATGTATTCTATAAAAGCTGCCAAATATTGTGTGTGCCAATTTGCACATGCAATTTTATTTATTAGGATTTATTTACCGCCTTTTTGAATGAATTCACTCAAGGCGATGTGCAGTAAGAATAAATCAAACATGATAAATAGGCAAGTACAGCAGTCAAAATATTAAAACAAAACAGTACAAAGTATGGCATAATACACTACTTACAATGTCAACACAATACATAATAGAACATTTTAATTGACAGTGAAGGGTATAAGCAAAGATGGAACATAGAGATAGGTAAGAGAGTAAGAAGAGCTGAATAACAAGCTAATTAGCACCGAGGCTTTTTAAACAATAAATTATTGCCACTAATTAGATTTAATTGGCATTTACACACATAAATTTATGTGCGATCTGAAAAAGGATGCGTGGAAACGGGAGGGTCATGGGCATAATGGGAGCATTCCTAAAATTAACACACGCTGTTATAAAATGACGGAGATAATGTGCCTAAAGTAGAAGCGTACATTTGTGTTTCGTTTTTTTTTTTAATGCTTTATTCAAATTTACATTTATGCAATACAACATAAATCGATCAAGACAAAAATAAAGAAAATTCAGTTCAAAGTGGAAATTATCCAACATTATATCGACCACAAATTATGATCCAAGATCTAGGAAAATAACTGTAAAATCAAAGAATAATCAATTGAAGTGAACAGAGAGAGGTGACGGTAAATCGCAGCCGAGTAGCGCCTGATACAGTGCCTATTACAACATTATTCTTTAGAGGAAATAAATTCTTGTAATTTTTCTGGGTCAAAGAAAATATATGATATGGAATTAATAGTAATAAGACATTTACAGGGAAACCTCAATTGAAGGGTTCCACCTAAACGGAGAAGTCTTTCTTTTAACAACAGGAAAACTTTTCTTCTTCTCTGGGTATCCTTGGAAAAGTCTGGAAAAATCTGTATTTTTGACCCAAGAAAAGTAGAGTTCATATGGCGAAAATAAAGTACATTTGTGTTTCATTTGGTGCAAATGGCCTTACCTGAAGTTAGACATGATTACTGGGCATAAGCGCTATTCTATAAATCACACTTAACTTTAAGTGCAGCTGATAGAATAGCGTTTTTTCTGGGCTGCTTTTTGCTGCCATATATTGAATTTAGCCCTAAAGGACAAAAAAACAAAAAAATTATTGTGAACTTTAGAAATGCCACATTCAAAACCATTTTTAACTACTACTACTACTACTTATGATTTCTATAGCGCTACCGGATGTACGCAGCGCTTCACACCTGGACATGGAGAGACAGTCCCTGCTCGATAGAGCTTATAATCTAATTATGACAGACAGACAGGACAAGTAAGGGATAAGGGTTAGGACAGACAGGACATATCAAGGATAGGGGACAGTTGAAGGGTTAGGTTTAGGAGTCAAAAGCAGCATTTTTAAGATCCCTAATTAGAAAGTCAATTGTAACTAAAAAAACAAAAAACAAAACAGCACGTACCAGTTCTCCAGACAGCCTTAGCTTGTTGTGGTGAATCTGCAGATGCCTGTTACTTGCTACTTATAGGGGCTGTTTTACTACAGGTTTGGCGAGCGGCAATAGGCTTGCTGCATGCCAATCCGGAATGTACCGCAGGAGCCCGGCAGTAGTTCCTACCCCCAGCCTGCACCATTTCTGATGCAGCAAAAATATTTTCTATTTTTGTAGCACTGGTGCTTACCTGGCGGTTAGCCTGGGAGCCCTTTTCCACCATTTCAATGGCAGCACGGCATGTGGTTCACTTACTGCACGGCCATTTCTTTTCCAGAAAAAAAGACAGCCTTTTACCTACAATGGTAAAAGGGTGCCTCAACACGTGTCAAAAACACACACTAATGTTAGCGCAGACCCCTTCTACCGCAGCTTAGTAAAAGGACCCCATTGGGCGTAAGCAGGGGCATAGCCAGACTTTGGCGGGAGGGGGATCCAGAGCCTGAGGTGAGGGGGCACATTTTAGCATTTTAGCCCCCCCCGTGCCGCCGCCCCTCCTCTGTCCCTTTCAACCTCCCCCCCCTGCCGCTGCCAACTCTCCCCCGCTGCCGCTCAGGTACTTTGCTGGCGGGGATCCCCAACCCCCGCCAGCCGAAGTCCCCTTCAGCGCCGGTCTCTGAGTCCGGCACGTTCACTGATCTAGATTCTGTTTCTGTGGGTCCTGACATCCTGCAGGACGTCAGGACTCACAGAAACACAATCCAGATCAGCAACGCGCTGGAAACCGACGCTGAAGAGGACTTCGGCTGGCAGGGGTTGGGGATCACCGCCAGCAAAGGTACCTGACGGTGGTAGCGGAGGAGGGTTGGCAGCGGCGGGAGAGGGGGGTCGAACGTGGTGGGGGAGGGTCGGCGGTGGGGAGGTGAAAGCAGGGGGGCCAGGGCTAAATCTGTGGGGGCCCATACCCCATGGCCCCACCTAGCTACGCCCCTGGGCGTAACAGCTGTTGGACAGGAAAAAAGTTACATTACCTTAACAGTAGCTCATTTGAGTCTGGATTTTAAAGACAAGGAATTAAATCTATACCCAAACCTCTGACTGCATTGTGGTATAAAACCAAGCAATCTGTGGCATAAATACGGTGGCCAAAATAAGGACAGTGCTGCTGAAGCAGTGCTTTGTGGTAGCCTAGAATAATGTCACTTACATTCTGTACAAGGGCCACAGAGACAAGGGAATGGAAAAGAAGAGCGGGAAAGATAAAGAGAGAAACAGGAGAAGGGGAGCCATGATCCTGCAGAAAAAAATCAAGAGTCTGGAGAGAGTTAACAAGGACTGTTAACCTCAAAGTGAGAGAGAAAACTCAAGCACTCTATTTACACACCAGTTAATCAAAAACATGTTCTAACAATTTCTAATTGAATCCATCTTGCTCTGGATCACATCAGGGGTCATCTAAACCATAAGCAGAGTGCAATCAACAGAGAGATACTAGGATAAACTCTTCCCGTTCACACTTTAAACTCATTCACTACTTATATTACATCTATTTTGTCTGCCAAAAAAGATACTTCTGCCCTGGAGGGGGGGTCAGCACTTTTCCCTTGGATACATGGCCTGAGAGAGAGGTGTCAGGGGGTTGAGCAGTCATCCCTAGGCTATAGAGATGGGGCTCCTATGTAGGGTTACCATATGGCTCAAGAAAAAGTAGAACACATTGATCCAGTCCGGGTTTTGCTTCCATTTTTCTGGAGCCGTTTATGGTAACCCTAATAGTGAGGCCTAAGGGCTTAACTCTCATCCCCAGCGTATAGTTGGATCAACCCTGATCTGGGAGATGGGGCAGAATACATTGTTTTCTTTTATTTGCTAGATTGCAAATGTCATCAAATCTAAGGGTGTTACAATTATAAGTAAAATTAGGGGTACAATGGAAAAAAACACAAATAAGAGTTTAATACAAGTAAAATCAAGGGTAAATATAGACCAATTAAGGAAAACAACAAAAAGAAAGAAGACTAGGCTACAGTCAAGTTTACTATATAGGTGGAGACATGAGAAGGAGGATTGGCTTAACTCAAATATAAAACAAAAGGTCATGTCACAGAATCGCAGAATCCATTTGAATGTCTAGGGCAGATTAATCACAGCAGTATGTTGAGGTTTGAGAGCCAGTTGATGGATTGCTTCAGTGCCTCGATGATAGACAAATTCAGAGCAGGAATTTTCAGTATTGTCAATTGATTGCACTTCTCCATATTGGCAGTTTGGAAAATCTTTGATGCCCCATTTGTTCAACAAAAAGAAACATCTTCCATGACCTATATGTTTACTTTGTTTATTTAAACTGTTTATAATCTACACAAACTAAAATTCCTCAGCAGATTACAATACAGACATAATCAAGCATAGCCTCTAGGTACATTAAAACAGGGCTACTCAATTCGGGTCCTCGAGGTCCACAGCTGGCCAGGTTTTCAGGATATCCACAATGAATATGCATGAGAGAGATTTCCTTGCTATGCAAATCTCTCTCATGCATATTCATTGTGGATATCCTGAAAACCTAGCCTGCCTGTGGACCTCTCAATACTGGAATCCCATCATACCTGTCTTCCTTAATAATTCAATATGCTCCCCCCCCCCCCCCCAGACTTCTTAGGACGCTGAATGATCCTCATCTCCACACACCCCTGCCTTCTGCCGCATGACTAGAATCCACATGGCAATTGGCCTCTTACTGTGTGGCACAAACCTTATGGAACTGATTATCATCTATGCTTCATCTTGAATTGTCATTTCCCAAATTTGGGGCCCCCTTTACTAAGCAGCGGTAAGACCAACATGGACTTACCGCTCATTAAACAGGAAGTACCGCTGGGCTACCTCAGCAGCCCGGCGGTTCTTCCCACCCCTAGCGCGCCGTCATATCTGGCGCTACAAAAAAAATATCCTATATAATAAAACACACCTCCAACATTCTGAAGCTGACTGCATGGCTCAGGCATTCCTGCTCTATGTATCCATCTCCTGAACTGACATCACGTACTTCCAGGTTCGTCACCTCACGAGGTTTCTCGGCTTCAGAATGTTGGAGGTGCATTCTATTAAATAGGATTGGTCGGTTCCTTGAAGCACAGCCAGAGCTCAGCGTCCTGCACAGTAACGCTCAGACACCAGAGAGAGAGAGGGGGGGCCTGACACCAGAGTGAGGGAGGGAGGGAGGGAGGGGGGGAGCTGACACCAGAGAGGGGGGGGGGGAGGTATCTCTGTCACACACACTCTCTCTCTCACACACATTCTCTCTCTCTCTCTCACAGTCAAAGTCTTTCTCTCTCTCACTCTCACACACTGTCTCTCACACACTCTATGTCTCACACTGTATCACATTCACTCTCTATGTGGCACACAGTCACTCACACACTCTCTTGGTCTCATACACTCAGTCTCACAGAGAGTCTGTGTCTCACACACACTCTCTCTCTCTCGCACACACTGTGTGTGAAACACACACTCTCTCTCTCACACTGTGTCTCACATACGCACTTGCACACACTCTCATTCTCACACACACACTCTCTCTCTCACAGACACACTCGCACCCAGACTCACTCTCTCTCTCTCTCACACACACACACTCGCACATTCACTCACTCGCACATTCACTCACTCTCTCACACACAGTCACTCTCACATACACTCTCTTAAACATACACACTCCGAGGAAAACCTTGCTAGCACCCGTTTCATTTGTGTCAGAAATGGGCCTTTTTTACTAGTATATATATTTTTTTTTTGTAGTGTTGGAGTGTACCCAACGGTAATTGTCTAGTGCTATGCACTGCCCGGTTACTGCCGGGTTAGCGCGGAAGCCCTTGTATGCAAATGGACTCATTAATATTAATGATGTCATTCATATGCAAATCGACTCATTAATATGTATTATTTATTTATTTTTGTTACATTTGTACCCCGCGCTTTCCCACTCATGGCAGGCTCAATGCGGCAGGCAATGGAGGGTTAAGTGACTTGCCCAGAGTCACAAGGAGCTGCCTGTGCTGGGAATCGAACTCAGTTCCTCAGTTCCCCAGGACCAAAGTCCACCACCCTAACCACTAGGCCACTCCTCCATGCAAATTGACTTTGTGCTGTTTTGGCTGTTTTGGGGCTGGCTTTGGGCGTGACAAATTTTTTCCATCTGGTAACACTGCTACTTCTGTCACCTCCCTCTTCTGCTCCCAGGCCACCTTCTGCCTGCCATCCGACCCTCTTTATTTAAAATAAAAAAAAAAAAAGCTCTAAAGCAGCAGGTACAGCGCCTTCTGTGCGAAAGCGGAAGATCACCTCGGGCCTTCCCTCACTGTGTTCCTCCCTCACGAAAACAGGAAGTTACATCAGAGCAGAACGGGACACAGTGAGGGAAGGCCCGCCTGAGGCGATCTGCCACTTTCGCACAGAAGGCGCTGCGCCTGCTGCTTTAGAGAATTTTTTTTAATGCAGGGGGTCAGACGACAGACAGAAGGGAGCTTGAGGGTAGGCAGGTGGAGACGGGACTGTGGCACTAGCGGCCTGGGAGCAGGAGAGGGTGAGAGACTCCGGCGCTGGGTCCTCCTTGGTGGCCCAGGCCCGCCCCCAACTCGGCGGCCCTGCCATTGCTCGTAAATTGATATGTTAAATAAAAGAAACAAAGTCAAAGAATCCAGATTTCAGGAGGAAGTGTTTCAGTACCTTTTGAACTGAAACTAACAAGCCTGTTTCATTGCATTATTCATTTCCTTTCAAAGCTCATGCAAATCCCTAGTGGGTGGAAAAAGAAAAGGGTGAGGTGGATGTGAAAGTATAGGAGAGGGGAGTCTGGAGGCAGAGGGGAGAGTAGAAGAGCAGTGAAGGCATTTGATTTGATTTATTTGGTTGATATTCTCATCAAGGTAAATGGCATTACAAAGAATAAAATTAATACCAAATTAAAGCAATTTACATACAGAAAATATATTTAAAACAATACCCTAAGCATTTCTAACTTTGTCACCAGTAAGTTATAAGTGTTTTCCTAAACTGAGAATAATTTTTTTTCTTTTCCCCCCGATATTCAAAACTATTTAACCGGCCAGGAACGGCTCCTGGCTGGTTAAATAACATTTTAGCTCCTATTCACAGATATTCAATGGGAGACAACTGGTTATCTGCCGCTGAATATCAGCAGTTAGCGGCTAGCTGCTAACCAGCTGTATCATGCAACATAGCCGGTTAGGCACAGATATTCAGCACCAAACCAGCTATGTTGAGTGGTCAAAGTGGTCAAAACAGGCTGCTTAAATAGCAGGCCTATCTTTGACCGTTAAAATGTAAATTGGTTAGCGTGGAATAGCAGCATAGCCAGTTAATATTTTAGCTGTTAAAATAAAACCGGATATTGAATACAGGTTGTCAGATATGGACCGGCATTGAATATCTGGGTTTAACGCTGGCGGTGAACAGCAAACGCACTGCCTGCCGCCATCTGAATATCCGGCCCTTTGTACGTCCAGCAGAAGTTTACTTCATGGGTCCGGCCTGCAATAACAGAAGTAGATGTTTCTAGTAGATGCTCAGAAGATGGGCCTCTAAATCGGTATCTTTGAACATTTACTAGGACTAAGTGCCTAAAATTATGTTTGTTGTTTCACTGGATACCTAAATTTAGAAGCCAAAAAACTGGGTAGCAACAGGGTTGGATTTAGAGCACATAAAGAAAACTAAGAGCTTAGCACTGATTTTTAGCACTAAGCACCGAAATTCGACTCCTAAATCTAGTCAAATGAGTGTCAGGCCTAAATTTGAAAGTATAACATCTACGCTGCTAAAATAGGTAAATATTTAGCAGAAAAATAGGATCCTAAGATTGGCTGAAATTAGGGGACAAAATGTGAAACCTGATTTGCATAGAGCATGTAGATCAGAGAAAGGGATTGCTAAGTTGGAACGTTAAAAATTTCATGAATATTTAAAAATAAATTCTTTTGGTAAATCCATGTTGTCTCGGATCTTGTAGTCCATTGGATTCCAGAAAGTTCACTTTGCCACCATTTTTGTGAAAAGGGGCCGCATCTGCTCTTCTTCAATCCCTTGGAACCTCTCTGTCTCGCTTCCTTTTTATTCAGTATTATCTGTGTTCCTCTAGATGACCGAATCGGAGAAAAGTTTTCTTCACTCAACGTTTAATTAAACTTTGGAATTCGTTGCCAGAGATTGTGGTAAAGGCGGTTAGCTTAGCGGAGTTTAAAAAAGGTGTGGATGGCTTCCTAAAGGAGAAGTCCATAGACCATTATTAAATGGAGGTGTGGAAAATCCACTATTTCTGGGATAAGCAGTATAAAATGTTTAGTACTTTTTGTGGATCTTGCCAGGTATTTGTGACCTGATTGGCCACTGTTGGAAACAGGATGCTGGGCTTGATGGACCTTCGGTCTGTCCCAGTGTGGCAACACTTATGTACTTATGTACTCTTCTTGTGTCCTTCTGTATTTCATGAACACCATTGCTTTTGCCTTTAGTTTTTAGATCCTTTCAGTTTGGACCAGGGGTGTAGTCAGACCTCGTGATGAGCGGGGCCAGAGCCTGAAGTGTGTGTGGGGGGGGGGGGGGGGACATTTTGGTCTTCCGCCCCGCCGCCCCCCCCACACCGCCCTGCCGCTCCCCACCCACTGCCACAGCAAATACCTTGGCTGGCGGGGGTCCCCAACCCCCGCCACCTGAAGCGTTGTCCAGTGCCGGTCTCGTGCGCCGCCACTGCATTGCCTGCCCTGCTCTGTCTTCCTCTCATGTCCTGCATGCTCCTTTTAGTGAAATTGAGCATGCTCAGTTTCACTAAAAGGAGTGTGCCGGACATGAGGTGAAGGCAGGGCAGGCAACGCAGTGGCGCTGGAGACCATCGCTGGACAACACTTCAGCTGGCGGGGTTTGGGGACCCCGCCAGCAAAACCAGGGGTCCAGAGGAAATTTTTTGGAGCCCAGGCCCCCATGGTCCCACATAGCTACACCACTGATTTGGACCACTGTATTACCACTTCTCTTATGTCCTCCTATCCTGTCAGCTCTTTCTTCAGGTACTCCCTTATTTTACTAAAGTCAACGTGTTTGAAATCCAGGACTTTGAGTTCTCTGTGCCTGCGCCTCCCCTTTAGCTCTTATATCAAACCATACCACGTGATGATCACTACTGCCTAGCTAGGCACCCACCCGGACATTTGACACACTTTCCCCATGTATGAATACTAGATCTTGCATCACCTCTTCCTTCCATGGGTTCTTTCACCATTTGTCTGAGCAGAGCACTTTGAAAGACATCTAAAATCCAGTCGATATTCAGAGTAGTTTAAGCAGCAGGAGAGACTCCGGCTCATTTAAATTGCAGTGAACCGCCCAACTTTCAACATTCAGTGGCACTGAACATTGTCTCTGACCACCCATGTTAAAAGGGGGCAGGTCAGGGGTGGTATAAGGGGCGGTACTGGGGAGGAGCCAGCAGTTGTGCGGGTGCCTGCAATACTCAATGATAGTTACAAGCATAGTTTATTAAACTTGTGATACTTTATTCTAGATCACTGAATATCAGCCAGGACCCATATAACTTTTTTTTATTTTTGAACCCCCCCCCCCCCGATCTTGCTCTCAGCCTCTGAAAAAGCTCCCCTTCCTTTCCCCTCCTCCAGCCTGTGCGAGACACAATCCCTCTCCCCCCCCCCACCAGAACTATCCCCCAATCTCCAACCCCACCAGACCAGATAGCCCTTCCTTGAAGCTGCTAAAAGAAAATGGCTTATGTCTCTCATGCGCTAGGGGAAGGGGGAAGGAAGGAGAGGGGGTTTTCAGGGGTCAGGAGGGCTTCAGAAAGGAAAAAAATAGTTATGCTGGTCCCAGCCGATATTCAGCTGGGACCCATATAACTGTCTTATGAATATTAGCCCACTTTATTTACACAGAGACCATATAATGAAAAGGTCCCTTATTCACTTGCAGGATTAGTTACCCTGGGAGGGTGCTGAGGTCTGTGACTATCTAAATTAACTACTCCTTCTTTGGACAGGGTTTGGCTTCCACCAGGAAAGGGGCCTTTTTTTTGGTTCCTCTCCTGTGGAATGAGCTTCCCCAAACCTTGCAAGAAGAGGGGTCATTGAGGCATTTTAATCTACTTAAGGCTCATTACTTTGTGATTGCCTTTGACATTGCCCTTTAGTGGTTTTGTTACCTGGGTAACTATTTTTTTAACCATTTTTAACTTCTGTAACTGTTTTTCTATATGAATGGTCTTGTATTTATTGGCTTTCCTTTCAATTTTTGTACTTCTTTTCTTATGTATTTTGAATTGCTTTGTACACTGCTGTAATCGTGAACAAAGCCAAGCGATATCATAAGTTTAATAAACTATAACTATCTCAGCATTTCAATAGTAGTTCATGTGGACTTCCATTCACGTACAGTAGGTATTCTTCTGGCCCTGGATGGTTTTACAATCTAAGTTTGTATCTGAAACAACCAACGGGGGCATAGGCAGAGGTCCATTTTTGGGGGAGTGGACATTCCACAGGGCATATGAAAAAGACAAATAAGAAGGGGAAAGGAGATGAACAGAAAAAGAATTGGAGGCATTATGCTGTGACCTGCACGGGTAGGGTGAGATTTGATTTAGAGGAGCAGGATTGGGATTGATATCCCTAGCAGAGAGCAGGAGAAGAGTAGGAGAGGTATGACAACAACAAAGAAGATGAGATGTATTCAGATAGAATGGAGATGGTTGAAGAAAATGTTGACGCTTGAGAGCTGAGAAGAAGGTAGAAGACAAAATGGTGACATAAGGTCTGCTAGCAGCTAACAGCACATTTGACAGTTAGTGTGTGCTAATTACCATGTGCTAAATCCACTGTGCAGTCTATACCCAATCTCTGCCCATAACCCAGCCAATCAGTGGCGTAGCCACAGGTGGGCCTGGGTGGGCCAGGGCCCACCCACTTAGGGCTCAGGCTCACCCAACAGTAGCACATGTTTAGCGGTAGGTGGTGGAGATCCCAAGCTCTGTCAGCTGAAGACTTTTTCCTGATAGTAACAAAATTCTACTCTCCACAATACTGGCACCTGCGCATGCTCAGTTTTCAGCGCATGCCTGCTGCAGACTGCCAAGGTGGAAAGAAGCATTTTCCTGTCAGCTGAGATATGTTTTTGGTGGTGGTGGGGGTGGGGAGAACATTTGGTGCCCACCCACTTCTTACCTAGGCCCACCCAAAATCTGTTGTCTGGCTACACCCCTGCAGCCAATCCTGCACTGAGCAGTTAGCATGGGATTTTTTACTGCACTGGCTGTTTTAGCACATGGAACCCATTAGCACAGGCCTGCACTAACAGCGAAAGCTAAAACCCATACTCTTGCTGCTTAGCACACTTTAATACTCCTCTACTTTTGTGGGTAAGTGCAGAATGTCGTACTTAACCACATAAGAGATAGCTGGCTGCATAAACCTGGATGTTCAGTGTTGGTGCCCAGATATGTCCCAGCATTGAATACCCAGAAATAAAGCTGGCAGCAGCTAAAAAAAAAAAAAGAAGAAAAACCACTCACTGCTGCCACCCTGAAATTTGTAGTTGAAATTTTATAAATTGTGTTGGATATACTAGTAACAACTTCCTGAATGAAAACATTAAATTGGATCATACAATGATCTGACCCACTAACAACAGCCTCCGTGGTATTCCCCACCTACCTTCTGGGGGCTGAACCATAAAATTCATGTCCAGGGTATTGTATCGGGCATGTGTGGAACCTTGAACTGCTTGAATAAAATCACAGGAAAACTCTGTGATGCTGCTGACAAAGAAACATGAACCCTAATATTAAAATCCCCTAACGTAATCAAGTCATTGTAATCCAAGAGCAGTCCTGCAATAAGAGCCGCTAATGCAGTCAGGCAGACATCCTCTGGACCAGGCAGTGTATAAACTAATAAAAAATCCAAGGGTGAATAAAAGCAAACATTCCACTGATTGAATTGGTCTAAATTTCTACCATCATTAAAGATAATATATTTGTGAAAACTATCGCTGAAGCACCCCTTTTCATAACAGCCTGGGTGCCTAGATCCATGAAAACCCATCCAGATACAACTGCTGCAAAGTGAAGGCGTGATAACCAGCAACCAAGGGAGGAAGGGAGGGAAGGAGCAGTAGAGAAGGGACATAGCAGTAAAGACAAACTCACACTGAAGCTGGAAACCTATTTGTAAGGTGAAGGGGCAGAGGGAGGGTTGGGAAAGGTAGAGCGGAAGATTAGTTTCTATACTGCATACATACATCCCTGATGAACCAAGACAGAAGACCTGCTACTATGGAGTAATGGTAGGGAAAGGGAATAGAGCTCGCATAGCACCAGTGAAAAGTGAAGTGCCTGGCACTTTGAGCCTAATAGTGTTATACTGGGAACCCAGCACTCCATTAGAGAATTGCCTGGAAACATAATGTTATGTAGAGAAAGACCACAGCTCTCTCTTGCTTTCCATCAGGGCTTTTTAAGATAGAGCACAACTAACTAACTATTGTGAATAGCTAAAGTGGAGCCTGTCTCCAGGCTACTTTTATTCCTAAACAGCTCATCTTACAGTTGTTGAGACAAATGGAGCACATAGCACTCAATTGCTTTTTCCTCCTGTATCAAAATCATCCATGTAGAAAATATATCAAACATTCAGGTTGGGGGCGAGCGTCATCTCTACCTCTTGGTTTCCAAATAGCCCACCCCCCTCACTGTGAGACCCACACCCCATCATTTTAACACCACAAATCAGTTGACTTTAACAGCCCAAAGTAACTCTCATTATAGCACCCCAAGACTATCACTGTTACGTCAAATCTTTCTTGCTAAAATCTCCCAAACTCCCCTACAGTGATCATCACCCAAAATTGTCTTATTGTGATATCCAAATCTCTTACTATAATGTAACCTGTCCGGCTCTGGCAACTTCGTTATGTGTAGGCTCAGGCAGACTTCGTTATGTGACAAGAAAACATCCGACCTCACGGACAGACGCCAGAGGGTGGTGGTGAATGGAATTCGCTCGGAGGAGGAAAAGGTGAGTAGTGGAGTGCCTCAAGGATCGGTGCTGGGGCCGATTCTGTTCAATATATTTGTGAGTGACATTACCAAAGGGTTAGAAGGTAAAGTTTGCCTATTTGCGGATGATACTAAGATCTGTAACAGAGTGGACACCCGGGAGGGAGTGGAAAACATGAAAAAGGATTTGAGGAAG
This sequence comes from Microcaecilia unicolor, assembly GCF_901765095.1. Taxonomy (NCBI): domain Eukaryota; kingdom Metazoa; phylum Chordata; class Amphibia; order Gymnophiona; family Siphonopidae; genus Microcaecilia; species Microcaecilia unicolor. The sequence continues at coordinate 89,266,671 of NC_044042.1, read as the reverse complement.
CTAGAAGAATGGTCTGGCAATTAAAATTCAATGCGAAGAAATGCAAAGTGATGCACTTAGGGAATAGAAATCCACGGGAGACGTATGTGTTAGGCGGGGAGAGTCTGATAGGTACAGGCGGAGAGAGGGATATTGGGGTGATAGTATCTGAGGATTTGAAGGCGACGAAACAGTGTGACAAGGTGGTGGCCGTAGCTAGAAGGTTGTTAGGCTGTATAGAGAGAGGTGTGACCAGCAGAAGAAAGGGGGTGTTGATGCCCCTGTATAAGTCGTTGGTGGCCGTATCTTGTTAAGGATGTAAAAAGAATTGAAGCGGTACAAAGAAAAGCTACAAGAATGGTATGGGATTTGCGTTACAAGATGTATGAGGAAAGACTTGCTGAACTAAACATGTATACTCTGGAGGAAAGGAGAAACAGGGGTGATATGATACAGATGTTCAAATATTTGAAAGGTATTAATCCGCAAAAGAACCTTTTCCGGAGATGGGATGATGGTAGAACGAGAGGACATGAAATGAGATTGAAGGGGGGCAGGCTCAAGAAAAATGTCAGGAAGTATTTTTTCACGGAGAGAGTAGTGGATGCTTGGAATGCCCTCCCGCGGGAGGTGGTGGAAATGAAAACAGTAACGGAATTCAAACATGCGTGGGATAAGCATAAAGGAATCCTGTTCAGAAGGAATGGATCCTCAGGAGCTTAGTCAAGATCAGGAGGTGGGGCTGGTGGTTGGGAGGCGGGGATAGTGCTGGGCAGACTTATACGGTCTGTGCCAGAGCCGGTGGTTGGGAGGCGGGGCTGGTGGTTGGGAGGCGGGGATGGTGCTGGGCAGACTTATATGGTCTGTGCCCTGAAGAGCACAGGTACAAATCAAAGTAGGGTATACACAAAAAGTAGCAAATATGAGTTATCTTGTTGGGCAGACTGGAAGGACCGTGCAGGTCTTTTTCTGCCGTCATCTACTATGTTACTATGTATCCGGGGTGACTTTAAGGAATTAATTAATGATTTATTTGTTTATTTTAAAAATAGTGCTGCTCATGCCAAATGTAAATGTGAGAGAGGAAAAAGAGGAAAGGAAAAGCTGGGAGAAAAGAGGAATGAGAAGAAATGAGAAGACGGAAAGAAAGACAGGGAGACAGAAGAGGTAAGAAAGAACTATTAAAGAAAAGCAAAGCTGCCAAAACAGCAACATGAGTTGGAAAAGCCAGGCTTTTCAACTGCCTTCTTGAATTTAGCAAAGGAAAACTCATGACATATGTGAGAAGGGAAAGTGTTTTAGAGGTATAGACCAAGCTAAGAAAAAGCAGAGTCTTTGGATATATCCAATCGAAGATGGGGGGGGGGGGGGGGGGGGGGGGGGTTGGAGGGGCTGAGGCAACTGTTTCCTCATGCAGATCCCAGTCAATATTCAGTCAGGGCCTGCATAAGTGTCTTTTATAGGTCCCAGCTGAATATTGACCAGTACCCACATAAGAAATGGTAGCTAGCTGGCATTGGTAGCATGGAATTTTGTTACTCTTTGGGATTCTGGAATCTTGCTATTCTTCGAGATTCTGCCAGGTACATGTGACCTGGATTGGACAGTATTGGAAACAGGATACTGGGCTAGATGGAACATCAATCTGCCCTAGTATGGCTATTTTTATGCTCTTATGTTCTAAGGCTGATTCTGCCCACTAAAAAAAAAGCTGACCTGTGTTTCAATGCTGAAATGCCACCAGCTTCCACAGGAGAAGAAGGAATAGTTTCCTTTTGGGACCAGTTTAACAAAAAAGCCTTAGGAAGTAAAAGCACAGATTTTGGGTTACAGAGGTAAACCAGATCCTCTCCCAAATCTGAAGAAGGTCTCTAAGAATATGAGGCGGCTTGTGAAACCTGAAGGGACTTCTCCTCCTATTGGTCAGAAAACCCGCTCCTGTGAGATAGTTGCTTCAAGGGCAGACAATGCTGGCAAAATAGAATCTGAGGAGGAAAGTGTCAAAATGGCTGCCCCCTCCCCCCCCCCCCCCAGACAGTACCCAGGAATTGCAGGGCTGACCTGTATTTAAAGTGAGGCTGAAGAACGTCTTGAAGTAAATTTCTCTGTGGCCAACACAGTGCTCCCTGACCAGAAGTATTGGCAGTCTTTGACTGACATAAAATACATCCCCCTCTCCCAGGTGTGTACTGGCTCCCACAACACAATGCCTCACACACTCAGTTGGGACTTCCATGAGGAGCAAAACTGAAATATCAGTCAGGTGCTCTGGCCGTGATAAAAATTTGAGGCCAGGGAGAATTCAAAATGGCTGCCACACCGGACGATTGCTGAAACGCTCTGGATGTTATGAGCTGAACTTATTCTTTTTTCCTTGAAAAAAATGCCTCATACTAAACGTAAGGGAGTGTTGAGACTAGTGCCTCCACCTACCTCAACCTCCTCTCCGGCTCAAACATCGTTGGACCGTTTCCTCTCCGGTGCCTCCAGAACTACACGGGGAGAGGATCCCATTGCGGGGAGGACTGGAGAAGCAGCCCCCCTGCCGGGAGAGGAAGTCTCCCTGTCTCCACCATCTCTTTCACAGATCCCTCTCAGCCCGGCGTCGAGAGCAGCCCTGGAGGGAAACCCCATCGACTCTGACGATGTGTCGATAGAGGCTTCCAGTGAGGACCCAGGTATGCAGGCCACGACTCGGGGAGCTGGAGGAAGCATGGCTTCTGTAACACAGACCTCAGAGGTGACTCTACAAACATTAAAGGCGATGTTAGACCAGATTGCTACAATGTTGCAGAAGACCTCAGGTGATGTCCTTAATCTTAATACTAAGTTTGAAGATTTGAAAAATACCGTAGACTCTGTTAAAAATGATTTAACAACAAAAGTGCAATCTTTACAACAAGAGGTTGATACTTTAAATGCCTTTAAAAATGTTTCCACTAAGGACTCTATAGACCTTAGACGCAAGATTGAACAGATTGAGAACTTTAACAGACGCCTAAATCTCCTTCTCTTGAACTTTCCTATAATTGCGGGGGTAACTTTGATAGATACCTTTAAGAAATACTTGATAGAAATTTTGAATTTTCCTGCTGAGACAATACCCCCACTAAATAAAATATATTATATTCCTAAAACAAGGGAAGGAGTGCAAGGCTCTGAGAAAGGTATTCCTGACTTACAAAATATTTCTGATATTCTGGAACAATCTTCGGACATTATAATGAACAGAGCTACTTTGGTTGTATCAATGGTTTTTGAGCAGGATTACAATGCTATTCTAAGACTTTATTTTAGAAATCTGAAAGCTCAATTCTATGGCTCAAAAGTGTGGATATATCCAGACGTCACCAAGTCTACCCAACAAAAAAAGAAATTATTTCTTGCTTTAAAACAAAAGACAATAGATATCGGCGCTTCCTTTTTTTCTTGCTTACCGTGTAAGTGTGTAGTTAAACTTGGGTCAAACTAAATATATCTTCTTTTCGCCGGAAACAAGCTTAAATCTTTTGTAGCATTGAAACAAATGAAATGAAATTGTCTTTTTTTTCTGGAGAAAAAGCAGCTTTTTTTCTAATTTGAATATAAGTTTTAAATACTTCTCTTACTCTTTCCCCCCCCCCCCCCCTCATCTAAATTGAGGTCTAAGAAAGGTTATTAATCATATAGTTTCTAAAGACGATTAACCAGTCTAAGTTTATAAGTATGTATATATATGTATAAGTATATACGTGTATGTGCAAACGTGTCTATAAGTTATTACAATGCCTGATAAATGTGAATGATTGGATATTATTTTACTTTTCTCCTGTATTTCTGTACAAGGTAATCCTTGAAATTGTAATTTAAAATTATAAATAAAGAAAATAAAAAAAAAAAAAAATTTGAGGCCAGTGTACATTGCAACTGCACAGGCCAAACTGCATGAAGCTCAGAGAATACTGGCCGTGAGCTCCCCCAGGCCCAATGAATAAGTATGGAAAACCCCTTTCACCCCTCAAGAAAAAGTCCTCAATACTCACAGACCTTGTAGAGCTGCAAATTCTTCTTTTGCCTAATGCAAATAGTTTGTTTTATTCTTTGCTCTTTCCATAAAAGAAAGAGGAGGTAAGTGTGTGTGTGTGTGTGTGTGTGGGTGGGTGGGGGGGGGGGGGGGGGGGGGGGAGGGTAGAGAAGAAACACCCTCCAGGAGCTGTATGGTCTGCTTCAGACAGAGAAGTAGTGAGGACCTCAGGCTGCATGGTGCCCTTATAGAGTAGAGCTCAGAATTTTAGAATCCCTATCTCAATATATCTGCTGTTTGAAAGGAAAAATTTACAAGTTCTGGATTGGTCTGGTAAGGACACTTATGGGCAGATGATCAAAACTGAACGTGAGTGCTAAAGGCCATTAGGAATTCAGCTTTCTCTCTCTAAAAAGACAAATGCACACCTGTGGGCAAGTTTGCCTTTCATCTACTTTATCTTGTACCATTCCTCTTTTCTCTTACCTGCATCTTCTCCATGTCAGCAGGGCCGCCGAGAGACTGGGCTGGGCCCGGGGCAAGGCCGCCTGGGGCCCTACCCCTGCCGCCCTCGCTCCCCCCCCCCCGAGGTCACCGCCGCCGCTCTACCCCCCTCGAGGTCGTCACCGCTCCCCCCCCCCGAGATTACCGCAGCCACTGCTCCCCCCTCTACCCCCCCCCGAGGTTGCCGCCGGCGATACTCCCCCCTCCGTCCGCCACCGGGCCGGGCCCCTTGCATTGAAATCGAAGTCTCACCTCTATGAAAGCAGCGCTGCAGGTAGCAGAACGCCTCCCCGGCCCTCCTTCCCTCCTTGTGTCTTGCCCTCGCGGAAGTTACGTCAGATGGAGGGCCGAAGGGAGGCGTTCTGCTGCCTGCAGCTTCTTTCACGGAGGTGAGACTGTGATTTCAATTCAGGGGGCAGACGGTCGACAATGGAGGGTGGGTGGGACTGCGGGGCCGGGCCTTGGAGGCCCGGGCCTGGGGAATTTTGTCCCCCCTGCCCCCTTTCAGCGGCTATGCATATCAGTCTTGTATCCCTCCTCTGCTCCCCCCTGCTGTCCTGTAGCATATTTTTCCTTCTCCTTCTGTCCTGCATCTTCTTCTCTCTGACTCTGTTGTGCACTTTCCTTTCCTCCCCAGTGTATTCAACCCTCTTCCTCCCTCTCCTCATTCATCCCAAAGCCTGTTTAAGCCCATAGATTTAGTGATGAAATAACATTTTGATAAAGAACTGACAGTGAGGGGGAAAGTTCTCAACATGTTATTTTACCACAGGTTCCATTTTAGGCTATGAGATCTAATTACTAATAACCTGGGTTAATAGTAAAATAACCATTTTAACAGTAGCCCATGTTGATAACTCCTCCCCCCCCCCCCCCCCCCCCCCCAGTGGTCATCCTCTGCTTTGAGCACTTTACAGGGTAATTTGTAATTGAGGATTTAATGTTATATCTTTTATTGTTGTCTTTATGGCTAGCAAATTACATTAAATCGGGCTGTACACTGGCTGAGGACATTCTACAGGTAATCTCATTTTCTCAGGGATGAAATTGCTCCTGTGTGTGAGCATGATGATTACTGAAGGAAAATTACAGCGGGATGGAAAGCATTCCTCCGACCCCATACACTGCTTCTATCGGCAAATGAGGGTTAAGTCTGAACTGCAAAAGCTGAAAATAAGACGTGGACACAGATGGATAAATCACAAGAGATTCCACCCAAGGATAAGTGCTAATCTAACACAGTGCTAGCAACTTTAAATGGGAGAAGGAGGTAGAAAGTAAGCCCTAATTTTGTAGGCATTGCTAATGCTTTTCTCCCAGTGTCTTGGTATTCATGAATCAGTCTGGAGGAGGAAGCAGGCTACTGTTACTATGACAGTTTCTCTTTCTTATAGCACTTCTAGACATATACAGCATCGTATGGTGCATATAGATGGGGTACATCACTCTGTTAATACAGCTGGATCTTAGTTCCACTTTTGACATCATTGATCACTCCCTGTTATTCACTCGCTTGGGCTGACTAATACAGTGTTAAGTTGGTTTGCCTCATATTTCTCTTAACAATCTTTCCAGGTTCTATCTGATTTGGATTATTCTTCTACTCAACATCTGTCAAATGGAGCTCCCCAGGGTTCCCTCTTGCTACATTGGCTCAAGATTTGGATCTTGGGATCCTACATTCCAGTACAAGGTGACTAGTGGATTAGCTCATATTTCATGCTGGCTCAGCTCTTCAAAGCTGAAATTGAACCCCTCAAAATCCAAAGCTATGTGGTTTTCTAAAGGTGATTCTTTTCTTTATCAGCCTCAAATGGACTGTCTACAGTCTTAGGAGTATGGTTTGGTTCATGCCTTACTTTTGGTTCATATATATCTTCTGTTGTTCACTCTTGTTTTTTAAGCTTTAGGAAAATCTGTTCATTATGGCCATTCTTGGATCTAAAAGCCTTGAATACATTAGTGCATGGTTTAGTTGCTAACAGGAATGACCTCCCCTTATTCGCCCAGTCGTCACTAACCTCCTCCCACCTCCCACCTCTTGCCTGGAATAGACTACCTGAGCCTGTACGTCTTGCCCCGTTTTCGGCCGTTTTCAAGTCCAAACTTAAAGCCCACCTCTTTACCACTGCTTTTGACTCCTAACCACTACTCACTTGCCATGTCATTTTATCCTCACCTCTTTATTTCCTTACCCTTATTGTTCTGTCTGTTTACCTGTCTTATCTAGATTGTAAGCTCTTTGAGCAAGGACTGTCTTTTTTGTGTATGGTGTACAGCGCTGCGTATGCCTTGTAGCGCTATAGAAATAAGTAGTAGTAACAGACTTCACTATTGCAATTCTTTGCCAGTAGGTGTGACAGAGATGAAATTGAAACCTCTGCAACTAGTTCAAAATACGGCTGTTAAATTGATTTATAGGATGAGAGGGAAAAAAAAACATGTTCCCCCCTCTTAATAACATTCTATTCTATTCTATTTTGGTTCTTCTATTCCTCACTTATCCCAAAGGTTCAGCGTGGATGACATAATAAAGAAGTCCTTTAGTCAAGGAGAATAACAATTAAGAGTTAATACAATTCAGTAAACAAAATCAACAGGTTTCAGCTTCACACAGATGGTTTTCAAGGCCTTCCTGAACAGAGAATATGAATCAATTTGCCTTATTTGAAGAGGTAGCTAATTCCAAATTGATGCGTTGTGATAGGCAAAAGTAAGCTCTAAGAGATGCTTATGAAGAATATTTATCATCAATGGATAATTAAGTTTTGTATGATGAGTCAGCTGAGTAGATGTAAAAGATCTTGGAATACTCAACACAAGAATAGCCATATTGGGTCAGACCAATGGTCCATATAGCCCAGTATCCTGCTTCCAGCAGTGGCCAGAATCCTCCCCATGTGTCCAGCATTGTCTCTGTTTTCCCATATCCCCCCCTTTATTGCCCCTTTGTGTCCATATGCCATCCCTATACAGTATCTCCCCTCTCTATACTCCCACCCAATGCCCAACACCTCCCCTCTTTTTCTATATAGCACCCTGTGTCCAGCTTCTCCCCTATCTCCCTCCCCCACACTAATGTGCCCCTCTCCTATTTGACCCCATCCCATCCAGCGTCTTTCCCTCTCTTGACCAGCATCTGGTTCTTTCTCCCACTGTGGATTCAGCATTTGATCCCCTCAGTGGTGTGCTACAGCCATCTCACAAGAGCCAGTTGTTAATTTTTATAGCATTTTATGAGCCGGTTGTTCAGGCAGGGCAAGCCGGTTTGCCTCTCCTTCCCCCCCCCCCCCCCCCCCCCCCGAGCCGTAGGGTCCCAGCACTTACCTGAAGGCAGCCACTCTGGTGGTCTAGTGGATTCTTTGGGGCAGGAAAGATCCACAATCTTTCCTACCTGCTGCAGGCACTGACTCTCCCGTTGCCGTGTCACTCGTTACAAATGGCTGCCGAGACTTCCAGCAGCAGCCTCATGAGTCTTCTGCTGAAGTCTTGTGAGGCCACCCTTGTAAGTCTCGGCAGCCATTTTAAAGAAGATGCGGCAGGAGGAGGGTCAGCGCAGGCAGCGGGCAGGATAGACTGGTGATCTTTCCTGCCCTGAAGAATCCACTACACTACCAGGGTGGCTGCCTTCAGGTATGTGCTGGGACCCTGTGGCTCAGGGAACTGGGAGAGCAGGGAGCAGGTCTAGAATAGGTAGGTGGGTGGGGTGAGGACCATGGGGAGGATAGTGTAAAAAAAAGTTGTATTTTCAAACATGCCGGGTTGTGCATACCAATGTACACAGAGGAAGTATAATAAGGGAATAACTTTTCTTAGGTAGAGTAGTAATTTGTTATAAATCATAATCGGTGTGTCATTTGGAGGGGCTGGTTATAGGAACACCCTAACCCTGTTATATTGTTGCAGATATTTTTTTTCTCCTGGTAAAGGGCTTCTAAAACAGACATCATGTTATGAGAATCAGGTGCTCAACATTCAGAATTTCTATCTATTTATTTACTTATTTATGGCATTTTATCCCACATTAAACATGAATTAGATTGGAATCTGGGAGCATTTAAAATCTTTTTTTTTCCTGGAGAGAGTAATGCGTTGTCCCCCCTCCCCCCAGGCTCTCTCCTCAGGTATAGCCATCTCTGCAATTTTCAGAGGCTGCATCTTACCCACTATGTTGTAACTTCCTGTTTATGCAGGGCGGGATGCAGAAGAGGGAAAGCCCCGGAGCAGGCCTGTTTGAATTGCTGATGAGCAGCAACGCTAATGTAAAATTGAAAGCGGGTCAAAGTGCCATGATGAGGGCTGAAGGATGGAAAGCAAGAGCACTGCTGCTAGATCTGGGAGGGGGAGTGAGCAAAGGATGCCGGATCCTACGTGGCAAGGGTGCACCATTTCTGGTTGGGCCTTGGTTGAAAGTCCAAAATGTTAGCGATTAATTTTCAAAAAGGAGATTATGATAAAATGAGAAAAACAGTGAAAAAAAAACCTTAGAGGAGTGTCTATGAAGGTCAAAAATTTACATCCGGCATGGATGCTATTCAAAGTAAATTTTTTTAACGTATATTAAAAGCAAGAAGCTGGTAAAAGAATCGGTTGAACCGCTAGATGACCAAGGGGTAAAAGGGGCAATCAGAGAAAACAAAGCCATAGCAGAGAGATTAAATTAATTCTTTGCTGTGTTCTTCACCGAAGAAGATTTGGAAGAGATACTGGTGCCAGAAATGGTATTCAAAGCTGACGAGTCAGATAAACTAAATGAAATCTCTATAAACCTGAAGGATGTAATGGGGCAATTTGAGAAATTGAAGAGTAGCAAATCTCCTGAACTGGATGGTATTCATCCCAGAGTACTGATAGAATTGAAAAATGAACTAGCGGAACTATTGTTAGTAATTTATCTTTAACATCAAGTGTAGTACTGGAAGATTGGAGGGTGGCCAATGTAACACCGGTTTTTATTTTGTTATTTTGTGATATATTTTACCTTTGTATATTATGTTTTTAAGTTAATTGGTTTTATTGTTTTAATTTTCTATAATAGTGTGGATAGTTTTTTTGACACGCCCACAACCTACCCATGGTCATGCCCCCTTTTCAGGTGTGCACTTTAGAATTTACATGCACCACATTGTAGAATACGCCTGGAAAGTTGATCGTGTAAATTTTAATTAAAGCCAATTAGTGTCACTAATTGGTTGTTAAGTTGCAATTATCGGCAGTGATTGGCTTGTTAATTAATATTATTATTATCTGGTCCAGGCCTGACTTTGGTTCAGGATCCAAAATCAGAGAAAAACTTACAGGCCTGTGACTCTGACTTGAACTCCAGTGTTGCTCAAAGGCTCATGAGCTATTGGGACACTGCAGAGCAAGCAGAAACCCGCAAGGGCGGGGGGTCTAGCTTGCAGAGTTGCATGAATGTGGCAATATGGTGGTAACAGATGTTCAGAAAGACAGAACTGGATAATTCCACAAGAAGATGACCAGGTGTCACAGAAAGTGTTTTGAGGAAGAAAAAAAAGGCAGGCCTAAGCTCAAGATGTCCATAGACTTGTATGTTAAGTGAAGTCTATGTAAGTGATTGAAATAGATCACTACGTTGGAGAGTCAGATTCTGATAATACCAATGGTTGTATTGCTTGCTGTCCTCCCGATGAGAACTGCTGATTTGACTTGTACTTGGTAAATAAAATTGAGTTGTACTTCTCTCACAAATGGTGTTCTGTAAACTGCACTTACTGAGCAATGGCTAATTGTAATTATACTTGGTGGTTAAGAAATAAAAGTATCTAATTGCTTTCTCAATCGTAGCCTTGGGTGATTTGTTCCATTTCTATGTATTGGTAGGAGAACTGCCATATTGGGAGGGATAAATACATCCTAAACAAAACATTAATCAATTAAGTTGTGCATGCAATGTGGTCATGTAGCCAAATTAGTGCGCACAACTTAAGGCGCCCTTTATAGAATTTGGGGGCCTGTAACTTTGTCCATCTTTGCTTATACCCCACGCTGTCTACTAAAATGTTCTATTACGTACAGTGAAACCTCGGTTTTCGCTTACGTCGGTTTTTGCCGGTTTCGGATTTCGTTGATTTTTTCGACTAGAAATTTGTCTCGGTTTTCGTCGGTTGCCTCGGATTTCGTCGAAAAAGAAGGACGTCCATCTCCCAATTTGTATCGGAAGATGGACGTCCTTCTCCCGATTTTGGGCATCCTCGTTAATTGCCTCGGTTTTCATCTGTTTCGGATTTCGCCGATTGTTTTCGGACGGATTATCGAGTAGTATACTATGCCATACTTTGTATTTCTATTTGAATATTTTTACTGTTATAATTGTCTATAGCTTATGTTTGTTTATTCTTACTGGACATCACCTTGAGTGAATTCTTTCAAAAAGGCAGTAAATAAATTCTAATTAATAATAATAATAATAATAAAATAATAATTTAAAAGTTATGCTGACTTATAGTTTGGTCTATATACTATATGTTGTTATCCTGGATTACAAATAGTAGACCTGGTTATCTGAGCAAGCCTATTCTGGTTGATTGGGATGGTTTGCAGGGTATCGGTGATTGAGAGACAGAAATCTTGTATCTACTTTTTTTTATTGCTTTACATATTACACAAGTAATAACTTGTTACATGCAACACAGGGAAATAATACAAAGTCAATATGTCTTCACATACAAAGAAAAAAGGAAAAAACTTTTTTACTTCATTTTTGTTTCGTATTTAACCCTTCCTTAGACCACAAACTTGGGAAGTGACCAGGGGTGTGCTGGTAAATTTTTAACAGGCTCTTTCTCCAGACGTAGCCAGCTCTGCAGTTGGAAGGGTCAGGGGTGGTGGTGGGGTGGGGCAGCAACACTTGCCTCTCTCTCCTTCAGCCGTTCATGTGGGCATGCTAGGCATACCTTTGCTGGCAGCCAATAAATGGACTGCCACCACTCCCAACGTCTTGCTCTGAGCAGCATGCTGGAACTTCTCTCACATGCTCGAGAAGTCCCAGCCTGCTGCCCAGAGCTGGAAACAAGGAGCGGGGAGCAGCAGTAGTCTATTTACTTGGCTGGCGGGGCTCAGCATCCCCACCAGCAAAATAAAAGATAATTCAGCAGGGGGCCCAAGCCCACATTTTGGGAGCCAGTTGTTAAAAGTAGCCATGGAGGGCCCTACTTTAACAACCGGCTCCCAAAATTCTTAAAAACTTAACAACCGGCTCTTGCGAGCCTGTGAGAGCCTGCTCCAGCACACCACTGGGAGTGACCAAAACATTTAAGGAAATCAAAGTGGAATACAATAAACAAGGAAAGGCCCAGCCCGCCCTACGTTAAATCATATAGCCTATTTAACAGTTGTTAATTCCCCTGATACCCTCTTCAGGTCTATGAAAGCCCTAAGCTGATCTGGTACAAAAAACTAATATTCTCAAATATTTAACTATGCATTTACAAGGGTAAGCTAAAAAGAAAGTAGCCCCCAACAATTTTGTTTCATCTCTCATATCTAAGAAACTTTTCCATTTGTCTTGAGTAGATCTAGTGACATCTGGGAATATCCTTAATTTTTGACCACAAAAGTTTTGGTTAACATTCATAACTTCAAAATGGCATTAAAGTCTTGTTCAAATACAAATGATACCAATAATGTGGCCCTTTTTGTTACTTCTGAGAATGAGTCCTCCAAAATCTACTTTTAATGAAATACTTATCTCTGCTTGCGTGATTCCTTATCTTTCCTGTCACAATATTGTAGTTCTTTTCTTAACCCTCCATTATCACAGCTGCAAAATAAATCCCTGTATAAAATATGTAAACCACTTTGATTGTAACCACAGAATTGAGGTATACCAAATTCTATCCCTTTCTCTTTATTATTAAAAATTTATAGCTCACACCTTCCAATGTTCAAGGCAGGTCACAAATATACATACACAATATTATGTTTACTACTATTACTACTATTTAGCATTTCTATAGCGCTACAAGGCGTACATAACATAAAGAGGCCCCTCTACCTAACTGCAGTTAAAAATTGGCCTTAGCACGGGGTTATGCCACTGTTCCCTCTAAGCTGAGAGGGATTCCTCCCTCTGAATTGGTGCTTTGTGTTTTCAATCGCTAGGGACAGGCAGATTCCCTGGAGTCCTGCAGACCTTGCCTGTCCTTCACTATTGAAAATGTGATAGTGAACCAGCACCCCCCACTGGCAGGATAAGTGGAGGATTCCTGCTCAGCTTAGAGGCCACAGTGGCTTACTCGAGTCATTTCCACACGCCAGGGGCATAGCCAGACCTCATGGTGGGAGGGGGCCACAGCCTGAGGTTGGGGGCACATTTTGAGTGCCGCTCCGCCGCCCCCCCCCCTACCACTACGCCTTGCTACGCCTTTCCCTCCCACCGCCTCACCTTGCCATCTCACAAACAAATACCTTTGCTGGCATGGGTCCCCAACCCCCGCCAGCCGAAGCCTTCTTCAGCGTGATCTCCGGCACAGCTGCGTTCGCTGCCTGCCCCCTGCTCCTTTTTCTTCTTGCTCCTCCTGTGCACGCTGATGCTCAGTGGTCTCCGGTGCAGCCGCGTTTGCTGCCTGCCCTCTGCTCTTTTTTTCTTCTTGCTCCTCCTGTGCATGCTGATGCTGAGTGTCAGCATGCACAGGAGGAGCAAGAAGAAAGAAGAGCAGGGGGCAGGCAGCGAATGTGGCTGTGCCAGAGACTGCGCTGAAGAAGGTTTCAGCTGGTGGGGGTTGGGGACCCCCGTCAGCCAAACCAGGGGCCCGGATGAAATTTGCAGGGGCCCAGGCCCCCATGGTCCCCCATAGCTACGCCCCAGTCACATGCTAAGGCCATTTTTACTGCATGGGTAAAATGGTTGAGTTTTCTATTTGTTGATTAAGGGCCACATGCTAATTTTCCCATTAGTCTGTGGCAATTAGCATGTGAGTCCCTACTGCCACCTATTTTGTTTTTGGTAAGGGCTCACACGCTATCCACGCCCTAATGGATTAGCGTGCAGCAATGTAGCTATCCAGCTCATTTTCAAAAGAGATCGCTGGCCATCTTCTGACACAAACCGGGAGATGGCCGGCGAACTCTTGATCCCGGCCAAATCGGTATAATCGAAAGCCAATTTTGGCCAGCCCCAACTGCTTTTTTGTCACGGCACCAGCCAACCTTCAAGGGGACGTGTTGGTACGGTAGCGAAGGCGGGACGGGGGGGCGGGGTGGGGGCGTGGTTACGAGATGGCCGACTTCACCTTATAATGGAAAAAAGATGGCCTTGGTCCATTTATTGTTAGGACCAAGTCACCAAAAAGTGCCCCAATTGACCAGATGGCCACCGGAGGGAAGCGGGGATCACCTCCCCTTACTCCACCAGTGGTCACCAACCCCCTGCCACCCAAAAGAAATTTTAAAAAAGTTTTTTGCCAGCCTATATGCCAGCCTGAAATGTCATACCCAGCTCAATGACAGCACTATGCAGGTCCCTGGAGTAGGTTTTAGTGGGTGCAGTGCACTTCAGGCAGCTGGACCCAGGCCCATCCCCCCTACCTGTTCCACCTGTGGTGGTTAATGTGAGCCCCTCCAAAAAAACCCCCAAACCCACTGTACCCACATGTAGGTGCCCCTTTCACCCTTAGGGCTATGGTAATGGTGTAGAGATGTGGGGAGTGGGTTTTGGGGGGATTTGGGGGGCTCAGCACCAAGGTAAGGGAGCTATGCACCTAGGACCTATTTTTGTTTTTTCTTAATGTTTAGAAGTGCCCCCTAGGGTGCCCAGTTGGTGTTCTGGCATGTCAGGGGGGCCAGTGCACTACAAATGTTGGCTCCTCCCACGCCCAAATGCCTTGCATTTCGCAGGGTTTGAGATGGCCGGGTCCGGTTTCCATTATGGCTGAAACCAAAGCCAGCCATCTGCTCTACACCCGGCGATCCTCAATATTTGACCTAAATGTTAATTTTAGCGGCCCCAACCGTTATTTCAAAATATGGTTGGCTCCGCCCCTTTGCGGAGCCAGCCACGAAGATGGCCGGCCATTGATTTGGCCGGCGCCATTCGATTATGCCCTCCACGCTAACCAATTAGTGCAGTACAAGTTGTACTCTCCACCCCCTCGTCCTGCCCCCAGCACTAAAAAATAAATCTATTTTTCAGAGCTTGGGAAGGCATGCACAGATGCCAAAATAAACAGGACAACCTGAGCGATAAGCATGCATATAGAACATAGTAGATGATTGCAGAAAAAGACCGCAACGGTCCATCCAGTCTGCACAACAAGATAACTCATATGGTGCTACTTTTTGTGTATACCTTACTTTTGAATTTGTATCTGCCATTTTCAGGGCACAGACGTAGAAGTTTTGCCCAGCACTAGCCCCGCCTCCCACCACCGGCTCTGCCACCCAATCTCCACTTAGCTTCTGAGGATCCATTCCTTCTGAACAGGATTCCTTTATGTTTATCCCACGCATGTTTGAATTCCGTTACCATTTTCATCTCCACCACCTCCCTCAGGAGGTCATTTTTATGTATATTATGTTACTTTTTAATTTTTATTTTTCATGTGAATAAATATATATTTTTTGGTATCCTCATTCACTCTCCTCACTTTTTGTTTTATATCTCACGGTTTCGTGAGGGGTTTTTACCTCCTTTTTTGTTTTTGCTTCATTCCAAGCACCCACCACTCCTATCTCCGGTGAAAAAATACTTCCTGACATTTTTCATGAGTCTGCTCCCCTTCAAACCTCACTTTCATGTCCTCTAGCATTAGTGCTATTGCAGCTTAGTAAAAGGATCCTAAAATGGACAGATTTCAACAGTACATAAATTAATGATACCGAGTAAATCACAAGCACATATTAGTTGCTAGTCAATATCAGTTCATTGTCTATAATTTGTGACTTATAGAATCACCTTCTAACGGCACTAAATCTGATGTTAATAAGCCAGTTCGAATTCCAACTCTGAGTCCTCAACATGGCTGTCCCTGGCCTGTGTGCTTTTAAACTCAGCAAGCCCCATATTCTCCAGCATGGAAGTACCCTTCTCCTTTGCTGTCCTCTGCTTCCTGACAAAGTGCCTTTCTTTTCCCTATACGTGGATCGCCCTTTCCAGTCTAGATGGGCCAGGAATGATGGGGTTAGTCAGGATGGGTTTGGCTATACAATTATCAACAATATAAAGTGTGCATTCTTCATTTTTCAAACTCTACTGCACTCAGTTTCCAGTCTCCTAGATCAGGCTCAATTCATGCTTCTGGAGGTAAATGACAAGTGGAAATGATCACACTAAATCATACTTCTCTTCCTGCTGTGTCATAAATTCTCTCACTCTTTCAAAAAGGTTTACACAAGTTTCTGGGATGAAGAGTCCATAAATCATTATTAAGGAGATTTGGGGAGAGCCACTGTTCAGGATGGAAATGGGGGGGGTGGGGGAATATATGTTGTGCTGCAAAGAGTATAGGCAATACTCTTTCCACTACTCCTTCCTTATTTCCCTTCCTGTCTTCCCCTCAGTTTTCCACATTCTCCATCCTCCCAGGCTGAATGGGTCACCCTAGAATTACCCACACTCAATTCCCTTCCCACGGTACTTCCCCACCTGACAGCAGCAGACCTGTTTAATCTGACATCATCTCCTGCTGCCCTGGGGCCACATCTCACAATAAGACTGTTATATTCTAGGCATATACTCAATAATTAGTTGCAATTTGTATATCATACATTCTTCAACAACTGTTGTATTTAATTATCATCTTTATTAAATGTTTAATTCAACATTAATCATGCTATCCATATTTAAAACCCTTTTCACACAAACTATCATCCCACCTCACTCTTACTCCCATTCGCTCTAAACAGAATAACTACACCTATATTGAAAATTTTTAAAAATCAAATATAATTCTCATTTCATGTTCCTGAAAAGTCATCATTAGAAACTACAATTCAGTAGTCACTCTTCTTAAAGCCACAGTCCGTTCTCTGGGCGTCTTCACGAGCAACTGGTGTTCGAGTGCCCAACAACCTGAGAATAGATGACCCCTGAAGATGTTCTATGGAGCAAAACACGTGCATGTAGGGTCTTGATGTTGAGATGAATATATTACTGCAACAGAAAGGCACCAAGTTAATGTTTACTAATTGAAGTGGTGAGATTATCATGTGATCCTTGAGTCATGAAAATAACGGATGAATAACAGATGAATGAAGATTATCAATTGGAAGTTGGATTAACTCCTAGAGCTATAGCCTGAAGTCTCAAGAAGAGTAAATTTTGAAAATGACTTGAAGTCTATAGCTGCTATAGAGCATGAACATTATGCTAAAGTTATCACATATTGAGGATGAATCAGAGTACACGAGCAGATATAATTTCTGACTTATAAGAAGAATTGTGGACAATAACTTGAAATTGAATTATAACTCTTTTGGGGAAACGGACTGTGGCTTTAAGAAGAGTGGACTACTGAATGTAGTTTCTAATGATGACTTTTCAGGAACAGGAAAATGAGAATTGTATTTGATTTTTAGAATTGTCAATATAGGTGTAGTTATTCTGGTTAAGGCGAATGGGATAAGAGTGAGGTGTGGATGATAGTTTGTTGTGAAAGGTTTTTAAATGTGAATGAAACATTTAATAAAGATTGATAATTAAATACAACGGTTGTTGAAGATAAATGTTACAATAAGAACTGTGATAGACTTATTTGCACAGGAGATGATGTCAAATGAAATGCATCTCAATATGCCCAGCCTGTAGTGCAAGATGGCCGCAAATTACTGAAGACTCATCTGTTTGTAACAATTTATGGCAAGAGCCAAAACACATAGAGTCCACACTCACTGATCATCAATGCATCATACACCCACTTCTAACCCTCATCCCCCGTAATTCCACATCACTCATACATTTACTCACAGGAATATGTACACCATATGTCTCTGTGTCTCAATACTGCCCTTTAAGCTTCCCATTGTCTCTTTCCCAACGTTTCAATGTTGATGTCCCATTGTTATATTCTTAATGATACTTCGATGGTTTCACAAACTTGTACAATGTAACCCATAACCAAGTTGTAACAAATGTATTTCCATTAGTCCATATCTTATTGTAAGCCACACTGAGCCCGCAAAGAGGTGGGAAAATGTGGGATACAAATGCAATAATAAATAAATAAAATGTGTGGTTGAGAGTAGCATGAGTGTGGATAATCCTTTAGTGGCCTGTTCGGTCTGGGAGGATAAGGAGGGTGGGGAACCAAGAGAAAGAAGAAGGAATGTAAGGAGAAAAGCGTTGAGAAGGACAGGCCAGGGGAGAAGGAGTAAGTAGCATTTGAAGGGAGAAGGGTGTGACGAGGGAAAGTGTTAGGAATAAAGAGCCTTTCTAAAGGGAGGGAATGAGAAGGGGATATCTGGCAAGGGAATAAAAATGGGGAAATATGTGTCCAGAAGGAAGGGGGATGAGAGAGTGAGAGGTAGAAGAGGAAACAGCACCTAGAAGGAGGAAGGGCGTGTACAAAGTGGGGGAGGGTAGACAAGAAGAGTTTGAGTGCAAAGAGGGAAAGAACGTCTGGGGGAGGGGGGTGCAAAGAGGAAAAAGTAAACCAGGGGTTCTTAAACTGGGGTCCATGGATTAATGTCAAGGGGTATGGGAAAAAATTATGGGCTTGATATTCAGCCTGTGGTGGTAAGTAGCTGGTAAGTCACTTCCAGCTGCAGACTGAACTAACCCCCAAAATATTCAAAGCCGGGACATGTGTGACTCCCGACATTGAATATACAAGTATGTCTGCCAACTTGGAAGTTAACCAGGCAGTGACTAATAGTCACACCGGTGCCCAGTTAACTCTGCACATAAGGTTAGGACAACTGATTGTATGTGATATTTGTGTAATTATTATGTATGTATTTTGTAACCCACCAGAACTTTGAATGGAGTGGGATCTAAATGTGTTAAATAAATAAATAAATAAATAAATAAAATAAAATAAACAAACCGCTAAATGGCTAAGTTGACACTCCGCCTTAACTCTGCTGGGGGCTTGTAAAATGAGGGCTTGCATGTCATCTGCCATTTGGATGCCCTGTCTCCCAGTTTCTTAAAGTCCTCTTGCAATTTTGTACAATCCTCTTGTGATTTAACAACTTTGGAATAGCTTTCTGTTGTCAGCAAATTTGATCACCTCACTCATTTCCAAGTCAACACAGATTTCAGTTCCTCATTACCACTAAATACAATTTCTTCTTCTGTGAAAAGTGAAGCAAATAATTAATTCATGGACAGGGATCAGAAGCAAATGCAGGCGCTGGAGGCTATTAGCGCCATACTAGCACCCACGTTTGCTACCGCCTCGTGATCAGAGCCCCCGAGCGCATGAAACAACAACATGCTAACAGATATTTCTTATTCCTCCCCAATGATCAGCAGGCAGTGCACCAAACATTGGCATGCTGTCCACAGCAAACCCTACGCCAGCTCGGAGCTGGCATTAGGGTTTGCAGACAATTGGGAAGGAATAGTGAGTCCTGTCCAGCATGTGTTTGCATGCTAACAGGCCACATTCCCCCCAATAGACCCCCCCGCCCCACAAGAAACCCAAACCCCCCACCTCAAGACAGTGACATGGGGGGTGGAGTTCTGGCGGACCTCCAGTCCCCTGACCCCCTCCTTATGTGGTGGTGAAGCTCCTCCCAGCGCATCCCAGAATGCACTGGGAAGGGCTGGGTGCCGCCATTTTCAAGGCGTTTGCTGGTAGAGAAGGGAGTGTACTACTGTCTCCTCCATCACATCAGGTACAGGGGGGGTGGGGAAGAGGGCCGCTAGACCACCAGGTGAAGAACTTGTTTTTGCGGCCTACAGGGCCACCATGGCTTTTATTTTGGGGTATGTGACGGGGTTTAGGGGGTCTGGAGATCCACCGGATCTCTAGCACATGTGAACTTGTGCTGAGAGGGTCGGGGGGACCTCCAGCCCCTGTGTCGCTGGCTTGGAGTGGAGGTTGTGGGGTTTGAGGGCACTAGGCCACCAGGGCCTTGCAATTGCAGGGAGTTCTGTGGTCCCACAGACCTCCAGCCCCTATATTTGACAGGTCTGGGCTTTTGGAAGCCCAGACCTGTCAAACAAGTGCGGGAAGATTGTGCTCAGGCACAATCTTCCCGCACTTTTATCCTGTGATCAGAGATAATAGCATGCTTCAATTTGCATTCCATTATCTCTGATCATAGGGGTGGTAAAGCCCTGCCACTGTCCAGTGCTATTTTTAGAGCATTGTTTGGAAGAGCACGGGGCTTTTGATCATCTGTCATTAGCTCTCTCTACTATGGTCTTGTTCTTCGTAAGTACATAAGTATTGCCATACTGGGAAGACTCAAAGGTCCATCAAGCCCAGCATCTGACCAGGTGGATGAAATTTATACCCCTGTCACTATCCTTTTTCCCTTTACACGTGGAATTTTCTATCATAAGGTTCCAAGGTATATTTTGTTTCCAGAAGAACTTTAATTCTGTTTGGTCAAGGCCTTCTTCACATATTTGATCCACACCCTATCATTGCAATATAATTTGTACCCTGGTATAACAGTGTCCCATTGGTTATCCTCCTTCCACTAGGTCTCAGAGATGCCTGTTACTTACTTTTTCATTTAGTGCTATACATCTAACTTAGGCTCTAGCATTCGATACTTCAAACTATGGTTTTTATTTCTATTCCAAGTAGGAGCAGTTAGTGCGTGAGTCCCAACTGCACCACATCATATCGGAATTACCACTACACTGTAGCAGGGACTAAGTCAGGACCTCAGCAATATACCTGCCAAAAGCACAGTGAGGTTAGGGAAAACTTAATGTGAGGGCACAGCCAGCATTGTGGGAAAGTGGAGACCCTTTGATCTTATTGTGGGGGGCTGAAGACAGAGACCAGAGGAAGGCTCAGCTGTGTGAGTCCCTGGACAGGAAAGTGCAGAATGCAGGAAAATTTAGTACTCTCCAGACTCCTTGCTATCTGCAAAGTTTGCTTGAAGGTGAAAAAAAACAGATTTGGCAAGACTTAATCCTTCTATGTATGAATCTCACAGAATCCCTTCTTTTAATGTAATGGCTAGAGTTTCTCAAAGGATGCAAGCATTCCAGCACTTCAAGGCAGCACAGCTGTACTTTATATAACATAAATTAAAATACATTACAAGCACCGACAGAAATCACATACTATTCACAATCCCACAGCACTACACCAAACAAAAGGGAAAAATGAGTTATTAGCACTCAGATAAGGAGGCGAGGTTTGAGATGGAGGGATAATGAGTGAACAGCTTATTCCTGGAGGAGGAGCGTAATGGTTAGTGCAAGGGGCTGAGAACCTGGGATTGGGTTTGATCCCACTACAGCTCCTTGTGACCCTGGGCAAGTTATTTAACCTCTATTGCCCAGGTACAAATAAGCAGCAGCGTACCGAGGGTTGGGGACGGTCCACCCCGGGTGCACGCTGCAGGGGAGTGAAGGAGACGCCATTGCGGCTGTTGGCTCCGCCGGTTCTCTGCTCCCTCTGATGTTACTTCCTGTTCGGGGCAGAAGGAGCAGGGAACCAGCAGAGCCAACAGCTGGCACAGCTGCTTACCAGTACCCCAGGAGGTAAGAGCAATCCACCCAGGAGGGGAGTGTTTTGAGGTGATAACACCGGGGGTGGGGGTTTCGCAGCGGCGATCCACCTGGGTGGCAGCTGAGCCGACCACAAGAACACTACTGCAATACATAGGAGCCGACCTCTGTGGGTGCTGTGGGGGCTTGAGCACCCCCCAATATTGAGAACATTTCTTGTATGTGTCCAGGGAGGGGGTATTTCCACAGGCTTTGCACCCCCAATAATTTTGAAAAGTTTGGCTCCTATGACTGCAAATAAGACCTTTAGATTATGAGCCCACTAAGAAGAGAGAAGGTTTGGCTGTACCACAGAAAGATGGTGTACAAATCCATGACCCTTACCTCAAAAAAGGCTAAAGGAATCAGGGATTATCAGCTCAGTTTCATGCTGCCATGGGCTGGCACAGGAAAAGGACTTGCAGGTAGGTTCCCAAATCTGTCTACAGGATCCAACATTCAGTCAGGTGTTTAGGATATCCAAAATGAATAGCATGAGAAATGAACTATGGAATGTACTGCAATTTTCCTTCATGAATATTATTGTAAAAATGCTAAAAGCCTAAAACATTCTTTGGAATCCTAAGATAGAAGATAAACTGTAGGGAGCAGTACAAAAAAACAAAACCAACAACAATACAGATAGTGTCAGCAACTGAGAAATGAGTTATCAGGCAGAGGCACACAATATTGAGGAGATCTGTGGATAGAAGAATGAATCATCCCAAGAAGCAAAGTGTAACCCACAGATGGTAGGAATGAAACCAAGAGAGGGGTAAAGATGAAACCAACACAATCAGAAGTGGTGCTGTATAAAGAAATGAAACCTCAGAGGAGCTGAATGAAGTAACTCAGAGTTGAGCTGCTTTCCTGGCTGCAGGTTTCTCTAAAATGCAAGGTGGGAGTAAGAAGGAAAATATCACCAACAGGCATTTCATTTCACCCAGACTTTATATCAGCAGCACTAAATCTTTATTCTTACTTATCCAGAGTTTAGGTCAACAAGCCACTATGAATCTCCCTGACCCGTACCGATCAGATAATGATTCACGTCATCTTAGCATGTCTCTCCCTATTTCCCCATCCAGTGACTTTATATCATCCCCTCAGCATGAAATTCCTGACCTCACTGGTCTTTGTCTTCCTGACTCGGTGGTGTTTGTGTCTTTAGTATGGCTGTCCCTCTCTTCCTGACCTCAACGTGATGTTCCCTCACTGCCTGACCGTACTCCCCATCTCTCCGCATGATCTCCCTCTAGGGATATGCCAAGTTGACCTATGGTCGTTTTGGTTTGTTTGGGCTTGTTTTCCAGTTTGGATATTTCAATCCATTTAATAAAGAATGGTTATGTGCATTAGAACATTGTACTACCTGTTAAATTGATGTATACAATGTCCAGTGCACAGTGTTCAACATCTTACACCAAAGAATGAGTTCCAAAAATGTATATCCACTACTGACAAACTAACAAACGTCTTCTAATCAACCACAAGAAATGAAGTGTTTATCTGCAATAGGTGCAATGTTAATATTATGTGTGCACTAAGAATGAAGACTCCATACTCATCCTGAAAGTCTATTTAAAACATAGAAACAGAGAAAAAATGTAGGCAGATAAGACCATATGCCCTATCCAGTCTGCCCATCCATTCCATCTACTACCCCTAGAGATCCCACGTATTTTCCAAGCTCTCTTGAATTCAGATACTGTTTTCATCACCACCACTTCCACCAGGAGGCTATTCTACGAATTTACCACCCTTTCCATGAAAAAAATATCTTCCTCAGGTTACTTCTGAGTCTATCCCCTTTCACCTTCATCTTATGCCCCCTTGTTCCAGAGCTTCTTTCAATTGAAAAGAGACTCACCTCCTGTGCATTTATTGCCCGCATAAGTATTTAAATATCTCTATCATATCTCCCCTCTCCCAATGTCCAAGGGTCTATAAGGAGCAATCAGAGAAGACAAGGCCATAGTGGAGAAATTAAATGAATTCTTTTCTTCGATCTTCATTGAGAAAGATGTGGGAGAGATACTGGTGCCAGAAATGGTATTTAATGCTGACGAGTCAGAGAAACTGAAAAAAATCTCTTCAAACATGGAAGATGTAATGGAGGAATTTGATAAACTAAAGAGTAGCAAATCATCTGGACCGGATGGTATACATCTCAGATTACTGATCGAATTGAAAAATGAACTTTCAGAGCGATTGTTAGTAATATGTAATTTATCTTTAACATCAAGCATGGTGCTAGAAGATTGGAGGGTGGCCAATGTAACTCCGATTTTTAAAAAGGGTTCCAGAGGTGAACCAGGAAATTATAGACCAGTGAGCCTGATTTTGGTGCCAGGCAAAATGGTAGAGACTATTATAAAGAACAAAATTACAGAGCATATACATAAGCATGGATTAATGAGACACACACCAACATGGATTTAGTCAAGAGAAATCTTGCCTCACCAATCTACTACATTTCATTGAAGGGGTGAATAAGCATGTGGATAAAGGTGACCCGGTTGATATTGTGTATCTGGATTTTCAAAAGGCATTTGACAAAGTACCTCATGAAAGACTCCTGAGGAAATTAGAAAGTCATGGGATAGGAGGCAATGTCCTATTGTGGATTAAAAACTGGTTAAAAGAGAGAAAATAAAGAGTAGGGTTAAATGGTCAGTATTCTCAATGGAGAAGGGTAGATAGTGGGGTTCCCCAGGGGTCTGTGCTGGGACCTCTGCTTTTTAACATATTTATAAATGATCTAGAGATGGGAATAACTAGTGAGGTAATTACATTTGCTGATGACATAAAATTATTCAAAGTTGTTACATCGCAATAGGATTGTGAAAAATTGCAAGAGGACCTTACAAGACTGGGAGACTGTGCACCCCAATGGGAGATGACTTTTAATGTGAGGAAGTGCAAAGTGATGCATGTGAGAAAGAGGAACCTGAACCATAGTTACGTGATGCAAGGTTCCACACTAGGAATCGCCACCTAGGGAAAGGATCTAGGCGTCATTGTTGATGATATGTTGAAACCCTCTGCTCAATATTCAGAAGCAACTATGAAAGCAAATAGAATGTTAGGAATTATTAGGAAAGAAATGGAAAACAAAACTGACAATGTTATAATGCTTTGTATTGCTCCATGGTTCGACCGCACCTCGAATGCTATGTGCAGTTCTGGTCACTGTATCTCAAAAAAGATATAGTGGAATTAGAAAAGGTAAAGAGAAAGGTGACGAAAATGATAAAGGGGATGAGATGACTTCCCTGTGAGGAACAGCTAAAGTGGCAAAGGCTCTTCAGCTTGGAGAAGAGATGGCCGAGGGGAGGTTTATAAAATACTGAGTGGAGTGGAACAGGTAGATGTGAATTGCTTGTTTACTCTTTCCAAAAATACTAGGACTAGGGGGCGTGCAAAGAATATACTAAGTAGTAAATTTAAAACGAATTGGAGAAAATATTTTACTGAACAATTAATTAAACTCTGGAATTTGTTGCCAGAGAATGTGGTAAAAGCGGTTAGCTTAGCAAGGTTTAAAAAAGGTTTGGATAATTTCCAGAAAGAAAAGTCCATAAACCATTATTAAAATGGATGTGAGAAAATCCACTGCATATTCAAGAATAAGCAGCATAAAATCTGTTTTACTGTTCTGGAATCTTGCTGGGTATTTGTGACCTGGATTGGCCACTGTTGGAAACAGGATACTGGGCTTGATGGACCTTTGCTCTGTCCCAGTATGGTAATGCTTATGTTCTTATGAGATCTTTAAGTCTGTCCCTAAGCACTTTATGAATCATTTGTTGTGTGTTGAGTGAAATCAAACTCTGAGGGCATCATCTATTATTATTATTATTATATAATACATTATATTTTTGGTTCCCAGAAAAGCTTCTTTGAACTGATACTTTTTCTGGTGTGGTTTATCTGAGGCTTATTCACACTAGATTTTTTTGTGCTTGTTAAGTTGATTAAGCAGGAATAAATTTTTAAGGAGCATAAACCAAATGCATGCTAACAAATACAGATGCTATCTCACTCCTTTCCTGGCATGTGCCTTTATGACTCTCCATTCTATCAGCATGGATCCCTTTCTCTCCTTTGTCTTTTCCTGACACTGTTCTATGTCCCTTCAGCATGGTTCTGGCTCTTCCTCTCTCTGTGGCATGTGTCTTCCTCACACCATGTTCATCTCAGTCCTTGGGCATGGATCTTCCTCTCTCCCTGATCTGGTCTTTCTGACATCATATTCTATCTCTCTTTATTAAACAATTGAGCAAACATAGAGCATCAAATAACTGCATTCCAGCAAAACAAATATTGACTCAATATTGGTGTGAAGAGTGGATAACTTCTAACTTGGCCCTGTCTCAATAAGCGCAGGAAATAATACATGTGGAAGGGCATAATCGAAAGGGACGCCCAAGTTTTACTGAGAACATCCTTGCAAAACGTCCCGATGGAGGGTCGGGGAAACCCGTATTATCAAAACAAGATGGACGTCCATCTTTCGTTTTGATAATACGGTTGAGGATGCCCAAATCTTGAAATTTAGGTCGTCCTTAGAGATGGTCGTCCCTAGACTAGGTCGTTTTTGATTTCCGTCAATAATGGAAACTAAGGACACCTATCTCAGAAACGACCAAATGCAAGCCCTTTGGTCGTGGGAGGAGCCAGCATTCGTAGTGCACTGGTCCCCCTGACATGCCAGGACAGCAACCGGGCACCCTAGGGGGCACTGCACTGGACTTCAGAAAAAGCTTCCAGGTACATAGCTCCCTTACCTTGTGTGCTGAGCCCCCCAACCCCCCCCAAAACCCACTACCCCTAGCTGTACACCACTACCATAGCCCTTATGGGTGAAGGGGGTACCTATATGTGGGTACAGTAGGTTTGTGGTGGGTCTTGGAGGGCTCACATTTACCACCACAAGTGTAACAGGTAGGGGGGATGGGCCTGGGTCCGCCTGCCTGAAGTGCACTGCACCCACTAAAACTACTTCAGGGACCTGCATACTTCTGTGATGGACCTGAATATGACATTTGAGGCTGGGGAAGTAAGGGGAGGTCATCTCCGATTTTCTCCGGTGGTCATCTGGTCATATCGGGCACCTTTTTGTGCGTTGGTCATAAGAAAAACATGACCAGGTAAAGTCGTCCAAGTGCTTGTCAGGGACACCCTTTTTTTTCCATTATGGGTCAAGGATGTCCATGTGTTAGGCACACCCAAGTCCCGCCTTCGCTACACCTCTGACACGCCCCTGTGAACTTTGGTCGTTCCCGCAACGAAAAGCAGTTGGGGACGCCCAAAATCGGCTTTCGATTATACCAATTTGGCCGACCCTGTGTGAAGGACGCCCATCTTCCGATTTGTGTCAAAAGATGGACGTCCTTCTCTTTCGAAAATGAGCCTGTGAGTATAACAAAAAAATAGCCTACCTCTAGATTTTCAAGTATTTATGTTTTTGCTTTCTTTGCTTGTTTTAAGGGCATATCAAGAAATTGAAGAACCTTTGAAACTATTTGAAGTTTTTAAATAAACATCCACACCTCATACCCTCCAACTAAACAAACAAAAAAAACCCACCCCTATACAATGTAAAATATTATTAAAGTCAACAAAGGATAGGCTAAACCACTCCATTTAACAAAAGACCCCCCCCCCCCAAACTTTTCTCACATTTATGCAAAGTCTGTTTTTATTGAGCCATCGAGCGTTCAAAACAAATAGGAAGAATTTTTTTCACTGAACTAACAGTTAAACTCTGAAACTCATTACAAGGGGATGTGGTTACAGAGGTAAATATATCTGGGTTTAAAAAAGGTTTGGACAATTCCTGGAGGAAAAGTGCTATTGAGATAGACATGGGGGAGCTACTGCTCTCTCTGGGATTGGTAGCATGGAATGTTGCTACTATTTGTGATTCTAAAAAAGAAAAAAAGGTGAAAGTTCTCTTGAGGTGACTAGAGTAGCAGACTTGGTGGAGCTGAGGGAGACAGACAGGTACATAGAGGAGACCTACAGGGATGTTGTAGAGAAGTCCCACCTCCAGTCTGGTAGCCCCTGTGCTGCCTTGGAGGAGGGAGGTCTCCCAGAAGGAGAGCATCAATCTGGTGAAGTAGAAAGTACTCCTGTAGCCAGGACCTGCCCACCAGGGGAAGTATAATCCTCTCACACCGAGGATATGTCTCCAAGAACAGCTGTTGTAGTTGTGATTTGATCATTAGGCGTATGGATAACTGGGTGGCTGGTGGATGTGAAGATCGCCTGGTGACTTGCCTGCCTGTTGCGAAGGTGGCGGACCTCATGCGTCACCCAGATAGGATCTTAGATAGTGCTGGGGAGGAGCTGGCTGTCTTGGTATATGTGGGTACCAATGACATAGGAAAATGTGGGAGGGAAATATTGGAAGACAAATTTAGGCTCTTAGGTAGAAAGCTGAAGTCCAGATCCTTCAGGGTAGCATTTTCAGAGATGCTGCCCGTTCCACGTGCAGGACTCAAAGGGCAGGCAGTGCTCCGAAGACTCAATGCGTGGTTGAGACAATGGTGCAGGGATGAGGGATTTAGATTAGTTAGGAATTGGGCAACATTCTGGGAAAGGGGGAGACTGTTCCGGAATGATGGGCTCCACCTTAACTGAGATGGAACCAGGCTGCTAGCGTTAACTTTTAAAAAGGAGATAGAGCAGCTTTTAAACTAGAATTGGGGGGAAAGCCGCATGGTTCAGTGTGGAGTATCCTTGAAGGATACTATTGAAACAGGACATTTAGGGAATCCCAGTAGAGAGGTTTCAACAATGCTTAAAGTAAACCAGGCATGCTTAATGAGAGAGCAGGATAAAGGATGCACATTATTCCCTTCAACTTCTAAGCAGCTTATAGATCAAAGGAAAAAATGAAGTGCCTGTATACAAATGGTAGAAGCCTAAAAAATAAGATGGGCGAGTTGGAATATATAGCACTAAATGATGAGGTAGATATAATATGCATCTCAGAGACTTGGTGGAACGAGGACAATTAATGGGACACTGTGTTAACAGAATACAAATTGTATCGCAGTGATAGAGAGGATCAAATTGGAGGGGGGTTGTGCTATATGTTAGAGAGGGATTTGAGTCAAATAAAATAAACATTCCACATGACACAGATAGCCATCACAGAGATGTTACATCAGGGAGTGCCAGGGAGATAAAATTTCTAGTTGTAATAAACAATTACTTCTTGGAGCAGCTGGTCCAGGAACCAATGAGAAGGGGATCCATTTTGGATTTGGTGCTAGGTGACATGCAGGACACAATCTGAAGTGCCTGTATACAAATTCTAGAAGAAGGAAGTTACACGGAAATACTTTAAAACAAATAGGAGGAAATATTTTTTCACTCAACTAATAGTTAAGCTCTGGAACTCTTTGCCGGAGAAGGTGGTAACAGCGGTTTGTGTATCTGGGTTTAAAAAAGGTTTGGACAAATTCCTGGAGGAAAAGTCCATAGTCTGCTATTGAGACAGACATGGGAAGAAACTGCTTGCCCTGGGATTTGTAGTATGGAGTGTTGCCACGATTTGGGTTTCTGCCAGGTACTTGTGACCCTGCTTGGCCACTGTTTGGAAAACAGGATACTTGGCTAGATAGACCATTGGTCTGACCCAGCATGGCTAATCTTATGTTTTTATCAGCGATGGCTCAGCGGAGCTGAAGTTAAAACCCTGGGGGACTGCCAAAACCTGATTTCCTGGAGCAGTTTCTGCAGCGTTGTCATCCAGAGGTGAGGGGACATGTTCAAGATCACCAGCCCCATATTCCAGAGAAGGCAGCTGGTTGGCAAAGAGAAGCCATCCTTATCTGCAGCAGCTGGGAGCTAAGGGCAACCAGGGCTCTAAGCCAAACATCCTCATAAACTGTCAGTAAACCCTCCAGTGTTCCCCCAAAACCTAAAGACTTTAGGCATGAGCGCTCTTGTTATCAGTGTGGGTGCACAGGAGATTTCAAAGCGGATTGCCCAGATAATCCCAAGCCTGCAAAAAAGATAATTCCAGTTCTTGCACCAAAGCTGGCGGCTTTCATGGGTGGCTCCAGTAACACGAAGGAGACCCACACAGTTGCCGCAGCACAAAAGGTTACTGGCCATTCATCAAGCAAAGAAGCAGATGGATTTCCACAACACTACAGCACTCCAGTAACTGTGAACGACACCCAGGTGGCTGGGCTTGTGGACACAGGCTCTAGCATGACTTTGTTATGACCAGAGCTAGTGCTGGAAGATGCTGTTCTACCAGGGCGCACTGCAGAGGTAATGCTAGCCAATGGGTCCAAAGAGACTGTGCCCATAGCTCAAGTATTCCTGGATTGGGGTACCAAGCCTGGATACAGAGAAGTAGGCATAATGAAAAACATGCTGGTGCCAATGCTGTGTGGGACTGACATGGGTCCAATGAGCATTACCCTTGGTAGCGGAATAAAACATAAAGTGAATGACAATCTGTAAGTGGACATAATAAAAATACAAGCAGAATTAAAAACTACTAAAAAAATAAAGAATAAAATTATACATTGGACATTAGAAATGCAAACTAATAAAACATATATCTTAGACAATGCGTTTTATAAAAATAATCATATATAATGTATCTTAATATCTCTATGGGAGTATTTGAATTAAAAGAGAGTATATGGATTAAAAAAACATATGGAATTAAAAGAAAGTGCTCATACAATTTAAGTATGAATGAAGAGTTGTGACGACAAAACTTAACTTAAAAGTAATGTCATAAGTACATAAGTAATGCCACAATGGGAAAAGACCAAGGGTCCATCGAGCCCAGCATCCTGTCCACGACAGCGGCCAATCCAGGCCAAGGGCACATGGCAAGCTTCCCAAATGTACAAACATTTTATACATGTTATTCCCGGAATTGTGGATTTTTCCCAAGTCCATTTAGTAGTGGTTTATGGACTTGTCCTTTAGGAAACCGTCTAACCCCTTTTTAAACTCTGCCAAGCTAACCGCCTTCACCACGTTCTCCGGCAACAAATTCCAGAGTTTAATTATGCGTTGGGTGAAGAAACATTTTCTCCAATTTGTTTTAAATTTACTACACCGTAGTTTCATCGCATGCCCCCTAGTCCTAGTATTTTTGGAAAGCGTGAACAGACGCTTCACATCCACCTGTTCCACTCCACTCATTATTTTATATACCTCTATCATGTCTCCCCTCATGGTTAAACGCAGATAAGAATCAAAGGGTTAAGCCATTTGAAGAAGACGAAAGAGATCGTTCAGACAGTGGGTCCTCTGGCTCAGACTCCTCCCCTTTTTTAGTTAGAGGTGGAGGCAAGAGAGGGAGAGGTCGACTATTGCACCCATCGCTGTACATTTTATTTGAAAAATATCTTTGAAACAAAAAGATTTTGTGAGAACCAAAACTTAGGGGCCCTTTTACTAAGCCGCATAGGCACGCATGTGTGTCCTACGTGCATCAAATTTGAATTACTGCCCTGCTAACGCGTGGCCAAGGCGGGTAATTTCCATTTTCTATGTGTGTCCACTAGTGCCCCGAAAATTCTGGTGTGTGGCGCTAACAAGGCGGTAATCAGCACATGTGCTGATGATTATCACACGGTTAATGCATGAGCTTTACCGCTAGGTCAATGGTGGCGGTAAGGTCTCAGGCCCAAAGGGACGCTCGCCAATTTTATTTGGGGCCGCATGTCCATTTTGGCTAAAACAAAAAGGCCTTTTGTGCAGGTGCGCTGAAAACCTGCACGCGCCCAATATACGCATCTATATCAGCGCAGGCAATTTTTCGGCACACCTTAGTAAAAGGACCCCTTAGTACTCGAGATAATCTGTTGGCGGATGTACTTGACCATGGGTGTCTAAAGCTTTCCAACTCACTTGCAGAGAGGATTCTTGTGGCAAATTGGTGTATAGAGCTTCAATATCTGCTGTGACTAGAAGACAAACAGTATCGCCAACAGATTTGTGTTATATTCTGTACATTATTATGTTTTATTCCCTTATTGTTTGTTTGCAAGCCACATTGAGCTTGAGTCTATTTCGGACTAATGCGGGGAATAAATTTGATGAATAAATAAAATAACACTTACATGCGAACAACCACAACAGAAGGGAAAAAAGGGCCCAAACAAACTCACCTCAACAAAGAAACAAAAACTAAAACAGACCACTTAACACCAAACACAGAAGACCCATTCCAAACAATCAACGCTAGATCCGCTGTAAATAAAACAGCAATACTAACAGAATGGATCATGTCAGAAAACCTTGACCTACTCTTCCTCACTGAAACTTGGATCCATGACCAAAAGGACCCTATAATCCTAGACCTGTGCCCTCCAGGATACAAAATCACACACTGGACCAGAAAAGAAAAGAAAAAGCACTAATCTATCGGTCCCACATTACCACCAAAACCACTGCCGAGTCCATAACACCTCAACTTGAAATTACCTCAATCAGAATCCACAACAAAACCCTACGCGATCATTTGAATTGTGTCTTGTTTACAGACCTCCAGGTAATTGGAACGAAGGCCAGACCAACTTCATGGACTTCATTTCAAACACATGTGTAACCAGTGCTTTTTTTGTAGAAAAAAAGGTGCCGGTACTCATTATGGGCGGGGTCACCACATATGGCTCCACCCCTATGATAGCCACACCCACATTAACCACACCCCCTATACCAGCCATGCGCATATATACAGACGTCATTGAAAATATTACAGTACTATAGGAGAAAAAAAATAACGTGATTTGCTAAGTAGTATAGTAGTATACCCAGTGCAAATAAGACAGCCAATGTAAATTCTCAAATTGGACATATTACAAACACTAAAATGAAAATAAAATGATTTTTTTTCTACTTGTTGTCTGGTGACTGTTTTTCTTTCCAGATTGGTCCCAGTCTGTGATTCTCCTTTCCTTTGTGTTTCGCTTAACTCTTCTGTGCCATTTTTTGTCTCCTTTTCTTTGCTTTCTTCAATATTTGTTCAGGCTCTCTCTCTGTCCAGATTAATTCATTCTTACTATCCATTCTTTAATTTCCTTCATCTACCCGTGGCTTTTCATCTTTTCCTCACCCTTGTTCTGTTCTCCCATGCCCCTTCCTCTTATTCTCCAGTCTTTCTCTATTCCCCTTTGCCATCCAGCAGGCTCTGCTTTCTCATCCCCATCCTTCCAGTGTCTCCCCTATTTCTTTCTGCATTCTTCCTCCACGTCTCCCTCTTTCTCTCCTATCCTTCCGTTTCCCTCTCTCTCTCCCCATCCTTCCATCGTTTTTTCCTCGCTCCTCTCCCCAGCCTTCCATCCTGTTTTTTGCCCCCTCTCTCCGTCGCGCCCATCCTTCCATCTTGTTTGCCCTCTCTCTGTCCCCAATCGTTCATCTGTTTTTTTCCTCGCGCGCCCAATCCTTCCTTCATCTGTGTTTTTCTCCCTCTCTCTCCCATCCTTCCAGCTGTTGTATTGCCCCTCATCCCCAATCCTTCCATCTTTTTCCCGCTCTCGTCCCATCCTTTCCATCTGTGATTTTCTTTCCCTCTCAACCCAATCCTTCCATCGGTTTTTTTTCTCCCCTCTCCCCAAGCCCGTTCCATCTGTTTTTTTCCCTCTCTCTCCTCCCCAATCCTTCCTCTGTTGTTTCCCTGCTTTCTCTCATCTCTCCCAAGCCTATCCTCTGTTGTTTTCCCTCTTCTCTCATCCAAATCCTGACCATCTGTTTTCCCCTCTCTCCCCAATCCTTCCATCTGTTTTTTCCCTCTCTCTCCCCATCCTTCCATCTGTTTTTCCCTCTCTCCCCATCCTTCCATCTGTTTTTTCCCTCTCTCTCCCCCCTCCTTCCCTCTCTTGTTTTCCCTCTTTCTCTCTCTCCCCACTCCTTCCCTCTGTTGTTTCCCTCTTTCTCTCTCTCCCCAATCCTTCCATCTGTTTATTCCGCTCTCTCTCCCCTCATTCCATCTGTGTTCCCCTCTCTCTCCCCAATCCTTCCCTCTGGTGTTTCCCTCTTTCTCTCTCTCCCCCAATCCTTCCCTCTGTTGTTTTCCCTCTTTCTCTCTCTCCCCACCCTTCCATCTGTTTTCCCCCTCTCTCCCCAATCCTTCCATCTGTTTTTCCCCTCTCTCCCCAAGCCTTCCATCTGTTTTTCCCTCTCTCCCCATCCTTCCATCTGTTTTCCCTCTCTCTCCCCAATCCTTCCCCTGTTGTTTTCCCTCTTTCTCTCTCTCCCCAATCCTTCCCTCTGTTGTTTTCCCTCTCTCTCTCTCCCCCAATCCTTCCCTCTGTTGTTTTCCCTCTTTCTCTCTCTCTCCCCAATCCTTCCCTCTGTTGTTTTCCCTCTTTCTCTCTCATCCCCAATCCTTCCCTCTGTTGTTTCCCTCTTTCTCTCTCTTCCCAATCCTTCCCTCTGTTATTTTCCCTCTTTCTCTCTCTCCCCAATCCTTCCCTCTGTTGGTTTCCCTCTCCCTGCCAAGTTTCCCGCGAACGGCGCGAAGTCGCGATGCACGCGGCACCAGCCCCTATTTCCGGCTGCTGCTGCTTCTCCTGTTGAGCAGCAGCGCCGCGGGCCGCTACACAAAGAAAAAGAAGATAAAAAAAAAAAAATTTGAAACCTGGCTGAAACGCGGCACCCCGGCACTGTAGACAGCCATTAGACATTGGCTGTTGCCCCACAGCCGCTCCTCCTCTTGCCTCTACGTCACTGCCCCTGGAGGAAGACCCCGGAGGAGCGCAGTGACGTAGAGTCAAAAGGAGGAGCGGCTGCGGGGCACAGCCAATGCCTAATGGCTGTCTACAGTGCCGGGGTGCCGCGTTTCAGCCAGGTTTGAAGTTTTTTTTTAAATCTTTTTCTTGTGTAGCAGCTGCTGCTTGCTCAACAGAAGCAGCAGCGGCCGTAAATGGGGGCTGGCACTGCGTATGTCACGGGGCGGGGGGAGCAAAAAAAAAAGGTGCCGGTACGCCGTACCGTTGCGTACCGGCACAAAAAAAGCACTGTGTGTAACCAACTCCAATACACTAGTACTAGGAGACATCAACCTTCACTTAGAAGACCCAAACTCTATCAACGCACGAGAATGTAAGGAATTTCTCCGTTTATGCAATCTCAAATGGCCACAAATGCAAGCAACCCACTTCAAAGGGCACACACTTGATCTCATCTCACACAAACTCTCAACAGACCAGAACCTAACAATAACAAATACGAAATGGACAGAGACACCCTGGACCAACCACTACAAATTAAACTTATCCCTATATTGGCGGAAGAAGGGTATACAATGAATACTAGAACACACATCCTACAGCACAAGAGGTCAAGTAGACACGAAAACGTTCTGGTAACTAATATACAATAACGAATGGGCAACACAAACTCCATATACTACCTCATAGAATGGGACAAAAGATGCAAAATCATACTAGATGAAATTGCGCCCTTATGAACAAGAACCCCACGCAAACATAACTCGACACCATGGTTCAACGATGAACTGAAAAAGTTTAAAACACAAACCAGAAAACTCGAACGAGCATGGAATAAAACAAAAGATGAACATACACTCAACACATGGAAACAAATACAAAGAAAATACAAATACACAATAAGACAGGCCAAAAGATCATACTATAGTGGAGAAGTAGCTTAGTGGTTAGTGCAGCGGACTTTGATCCTGGGGAACTGAGTTCAATTCCCACTGCAGCTCCTTGTGACTCTGGGCAAGTCACTTAACCCTCCATTGTCCCAGGTACAAATAAGTACCTGTATATAATGTAAACCGCTTTGAATGTAGTTGGGAAAAAACACAGAAAGGCGGTATATTAAGTCCCATTCCCCTTTCCCCCTATAAAAACCAAAATAGGGACAGATTACAAAGACATGAAGAAATTATACCAACTCGTGAACAAACTCCTAGACACCAACTTGGTCACTATCACGAATACAGACATCCCATCTGCAGATAAACTTGCGAATTACTTCATTGAAAAAATTGTAAACCTATGCAACATGCTACCTCAGAACAACACCGACATTGAAAACTTCCTTAATGAATTGGACCCAACCACTGGAGAATACGGACCTGGTTAAACTTCGCCCTCCTTACCGTCGAAACAGTTACCCAGGCGATTAATAGGTTTTCCAACACTCACTGTAAACTAGATACCTGTCCCAGCTACCTAATGAAATCTGCCCCTGACCGCTTCATAGCAGACCTCACATCCCACCTAAATTATATGCTTCAGCAAGGCCTCTTCCCTAAGGAAAATGGCAATATCCTACTCACCCTGATACCAAAAGATACCAAGAAAAAAAACAAACGAAATCACGAACTACCGTCCAGTAGCATCTACCCCATTTGTGGTCAAACTGAGGGAAAGCATGGTAACCAAACAACTTACAGATTACATAAACAAATTCTCAATATTACACGAATCACAGTCAGGCTTTCGCCCCCTCCACAGCCCGGAAACAGTATTACTCACTCTTCTAGCCAAATTCAAGCAGGGAATAGCAACAGGCAAAAACATCCTTCTCCAATTTGACATGTCTAGTGCATTCGACATGGTAAATCATAATATATTAATAAGATTACTAGATAAGTTCGGGATTGGTGGAAACATACTTAACTGGATCAAGGGCTTCCTAACCACAAGAACATATCAAGTAAAATCAAATTCAAACATATCATCACTGTGGAAAGCAGACTGTGGAGTACCGCAAGGATCACCGCTATCACCGATCCTATTCAACTTAATGATGACCCCACTTGCCAAGTCCTTATCCAACCATGGCCTTAACCCTTTCATATATGCAGACAATGTCACAATGTACATTCCTTACAAAACCAAACTGACAGAAATCACCAACGAAATCACGCTCGGCCTGAATATCATGGATTCATGGGCAAATGAATTTCAACTAAAACTCAATAAAGAAAAAAATCATTGTCTCACCTCTCATCCCAACACAGCGTGGACATCCCCACAAGTATCAACACCCCAGATCACACCCTTCCTATCTCAGACAGCTTGAAAATCCTCAGCGTTACAATGGACCGTAACTTAACACTAGAAAGCCAAGTGGCATCCACAACAAAGAAAATATTCCACTCAATGTGGAAACTGAAACGCATGAAGCAATTCTTCCCGAGGGAAACATTATTTCGCAACCTGATACAATCAATGGTACTAAGCCACTTATGATTACTGCAATTGAATTTATGCGGGATGTAAAGAACAAACCTTAAATAAACTTCAGACCGCTCAAAACATGGCAGCTAGGCTTATATTTGGTAAAACGCGATTTGAAAGCGCAAATCTCCGCTGCGAAAAACTACATTGACTCCCAATCAAAGAACGCATCGCCTTCAAAATCTGAACCATGATTCACAAAATCATCTACACAGAAGCCCCGAGTTACATGACAGACTTGATCGACTTAGCAACAGTGGCGTAGCCAAGGGTGGGCTGGGGTGGGCCCAGGCCCACCCACTTTAGGTTCAGGCCCACCAAGTGGCAGCACACCTATAATGTGGCTGGCAGGGACCCCAAGCCCCACCAACCAAAAATTCCCAACAACTGTTTGCTGCCGGTGAAAATCTGCTATTTAAAAGTTATACAGAGGAGAGGGGATGTTTGAAAGACCATATGGCATGCAGGCGAGAGAGGGAGAAACCAAATCACTTGTAGGACAAGGTGGAGTTCTGCCCACCCACCTTCGGTCCAGGCCCATCCAAACTTGGGTGTCTGGCTACGCCCCTGCTTAGCAATTAGAAATACATCCGAATCAACACGATCTTATCTAAATCTGCACTACCCAAGCTGCAAAGGACTTAAATACAAAACAACTTACGCATCTAGTTTTTCCTACATAACCACAAAACTGTGGAACGCATTACCAAAAGCCTTGAAAACGACATACGACCACCTAAAATTCCGGAAATCACTAAAAAAAAACCTGTTGAAAAAGGCATACCCTACCGATCCAACTTAAATGCCTGATCTCTGCAACACAACCAAACTAAAGTACGTAATGGACATAACACAACTCTTCCGTTCTCCGATTCCCTAATGTGGCTGTACCACATGAACTTGATCTTACCACAACATCACCCTGTATTTGTTCACACCGGAGCCTGCAAAGGCCTCTCTGGTACTATGTAAGCCACATTGAGCCTACAAATAGGTGGGAAAATGTGGGATACAAATATAATAAATAAATAAATAAATAAAATATTTTGTTTTTTTATTGTAGGTTTTGTGTTTTGTTTTGTTGAGGTATTCCACATGGCTAATTTGCATGATGACATGCTTGTTTTGTTGTAAAAAGTGACATCACCACATTGATGTGGAGCTCCCCTTTTAGCAGGGTTTGAGTTGGCGGCGTCTCAGCATAGTTACCGTCATGATGGCTGCATGCCAGCATGGAAACATTAAGATTTAGCTTTCGTAAGTAATATTGATTTAATGTTCTCAGATCTTTTAAATAAAAGTGGCAGTCGTTTCATTGATTTAGTTTTTTCTGTTTCTTGCAGCGGCTGCTTGCTAATCCCCCAAGGCAGGTCTAGTTTGACCGAAATGCCTTTTTTTATGCAGTAGGCATCAGGAGTCATTCAAGAGACATACAGTGCTGTATCTACTTGAGTGGTGTGAGATAAGTAGTCGTTGCCTTCATATTATATGTTGTGTTGGTTTGCGGTGAAGTTTTGCTGAGAAAACCTTTTTATGCTAAGTAAATTGAAAAAGGTCCTTTATGCTTTGGAGGCAAATGATTGACATTCCTGAAAAGGGCTCAGGTTTAAAATAGCTGGGGCTATAAGAGACCCAAAAGCTTATTCATATACCTTTCAGATACCTCCCAGCTTTCTGTGGCTTTTATTAGTAAAGTGCAGAAGCTTAGAAGAGATTGGGTGGCAGCATCGGTGGTGGGAGGCGGGGCTAGTGGTTGGGAGGCGGGGCTAGTGCTGGGCAGACTTCTATGGTCTGTGCCCTGAAAATGGCAGATACAAATCAAAGTCAGGTATACATATAAAGTAGCTCATATGAGTTTATCTTGTTGGGCAGACTGGATGGACCGTACAGGTCTTTTTCTGCTGTCACCTACTATGTTACTATGTTTTGAACTGCCACTTGTTCGTTGTTTCCCCTCTTTTTTGTGTGTGATTTGACTCTTTGTGGTTCTGTCAGGTACTTGAGACCTGGATTGGTCACTGTTGAAAGAAGGATACTGAGCTAAATGGACCATTGGTATGAACCAGTATGACTATTCTTATGTTCATATTGTAAATTATAACGTAACATAAGTTACTCATAAGTTATAAGTTACTCATAATTTAACTTATTCAGCTATTTACAAAGAGAAGGAACTTGGCTGGAACAAGGTTGCATGGAGCAGTAGTACGGGTTTTCCTCAGGTCAGATGTAGAGAGTCTGAAGGAGTAGCCTAGAGGAGTGGAGGAGTAGCCTTAGAACTTGGGGAACTGGGTTCAATTCCCACTGCAGCTTCTTATGACTCTGGGTAAGTCACTTAACCCTCCATTGCCACAGGTGCAAAATAAGTACTTGTATATAATATGTAAACTGCTTTGATTATAACCACTAGGAATAGAATAAAATAAAACATCTAAAATATAATGATACCTTTTTTATTGGACTAACTTAATACATTTTGTGATTAGCTTTCGAAGGTAGCCCTTCTTCTGGCTTATTTCTGACCTGAAGAAGAAGGGCTACCTTCGAAAGCCAATCACAAAATGTATTAAGTTAGTCCAATAAAAAAGGTATCATCTTATTTTTCTTTTCTCTGTTTTATTTTATTCTGTTTCTATTGATTACCTTTAAAAGTGGAATAACACGGCTACCATATCTCTGTACTCGATTGTAACCACTGAAAGGCAGTATATCAAGTCCCATTCCCTTTCCCATAGGGAGGCCAGTGGCGTCTCTAGAGGTATTTGGGGTGGCAAGAGTGAGGCAAACCAAAGTGACACTTCCATAAATCATGCCTACCACCATTTCACAGCCCCATTCCCTACCTTTAAATGTCTTATAAAAGACAATGCAACCAAAAACCTGTTAAAGACTACTAATTATACTTGCTACAAAATTAATTAAAATGATTTTTTATTATTTTGAAAACAATACTCAATGTATGTGACTAATATTCTCTGAGAGTCACTCTGGTCTCAAGCATTACACCAGTCTTAATGTCCTTAAAACCTTTACCGATACCACAAAAGTTTTTGTACTTATCTGGTGAATGATGTTGTACAACATTCCTTATGTAGACTCTCCAACTCTTCAGCAGACTACAACCGGTCCTCCGTGCAGTGTCCAAAAGTCCAATCCATAAGTGCTATTTTAAAAAATCCCCAAATGTCACTTAAATTCTACAAATCCAAAATCTTGTTTGCCTGATAGGTTCTCACTTTCCAAATGTATTGCTTGATTCTCTCAAATCTCAACATTCTTTGTTCTCTTGCTTAAATTTTCAAAATTGTAATGTCCTGTTCTCTATATGGGTCCATGTTTTGCCATTTGGCATCCTTTTTCTATTTCCCTCTTCTTTCTCTACCCAGTTAGGTTTTATCTCTCATCTCCCATTAAATCCTCAGTCTCCCTATTCCTTGTCCCTTCCTTCTTTCTCAGCTTTCTATTCTCACCATCTCCCACTCCCTAATTCCCTTCCAAACCATAATCTACCTTCCTTTGGCTCTCATTCCTCACCAGCCCCAGTTCCTTCCCTGTCATTCAGCTACTCCTGGAATCTGACTGTTTTCTTCTTACCTCTGCCCAACTTCCTACGGCTTCTCTTTCTCTCTCACTACATTTTCCATAGTCTCCTGTCTCTTTACAGTTTAAATTGCTGTGCCACTAGTACTTATGTTGTCCACTGTGTGGGAGAGAAGATTTGACTTTATAGACATGCTACACCTTCTACTTGAGTCTATTAGCAGCACCACTTATAGGAGTTTGCCTTTGAGAGCTTTGGACCCCTGAGGCAGGCATTGATATACCGAAACATGGCCTGTGTCAGGAATAAAGGACTCTTGATTTGTTGCATTCTTTATTATTTATTTATGTTAGATTTTGCTCACACTTTTTTCAGTAGTACTTCAAGGTGAGTTACATTCAGGTACTCTGGATAGTTCTCTGTCCCAGGAGGGCTCACAATCTAAGTTTGTATCTGAGGCAGGGGCGTATCTGGAATCCGGCGGTAGGGGGGGCCAGAGCCAGAGAGGGGGGGCACATTTTTGCCTCCCCCCCCCCCCCCGCCGCCGCCGCCGCCGCCGCCTCTCTCCACCCCCTCCCCGCCGTCAACCCTCCCCCGCTGCTTACTTTTGCTGGCGGGGTCCGACCCGCAATCTTCATATTTCGGCTTCCTCCGTGGCCATGTGCTTCCAGGAAGTAACGCTGCAGCGCTGATTCGTTGAATCTAGTTCGGCGTCTGACGTGCTGGGATGTCAGACGCCGAACTAGATTCAACGAATCAGCGCTGCAGCGTTACTTCCTGGAAGCACATGGCCACGGAGGAAGCCGAAATATGAAGATTGCGGGTCGGACCCCGCCAGCAAAAGTAAGCAGCGGGGGAGGGTTGACGGCGGGGAGGGGGGCCAGGGCGAAATCTGCGGGGGCCCAGGCCCCTGTGGCCCCACGCAGATACGCCCCTGATCTGAGGCAATGGAGGGTTAAGTGACTTACCCAAGATCACAAGGAGCAGCAGTGGGATTTGAACCGGCCACCTCTGGATTGCAAGACCAGTGCTCTAACCACTAGGTCACTCCTCCACTCTTGAAGGCCCTGGTGTGCTTTTTGCCCTTTTCTCAAAATAAAATCATACATATAAGCTAAAACAAAGTAAGACTGTTTCAGGCAATAATTTTTGAAATTATAATTTCTCCAAAGAGCTTTAGAAGAAAAAGTCATGTTTGTACTAATCTTTTAATGTTCTTAATGTCCAAAGGCAGAGAACTCCATAAATCTGGGCATTTTCCAAAAATTGTCTTATTTCTAGTTTTCTGTAAATAAGAGAGGATTTCTTTTACTAAGCGGCAGTAAGCACTTCCGCATGCCAAAATGCACTATCGCAGGGCCTACTCAGGTGTCCAATGGTAGTTCAGGCATCTGCGCACTTTCCCAGTACTAAAAAAAAAAAATAGTTTGTATTTTTTAACACCAGGGCATGTTTGGGGGTGAAGAGTAATTTTATTCTTTATAATAGTTTCCACTATTTTCCCCGGCTTACCAGTCTGTAAGTTCCCTGATCACCCTTGGAACCATTTTTAAAAATTGGCGCTACATTGGCCACCCTTCAATCTTCAGGTACTATGCACGATTGTAACAACAGGTAACAGATCAACAAGCTCATTTTCAAAGCACTTAGCCTCCCAAAGTTCCATAGAAACCTATGGAACTTAGCCTCCCAAAGTGCTTTGAAAATATGCCTCGGAGCGTAAACACTGTGTGAATCTCTCCTGCACACTTACAACCGCTGTGTCTATACATCTATATTAAGATGAGAGGAAAAAACCTCATACTACTGTGGCTCAACTCGGCAGCCTTGACCGTAAAAAACTATTGGCTCACAGTTAAAAAGTAATCATTGGCAAAAAAAGCCTGTCATTAATTTCATCCAGCAATACGATGCAATAATCAAAACCACTTATCTTTGTTTTTTCTGTGCTCTGCTGCTCTGTGAATGTTCTGTGATTGTTCTCAAAGAGTGAGGTCCTGACAGGCCCGTTTCGCTACCGCTTTATCGAGAGTCCTCACCATCTGACCTGGAACAGTAACAAAACATGTGATGAGCGCCAGAAAACTAGAACACAGTCGTTCGGCGCGTGGATACAAAAAGTTCTCCTGTACTCTGGGAGCTGCAAATTCAGAAATCGTGCGAAGCTAGCTGACTGGCAAAATGGTGCCTCTGTTCTTAAAAGCGCATACGCGGGTCATTGTGTCATGATGTCATTCAACGCTAAAACCCCCGCAAAGATGAAAATCAAAATTAGAACCCAAATCAAAGCTCAAAAAATCCAAACCAAATCAAAATTCAAAATTCGGAAACCTCAAACCAAGGCAAGCAGTCCTGTCTTCTGGAGTCTGATCTTTAAAAACCTGCTCATGAAAAACGGTCATATAAGATCCTGTGAACCTGGTCTAATAAAAATCTCGGTCTTATCAAAAGAACCTTTGTCATGTGAATGGAGGTATTGTGAATCGGATCTAATTTTGAAATAGAGATCACTAACAACAGATCAGCAATTTCATGTTTGAGTTATTTCAGTACTCTGGGGCGTATGCAATCTGGTCCAGGTGATTTATCACTTTTTAACTTGTCCGTTTGGCTCAGTATGTCTTCCAGGTTCACCAAGATTTCTTTCAGTTCCTCCACATCGTCACCTTTGAAAACCATTTCAGGTACAGGTAGATGATCTATTGCATCTTCTTCCATAAAGACCGAAGCAAAGAATTCATTCACTCTCTCTGCTATGGCCTTATCCTCCCTGAGTGCCCCTTTTGCTCCATCTTGATCAAACAGTCCCACGGATTCCCTCACAGGCTTTCGACTTCTGATGTACCTGAAAAAGGTGTTACTATGAGCTTTTGTTTCCACAGCAAGTTTTTCTTCATATTTTCATTTATCCTTCTTTGCATCTAGTTTGACACTACTTATGTTGCTTCTTATTTTCTTCATTTGGATACTTTTTCCATTCTTTGAAGGATGCTTTTTTGGCTCTGATACCCTCTTTCACTTTACTTTTTAATCAAGCTGGCTGTTGTTTGTTCTTCTTTCCACCATTGTTAATACTTGGAATACATCTGGTTTGGGCTTCCACGATGGTATTGTAAAACAATGTCCACACCTCATTTAAAGTCATAATCTTTGCGGCCAACCCTTTCAGCTTCTTTTTAACCATTTTCCTCATTTTGCCATAGTGACCCTATTGAAAATTGAATGCTGCTACAGTAGATTTCTTTATTGATTGATTTCACTGCAGATATCAGCTCAAATTTGATCATTTTATGATCACTTTTTCCCAATGGATCCAACACCGTTACCTCTTGTATCATGCCCTGCATTCCACTAAGAACTAGATCTAAAATAAGCTCCCCTTCCTGTCCGTTCTTGGGCAAGTTCCTCCAAGGAGCAGTCATGTATTTTAGATGTAATACATGACTGCTCCTTGGAGGAACTTGCCCAAGAACATCTAAGAATTTTACCTCCCTAATGCTCCCTGATGTAGCATTTATCCAGTCAATATTGGGATAATTGAAATCACATCCAAAACAAACACTGCTACAGTAATATTCCATATCAGAAAGATTGCCACAATCCAAGATAGCAAAACCCAACAATGATTGCAACTTCCAAATGGCTTTCCAGCGTACAGTACTATCAAATACCCGTTTGGAAGTTGCAATCATTGTGGGTTTTTGCTATCTTGGGGGGGGGGGGGGGTTGTTTACTAAAGCTTAGCTCTAGTTATCTGCAGCAGGGCTCATTTTATTCCTATGGGTCCTGCTGCAGATAACTCAAGCTAAGCTTTAGTAAACAACCCCCTTGGATTGGATAAAAAAATTCTTTGCCCTGAAGCAGCGTTGAATGGCAAAACAGGGAACCCCTATCAGAATTTGAGTGGCTATACTGGATTATCATCAGGATTACAAAGACATTTTGTTTCCAAGATAAGTAATATGTGAAAATATTGATGCAGCAACTTGGATTTTTTAATAATATTTCCTTAGTTTATTCTGTATCAGTACTGTAAGTTGTTTTCCCGGTTTATTGCTATTTTTTTACTTTTTGAAGGACCATTTTGAGGTTCATTTATAGGTGTTTTGTTTATGGTTGATGATTATAGTGAGCCACCTACGTAATGTTGACTTGTCTTACAACTAGGTGTGTCGCCTTTTCTACTGAGGTCTTTGTTCACAACTTACTATATTTTTGTGCCAGTCTCTTTGATACAGAATATTACTGTAGAAGTGTTTGTTTTGGATGTGAAATTTCAATCCCACAGATTCCTTGTGTTTGGTAATTGAAACCACCCATATTATATTGTTGCACAATTTGCCAGCTTTCCTAATTTCTGTAAATATTTTTTCATCCATCTGTTCGTTCTGTCCTGGCGGATGGTAGTACTGCTCTACCAGTATACTCCTTTCCTTCACATATGGAATTTCCATCCACAAGAATTCCATGCTGCTATCTGTTTCATGTAGAATATTTATTTTGTTTGACTTAATTTTCTCTTTAACATATAGCGCAACCCCCCCTCCCACTCCAATTTGATCCACTCTATCATTGCAATATAATTTGTACCCTGATAACACAGAGGGGGATAATCGAACAGGGACGATCATCTCTAAGGATGCCCATCTCTAAGGATGGCGCCGCGAAGGGGCGGGGCAACCTGTATTATCGAAACAAGATGGGCCTCCATCTTTCGTTTCGATAATACGGTCGGGGATGCCCAAATCTCAACATTTAGGTCGATCTAAG
This sequence comes from Microcaecilia unicolor, assembly GCF_901765095.1. Taxonomy (NCBI): domain Eukaryota; kingdom Metazoa; phylum Chordata; class Amphibia; order Gymnophiona; family Siphonopidae; genus Microcaecilia; species Microcaecilia unicolor. The sequence goes on along the minus strand of NC_044042.1, from coordinate 89,222,026 downwards.
AGATGGTCGACCTAAATGTTGAGATCGTCAACCTTAGAGATGGGCGACCTCGGTTTACGTCGATAATGGAAACTGAGGACACCCATCTCAAAAATGACCAAATGCAAGCCCTTTGGTCATGGGAGGAGCCAGCATTCGTAGTGCACTGGTCCCCCTGACATGCCAGGACACCAACCGGGCACCCTAGGGGGCACTGCAGTGGACTTCACAAATTGCTCCAAGGTGCATAGCTCCCTTATCTTGTGTGCTGAGCCCCCCAACCCCCCCCCCCCAAAAAAAAAAAAAACCCACTCTCCACAACTGTACACCACTACCATAGCCCTTAGGGATGAAGGGGGGCACCTACATGTGGGTACAGTGGGTTTTGGAGGACTCATATTTACCAGCACAAGTGTAACAGGTAGGGGGGGATGGGCCTGGGTCCGCCTGCCTGAAGTGCACTGCACCCACTAAAAACTGCTCCAGGGACCTGCATACTGTTGTCATAGAGCTAGATATGACATTTGAGGCTGGCATAGAGGCTGGAACAAAATGTTTTTTAAATTTTTTTGGGGTGGGTGGGAGGGGGTTGGTGACCATGGGGGAAGTAAGGGGAGGTCATCCCCAATTTCCTCTGGTGGTCATCTGGTCAGTTCGGGCTTGATCATGAAAAAAATGGACCAAGTAAAGTCGGCCAAATGCTCGTCAGGGACGCCCTTCTTTTTTCCATTATCGGCCAAGGACGCCCATCTCTTAAGCACGTCCCCGTCCCGCTTTCGGTACGCTGCCAACACACCCCTGGGAACTTTGGTCATCCCCACGACGGAAAGCAGTTGAGGACGCCCAAAATCGGCTTTCAATTATGCCGATTTGGGTGACCTTGGGAGAAGGACGCCCATCTCCCGATTTTGTGTCGAAAGATGGGCACCCTTCTCTTTCGATTATGCCCATAACAGTGTCCTATTGATTGTCCTCCTTCCACCAGGCCTCTGAGATGCCTATTGTATCTATCTCTTCATTTAATGATATATACTCCAACTTTCCCATCTTATTTTTTAAGCTTCTAGCATTTGCATATAGACACTTCAAATTGTGTTTTTTCCTAACATTTACAAGCTGCTTTGAAGTTGATGGGGATAAACACTCCTGACTTTATTTCACCATTATTGAAACCTCTCTATTGTGATTCCCTAAATGTCCTGTTTCAATAGTATCCTTTGAGGATACTCCACACTGAACCATGCGCTCCTGGGTGACTGTCAGCTCCCTCCTCCCATTTTAGTTTAAAAGCTGCCCTATCTCCTTTTTAAAAGGATATCAAAAGATAATCAATGTGAGCATATGATGTGTGTGGTCCTTCTGAGTTGGATTAAGCAGTTTCCAAGGATCGAGCGGATTTAATTCAGTCATAATGGATCGCAGAATAAGTCTAGATTTCCAGTTCATTTTATCTGGTCTAATTCTGTCCAGGATGGCATCCAGATATAAGATGACTGGATCAGAGCTAATAATATCTGCCTGAGAGATTAAGCTTCAGTAAAAATCCAGATCATCAACCACCAGTGCATAAATGGGCACAATATGTAGGATGTGGTTATTAATACATAATTTAACCTAGACCCACCTAACCTCTGCATCTGATTTAAGTTGTAACAATTGGGTCTGAATAGGCTTATCTATCGCCATACTATTGTGTTTACCACGTGCCGCAAAGTAGATTCAATGTGTATATTCCTTCCTATACTAGGCCTGTAATATGGCTCTGCTGGCCGTCAGTATTCCTTGCTTTGCTGTCGTCAGCGTATTTTTTGTTTCTTCCTGCAGCTGCATGTAAGCTACAGTGTTTTCTCAGTAAATGGAAATTATATGTTACATGTCAAGGTGACACTTAGGAGGAACTGAGGCTATGAATGCGGCCCATATATGACAGATACAATTGGATATAACCTTGATGGTGAAGAGAGACTGAGGATCCTGCGAGTCCAAGATGTTTCAACGTAAATATGTGTTCAGAGAAGAAGGACACTATCAGGTGTTTTATAACATTTCTTTGCTTGCTACATGGTTATTTGCATGCTGTGAGCACGCTTTACTGATAAGGATTTAGCCAATTGCCACAAACAGGCTTATTTTCGAAAGTGATCGCTGGCCATTTCCCGACATAAATCGGGACATGGCCGGCGATCTCTCACAAAGCGGCTTTTTTGACAGCATCGCCGCTTTCCTGTCACCTCGCCGGCAAAAGTTCAAGGGGGCGTGTTGGCGGCGTAGCAAAGGCGGGACATGGGCAGGCATGGGCGTGGCTACCAGATGGCCACCTTTCGCGGATAATGGAAAAAAAAAAGCAGCGTTAATCAGTATTTTGCCGGGTTTACTTGGTCCTTTTATTTTGATCACCAAGCCTCAAAAAGTTGCCCCAACTGACCAGATGACCACCGAAGGGAATGGGGGATGACCTTCCTGTAGTCCCCCCAGTGGTCACCAACCCCCTCCCACACTAAAAAAATAAAAATAAAACACTTTTTTGCCAGCCTCTATGCCAGCCTCAAATGTCATACCCAGCTCCCTGACAGCAGTATGCAGGTCCCTGGAGCAGTTTTTAATGGGTGCAGTGCACTCCAGGCAGGCAGACCCAGGTCCATCCACCCCCTACCTGTTACACTTGTGGTGCTAAGTGTTGAGCCCTCCAAACCCCCCCAAAACCCACTGTACCCACATGTAGGTGCCCCCCTTCACCCATAAGGGCTATGGTAATGGTGTAGAGTTGTGGGGAGTAGATTTGGGGGGGAAGGGAGCTATGCACCTGGGAGCTATTTGTATTTTGTTTTTACATTTTTAGAAGTGCCCCCTAGGGTGCCCGGTTGGTGTCCTGGCATGTCAGGGGGACCAGTGCACTACAAATGCTGGCTCCTCCCACGACCAAATGCCTTAGATTTTGCCGGGTTTGAGATGGCTGTCATTTTTTCCCATTATCGCTGAAAAACAAAACCGGCGATCTCAAACCCGGCGAACTCTGGCATTTGGCCGGGCTAAACCGTATCGATGGCCGGCCATTTTTTTCGATAATACGCTTCCGGCCAGCTGTTGCGCCGCCGCCAAAATAGATCGCCGTTGACGTTCGATTATGCCCCTCAAAGTGTTCATGTGCACACAAGAGGAGAGGATGATACAATGAAGGAAACTGCCATTTTTGTATATTACTATATTGGGTGATGGAAGGAAACAGGAAGATCCATATATGATCATAAGTTAGTTTAGGGAAAATCACATGATTTAGGAGAAACAAAACTTACAATAGTATATATGTGATGGCTAAGAAAGTTTTGCTGGACAGTTTTGTTATTTATTTATTTGTTTGTTACATTTGTAACCAGTGCAGTTAAAAGTGGGATGTTTGACCACGGAAAAACAAATCCTGGAGACAGTGATCTTAGAAATGCTTATTTATTTGTTAAAAAGACTCTCTTTAACAAATAAATAAGCATTTCCAAGATCACTGTCTCCAGGATTTGTTTTTCCGTGGTCAAACATCCCACTTTTACCTGCACTTGTGTTTTCCCGTGGGGCGTTCGAGTTCTCCGTTGTATTGCGGATTCTTCTGAACTTACATTTGTAACCCACATTTTCCCACCTATTTGCAGGCTCAATGTGGCTTACATAGCACCGTGGGGCAAAAGCCTCCTCCGGTTATGAACAAATATAGAGTGCTGTTATTAAATGAAATAGATATGTACAGACAAATTAGGAAACATAGAGTAAGGTTATGTAAAGTTCATTAAGTTCATATCATGTTTGGGTCAATTTGAGTTGTTGGATTCAGGTATTTAAGTTGGATCACTAGGATATGCCCTTTCGAACAGGAAAGTCTTTAGTGATTTCCGGAAGTTGAGGTGGTCATACATAGTTTTCACAGCCTTCGGGAGTGCATTCCAGAGTTGTGTACTTATATATGAAAAGCTGGATCCATGAACTGATTTGTATTTGTGTCCTTTACAACTAGAGTGGCGGAGATTTAAAAAAGAACGTGATGATCTGAGTGAGTTTCTCGTCGATAGGTCTATGAGGTCAGACATATATCCTGGGGCATCACCGTAAATAATTTTATGAACTAGGGTACAAATTTTAAAAGTAATACTCTCTCTGATTGGTAGCCAATGTAATTTTTCACGTAGGGGTGTGGCCCTGTCGAATCGTGGTCTTCCAAATACAAGTCTGGCTGCCGTATTTTGAGCCGTTTGAAGCTTTTTTATAAGATTTTCTTTGCATCCGGCATAAATTCCGTTAGAGTAATTGGCATGGCTGAGGACCATTGATTTTATCAGATTGCAAAATATAGCTCTCGGGAAGAAAGGTTTCACTCTTGTAAGTTTCCACATTGAGAGGTACATTTTCTTGATTGTAGAATTAACTTGGCTCTCGAATGTGAGGTTCCTGTCAATAATAACCCCGAGGATTTTCAAATTATCTGAGATAGGGAGAGTGTAGTCTGAGGTAGTTAGGTTCAAGGGAATATTTGAGTTGTAGCGGGATGAAAGGATGAGGCAATGAGTTTTATCTGCACTTAATTTGAGCTTGAATGCTTTTGCCCATGAGTTCATGGTATGCAAGCCAAGGTTAATTCTGTTGGTGATTTCTGACAAATCATGTTTGAAGGGGATGAATATTGTAACATCGTCAACATAGATGAAGGGGTTGAGGCCCTGAGTTGATAAGGCCTTGGCTAGTGGAGTCATCATTAGGTTGAAAAGGGTTGGTGATAATGGTGATTGTTGAGGTACTCCATAATCTGCTTTCCATGGGGGTGATAAATTTAAATTTGATTTCACTTGATAAGATCTAGCGGTAAGGAAACCCTTAATCCAATTGATATCATTACCACCAATCTCGAAGTAATCCAGGAGTCTTAGAGGGGCATAATCGAACGTCGCCTGCGAAATAGATCGCCGGCGATCTATTTTGGCAGCGGCGCAACAGCTGGCCGGAACCGTATTTTCGAAAAAGATGGCCGGCCATCTTTTTTTTCGATAATACAGTTTAGCCCGGCAAAATACCAGAGTTCGCCGGGTTTGAGATGGCTGGTTTTGTTTTTCAGCGATAATGGAAAAAAATGTCGGCCATCTCAAACCCGGCAAAATCCAAGGCATTTGGTCATGGGAGGAGCCAGCATTTGTAGTGCACTGGTCCCCCTGACATGCCAGGACAGCAACCGGGCACCATAGGGGGCACTTCTAAAAATGTAAAAAAATATATACAAATACCTCCCAGGTGCATAGCTCCCCTACCTTGGGTGCTGAGCCCCCCAAATCCCCCCCACAACCCACTCCCCACAACTCTACACCACTACCATAGTCCTTATGGGTGAAGGGGGGCACCTACATGTGGGTACAGTGGGTTTGGGGGGGGTTGGAGGGCTCAACACAAGTGTAACAGTCAGGGAGCTGGGTGTGACATTTGAGGCTGGCATACAGGCTGGCAAAAAAGGTTTTTATTTTTATTTTTTTAGTGTGGGAGGGGGTTGGTGACCATTGGGGGTGAGTATGGGGAGGTCATCCCCCATTCCCTCCGGTGGTCATCTGGTGAGTTGGGGCACCTTTTTGAGGCTTGGTCGTGAAAATAAAAGGTCCAAGTAAACCCGGTGAAATGCTGATTAACGCCACTTTTTTTCCCCATTATCCACGAAAGCCGGCCATCTGGTAGCCACGCCCATGCCTGCCCATGTCCTGCCTTCACTACGCCACTGACACGCCTCTTTGAACTTTCACCGGTGCGGAGATGCTGTCAAAAAAGCCGCTTTCGATTATACCGATTTGGCCACTTTTGAGAGATAGCTGGCCATCTCCCGATTTATGTCGGAAGATCGCCGGCGATCACTTTCTAAAATAAGCCTGTTAGTAATATATTATGATCAACCATATCAAATGCACTAGACATATCGAATTGGAGAAGAAGTACATTATTGCCAATTGCTATTTCCTGCCTAAATAGGGCTAGAAGGGTGATTAACACTGTTTCGGTGCTATGATGGGGGCGAAATCCTGATTGTGATTCATGTAATATAGAGAATTTATCTATGTAATTGGCAAGCTGTTTGGTTACCATACTTTCCATCAACTTAACTACTAATGGAATAGATGCTACAGGACAGTAGTTGGTGATATCACTTGTTTTTTTTCTTGGTATCTTTTGGAATTGGGGTAAGTAGGATGTTATCATTTCCTTCAGGGAAAAGACCTAGTTGAAGCATGGAATTCACGTACGAAGTGAGATCTGCAATGAAACAATCGGGTGCGAATTTTAATAAGTAATTGGGACAGGTGTCAAGAGTGCAATGAATACTGGAGGCTCTATTGACCACACCGGTAATTGAATCAGTATTGAGGAGAGCGAAATTTAACCAGACTCGATCCGCTGAGTGTTCTATTGAGGATGGATCTAGACCAGTAATGAAGTTTTCAAAATCAGTAGTGCTCTGAGGAAGGTTATTTTGTAGTTTAACAATTTTTTCATTTAAGTATTTGGCGAGTTCATCTGCAGATGGGATGTCAGACTTAGTTGTGGTGACCGAGGTAGTATCCAGAAGTTTATGAAACAAAAAAAACAAAAAGGCACACAACTGCTTACAAAACAGTAGATGAAAAACAACAAAGCAGTGGAATCAAATGTATTTATTGGAACAATACCCGACGTGGCCACGTTTCACCCTCAGGCTGCGTCAGGGGTATAAACTATCAAAAGTGTATGTAAATATATCATACACACTAGTAGTTCCAAAATCTAGTTCCATTTATCTGCTACTTCCAACTGAACTGATATGTATTAGTTTATACCCCTGACGCAGCCTGAGGGTGAAACGTGGCCACGTCGGGTATTGTTCCAATAAATACATTTGATTCCACTGCTTTGTTGTTTTTCATCCAGAAGTTTATGTACAATTTGGAATATTTTCTTTGTGTCTTTAAGATCTAGACCTAGTTTGGTTTTATAATAGGTCCTTTTGGCTTGTCTTATTGCATATTTATACTTCCTTTGAACTTGTTTCCATTCATTGTGTTCGATCATCTTTCTTTTTTGTCCATGCTCATTCAAACTTTCTGGTTTGTGTTTTTAATTTTTTCAGATCATTAAAGTTCTTGTACGCAAGGGTGCTATTATGTCTAGTATGTTTCTGCATCTTATATCCCATTCAGAAAGGAAGTTTAAGGAGTTTGTCTGAGTTGACCATCCGTTAACATATCAAGTTAAATCAAATGCTAATATCTCATCCCCGTGGAACGCAACTTGTGGAGTACCCCAAGGTTCTCCATTATCGCCTATCCTATTCAATATAATGATGTCACCATTGGCCAACTTTTTATCTAAACAGAACTTCCAATCGTTCATTTATGCTGATGATGTCACAATTTTTATTCCCTTCAGCAATGACCTCTCGGAAATCTCCTCTGACATCACTCATTGCTTGACCATCATGGATTCATGGGCTAATTCATTTCAGCTAAAATTAAACACTGAAAAAACACATTGTCTTATCATCTCATTCCCATACAAGAACTACAAGCCTGCAACCCTAAACTACTTATTCTCCCTATTTCTGATAGCCTAAAAATCTTAGGAGTCATTATTGACAGTCACCTCACACTAGAGAGCCACGTTAACGCCACTATAAAAAAAGATGTTTTATTCTATGTGGAAACTTCAGCGATTGTGACCTTGCTTTCCAAGGGATGTATTCCGTAACTTGGCACAATCAATGGTATTGAGCCACAGAGATTACTGTAATGGAATATATGCGGGTTGTAAAGAAGAACTCATGAAAAACTACAGACAGCCCAAAACACAGCTGCGAGAGAGAACCAGGCACACCCATTAAAGGGGGGCCGACCACAACTGGGCTGAAGGCCAGCGAAGATAGAAGTGTGGGGGAGGGAACAGGGAGGGCCAGCTAGAGAGCAGAGGTAGTAGTGGGAGGGAAACAAGGGGTAGCAAGGGGAGGGGGCAGGAAAGAAGGGGAGGAGCAAGGGAGGAGGAGAGAGGAATTCGAACTGCACAGGAAGTCCTTTTGAATTTGTAGGCAGGAGAAGAGCAACGCCCACCCACCCACCCACTTGAGAGGCAAGATTTGTCGCAGCGAGGTGTTAGATTACAATGTTTACGCACAGCCAGCAATGGGTACACAGCAGCTTGACACATAACAGTTACAAGTTTGGGGTAACTACTGCTGCAGAAAGAGTTGTGTGGAAAGTTATCAAGTTGATGCAAATGGTAGGCTTGCATGTGAGCAGCCTTGTTATAAGGAAACAACGTGTATACAGCTTGTCTCCTGGCTTCGGCGGCCGGGAGGCCTAGAACGTCATTTTGTAAATGTGGTAGGTGCCTCCTTCAACGGGAAACATCGTGTATACAGCTTGTCTCCTGGCTTCGGCGGCCGGGAGGCCTAGAACGTCATTTTGTAAATGTGGTAGGTGCCTCCTTCAACGGGAAACAACGTGTATACAGCTTGTCTCCTGGCTTCGGCGGCCGGGAGGCCTAGTGTCACATCCTTCACTCCCTCAGGCTGCTCCTCTGCGGGAAGCAAGGGCCGGGAGGAGAGTTCTGCAGCCAGAGAGGACTTACCCGACGGCTCCCCGGATGGCCGGCTATCTCAAGTACAGTCGGGGCCGAGCCGGTATTCCTTGCGGCGATGGCCGGCCTTTTTAGAACCGCGGCCAAAAGCCAGGACCCGTCACGGCGATAGCCGCCCTGTCCGCGGCCGAGCCCGTAGGACAGCGATTGTGGCTTCCAGGCTCTCAGTCGCCGGCTACGGAGTCCGCGCTTGCACTAGCAGGGAAGATGGCGCTGAGACGCGATGGCCGGTGTCTTCTCCATTTTCGGGCACGGGAACCCGAAGCTCCGCCTCAGAGGGACCAGATTGGGATGCCGGTGCTGTAGCTCCGCCTGAGAGGCCGGACGGAACCAACCAGAGGGATCTCTTCAGTAGCCGGGTTCCGATTGGCCGGCCATGTCGGCTGGGGCTGGGAGGCTGAATGCTGACAGTATTTAAGGAGCGGGGCTGAAACAGGACGTTGCTTCAGGTTCTGTTTCCCGAGGCCAGTCTTCATGTGCTCCTGTGCTCTGTGCGTTCCCTTGTTTTCCTGGTTTGACCTTTGGACTGTTACTGGACAACCCTGATAGCTGCCTGCCCTGACTTGTTGCCTGTTTTGGACGACTCTGTTAGCCGCCTACCTCGACCTGCTGCCTGTTCCTGGATTTCTCTGACTTTCCACCTGCTTCCTCCGCTCCCGGTTCCAGTGCTGGGTCAGTCCGTCAACCCCGCGGTTCCGGAAGTCCCGTTGGCCGCCTGCAGCTGGGGGCTCAACCCTCGGTGAACGGCGGTCGCCGCGGGTGAAGACTTGGGGTTGCACAGCTGTCCTCTGAGGTCCTTCGGGGCCTTACGGGACCTAAGGGCTCACTTTCTTCCCAGACAAGACACCTAGAACGTAATTTTGTAAATGTGGTAGGTGCCTCCTTCAACGGGAGACACCAAGTGACGTCAGGTGCTTGGAAAACAGCACAGGGGGCCACAGGGGCTTGGTACAGCTTGGCCTGTGGCCCAGAATATGCAACTCCGTGTAGAAGCTATGTACCCGGGTAGAAATGCATGCTGGCATAATGTTTATTAGAAGATGTAATGTAATTTGTTTAAGTTGTAACAATTTTGATGTTCCTGGCTGCGGCCAAAATAAATCCAATTCTATCGAAGATACGGCTTGTAGTGTGGTATTGAAGGGGGCGGGGGTTGATACGTCTGAGTGTGTGCCGAATGCCCGAGTTGTGATATTCAACAAACAACGGTTTGATAGTGCTACAACTCTTCGATTGAAACTACACTGGCTCCCTATCAGGGATTGTATAACTTTCAAATTTGCTCTCTAATTCACAAGATTATCTATGGTGAGGCCCCAGGATATACGATTGATTTAATAGATCTTCCAGCAAGAAACCAAATCAGTCCCTCACGTACCTATCTGAACCTTCATTATCCAAGCTGCGTTAGACTCAGATACAAGTCAACTTATGCATCAAGTTTTTCATACTTAAGTACGCGAATGTGGAATGTATTACCTTCTTGATTCCAACTAATTATCTCAACCCTTTACTGCATCTTTATATATATTGTAATGAATTTTGGAATTTAAACTCCATGTCCGTATTGTATCCATTTACCTCTACCTACCTGACCCTTTCAATTTTTGTATTAGTTTAATACCTGCCGTACTTGACATCCACCTTGACGGTATTTTGTAAGCCACATTGAGCCTGCTAATATGTGGGAAAATGCGGGATACAAATGTTACAAATAAATAAATAAATAAATGGTATATCTGTTGCCAAAATTAGATGGGATCAATATGGCCCCTGGTAGTATAGGTTGTTTGTTCTTGGGTACGCAATAAACCCTTATTGCGTCAAAGTGGGTATAGTGCCCAACTCGAACGAGTTGGACACTATACCCACTTTGACTAAGAGATATATATTCATGCGCTCCATCATCAGTCGATATAAAGCTGAGCACTCGTCGATTGACCCCTGAGGAAGGCTTTTATAGCCGAAACACAGACCGTGTAGGGACCAAATAAAGTTGTGTTTGGAGCATCTTATCCTGGTGTTTGGACTGATCTCTTGGACTTGGTTCTTTTCCACCCTGTTTTTTGTTGTGTTCTGTTCTTGTGGAAAGGTGAACCCCATTTCTTCAGATAGGAGCTGCATTTTACTTACGCTACCCCTGTAAATGTGTAGTTAGGCACCAAGCTGTAAGATATGTTTTTTTTAGGAACCTTCTCAACTCACTGTTTTTCTTGCAAGTAAACGGATCGTGGGGGTTTGATTGTACCCTCATGATAGCTCTAATTAAGGAAGAGAATTCCTTAGTATTTCAGATGTTAATTCTTTTTATTTTTTTCAAAATTTCCTTGGTAATTAATACTCTACTACAGCATTTCCCAAACTGTGCGCCGCAGCACCCCAGTGTGTCATGGCGAACTCACAGGGGTGCCACGGGGAAGATGGGAGGTTAACAGGCAAGCGCCTTTGCTCAGTTTTTGACCCCCTTCTAGTACTGCCGGCGCGGTGTGATTAGTTTTTTTTTTTTTAGCATTTCTGGTACACTGTCAGCTGGAATAGGCTGCTTCAGTCAATCCCGGGGCCTTTCTTCAGCCCTCGGGGGCGGGACATGCTGAAGAAAGGCCCCTGAGATTGGCTGAAGCAGCCGGTTCCTTCCGACGTGTACCAGCACTTCTTATTTTGTACTTGCTTGCGCGCCTTTTCTGTGTGAGAGTGACTGTGGTTGAGTCTCTCTCCATTCGTCGCTGGCAGGTTCACTGCTGGTCTCTGTGCCAACCCGGCCCCTCTGACAGCGGCTTCTCCACGTGGCCTGGCCTGTGCCATGCCCCGGCGACAGACACCAGGTGTATGGTGTCTCTGGCGGCAGGTCCTCTCCTGATCTGCTCTCAGAGTCAGATAGAGCAGATCATCGGGAGAGAGGGACTCGCAGCGCCACCAGAGAGGACAGAGCCAGAGGAGCAGCAGAAAGCGTGAGTCTGGGATGAGGGGTGGAGGGAGCCGGATCAGATATGAGCTGCTGCAACCATGTTGTTGTGCTTAATTGTTGGTAGCATTTTTATTTAATCTTATGTTTTCAAACATACCAGCCAACGTGTGCAGCATACGGATGTACTAGAGAAAGTATAACTTTTTATAGGTAGAGTAGTAATTTGTTATAAATCATAATCAGTGTGTCATTTGGAGGGGCTGGTTATAGGGACACCCTAGTACGTGTTATACACGTGCAGAGATTTTTTTCTCCTGGTAAAGGACCACCATAACAGACATCATGTAATGAGAATCAGGTGCTCAGCATTCAGAATTTCTATCTATCTATCTATCTATCTATCTATCTATCTATCTATCTATCTATCTATCTATCTATCTATCTATCTATCTATCTATCTATTCATTTACTTATTATGGCATTTTATCCCACATTAAACATGAATTAGATTGCAACCCAGGAGGGAAGGGGAGATGCTGCAGGAAGAATGAGGGGCATAAGTGATGGACATGAGTTGCAGGGGGTGGGGGTGAAATCTTGTATATGGGGGTCAAGGGGCGGGTGAGATGCTGCATGGAGAGGAGAAGAATGTTGGACATAGGGATGGAGGGAAGGGAGAGAGAGAGGGAGAAATACTGGACATGATGTGTAGCGGGGGGGGGGGGGGGGCCAGGGCAGTAGAGACTCATGGGGGGGAGGGCACAGAAAATCTCTCGGACACTAAGAGTGCCTTGAACAGAAAAAGTTTAGGAACCACTGCTCTACTATAGGTAATCTTGGATCTAGTGTTATGGAGTTGAGTTAAGCTACCTCAGTGGATATCTTCAATGATAAGAAAATGTTTCTTTTTCTTTTTCTTTCTATTATATTATGTTGAATAGCTATACTTTTCTGTACAAGAGATTTCTTGGTTGAAAATTTAAAATGATGAATAAAAAAAATTTTCAGTAATCCCTAAACAATAATAGACACATAAGATATGTGTGTAATTTTGTACTCCGCTTAGTTTCTTAGGAGGAATTGAACTTTTTAAAATAAATAAATTAAAGTGAAAATACAAAAAAAGGAGAACCACTGAAAAAGTGAACACACCAAAAATTCAAAGAGTGGATCGATGACACTTCAAACAAATGCTAGGATACAAAATATAAAGTGGTAAGTCCATACACATTACATTTCTTATCTTTTTTTAATGTCTTTTTGTTTCTTTTTCCTAAAAAAAGGAAGAACGAGACCTCAGTTGCCTGTGACTGTCTTACCTAACTGAAAAACAGGCAAACCTGCAATAAGGTAGACATTTGTAATTTATTCACAGTTCTCTATCATTGGTCTTAAAAAAAACCTCCATAATTTTTAATTCAAAGTATAAACATAAATTCTTCTCAATCTTCTCAGCAAAGGTAAATATATACTGTGTGTGGGGGGGGGGGGGGGGGGGGGGAAAGCACTTAACAGCAGGAGCCATTTCACCTCGTAAGCTTCCTCAGGAGAATGAGCTCTCTGCCAATGATTTATACTGCAAAAAAACATAATACATTTGGTAAGCTTAAACTGGAGTCGACAAAAAGATTTCAGATGTTGGGTAATTGAAGGGACTAGGGGCATGCAATGAAGCTACAATGTAGTAAATTTAAAACAAATCGGAGAAAATATTTCTTCACTCAACGTGTAATTAAACTCTGTAATTTGTTTCCAGAGAATGTGGTTAAGGCAGTTAGCTTAGCAGAGTTTAAAAAAGGTTTGGACGGCTTCCTATAGGAAAAGTCCATAGACCGTTATTAAATGGACTTGGGGAAAATCCACTATTTCTGGGATAAGTAGTATAAAATGTTTTGTACTTTTTTGGGATCTTGCCAGGTATTTGTGATCTGGATTGGCCACTGTTGGAAACAGGATGCTGGGCTTGATGGACCTTTGGTCTTTCCCAGTATGGGAATACTTATGTACTTATGACAGAGTTTTGCATAACATCAGAGGCAGTGATATTAATAAAAAAAACTACTCCAGCTTGAGCAACATTGGATCCATCATTTGCAATCTGTAGAAGCCAGAGGTTTGAACGCCATGATTGAATGGGTGGCATTTTTTTGAATTATGGAGTTTTTAAATTCTGTGATGTCAGAGAACATCTCTGAACAAGCACTGGCGTCCTTTTAAATCTAAAAGCTTCTGAGCGCTATTTCAGTCTTATGGGCCCTTTTACTAAGCCATGTAGGCGCCTATGCGTGCCAAATGTGCGCCAAATTGGAGTTACTGCCTGGTTATCACATGGCCCTTGCGGTAATTTCAATTTTGGCATGCGTCCGCTATGCCCGTCTGAAAAATATTTTTTATTTTCTGGTGTGCGGCATCTACGTACGTCAAGTGGCATTTGACGCACGTAGACCATGACCGGCCGGTTACTGCATGAGACCTTACCGCTAGGTCAATGGCTTGTGGTAAGGTCTCAAACCCAAAATGGGTGCGCGGCAATTTTCATTTTGCCGCACATCCATTTTCAGCAAAAAAAAAAAGGCATTTTTTGTAGGCATAATTCTGCGCATGCCCAAAACACACGTCTACGCTACCGCAGGCCATTTTTCAGTGCACCTTAGTAAAAGGACCCCTTACTGCATTATAGCCTGCTCAATGGTGATGGCAGGCAACCATTGTGTACATTTATTGGGATCCAACATGTATATTTTCTTGCTTGGAACAGTGTTCTTTGAGTGCCATTTTTTGTCGACTCCAGTTTATGAAATTAATTTTGATTTTTTTTCCATATAAATCACTGGGAGAGAGCTCATTCCCCTGAGGAAGCTTATGAGGTGAAACAGGTCCCCGTTGGGACCGCTCCTGCTGTTAAGTTAAATTATTTTTTCCACGCATGCACAGTATATATTTATCTTTGCTGAGAAGATTTGAGAAGAGTTTGTTTATACTTTGAATTAAAAATGATGGAGGTTTTTGTAAGACCAATGATAGAGAACTGTGAGTAAATTACAAATGTCTACCTTATTGAAGGTTTGCCTGCTTTTCAATTAGGTAAGACAGTCACAGCCAACTGAGGTCTCATTCTTCCTTTTTTTTTTTAGGAAAAAAAGACATTAAAAAAAGATATAAGAAATGTAATGTGTGTGGACTTACCACTTTATATTTTGTATCTTGGAGTTTGTTTGAAGTGTCTTCGATCCACTATTTGAGTTTTTGGTGTGTTCAATAAATAAATTAAATAAATGTTGTCAATCACTATAATATCATTATTACCTCTTTACCTATTATCCTGAATGTGTTCTCTTTATACCTGTTTGCTCAATTTTATTTTGTCGTTCATGTTCTCTATGTAACACCACTTGTATCTCTCATTCTGGAATGGCGATTGCCATGACGGAACAATGTAAGCCACATTGAGCCTGCAAATAGGTGGGAAAATGTGGGATACAAATGCAACAAATAAATAAGTTAAAAAACAAAAAGAACAGCAGATAGCCAGCCATACTTTGACAACATATTAAACATAAACTGGTTTGAGTCAATAACAAGAAAGGAAAAAAACATCATAGTGGTGATCGAAAACCACACTTTGGGCTCTGTTTACTAAGCAGCAGTGTGGGTGCACAAACTTTTTAATACATGCTAAAAATTAGCATGTGCCAATGCTAGAGACACCCACAGAAATATAATGGGTGTCTGTATCGTTAGTGCACGCTAAAAAGTTAGCGCGCCTACAGCATGGCTTAGTAAACAGGGCCCTTTATGAGTATGTAGCAGACGTGGAGGGGCATAATCGAACGGCGCCACAAACAGCAGTCCCGAACCGTATTATTGAAAAAGATGGCTGGCCATCTTTCATTTCGATAATACAGTTGGGGCTGGCCAAATGTCAGAGATGGCCAGGTTTGAGATGGCCGGCATCGGTTTTCACCAATAATGGAAACTAATGCCTGCGATCTCAAACCCGGGCAAATCCAAGCCATTTGGTCGTGGAAGGAGCCAGCATTTGTAGTGCACTGGTCCCCCTCACATGTCAGGACACCAACCAGGCACCCTAGGGGGCACTGCAGTGGACTTCAAAAATAGCTCCCTGGTGCATAGCTCCCTTACCTTGGGTGCTAAGCCCCCCCAAATCCCCCCCAAAACCCACTCCCCACAACTGTACACCACTAACATAGCCCTTAGGGATGAAGGGGGGCACCTAAATGTGGGTATAGTGGGTTTGGGGGGGGGGGGTTGGAGGGCTTAACATTTACCACCACAAGTGTAACAGGAAGGGGGGATGGGCCTAGGTCCACCTGCCTGAAGTGCACTGCACCCACTAAATACTGCTCCAGGGACCTGCATACTGCTGTCAGGGAGCTGGGTATGACATTTGAGGCTGGCATAGAGGCTGGCAAAAAAAAAAAAATATATATATATATATATATATATATATATATATATATATATATATATATATATATTTTTTTTTTTTTTTTTTTTTGGTGGGAGGGGGTTGGTGACCACTGGGGGAGTAAGGGGAGGTCATCCCTCCGGTGGTCATTTGGTCAGTTGGGGCACCTTTTTGAAGCTTGGTCCTGAAAACAAAGGGACCAAGTGAAGCCGGCGAAATGCTTGTCAGGGCCGCCTTTCTTTTTTCCATTATCGGGTAAAGCCGGTCATCTCGTGACCACGCCCCCGTCCCGCCTTCGCTACCCTACTGACACGCCCCTTGAAGTTTGGCCAGCTCCGTGACGGAAAGCAGTTGGCGCCGGCCAAAATCGGCTTTCGATTATACCGATTTGGCCGGGTTCAGGAGATCGCCGGCCATCTCCCGATTTGTGTCGGAAGATGGCCGGCGATCTCCTTCAAAAATAAGTAGGATAAACATCAAAATTATAACCAAGTGTGTTATAATATGTCACTTACATAAGAATGAGAACATTGCCTACATGAATATAAAAGAAGCATTATACTCTAACAGCAAAGTACTTACATTGCGGATATAACATATGAATAAATTCAAGTGTCCTTAGACAGGAATCCCTGTTGATGTAGATAGCTTTTGAGATCAGATAGTTCATCAACATTTTTGGTGACATTATTGATTGTAATCCTAATCCTGGCCGGATAGAAAAGAGTATATTGTGCATTTATTTTTTTCAGGTCTACTCTAGACGCAAAGCAAGGACTTGTTTATGTTTAGTTGCTGTCGTTTTGCTGACATCCGGTGAAATAAAAATTCTGTTACCATGCTAGGAAAATGGAGCTTTTGTTTTAGCAGCTGTCAGGATATGTAATACTTGTGTGTATCTCAGCAGTTTGAGCACTATAAACCAGGCAATTTTTTGCTGTAGTTTACCTGATGGGACCCCATAGGCTTGTTCAAGTTTCAGCAGTGGACTGAATGAGAGAACCATAGTGTAAGTAAAAAGTTTCATACAAAGCATATACCATCTTCTGCATTCTCTGGAATATCTAGGATCCTTATATTATTCCATTATGACTGTTCAAGTCTTCCAAGTCGCTTTTGAGATACTGTATGGTTTTGGAGTGAGAGTCTATTATGGTGATCTTATCTTAGGAAAGGGATGGTAAATAAGAACAAGAATATCACAGTGCCTCTTTATTGCTCCATGGTGCAACCTCACCTTGAGTATTCATTCAATTCTGGTCAATGACCTCACCTTGACTATGGTGGAATTAGAAAAGGTTCAAAGAAGAGTGACCAAAATGATAAAGGGAATGGAATTTCTCTCATATGAGGAAAGGCTAAAGAGGTTAGGGCTCTTCAGCTTGGAAAACAGATGGCTGAAAGAGGATATGATTGAGGTCTTTAAAATCCTGGAATGGTGTAGAATAGGTAAATGTGAATTGATTTTTTACTCTTTCAATAAGTACAAACACTAGGGGACACTAAACGAAGTTACATGGAAATACATTTAAAACAAATAGGAGGAAATATTTTTTTCACTCAATGAATAGTTAAACTATGGAGCTCATTACCGGAGGATGTGATAACAGCGGTTAGCATATCTGGGTTTTAAAAAAATTTGGACAAGTTCCTGGAGGAAAAGTCCATAGTCTGCTATTGAGACAGACATGGGGGAAGCAACTGCTTGTCCTGGGATTGGTAGCATGAAATGTTGCCACGATTTGAGTTTCTGCCAGGTACTTGTGACCCAGCTTGGCTACTTTTGGAAACAGGATACTGGGCTAGATGGACCATTTGTCTGACCCAGTATAGCTACTTATGTGGAGGTCCGCTGCTCTAACTGAAGCAGTTGTTATTGAAAGGATTGCAGCCCTGGATCTGGAATTCTAATTCTGATTGCAGATCCTTTATAACTGAGTGGTTAGTTGTGATAAGATCTTTAATGATTGCAATGGAATGGGCCTGATCTGCATCTATTTCCTTTCCGGTGGCCATTTTCTGAGGTGAGGACGGCTTGGGCTTGTGGTGCTTAACTCCCATTGATGAAGCAATACAGCCTTAATCTTTGAAATTTTGCTGGTAGACATCGAGAATAAGCGAGAGGAGGTATGAATAGCAATATGATCACTTTGCAGGTATGAGACACTGAAGGCTGGCTTGATAATTCGTACTTAGGTCCCACGCGAGATCCTGAAAAACATGTCTGACTACATGCCGTGATCAGCAGCTCCCCCCTCTACATTGATACATGTTACGTGCCCCTGTTTACATTAAGAGGCATGGGAAGCTTTATAAAGGTGACACTACCTTACAGGTCATGCTTGTACCATATGGCAGCCTTCCATAGGGTACAAACTTTCTCCCGAATAGCTCTCATCCACCGGGAGACCTTAACCCAGACCTAGATCTTCCTGCTAAATAAGTCTTTTGACCCTGTCAGGGAAGGACCACGGGTGTTTGACCCTGCTGACAAATATATGAGAGACAGGCAGGAGCCTACGAGGTCAGGGTGTAGGCAGAAGGACAAGGGATACACTGTTTAGGTTAGGAGGATCTCAGAGTAGGAATGGGAGGAGGGAAGACCAGAGGCACACATCATAGAATGCAAAGGCCAAAATAAGACAGATTCCCCTAGAGCTAGAAAGGAAGGCAACAAAGGAAAACTATTCATGATATGTGCAGAAATAAAAATCCGAGAAAGATGCTAGAAACTGGGCCCATCACCTCTCCATGTCTGACTTGTCTTTCTTATATTCCTTGAGTATAAGGCATTATCAGTTTTTAGGACCACACCTAGTTCTGGAGGGCTTCAGTGGTATCTGTCATAGAGGATGCCATGCAGTGGGAGACACTGTACACAATCCATTCACATCCTCAAACTGCATTCCTAGCATGTCTATGTGTTACTAAATCAGAGGATAGAAAATTCACCACATTGTGACATGCATAAGGCAGCCTTTTTTTTTTTTTGACTGTCATGTTTACAAATCATTATCTGTGCCTCAGAAATTCAATAGCATCCATGTACAGCTTGAACTGTACACACACAGATTTTCAGAGTACAAGATTTGTGCCTTAGTCACAACCACTGACCAGTTCTGCAGAGTCTGGGCATGGATCTACATTTTCCACATGACAGGACTGATTTCATAACAGGATGCCTATGTGAAAAGTCCAAAAGCACCTACTTTAAAGCAACATATGCCCGTATCAAATAGGCACCTTAAAAACTTGCCTCTGTAGGGCCAGATATTCAAAATGTTTTAAATGGCCAGGAAAGGCTCCTTACTGCCTTTCTGTGGTTACAATCAAAGCGGTTTACACATTATGTGCAGGTACTTATTTTGTACCTGGGGCTAAGGAGGATTAAGTAACTTACCCAGAGTCGCAAGCAGCTGCAGTGGGAAGAAAACACAGTTCCCCTGGTTGTCAGGCTGCTGCACTAACCACTAGGCTACTCCTCCACTCCATTAACTTGCCTATCTGGGGCTAACTGGGCATTTTCAGTGGGAACTGAATAGTGCGACTGAGAATGCCTGTTTAGGACCCAAGCTGAAACTGGCTATTTTGAGGTAATTCCCAAGGCAGAGTCAGCACTTAGCCGGTTAAGTGCCGATATTCAGCGCTTCACTGGCTAAGATAAGCCCATAAATACCAGCTAAGATAACCACATAAATAGGACTGCATAAGATGCAGTCTTGAATTAGGTGTTAATTAAGGTGTGAGGAAGTAGAATATTTGCAAAGGTTATTAAAGGCAATTTGATTTCTGAGTTAGCTTGAAAGGGTCTGTTTGAAGCAGTCCCCTTAGATTCAAAACTATATAAAGAGGAAAGGTCCCACTTAACTTTCTTTCTGAGAAGTTCTGAGAAAAGAGGACACTTCTCTGGTAAGTGAACATTATTTTGCTTTGTGCTTTGGGAACTTAAAGTTTGGGGTTTAAAGGAGGAATCGTAGGTAAGTGATAGGCAGAATAAAAATATAGAAAAGCAAATTTTATCAAATAATCTCCATACTCTTTGCTCTCTAGTTTTAAAACTTGAACTTTGTATCACAGCATTAACAGCTAGCCTCTAGCAGGCACTGCAGGACCCAGTTTAGTCTTCATCCTACCCACCCTCCCCAACACCCGTCCACCCCTAGTACAGCTCTTCATTTATAGTTAGTTATTGTAATTAGGATAACAAGCAAGGAGTGCTCTTACAGAGTTTTAATTACATTTCATTACTTTCTAAGAAGAAAACACTAAATAAATCACACAATACATTTTATATTAGGCTAATATGCTTAATACCTTAGCAAGTTTTAAATTATTGAAAAACTCAAAAATACTAAGATGCAGACAGCAGTCCAACAGCAAGAGGGGTGCTATTCAGTCTTTTGCATTGAGTGTCACATGTATGATTATCTCCCAGATGGTGAGCGGTTTTATGTGTCTAGAGTAGTAGACTTGGTGGAGCTGACGGAGACAGAGAGATACATAGAGGAGACCTACAGTGATGTTGTAGAGAAGTCAAACCTCCAGTATGGCAGCCCCTGTGCTGGGAGGGAGGTCTCCTAAAAGGAGAGCATCAACCTGATGAAGTAGGAAGTACTCCTGTAGCCAGGACCTGCCTACCAGGGGATGTACTATCTTCTTGCACCAAGGATATGTCTCCAAGAACTTCTGCCCAGGAGGGAAGGGTTAGGACTGCTGCTGTAGTTGGTGATTCAATCATTAGGCATATAGCTAGCTGGGTGGCTGCTAGACATGAGGATCGCCTGGTGCGAAGGTGGCAGACCTCATGTGTCACCTAGGTAGGATCTTAGATAGTGCTGGGGAGGAGCTGGCTGTCTTGGTCTATGTGGGTACCAATGACAATGTGGGAGGGAGGTTCTGGAATCCAAATGTAGGCTCTTAGGTAGAAAGCTGAACTCCAGATCCTCCAGGGTCGCATTTTCAGAGATGCTCCCTGTTCCATGATTAGGACCAAAAGGCAGGCAGAGCTCCAAAGTCTCAATGGGTGGTTGAGATGATGGTGCAGGCATGAGGGATTTAGATTTGTTAGGAGCTTGGCGACATTCTGGGAAAAGGGGAGACTGTTCCGGAATGGAACCAGAGTGCTGGAACTTTTAAAAAAGAGATAGAGCAGCAATGGGGGGGGGGGGGGGGGGGGGAAGGAAAACCAACAGTTGCCCAGGAGCACATGGTTCGGTGTGTAGTATCCATGAAGGATACTATTGAAACAGGACATTTCAATAGAGAGGTTTCAACAATGCTGAAAGTCAGGCGTCCTTAAAGAGTGAGCGGGATAAAGAATGCACGTTATCCCCTTCAACTTCTAAGCAGCTTGTAGATCAAAGGAAAAAACAAAGTGCCTGTATACAAAAGGTAGAAGCCTAAAAAATAAGATGGGAGGGTTAGAATATGTAGCACTAAATGATGAGGAAGATATAATACGCATCTCAGAGACTTGGTGGAAAGAGGACAATCAATGGGACACTGTGTTAACAGGGTACAAATTGTATCACAATGATAGAGAGGCTCAAATTGGAGGGGGGTTGTGCTATATGTTAAAGAGGGAATTGAGTCAAATAAAATAAACATTCCACATGACACAGATAGCCATCACACAGATGTTACATCAGGGAGTGCCAGGGAGATAAAATTTCTAGATGTAATAAACTACTTCTTGGAGCAGCTGGTCCAGGAACCGATGAGAAGGGGAGCCGTTTTGGTGCTAGGTGACATGCAGGGTGCTGATGTTGGGTCCGCTTGGAAACAGTGATCATAACATGATCAAGTTTAAGCTTATATCTGGGATGAACCCGCAAAGGAAATCTACTGTAGCTGCATTTAATTTTCAAAAGGGCAACAATAATAAAATGAGGAAAATGGTTAAAAAGAAACAAAGAATCAGCTGCAAAGATTAGGACACTAAATCAGGCATGGACGTTACTCAAAAGTATCATCTTGGAAGCCCAGTCCGATGCATTCCACGTATTTGCAAAGGTGGAAAGAAGAGAAAACGTCAGCCAGCCTGGTTAAAAGGTGAAATAAAAGAGGCATTACAGTCAAAGATTGTCCTTCAAAGATTGGAAAAAGGACCCAAATGAAGAAAATAAGACACAACATAAGCACTGGAAAGTCAGATGCAAAGCATTAATAAAGAAGGCTAAAAGAGAATATGAAGAGAAACTTGCCACAGAGGCTAAAAACTCACAGTAACAACTTTTTCAGGTACATCAGAAGCAGAAAGCTTGCATGGGAAACTGTGGAACCGTTAGATCACAAAGGAGCAAAAGGGGCACTCAGGGAGGACAAAGCCATAGCAAAGAAACTGAATGAATTCTTTGCTTGTACCTTTACGGAAGAAGATGTAAGAGATCTGCCTGTACCAGAAATACATTTCAAGGGTGATGATGCAGAGGAACTCAAAGAAATCTTGGTGAATCTGGAAGATGTACTGAGCCAAATTGATAAATTAAAGAGTAGTAAATTACCTGGACCGGATGGTATACATCCAAGGGTACTCTAAGAACTCAAGCATGAAATAGCTGATCTGCTATTAGTAATATGTAACCTGTTGTTAAAATCGTCCATTATACCTGAAGATTGGAGGGTGGCCAATGTGACGCCAATTTTTAAAAAGGGTTCTAGGGATGATCTGGGAAATAAATAGACCGGTTTGCCTGACATCGGTGCTGGGCAAAATGGTGGAAACTATTATAAAGAATAAAATTATAGAACATGCAGACAAACATGGTTTAATGGGACAGAGTCAGCATGGGTTCAGCCAAGGGAAGGTTTGCCTCACCAATTTGCTTCATTTTTTTGAAAGCGTGAATAAACATGCGGATAAAGGTGAGCTGGTATCTAGATGTTCAGAAAGCTTTTGACAAAGTTCCTCATGAGAGACTCCTGAGAAAATTAGAGTCATGGGATAGGAGGCAAGGTTCTGGTGTGGATTAGGAATTGATTATTGGACAGAAAACATAGGGTATGGTTAAATGGTCATTTCTCTCAATGGAGGAGGGTGAACAGTGGAGTGCCGCTGGGACCAGTGCTATTTAACATATTTATAAATGATATGGAAATCGGAACGATGAGTGAGGTGATTAAATTTGCAGATGATACAAAACTATTCAAAGTTGTTACGATGCGTGCGGACTGTGAAATATTGCAGAAATATTGGGAAATTGGAAGACTCGGCATCCAAGTGGCAGATGAAATAATAATCTGAATTATAGTTACCTGATGTTAGGGTCCACCTTGGGGATCAGCACTTAAGAAAAGGATCTGGGTGTCATTGTAGATAATACTGGGTCAGTGTGCAGCGGTGGCCAAAAAAGCAAACGGGATGCTAGGAATTATTAGCAGAGCTCAGGTCCGCCTGCATCTGCCGCCTGTGTTCTATACTTGCATCCTCCTCACACCGACTGGGGTCCCACTTTCTGTAATACCCCGCTGCTCCAAGGAAGGCCAATACTTGGTTTTTAGTTTGGGGAGTGGGCCTACTCTCTACTCTGGATAGCTTCCACCTTAGCTGGCTCAGGCTTTAGCTGTCCACCTCCCACTCTGGGCCCTAAATATTGCATTTCTGCCATCCTTATTTGGCATTTGCTGGGCTTCATAGTCAGGTGAGCCTCCCTGATCTGGTTCAGCACTCCACTCAAATGGATTAGGTGGTCATCCCAAATCTGACTGTGTCATGCTTTTTGAGAAGTTCCGGGAGAAGAGCACATTTCTCTGGTACGTGAACACTATTTTGCTTTGTGCTTTGGGAACTTAAAGATTGGGGTTTAAAGGAGGAATTGTAGGTTAGTGATAGGCAAAATAAAAATATAAAAAGCAAATTTTATCAACTAATCTCCATGGCAGGGGAGTATCTGGACTTCGCCGTTAGGGGGGTCCAGAGCCGAGGCGAGGGGGCACATTTTAGCCCCCCCCCCCCCCGGCGACCGGCGACGCCCTCCACCACCGCCAGAACCACCTCCGTTGCCCGCCCGACTACCGTCTCAACCGCCGACGACCCTCCACCCGCTGTCGCCTACCTTTGCTGGCGGGGATCCCAACCCCCGCCAGCCGAAGCTGTCTTCCTTCATTGTTTCTTCTTTCTGAGTCTGACTCTGACATCCTGCACGTACACAACTTGCAGGACGTCAGACCTGCCCGTTGTGTACGTGCAGGACATCAGAGTCAGACTCAGAAAGAAGAATCAAACAGTGAAGGAAGACGGCTTCGGCTGGTGGGGGGTTGGGTCCCCCGCCAGAAAAAGTAGACGATGGCAGGTTGGCGGCGGGAGAGGGGGTTGCGAGGGCCGTTGGTAGGGGGGTCCAGGGCCAAATATACGGGGGCCCTGGCCCCCGTGGCTCCATTACAGATACGCCCCTGCTCCATAGTCTTTTCCACTTAGTTTTAACTAGAGGAGTATGGTAGCCGTGTTAGTCCACTCTTAAGGTTATCAATAGAAATCAAACAAAATAAAACATGGAAAAGAAAATAAGATGATACCTTTTTTATTGGACATAACTTAATACATTTCTTGATTAGCTTTCGAAGGTTGCCCTTCTTCGTCAGATCGGAAATAAGCAAATGTGCTAGCTGACAGTGTATATAAGTGAAAACATTCAAGCATTACTATGACAGTCTGCAGGGTGGGGGGATGGGGGTGGGTCGGAGGTATGCATGGGGACATCAAAGCATATCATTGATATTCTAACTGGATGGGTGTGGATAGGTGAGGGGTGGGGTGATCAACAGAGACATACAGCTTTATGGTTTATAATGGGCTAGGAACCCCACTTAGTTTTAAAAACTTTGTACCACAGCATTAACAGATAGAATCTAGCAGGCACTGCAGGATCTAGTTTAGTCTTTGCACCACCACCCTGAGGGCCAAAGCCCCAAAACTGGCTTCCGAGTGCACCGCAACATCCACAGTGTTCACCCTTAGTGCCTGGCAAAGATATGCAGCATCAACCATGTCGAAGCCTTGCAAATATTCAACGGAGACAGAAAGGTAGTCACCGCCCAAGATGTTGCTGTACGCCTCGTAGAATGAGCCCACAAGGCCTGAGGAGCCTGCTTCCCCACAAGCAAATAAGCTGATAAGATGGGGTCTCCTTCAGTCATCTAGCAATTGTAGGCTTGGAAGCCTAAAATCAGCAGTTGGGCGCATAAATGCAACTGTTTTATAAGGCACGCACTGAAATAGTCATAACATAACATGGGAATACCCTCTTTGCAGTTATGTGCTAGAGAACTTAGGGGCCCTTTTACTAAGCAGTGGTAAGCACACTGCGGGTTGCTGCATGCCAGTCCGGAACTACCGCCGGGCTACTGCAGGAGCCTGATGGTAGTTCCCACCCCTAGGGCGGACCATTTCCGGTGCTACAATAAATGGCCTATTTTTTAGCACTGGAACTTGACCTGCAGTAGTGGCATAGCTATGTGGGGCCATGGGGACCTGGACCACCGTAGATTTGGCCCTGGACCCCCCTGCCAACGACCTCTCGACCGCCCCCTCCTGACGCCAACCCTCCCCCCCCCCGCTGCCATCGCTGTGGGTTACCTTTGCTGGCGGGGGTCCCCTTCTTTTGGCACAAGGCTTCGTTCTGTTTTTGAGTCTGACATCTTGCGCAGGAAGAAGAGGACCTCGGCTGGTGGGAATTGGGGTCTCCCGCCAGCAAAGGTAGGCGACGGCGGCAGGAGGGGGGGTTGAGAGGGTTGTTGGCAGGGGGGGATCGGCAATGGAGGGGGGGGATCAGCGGCACTGGGGGGGGCTAAAATGTGCCCCCTCACCTCGGGCTCTGGACCCCCCTCCCACCGAAGTCTAGCTACACCCCTGACTTGCAGTAATCTGGCAGCACTGAACCCTGCCCAGTTACCGCTGGCTTAGCACGGGAGCCCTTACTGCCATCTCAATGGGTGGCAGTAAGGTTTTCCCCACAAAATGGCCACACAGTAAGTGGCCAGTTGTTTTTTCCAAGAATGGACAACCTTTTACCCGCTGCGGCAAAATGGGGCCTTAGTGCACATCAAAAACAAGTGCTGATGCTAGCGCAGGCCCCCTTTTACCGCAGCTTACTAAAAGGACCCCTTAGGCACCAAGTTATAGAGTAGCGCCTAAAATGCACTGTAGCACCTGTTGTTTCAGCCCCATTTTGCTGCCTGATATCTGTTACCACCCATTTCTGTGCCTCCTGGAATGCCTATACCAGTCACATATCTCACTGTCATATCACCGTGCAGATACTGCCATGCAATGTTATAAAAAGCCTTTTTCACATGCAAAACACGTGGATAAACATTTAGACATTATTTTTGAAAAGTGGAGCCACTGTGGAGAGTCCAGTTCAAGGGATTCTGGAATCGTAAGGACAATCAGTCCAATCTCTAGAGAGCCGGAACAGGTCCTACCCATGGATTATTTTAGTGCTCCAAGAGACAATAATATAGAGACATCACAGATGACTACAGGTCATTAGGAGTAGGTTATCCTCATATAAAATGTGTTCCTGAGAAAAGGCTTATATAACACTGTTCCATTCAACCCCACTGGAGTTAAAGTTTTGGCTTTAAAAGTCCAAAGCTGTTCCCTACGAGCACATATAGCTATACAGTCACCACCCCTTCAAGATTCAATCTGTTCAATGACCATCTAAAGTCACTGAAGACATGAGAACATTAAAGGGAATGGCAACCAGGGGGACCATTAATGTTTGTGTAGTCAATTTACTTTTATGTTCAGTTAACCTCCTGTGTATTGTTCTAGTAGTGCGTCCAATGTATAATATAGGACAAGGATACCACACAGTACAAATGAAGAATTGCAAGTAGGGTTGGCAGGTCTTACTGTCATCCCTATAAAAAAAATTAATTTTGAAATATAGAGTTACTTTTTAAATAGAGTTTCTTCCTTTCAGTGATGTTATATCTGGTTGTATGCCATTGGGGTTTGTTAAGACACCAAGGGGTCCTTTTACTAGGGTGCCCTGAAAAATGGTTTGCAGTAGTGTAGGCGTGGGTTTTGGGCACGTGCGCCAATCCATTTTTCAGCGCTCCTGTAAAAAAGGCCTTTTAACAAATTTTTTGCCGAAAATAGACGTGTGGCAAAATCAAAATTGCCGCACGTCCATTTTGGGTCTGTGACCTTACCACCAGTCATTGCCTTAGCGGTAAAGACTCATGTGATAACTGGGTGGTAATGACCTATGCGCGTCAAATGCCACGTGCATATCGGTCGTACGCCAAAAATGAAATTACCGCAAGAGCCACCTGGTAGCCGGCCGGTAACTCCATTTTGGCGCACTTTAAACACGTTTAGATGCTTACGCAGCTTAGTAAAAAGGTCCCCAAGGCGCCATATTTAATCCACTCACCTACATCGTAGCTCAAGACTACATTTCCCATGCCCCTTGAGACAGTTGTTTGAAGCCAAACTCCAACACAAAGTCGGGGATTATGAACTATTCAGCTAGGGATTAAGTACTGTATTGTTGCTATTATTTGGACACTATCACGTTGAATTTTTTTAGCATTGTGCACTGAAGAATTTAGCACCATTCTGTTGTTGAGATTCAGTCTATGACTGAAGGTCTTATTTGCCATGCTGACAGCAGTTTATTTACTACTGTAGTCCGCATAGCGTTGAACACTATAATTTATGACTTACATTTCTGAGATTTATCCCTTGCATATAATGGGAGATTATATTTAGTCTTGGCTGCCCTGAGAGTTTTTTGTTCATTATTTTGGACTCTCTTCATTTTGAGCTAATTTGTATATTACTTTCTAATACACTGATAAATGCCATTTATGAAACACTCAGGGGTCTTTTACAAAGCAGCGCTTAAAAGTGGCCTTAGCCAGGGGCGTTTCTGCGTGGGGCTACGGGGGCCTGGGCCCCCGTAGATTTGGCCCTGGGCCCCCGTGCCGACAACCCTCTCCACCCCCCCCTCCTGCCGCCAACCCACCGTCGCCTATCTTTGCTGGCGGGGGACCCGAACCCCTACCAGCCGAGGCCCTCTCTTCCGTTGCAGCAAAGCTTCCTGTTCTGAGTCTGTTCTGTACAACGTGCAGGACGTCAGACTCAGAATTCAAAACTGAAGGAAGCTTTGCTGCAACGGAAGAGAGGACCTCGGCTGGCGGGGGTTAGGGTCCCCCGCCAGCAAAGGTAGGTGACGGTGGCGGGGGAGGGTTGGCGGCGGGAGGGGGGGTGGAGAGGGTCAAAGTTGGTGTTGGCGGGGTCCGGTAATGGCAGGGGGGGGGGGGTCGGCGGCGCCAGGGGGGCTAAAATGTGCCCCCTCACTCTGGCTGTGGCCCCCCCCTCCCGCCAAAGTCCAGATACGCCCCTTAGCACACACTTATGTGGGTCTTTCCTGGCACATAGGCCATTTTTAGCATTGCAGTAAAATGGCCAATTTTCTGTTTTTGGTATTAATAGTCGTGCCATTAGCGCATTATTTTGTAAGTGGTAAGGGCACATGCGCTAATCACATGCTAACTGATAAGCATAGATGCACCTACTCTCCGCCCCAGACACATCCCCTCGGTGCAAAGAACAAAACTATTTTTTATCATGTGTATAGCACATGCTCATTTGAATTGTACCATGGGACACTCGGCACACCCCACGGCAAGCCCTGCTGCAGTCAGCACAACTTTGTCTAGATGCTGAAGCACAGGTATCTTTATTTCAGAAAGGCCTACAATGGTGTAATAAGGATCTAGCTTATGATGTGTTAGCAGAAGACTGGTGTAGAGAATTACATTATTTATTTATTTGTACCCCACATTTTCTCACCTATTTGCAGGCTCAATGTGGCTTACATAGCACCGTGAGGCAAAGCCTCCTCGGTTAAGAAAACAAATACAGAGTGATGTTGCTAAATGAAATAAATATGTACAGAGAAATTAGGGAACATAGAGAGTAAGGTTATGTAAAGTTCATTAAGTTCGTATCACATTTGGGTGAATTTGAGTTGTTGGATTCAGGTATTTAAGTTGGATCATTAGGATATGCCCTTTCGAACAGGAACGTCTTTAGTGATTTCCGGAAGTTGAGGTGGTCGTACTTAGTTTTCACGGCCTTTGGGAGTGCATTATGTGCGACTTTCTTTAAATTAGTCACCTTACTTTCTAACTCTTCTTACTCTCTTATCTTTCTATATGTTCCATCTTTGCTTTAACCTTCACTATCAATTACAATGTTCTATTACGTATTGTGTTGACATTGTAAGTAGTATACTATGCCATGCTTGTTATTTGAATATTTTTACCACTGTAGTTGGCAATTGCTCATGTTTGATCTATTCTTACTGTACACCGCCTTGAGTGAATTCCTGCAAAAAGGCGGTAAATAAATGCTAATAAATAAATTATACTATTACAGAACTTTTGAAGCAAACTATGACCAATATTTTACAAAAAACACACACACAGAGGACTACAGCACTTCTTCAAAGCTGTACACCAGTAACAAAACCAATTTTTTTCAAAATACTTTTTAATGAATATAAATTCCATTATCAGTATAAATACTTAAATGGACTTCAATATGCAGTGGCTCAAAAAACTTTTGGCTAAAAGCTCTATCGATTCCAAGCCAAGGAACACAGTTTCATCATCAGTCCATTACGTACCAGAATGCTTTAAAACATTTTTGTGAACAATCTCATTCATTCATGGAAATTTTTTTCAAAGACTTTTGGAAACCATCAGATTAAACTCAAAATATAAAACATGTTCAAGAAAGAATTCCCAGTGCTGACATGATCATGTTTCGAGATCCTGCTTCAAGGGACTGAAAATTCTTGCAATCATCTATCAATGTCGTTGCATTCCATTCTAAAACTGCAAAGATGGTGTCAGTGTTTTAAATCACCTGATCACTAAACCATCACTTAGATTACAGAATGTTCATGTAGACCAGGTGTGTCCAGCCTATGGCCCTGCTAGGTCAATGCTGAGGAGGGGTTATATGAGTGAGAGAGACTGGGTAAAGGCTGGGGGGGGGGGGAGGATTTCACGAGTGAGAGAGACTGGGTAAAAGTTTAGGGGGTTATATGAGTGAGAGAGACTGGGTAAAGGTTTAGGGGGTTATACGAGTGAGAGAGACTGGGTAAAGGCTGGGGGGGTACACAAGCAAGAGTGAGACTGGGTGAAAGCTGGGGAGGGGGTGATGAACTGTTATATTTTGCCACTTCCTGCCGTTGCAAGCAAGTAGATGATATATTTATCTAGGCTGGCAGTGTCTGAATATGTTACAATATCCTGAATAACAGAATGTTTCTGGGTAGAAAAGTATAGTCCTGAGGTAATACCTCCCCCCCCCCCCCCCCACACACACACACACCCACACCCACCTTCAAAGTTCCATCCTCAGGATTTTAATTGTGAAATACAAGACCTATGAGGATTGGTTCTTCTTTATAAAGACATGGCATCAAGCATGGTGACATTTTTACCTGAAAAACTATATATGAAAAGGCACCTCCAAATGGAGACCCCCCCCCCCCCCCCTCTGGAATGGAGTTCCTCATCCCTGAGTTTTTTTTGGCCTTCTCAAAATAACCTAATACATCAGTGTGTAGGCAGTATGTTTTCCCCAAATACAGAGATCGTGGTTGCCCTTTGAGGTATATTGGCCTGAGAGTAGAAGATGTCATATCACAAGCGAAATACCCACTGAAGAAATCACCTTACTCTAATATGGTGTTGCTCAGTGCAACAAGTAAGGGTTTCAGTCATTGCTATCTAATTTAGCATCCCTGAACCCCAACTCTGAACCTCATAAATGCCTTGGCTCCAAGGACCTGCCTTAGATGGAAGTCACTGTGCATTGTATTTTAATGTCTGTGTCTGGGTAATGTTATTTCACTCCCCTTTCCTTAATACAAGTTCCAGATGTCTATCACTGGATAACCACGTTTCATTCTCTCCAGATGTGACCAGCGATCTGAAACTGTCTGTACTGAAACCTTGTTCCTCTTGAAGAAGGGATGTAATTGCCTGCTGACAGCCCTAAGAAGGTCAACACTGACGACAATTAAATTTATCTACAGCCAGGCTCTCTTCCTTTTTCACCTACTATACCATTTCTTCAGCCAACTAAGAGAAGATGAGTAGGGGATGGAATTTGCTATACTGCTTTTCTGTGGTTAGAATCAAAGCGGTTTATATATTATATACAAGTACTTATTTTGCTAAGTGACTTGTCCAGAGTCACAAGGAGCTGCAATGGCCACTGCAGGCCACTGCAGTAAGCATTAGGCTACTCTTCCACTATTTGGAAAGAACAGAGTTCCAGTAGCTGCATTGATCCTCAAGAAAGGTTGTTTGGGGGTTATTAAGGAATTTTGGGGTCCCATAACTTTGCCTTGTTCTATTGGATTTCCAATTCTATTGAAACCAACATCTATTGGGCTTCAGGACTATGTACCATTCATTCACAACTAAAGGACCTTTATAATATGGTTTAACAACTACATTAAGGTCCCTACTGGGTAAGCAAAAACGTGCCGTGCAATAAGACCTTAACATTCAGGTTAAAACAGTTTGAATTCATCAACAGCTTGATGATGGTCTTCTTAGACCCTTTATCAACTTTTGACACCTTAAATATCTCATTTAATAAAATAGCTTTAAGTGTATTCTATTTCTGTTCTTAGTAGGAATGTGCATTCATTGGTTTGTTAGTCCACCTTAAAAAGTTTGAGTTCACAAAATCAGTTTTGAACATGCTAACCTACAAAACAGCCATGAGTAAAGTTAATTTGTTCAAGTTCTAATGCAAATTTTATTTTTTCATTGTAGCCCCCTACCGGTCTGGGGTCCCTTACTGCTTCATATTTTTCCGTGCAGGAGACCAGGGGTACATCTTCTAGGAGGGAATACTGTCTGTTTTACAAGTTCATTTGTCACCTTGGATCTACTCTCGCCCTGTCACTCACACCTATTTCCACAAACACAAGTCCAGTTCAGCATATATTCTGAATCCAGAACTTACTTAAAGGTTTCAAGCAGCAGGGTAACAGAAAAAAATTTCACTTCATTAGCAGAGTAAAATATAGTCCACAAACAAGACCTCCAGGGCATCTGCCTGTTTTCTTCTCTTAAGTTGCAGGAGTCTGAACTTGTATGTGATTGCAGGCACTGCACTCCTGTGGAACCACCTGGCATTCCTTGTCTCATCCCCAAGGGTCCTTTGCTGTGCCCTCTTCTTCTCTTTCCAGGAATAGAGGCACATTTTTTCTTCTTGATATTCAGAGGCTCTGTTCTGTCAATGAACATCTTAAATTCTGCTAAGCAGCTCTGTAGTGCAGTGGCCTAAGCTGCCCCTATTGTTATCTCATGTACTGGTTCAAAGGTTGGGCTAGCTTAGGAATCTTAATGCTGCTTGAGTCAAAGACAGAAAATTACCTATAGGCTGGGGTATTTATGCTAGTTCAAATTTCTGTCCGACTGAGGTATCCGCCTACCATTACCTCACCAATTCATAGAATCCTCCCATGTTCTTGAAATTATAACTGGCAGAAAAAGGTCACAATGAAATACTCTAGTAGAGCCACTAGAGGTCTCTGCCATTCTATGCAAGACAGAACTCTTAGGAGTCTCTACATTAGCCTGCATGTACAAATCAAACTGAAAAAAGTTGAAAAATTGGGAAAAAAGTTCAAATGTACCAAACATAACCCATCTAGTACGGGATAATTAAAAATAATCATTAAATACCGGTGTACATTCCTGGTTCTTATACATCACTGTTTCTCCCTAGGCAACAGGAATAAACAGAAGCAAGACTAAAGACAAGGCAGAAATGGAGTAGGAACTAGAAACAGAGCATGGTCTGTAACAGGAACTAGGAACAGAGCTTGGCTGTAGCAAGAACCAGGAATAGAGCATTGCTGTAACAGGAACCAGGAATGGAGCTTAACTGTAACAGAAACAGAGCTTGGCAGTAGCAGGGACCAAGAACAGAGCTTGGCTGTAGCAGGAACTAGGAACAGAACTTGACTGTAGCAGGAACCAGGAATAGAGCTTACCTGTAGCAGAAACAGAGCTTGGCTATAGCAAAAACTAGGAACAGAGCATGGCTGTAGCAGGAACCAGGCTTTCAGAAACAAGACAAACAAGACACACAGGAACAAGGATTAAGGGCTAAGACTCACAGGAATAAAGCTAAGCCGGGAACAAGGCTTCAGGGACACAACACACAGGAACAAAGCCAAACAGGAACTGGATCCAAACAGGGAACACAAAGACAAGGCTAAGAGACCTCTTGCAAAGGGAAAGCATGAAAATCCCAAGGTGCATTATAAAGAACCTCACTGTTAATGTCACAACTTGGAATGAGACTTGAACACACTGAGGAACACAGCAGGGCACCAAAGCAAGGCTAAGATACAGGGACATCAGACACTCTGGAGTGAAGCTTGGATGCAGGAACATCAGAGTGAGGCTTGGATAATCTCCAGAATGAAGCTTGGATAATAGGGAAACAGGCAGCAGAGGCATCAAGACAGTCCGCAGAAGCCACAGAGCTTGACCACTGGGATAAGGTGAGTCCGGACGCGGGGGCACGGCCACAGCCATGACAACCATACTGCTTAACCACTAAGCACCCCTGCACTATCCAATTAGTGGAAGCTCAATCTGTGGGCGGAGCCTTGAAAGAGCTGGTATTTTACTGGTTAATGGCGATATTCACATTGCTAACTGGTTAAGGGAGCAGTTAAACTTAGGACAGTGAAAAGGCTGTCCTAACTTTAACTGTGGAGATAACCAGACACTAGTCTGAATATCATTTGGTGCCCTGTTATCTCTCAGAAGCAGCCAAGGGCACCTGGCACCCCCTTGCTCCCCAGATTGAAATCTCCACTTCCTCCCTCCCCCTGAACCAAGAATCAAGACCAGACCCCCCACCCCCACCCCACCCCAACCCCCTCTTTAGGCTCCTCAGTGCCTTGGTGGCCTAGAAATTTCACAGATGTCAGGAATAAAGTGAGCTCTTGTGCTGCTCCAAAGACCAGCCCAATGCTTCACCTGGAGTGACCACCGTTCCCCAGCAGTTGAGCCCCTGGGTTCGGGTGGCCAACAGGACTTAGGAAGTCGGGCGACGAAGAGGACTCAGGCTCAGACAGATGGAGGCGGCGAGGTCAGAGCTACGCTGAAGTCAGGTCCAGGCGATGGGTCCGGCGGCGATCCAGCAGTGGTCAGATCCAGGCAGTAGTCAGGTCAGGGAACGATCCGACAGAAGTCAGGTCCAGGCAGCGATCCAGCAGTGGTCAAGTCCAGGCAGTAGTCAGGTCAGGCAGCGATCCAGTAGTAGTCAGGTCCAGGCAGTGGTCAGGTTGGATAAACAGCAACAGGAACAACTCACCAGTCTTCAAAAAGGTAGTAGCTGAGGCAAAGATGTGAGAAGTTCCTGGTTTTAAAGTGAAGACATCTGACATCAAGATAGGCGCACCCAAACTGTAAGTACTCAGAAGGGATGAATTAAGGGTGTTGCAGGCGCGTGTGCCTGGCTCTGCACTTGGGGGCCCTTTTACAATGGTGCGCTAAAAAGTGGCTTGCAGTAGTATAGGTGTGGGTTTTGGGTACGCGCCGATCCATTTTTTAGCGTGCCTGTAAAAAAGGCCTTTTTAACATTTTTGTCGAAAATGGACTTGCGGCAAAATGAAAATTGTGTGTCCATTTTGGGTCTGAGACCTTACCACCAGCCATTGACCTAGCGGTAAAGACTCACGCGGTAACCAGGCGGCAATGACCTACACGCACCAAATGCCACTTGGCGCGCGTCCATTATGTGCGCCCGAAAATAAAAAAATATTTTCTGATGCGTGTACTGGACGCACGCCAAAAATGAAATTACCACAAGAGCCACGTGGTAGTCGAACGGTAAGTCCATTTTGGCGCACATTGAGCTCACATAGACGCTTACGTGGCTTAGTAAAAAGACCCCTTGGTGTTCCAGGTTCGTGACAAGAAGGGTCCTTTGGGCAGGAGAAATGCCCATATAGGAGGCTGGTAATTCTTGCCTTGAGGGGGAGGGAGAGGGGATTCTAATCATTAGCATTATCCCAATTCAATTATTGTAATGCCATATATGCTGGCTGTAAGGAGTACCTGTTGAAAAAACTCTAAACAGCCCAAAACACTGCAGCCAGATTCATATACAAAATCTCTAGTTTTGAAAGTGACTCCCCTTTATTAATCAAATGATACTGGCTTCCCATCAAAGCGAGAATCACCTTCAAATTATGTACCTTTTTCAAATCCTAAATGGCACAGCTCCAGACTATATAGTACCATTAATAAACTTACCTCAAAGAAACACTATCTCAGACTACACCTCCCAAATTGCAAAAACGTATTCTACAAAACTGTCCACTCTGCAGACTTCACTTACCTAGGAACCAAATGGTGGAACTCCTGACCACCCAAAATAAGAAATATACAGGAATATACTAGATTCCACAAAATCCTCAAATCGTTCCTATTCAAACAAACCCTCACAAAGAACAACCATATCTCAAACAATTATTACCTGAATTAGTTATTATTCTATTTAGCATCAACTTTGTTTTTGCTTCATGTACAATTTCTCACTCATAATAGATCTTCTAAATGTTAAACATCCATAGCTGTCCCAGTATGTTTATGATACTGTATTGTAAAATTGGATTCTTACAACAAATTACCTTCTTATGCATTATTCTTATTTACGTCTCCAGTACTGTTTATTGTAAGCCATATTGAACTCAAACTTGTTTGGGATAATGTTTTATCTGCTGTATGTTTGAACTGTAGAGTTTTTTTGTATAGTTTGATGTGTAAAGAAATAATTTTTATTGTTTTTTTATATTTTGTATGTGATTTCTTCCCCGTATAGACTTTTAAAGATATACCGGGTTCTAAATAAAGTTTTTATTATTTTATTATTATTATTATTATTATTAGTGTGGGATATAAATGACACAAATAAATAAATCAGGGGAAGCGAGGAGGCATCATCAGAGGTGGCCAGTGAACCTGGCTTGATTTATGTGGGTCCCAACCG
This sequence comes from Microcaecilia unicolor, assembly GCF_901765095.1. Lineage (NCBI taxonomy): Eukaryota > Metazoa > Chordata > Amphibia > Gymnophiona > Siphonopidae > Microcaecilia > Microcaecilia unicolor. The sequence continues at coordinate 89,186,029 of NC_044042.1, read as the reverse complement.
ACAGTCAGCCAGGACCTGTGTAATACCCGGTGGTTTGCATATCATGCATGAATTAGCCCCAGATATACAATGCCACTGCACAGACCAGTTTGTAACAGTGGTGCTCAGTGGTGATTCACCCCGGGTGGCTGTCAGCACAGGAATGCTACTGGTTCATAATTTAGGACTAAGACCCGTGACGCTGATTTTTTAAAAAAAGTTTCCCGGGAAATTACAGACCAGTAAGCTTGACGTGTCAGGTAAAATAGTGGAAACTATTATAAAGAATAAAATTATGGTTTCAGTCAAGGGAAGTCTTGTCTCACCAATTTGTTTCATTCCTTTGAAGACATGAATAAACATGTGGATCAAGGTGAACCAGTTGATGTAGTGTATCTAGATTTTCAGAAAGCTTTTGACAAACTTCCTCATGAGAGACTCCAGAGAATGACGAGTGAGGTGATTAAATTTTTAGATGACACAAAACTATTCAAAGTTGTTAAAAAACATGCGGACTGTAAAAAATTGCAGGAAGACTTTAGGAACTTGGAAGACTGGGCATCCAAATGGCAGATGAAATTTAATGTGGATAAGTGCAAAGAGATGCACATTGGGAAGAATAATCTGAATCATAGTTACCTGATGCTAGAGTCTACCTTGGGGGTCAGCAGCCAAGAGAAAGATTTAGGTGTCATTATAGACAATACACTGAATCTTCTGCCTAATGAGTAGAAGTGAAACAATTTTTTACACATTCAAAAAGTATAAAGACCAGGGGACACTCAATGAAGTTACATGGAAAAACGTTTAAAACAAATTGGAGGAAATATTTTTCACTCAAGAATAGTTTAAGCTCTAGAACTCTTTGTCAGAGGATGTAGTAACAGCGGTTTGATTTCTGGGTTTAAAAAAGCTTTGGACAAGTTCCTGGAAGAAAGTCCATAGTCAGCTATTTGAGACAGACATGGGGAAGCCACTGCTTGCCCTGGAATTGGTAGCATAGAATGATATTACTATTGGGTTTCTGCCAGGTACTTGTACCTGGATTGGCCACTGATGGAAATAGAATACTGGGCTAGATGGTCTGACCCAGTATGGCTGTTCTTATGTACATCAGCCACATAAATCCCAAGTTTTCTCCAACTGCAGGGGCTGGTCATCCAGGGCTATCATTTCTCTAATGAGTAATATCAGCAGTTTTCATGCTGCCTGTCTTTTGCTCTGGGACTATGATACAGAACACCATTTCATCTGCTCCATTGTGGCTGCCTTTAATGCCAGGGTGGAGGCTAATGCCTAGCCTTCTGTCTCACCAAGTAAAAGAGATTGAAGTCGGCCTTTTCCAGTGGTTTTACTGCTACTGTTGCTGCTATTGCTTTCACTACAGGACAGGCCTCCCAATCAAGTTCTTCTGACAAAAACATTAATAACGGGTGTCATTTATGCAAGTGAGGTGCATGCCAGTTTTTGAAAAATGGTCAATTTCCTTCTCTGTTGGATGGCGTTACACAGTACATGCATTCAAAAAAATGCTGATCCTTCACAATTGTAAAGTGCCTCCACACCTTGATGTTTAGCTTATCATAGCCCTAACTCATACCCCCAGCCCATCCAGCACACCCACACCTGTCCCCTGTAGATTACTACTCACTCTATCCCCACCCTCTCCCTTCCCCAATTCCCTGCTCTGACCCCCATCCTATCTCCCCCACTCTCCATTTCAATCTGAGTCTTATATTTCTCTCTCAATCACCAAGTGCTTATTCTTTCCTTGCTCTCTACAGTCCATGGCTTCCAATTCCTGAGTCCTCATTCTTCCTGTACTCTTCTACCCCCCCCGTTCTTAAGTCCCATCCTTCCTCTGCTTTCCACGTCTTAGTCCCTGAGTCACACTCTTCTTTTTGTTATCCCCCCCCCCCCCATCCTGTAGTCCTCAGGGTCAATCCTAGGGTATTTGGCACCCTAAGAGAACCTTTGGCTGTGTGCTCCCCCAAAGGGCAGCTTAAAGCCCTTCCCCATGTCCAGCACCTCCCCTTCTCTTCCCTACCTTTCCATAGTTCAGCATCTCCCCTTTCCAGTGTGTCTCGCCCCCCCCCCCCCCCAATGTCTAGCATTTTTCTCCTTCCCTAATCTTCCCTTCCCCAGGTATCCAGCATCTCCCCTTTCCCTACTTTTCCCTCCACAACCTCACGGAATCTGTTATTTCTCTCCTTCTCTGTCTCCTCTCCCTGAGATGTCTAGCATCTCTCTTCTTTCCTACCTTCCCCACGTTTCCCTCTCTCCCCCTCCCCCATGGTGTCCAACATTTGCTCCTTCCCTATCTCCCTTTTCTGAGGTGTCTCCATTCCTCTTCCCCTTCTCCCTCCTTACTCCTCTCAAGCTGTTCAGCATACTCCCTCCCTTCCCCACCCCATCCAGGACCGCAGTGGCACCAGCGCTGATGTGGCAGTCAGCATATCTACAGAAGACTTAAAACAGTTATGCACCAAACTTTAGGCCATATCTATGGCTGGTGTAAATACTGGTGCCTAAAAGCAGCAGTTGGGTGCATAAATTCATCTATTCTATAACGTGCATGCAGGAATAGTCAGAATGTCCCCAACACACCGATGTTAACACTCCCTTTTACAGTTGCGCTATAGAACTTGAGCACTCAGAATAGGGACACAACTGCTAATTAGTGCCAATTAGTGATTGCCAATCCCAATTATTGGTACCTATCTCTATTTAAGTGCCAATGTAGCACCAATGAGCTAATTATGTCACGTGCGTAACTGACCCTATTCTGTAATTGGGTGTGCAATTCCGCACATCACGATCTTTGCGATCAAAGCATCAGCATATAATGATTCCTGCATTACAGCATGTATGCCTGGAACTCACTAGGATGGGTACTTTTTCCATCAGTGGCACTATTAAATGTATTTATTTATTGCATTTGTACCCCACATTTTCCCACCTATTTGCAGGCTCAATGTGGCTTACATAGTACCGTCAAAGGCGTTTGCCCAGTCGATGGATAGCAAATACAAAGTTGTATAGTGATCTATGAGGTATAAGTGGAGGGTCGGAATGGATGAAGATTGCGTGTTGTCCTGTTCGATCATAATCATGCTGTGTTGGTAGGTGAAGAGGGTTACGTGGGGTCGTTGGGGTAAGCCTTTTTGAAGAGGTTGGTTTTTAGTGATTTCCTGAAGTTCAAGTGGTCGTGGATTTTTTTCACAGGTTTTGGGAGCCCATTCCATAGTTGTGCACTTATGTAGGAGAAGCCGGCTGCGTGAGTTGTTTTGTATATCAGTCCTTTGCAATTTGGGTAGCGTAGGTTTAGGTACATTTGATTTACTGCATAATTGTCCTTTAGATTGTAAGCTCCTTTGAGCACAATAACATAGTAGATGACGGCAGAAAAAGACCTGCACAGTCCATCTAGCAGGCACTGTCCTTCCTTGTTTAAAATTGTACAGCGCTGCGTAACCCTAGTAGCGCTTTAGAAATGTTAAGTAGTAGTAGTAGTAGGTAGGATCTTGATGATCTGACTTTGTTTCTTATTAGTAAGTCTATGAAGTCTGTCATGTATTCTGAGACTATGCCGTATATGATTTTGTGGACTAAGGTGCAGATTTTGAAGATGATCCGTTGTTTGACTGGGAGCCAATGCAACTTTTCTCAGAGGGGTTTGGCACTTTCGAAGTGTGTTTTGCTGAATATCAGCCTGGCTGCTGTATTTTGGGCGGTCTGGAGTTTTTTAATGAGTTGTTCTTTGCAGCCTGCGTAGATTCCGTTGCAATAATCTGCATGGCTTAGGACCATTGATTGTATTAGGTATCGAAAAGTTGCTCTTGAGAAGAAAGGTTTTAATCGTTTGAGCTTCCACGTTGAATAGAACATTTTCTTTGTTTCAGAGTTTACTTGGCTCTCGAGGGTAAGATTGCGATCGAGTGTGACACCGAGTATTTTCAAACTGTCTGAGGTAGGGAGGGTATGTCCTGGAGTATTTATGGTTGTGGGTTTGTATTTGTTATATGGAGAGGAGAGGATGAGGCAATGTGTTTTTTCGATGTTCAGTTTCAGTTGGAATGAGTTTGCCCAGGAGTCCATGATGTTCAGACTATCCTTGATTTTGTCGGTTATTTCTGTCAGATCATGTCTGAAGGGGATGTATATTGTAACATCATCTGCATAAATGAATGGGTTAAGGCCTCGGTTGGATAAGGACTGTGCCAGTGGAATCATCATCATATTGAAGAGTATTGGTGATAATGGTGATTCTTGAGGTACTCCGCAGACTGCTTTCCATGGTGGTGATATGTTTGACTTTGATTTTACTTGATAAGTTCTGATGGTTAGAAAGCCTTTGATCCAGTTAAGTACATTTCCTTCAATCCCGAAGTGGATAAAATAAAACAGTCTTCCACTGTGGCTCAAATGTGAGACCTGTGAGCCACCATTTCGAAAGCACCTAGTAACTTTCTTTTGTTTAAGCTTTTGATTGTACTGTTTAAGTGAATATTTCTGTTATGTCTTGATTTTTATTGTTTTTGCATTTTTGTTCATTGTATTTTTTATTAATGTTTTTATTGTAATCTACCCTGGGTAAGGGTTGACTAAAAATAATACATTTAATCTAATCTAACTTTAGACACCATTTATAGAATTTGGGGGCTAATATCCTGCTTATTTCGAAGGAGAAGGCCGCCCATCTTTCGACACAAATCGGGCCAAACCCAGCCAAATCGGTATACTCGAAAGCCGATTTTGGCCGGCTTCAACTACTTTCCATCGCAGGGCCGGCCAAAGTTAAAGGGGGCGTGTCGGCAAGGTACTGAAGGAGGGACAGGGGCGTGGTTACAAGATGGCCGGCTTCGGCCGATAATGGAAAAAAGAAGGCCGGCTCTGACGAGCACTTGGCCAGCTTTACTTGGTCCAATTATTTTTAGGACCAAGCCTCAAAAAAGTGCCCCAACTGACCAGATGACCACCGGAGGAAATCAGGGATCACCTCCCCTTACTCCCCCAGTGGTCACCAACCCCCTCCCACCAAAAAAAACAAAATAATAAACATTTTTGTGCCAGCCTCTATGCCAGCCTCAAATGTCATACCCAGCTTCATCACAGCACTATGCAGGTCCCTAGAGCAGTTTTTAGTGGGTACTGCAGTGCACTTCAGGTAGGCGGACCCAGGCCCATTCCCCCCTACCTGTTACACTTGTGGTGGTAAATGGGAGCCCTCCGAAACCCACTATACCCACATCTAGGTGCCCCCCGTTACCCTTTAAGGGGTTATGGTAGTGTTGTACAGTTGTGTGTAGTGGTTTTGGGGGGCTCAGCACCCAAGGTAAGGGAGTTATGCACCTGGGATCAATTTGTGTAGTCCACTGCAGTGCCCACTAGGATGCACGGTTGGTGTCCTGGCATGTGAGGGGGACCACTGAACTATAAATGCTGCTCCTCCCATGACCAAAGGGCTTGGTTTTGGCCGGGTTTGAGATGGCCGCCATTAGTTTCCATTATTGGCAAAAAACAATGGCGGCCATCTCTAACGCCGGCGATCTCTACGGGCGGCCCAAATGTTGAGATTTGGCCAGCCCCGACTGTATTATCGAAACGAAAGATGGCCGGCCATCTTGTTTCGATAATGCGGTCGGGTATGCCGCTTCCCGGGGCCGGCCTTAGAGATGGCCGCCCATATAGATGGCCGGCCCCGTTCGATTATGCCCCTCCACATGAACTACGCAAGGCTCTATTGGCCAATATTCAGTGCAAGTTAACTGGCTGGGAACAGCCGTTGACTGGTTGGTAGCTAACCAGTCATTTTCAGTGGCACTTAACTGGTTATTTTTACTGAAAATGATCGGTTAGTGCCGAAGTGCAAGTCGCCTATGTCGGGGCATTCCCTGAGCATTTCATGGCGAAGTCCGGTTAGCTCCCAACTTTCAGAGCTAACTGATCACTGTTAGCGCATAAATAAGACCACATAAATAGCTGTCCTATTTTTATGCACTAACGCATGGCCGGTTAGCTCTGAATATCAAGTTAACTGGGCATATGTTAGCCAGCCTAAAAAAAAAAAGGATATTCATTTTTGGTGGCCAGATATGGCCCGATATTGAATATCCAGGATTAAAGCCAGCAGCAGACACGAACAGCGCTGCTCACCACCAGCTGAATATCAGGAGGACAGTCTGCAGTTCAAAGGATGTTTCAAGCCTGCTGACGGCCAAAGGTGGGAGGAGGCATTCATGATTGGAGATAGAAGCCAAATCTAGAGCTACAGCCAAGGTGGCAATCTGAAATTCCATATCATCATGCTGATCAATCCATAGACTGGTGGGTTGTGTCCATCTACCAGCAGGTGGAGATAGAGAGCAATCCTTTTGCCCTCCCTATATGTGGTCATGTGCTGCCGGAAACTCCCCAGTATGTTCTCTATCTCAGCAGGTGGTGGTCACACACAGCAGCAGCTCTGGCTAGGTCTCCAAGCCTAATTTTTAGGTTTTGTTGAGTACCTGGGGTTGAGGGCTCTTCTTGAGCAAGTGCAAACCTGGTGGTGCCAGGTCCCTCCTTTTCTCCCCTCTCCCGCTGGCTCCGTTAAAAAAAAAAAAAAAAATTTTGGACGTCTTTAAGGGTGTTTATTTCAACGTTTATTGCAGCTGCTCACTGGGGCACCAGTTCGTTACAGCTCGGAGCGAGAAGCAGGTAATTTTACCTTTTTATAGCGGGCAGGGGGTTCCCCGTTCGGTCTCCACGTGGCTTATGGCGTCGGAGGGCGAGGGCGCGAGGATTCGCTCCCCGGACCGCGTGGGTGCGGGGATTTCAAAACCTGAATCGCCTTTGTTAAGCATCAGTTTGGAGGCCGGTCAGTGTCCCGGTTCTTCCTCCGGTGCGGCGGTTTTTCCCGCCATAAGCGCCCATCCCCCGCTGCTCGCCCACTCCATGTTGGCCGGCCACTCTGCTCGGACGGCTTCTTCTTGGGCCGCCCTCGAGCTGGGAGACGTTAATACTATGGTCGCTCTTGATTCGGGCAATGGTAAGAAAGCGGCCAAAGTTAAGCGCCGTTCTTCCCGCGCGGCTCCTTCTCGGAGTTTCGTGCTGGACGCCATTTTGGATGCGCAGCACGTTTCTCCCCCGCTCTTGTGAGCGCCGGTTGAGGGTGCGGCTAGGGCCGTGGCCCAAGCTGCAGAAGTGCACTGTTCGGGGGGTTTCTCCTCTGAGTTCATTTTGCTGCTGCATCAGGCTTTTCTTATGCAACACGCTGCCCCTGCCCCCCTGTCTGATAAAAGGGTTGAGGCCTCCGGAAGCAAACGCCCTCGGGTGGATTTCCAGGCCCTAGAGGACTCTGTCTCCTCTGATGTAGATGAGGGCAGCGTATCTGAGTTCTCCCAACGGTCCTTTGGGGATTCCTTGGAGGAGACGGATTCCCGCTCGGATGGAGCGGATGACCCCTCTGCAGCGCGGATCTTTCGCTCAGAGGATTTGCCCAACCTGTTAGTGCAGGCCATGAGCATTTTGAAGATTTCCTCTCCAGAGGACGTCTCTCCCTCAGCCTCTGTTGGCTCCGCCATTATGCTGGGGACGAAGCGCCCGCCTAGAACCTTCCACGTGCATGAGGCCATGCGCACCTTGATTTCGGCTCAATGGGATGTCCCAGAAAGCGAGCCTCAAAGTGGCTAGGGCTATGTCCCCGCCTCTATCCTCTGCCTGAAGGTGACGGGAGGCCTTTCTTTGGCCTACCGTGGATTCTTTAATCACTGCGGTGACTAAGAAAACGGCGTTGCCGGTGGAAGGTGGCACGGCCCTAAAGGACGCCCAAGACAGAAGATTGGAGGCGACCTTAAGGTCGTCCTTCGAGGCGGCTGCTTTAAGTTTGCAGGCCTCAGTTTGCGGCTCCTATGTGGCCAGGGCGTGCCTGGCGATTGTGCAGCGGGCTTCCCCCTAGGATCCTTCCTTGAGGGCTGATTGGCCGGCCTGGAATCGGGCTTGGCTTATTTGGCAGGACTTGCTGTATGATGTCTTGAGAGCCTCAGCTAAAGGTATGGCTCAGACAGTCTCTGCGCGGCGGTGGCTTTGGCTGAAGCATTGGTCTGCGGACCACGCCTCTAAGTCTCGCCTGGCTAAGTTGCCTTTTAAAGGCAAGCTGCTTTTTGGGGTCGAGCTGGACAAAATTGTGACCGATCTCGGCACGTCTAAGGGCAAGAGGTTACCAGAGGTCAGGGCTCGGGCCAGTGCTCGCCCCGGTAACTCCAAAGGACGGTTTCAGGAAGCCCGTCAGTATCGCCCGGGCAAGTCGGGCTCCTCTGCCCCTCTTCCTTCAAGAGGAACTTCTCCCCAAGCAGCATTCCTTTCGCAGAGACCACCGTCCCGGAGGTGCTTCCTCCAGTCCTCCCCCAGGGTCTCGTACCCAATGACGGGGCCCTGGTCCATGGCCCAGTGCAGATTGGAGGACGCCTGTCCTCGTTTCTGGGCGAGTGGACCAGGGTAACTTCAGACGCTTGGGTGCTGGAAGTCATCAGAGACGGCTACAAGCTAGAGTTCTGCCGACCCTTAAAGACGGGTTTGTACACTCTCCCTGCAAGTCTCCGGTCAAAGCTGTGGCAGTGCAGCAGACTTTGGACAATCTGATCCACCTGGTGCGGTCGTTCCGGTGCCAGAAGATCAGCTTGGCAAGGGACGTTACTCCATTTACTTTATGGTACCAAAGAAAGGAGGTTCTGTACGGCCTATCCTCAACCTCAAAGGGGTCAATCGAGCCTTGAAAGTTCGGCACTTCCGAATGGAGGCTCTCCGCTCTGTTATAGCAGCAGTGAAGGCAGGGGAGTTCCTGGCATCCTTGGACATCAAGGAAGCTTACCTGCATATTCCCATCTGGCCTCCTCATCAACGCTTTCTGCGTTTTGCCAAGTCCTGGGCCGGACACTTCCAGTTCAGAAGCCCTCCCGTTCGGGTTGGCTACTGCTCCGCGGACTTTCTCCAAAGTAATGGTGGTCATCGCGGCCTTCCTACGAAGGAAGGAGTACAAGTCCATCTTATCTGGACGACTGGTTGATCCGAGCCCCTCTTATGCAGAGTGCGGCAGAGCTGTAGACCGGTGATTGCTCTTCTGAGCTCCCTGGGGTGGATCATCAACTGGGGAGAAAAGCCAGCTGCGCCCGACTCAGTCCCTGGAATATCTGGGAGTTCATTTCGACACCCAAGTGGGCAGAGTGTTCCTGTCGGACAATCGAATTGTCAAGCTTCAGGCTCAGGTGGACCAGTTCCTAGTAGCCTCTCCTCTTCGGGCTTGGGACTATGTGCAGCTGTTGGGCTCTATGACGGCCACGATGGAAGTAGTGCCCTGGGCCAGGGCTCATATGAGACCACTACAACTCTCTCTGCTGCAGCGCTGGACTCCAGTGTCGGAGGATTACGCTGTGCGCCTTCCCTTGGCCCTAGCAGTGCGCAAGGCGCTGAGCTGGTGGCTGAGGACAGACAAGTTGTCCGCAGGGATGCCTCTTTTGACCCCGGAGTGGGTTGTCGTCACGATGGACGCCTCTTTGTCGGGCTGGGGAGCCCATTGCTTGGGAAGGACAGCGCAGGGGCTCTGGTCTCCTGCAGAGGCAAAGTGGTCTATCAACCTCCTGGAACTCAGAGCCATTCGGTTGGCGCTTTTGGAGTTTCTCCCGGTACTGGCGTTGAAGCCAGTACGGGTCCTGTCGGACAATGCCACGGCTGTGGCCTATGTCAATCGCCAGGGAGGTACCAAGAGCGCCCCTCTAGCCAAGGAGGCCATGAATCTATGCCAGTGGGCGGAAGCGAACCTGGAACAGCTGTCGGCGGCCCACATTGCTGGAGTCATGAATGTCAAGGCGGACTTTCTCAGTCGCCATACCTTGGATTCCGGAGAGTGGCAGCTATCGGCTCAGGCGTTCTTGGACATCACGAAGCGCTGGGGCCAGCCGAGCCTAGACCTGATGGCGTCATCGGCCAATTGCCAAGTGCCGCGCTTTTTCAGCAGAGGACGGGACCCTCGATCTCTGGGAGTAGATGCTCTTCTCCAACAGTGGCCAACACAGGAGCTTCTCTATGTGTTCCCGCCCTGGCCCATGATGGGCAGGGTACTAGACCGGGTGGCAACGCATCCGGGCCGGGTAATCCTGGTGGCTCCGGACTGGCCCAGACGTCCATGGTATGCGGACTTGATCAGGCTCTCAGTGGATGGACCTCTGCGACTGCCAGCGGAGCAGGGGCTGTTGCATCAGGGTCCCGTGGTGATGGAGGATCCCTCCCCCTTTGGTCTTACGGCCTGGCTATTGAGCGGCAGCGTCTGAGGAAGAAAGGCTTCTCAGACAAGGTCATCGCCACTATGCTGAGAGCGAGGAAGCACTCTACTTCTACTGCTACGCCAGGGTTTGGCATACCTTTGCATCGTGGGTGAGGCAGGCTCCCTTTCTCCCTTCACTGCTCCAATTTCTTCAGTGTTGGCGTTCCTGCAAGAAGGTCTGGAGAAAGGCCTGTCGCTCAGTTCCCTTAAAGTCCAGGTAGCGGCTCTGGCTTGCTTCAGGGGCCGCCTGAAGGGTGCTTCCCTGGCTTCGCAGCCAGATGTGGTGCGCTTTCTCAAGGGAGTTAATCACCTGCGCCCTCCTCTGCACTCAGTGGTACCTGCGTGGAATCTCAATCTAGTGCTAAGAGCCTTGCAGAAGCCGCCTTTTGAACCCTTGTCGAGGGCATCTCTGAAAGACCTGACGTTGAAAGCAGTCTTTTTGGTGGCTATCACTTCAGCCAGAAGAGTTTCCGAGCTCCAGGCGCTATCATGTCGAGAGCCCTTTCTGCAGTTCACTGAGGCAGGAGTGTCTATTCGCACAGTGCCTTCCTTCCTGCCCAAGATTGTTTCTCGCTTCCATGTGAATCAGCAGCTCTGTCTCCCATCCTTTCGTAGGGAGGACTACCCAGAGGAGTACTCTGCTCTCAAATATCTAGATGTGAGACGAGTCATCATCAGATACTTGGAAGTGACCAATGATTTCCGGAAGTCGGGATCATCTGTTTGTCCTGTTTGCAGGTCCTCATAAGGGTCTGCAGGCTGCTAAGCCTACAGTGGCAAGATGGGTCAAGGAAGCTATTGCAGCGGCTTATGTGGCCGCGGGGAAGGTGCCGCCTATCCGGCTGAAGGCTCACTCCACTAGAGCTCAGGCGGCCTCGATGGCGGAGGCCGGGTCCGTCTCCTTGGAAGAGATTTGCAAGGCGGCGACTTGGGCATCGGCTCATACCTTCTCCAGGCATTACCGCTTGACTGTGGCTGCTCGGGCGGAGGCCCGGTTTGGAGCTTCAGTGTTGCGGTCAGGGATTTCTATGTCCCACCCTGGGTGAGTACTGCTTCGGTACATCCCACCAGTCTATGGATTGATCAGCATGATGATATGGAAGGTAAAATTATGTATCATACCTGATAATTTCTTTCCATTAATCATAGCTGATCATCCATAGCCCCTCCCAGATATCTGTACTGTTTTTATTCTGGTTGCATTTCAGGTTCAAGTTTAGTCTTCAGTTCCTGTTCAGGAGGACTTCGTGTTCAAGTTTTTTCAATTGGATTCTTCAGGAGTTGAGACGATTTTGTGTTACAGTGAGCTGCTGCATTCCTCTCCCCTCCGTTTTACGGGGCTGGATTGAGACCTAAATTCTGCCGGCGCTCCCTCCTGCTTCGTGCGGCTGTAGGGCAGCTTTGTACCCCTCCCGCTTCGACGGTGTTAGGGTCAGTCAGCTCCTCCCGCGGTTGCGGTTGCAGGATAAGCCAGATCCCCCCGCATCGGCGGGTGTGGTGTCCCTCCCCCGCTCCGCGGGGATGAGCTGGACGGATTCCCCTCCCCCACTTGTGTGGGGATGAGCTGGGTTAATTCCCCTCCCCCGTTTCGGTGGTGGTGAGCTGGGCAGAGTGTCCCTTTGTGGGTGTAATTCTCTAAGTGCTGAGTCCTGCGGATGGAGCTTTGATATCGACATACTGAGGGAGTTTACCGGCAGCACATGACCACATATAGGGAGGCAAAAGGATTGCTCTCTATCTCCACCTGCTGGTAGATGGACACAACCCACCAGTCTATGGATTGATCAGCTATGATTAATGGTATGATACATATGATACATAATTTACCTTTGGGGAGGAGGCACTTGCCACCTCTTGCCTCCTCAGTAACGTGTATGGGCTGGTGATAACTGTACTTGCTTTAGATTGATTTACACATACTAACCTCCCAGATTTTGCTGTGCTTTTCATACAGAGTTTCTCAGCATGCTGTCATGATGTGTCATGCTCATGATACATGACTTTTTGAAGGTCTAGTTCCTCTGTTTTCCTTGTGTTGAACTTTGTTTAAAAAAAAGTGGGATATTTTTCTGGCAGAAGTATAATACTTATGGCTGGATTTGAGTTGGCTTATAGCTTGCTGAATCAACATTAATTAATATTAAATATATCATGCACAGTCTAACCCCTTGCTTTATCTAAGCTCTCATGATATTTATCTCTATTAGTGTAAATTTTTTCACAGACTATCCATTTAGGGCTTGTACTTCTCTCTGATTGCCGAGGTTGAACTTGAGCTCAGTGGCTGTGGTTTGAGAAGACAAAACAGGCTTAGGCTCTGCTTGTGGGGGGGGGGAGGGAGTTATCAAAGTGCAGTTAAAGGTGGGCTTTCGTCACACTTTCATTTACCCCTGCAGTCATCATCCTGCAGTATCTCAGTATCACAGGTTCAAGCTTCAAGTCTGTTATTCATTTAATTATATTGCCATTGGTATAGTGATCTTGGTGTTTTACACATGTTAAAATTGATAAAAAGTAGAAGTAGAAAGTTTTGATTTCCGTATGTTCACAGGCAGTCCACATCATCTGAAGCCAGAGATCAAGCATGAAAAGACAGCAACATCAGTGGTGGTAACACTGAGTAATAAAATATGTTTTTAACCCAGAATTAAAATTGAAATGACTGCCGAGACTTCCAGCGGTTGCCTAAGGCAGCCACTGGAAGTCTCAGCAGCCATTTTAAAGAAGATGTAGCAGCAAGAGAGTCAGTGGCAGAGGGCAGCAAAGACTGAGGATCTTTCTTGCCCCAAAAAATCCACTAGACCACCAGGGTGGCTTGAGGTATGTGCCAGGAGGGCACCCTGCGGCTCAGGGAGGAAGTCTGGAATATGTGTGTGTGTGTGGGGGGAGGAGGTTCTGGAATATGTGGGAAGGAGGGAGGGAGGGTACTGTAAAAAAAATAAATAATAAAAAGGTTGTTTCCCCTGCCTTGCGCAGCCGGATCCTTGTGGACTGAAAACAAAGCAAGCAAACCTATGAGCTGCTGCATCCACATTGTTTGTGGAATTTTTATTTAATCTCACTTAGATTTTCAAACATGCCGGCTTGTGCATACGGATTGTACAAAGAGGAAGTATAATAACAGAATAATGTTTTATAGGTAAATCGTAATCAGTGTGTGTCATTTGGAGGGGCTGGTTAAAGGGACACCCTAATACTGTTACATCGTGCGGAGATTTTTTTTTTTCTCCTGGTAAAGGGCCACTAAACAGACATCATGTTATAAGAATCAGTGCTGCTCAACATTGAGTTTCTGTCTATCTATTTATTTACTTATTTATATCCCACATTAAACATGAATTTGGTTGAAAACCTGGGAGCATTTAAAATCTTTTTTTCCCCAAGGGGGGGCCTAGCAAGAGGGGGGCATAATTTGGGTGGGGACCTTTGAGTTAGGGGGGATTTGCTTAGGTAATTGGTATTATAAGGTTGCTGGCCCCTTTATGATTCACTAAGATTGATCTAGACAAATCCTTAACAATTACTGTGTCGTGTTCTATATTCTTATTTTAAGATGTCTCATTACTGTTGTATTCTTTTTTGTTTTAAGGAGGTAAAGCCTCGCGTGTCGTGATATGCCACCGCTCCTTGCAGTTACACTGTCAGATGTTAGCGGGGTATTCCATTGGCATCACTGGCATAAAAACCTCCAATTTGCTACTACCATACATATGCCTCTTAATATAATCTTCTAGATTGAGTTTTAGTGCACACGCTTAGACTTATCTTAATAGTCTGCAGGTCCGCTGCTGCCCACGGCCAACTGCGGCCAGAGTTTCGGGTCCTTCATCAGGGTCCGTGGTTGCGTGACCGCTTTCTTTATGGATGTCCTAGATTGCAAACAGAGCATAGATAGATATATCACGACTCAGTCTGTCAATGCTTCACATAACCAGTCTTTCTTAACAGACGTAACCTCACTTCTCAGCTCCTGTCGTTCTTAATTATATCCGGAGCCTAACAAGATGGCGCCCCTCTTTTATAATGATGTCATACGCCATTCATTGTCCCAGCCAATAGGCTCGCCTTACTCCCTTACTCTTAGTGTGTAACTGTATCCTTACATATTGCTCAAACAAAGATTTAGAATAACCCTTTATGATTCAACCTGAGAACATCAGACAGCAACTTTGTGAATCAGTGTTCCCAAGACAATAAAATAATTTCAGCTTTATTGCTACCTGCAGTGTTTATTACAAGTTGCGTTACAGAATTTACATAGTAATTAATTGCTTTACATGCATGTGAAGCCCTCGGTGCCTTAGTTATTGCTGCATTATGGTAATTTAAGTCACATTAGCACCCTTTACCATACATTTAGGGGACAAATAATGTGACCTAAAGCCCTAACATAGCTTGATAACCTCCCCCACCCCTCCCCCAAGCAATTTTTCTTGTCTTATCTTGGGGAACATATTACCTGCTTAATCCCTTAATAAGGTTCAAAGTGGGGTAAAAAAAAATTCTGGTATAGTAGCAGGGAATTACAATCTAATATAACCATCACTAAAACAAAGAGAAAAACCTATTACAAACATTTTGGAAATAAATATGATTTTGCCAACTTCTGAAAATAAAATAACACATAGAAGAACGAATGTCATTAGGCAAGTTGTTCCAAAGTTTCGCTGATAAATATGTAAATGAATTTGTACTGACAATTTATATAATTAACATTTTTAACAGAGGGAAATCCAAAAGCAGATAATTACACTTATGACTTTCTATAAATAAACAAGTCCAATAGGCAACACAAACAAAGCACAAAGGGCCTTCAAGGTTGAATAACGTAGCACTTTAATGGAAGGTGACCCGACACGGGCTGTGTTTCCGGTGCTCAGATCTACAGAACCCGCTACTATGTGCTAAAGTCTTTGTGACAACCAAAACGGTGTGCTTACCGCAACGCAGTCTATTTGCTCATTGGCATGCGAGACATCTACTCCTTGACCCATGAGACAGGCACTCTGAGCGCCGAAACACGGCCCGCGTCGGGTCACCTTCCATTAAAGTTGCTACATTATTCCAACCTTGATGGCCCTTTTGTGCTTTGTTTTTTTTTTTTTGTTTTTTTTTTTATTATCCATCAATTTAATTTACACGCTTAACATGCAATTGAAATACATTGCATAACTTGAATAATAAGATAAGAACAAATTAACTATAAATATCAAGAATTACGGGCTCACCACATTAGCCCTAGAAAAAACAAGTTATACAATTAATTATACCACAACTAAGCAGTAAACGGGGGGAGTGATTTAGATAATAGGAGATCTCAAAAGAGGAAAACAAGAAACTTTGCATATATGGCCTGGCCTATATATTCCCTTTATATCTTTTATAATCAGATGATATCACTTACTCTATAGGTTTAATGGACAATTTTTCATTTCTAGAATGCTTTAAGATGTTCTGGCTCAAAAAAGGTATACTTAACACCCATATATTTAATCAGACATTTGCAAGGAGTATGCAAGTAAATATGTTGCTCCCAACGCTCGGGTCTCCTCTCCTAAACAACAAAAAAATTTTCTCCTATCTTGGGTTGTTTTGCAAACATCAGGATATACCCATACTCTCTGACCACAAAAGGTTTTCATAGCATTTTTAAAGTATAACTTCAAACTGAATTCAAGTCCTGTTCAAAAATAAATGATATCAATAAAGTCTTCGTTGATCTATTTCAGAAGAGATGTTTCTAGGATTAATGATACATCCAGCTGGTCATGAGAGTCCGAAGGCAGATTTTTCAAATTGCTTTTTTTTTTCGCTATCCCGCAGATCAGCTGAAATAAACCCAACAAATTAATCAAAGCAGTGGCATAGATACAGGGGGACTCTCCAACAATGGTGGCTAGCTAAGCTGTCGGCTGACCCTCAAACCTTTAAGACAAAGCTCTCTCAAGCTCCCAGTGGCAGCTGAGTGCTCCCTCTCTCCCTTCCTTCCTTCCTTCGGGTCCAGCGGCTACATCTCTTTCTCCTCCCTCTTCCTACAGCAGTGAGCCATGGTGCGGCCAGCGCTGAAGAAGGCAGCTGCTTTCGCTGCCCCAGTCTGACTCGCTGCTTCATCCCACCTTTTCAACTTCCTGTGAGTGGGACTAAGCAGCGAGATGGACCAGGGCAGCCAGGCAGCTGTCTTCAGTGCTACCTTGCTAGCTTGTGCAGCATACGGATGTAAACAGAGGAAGTATAATAATGGAATAACTTTTTAATAGGTAGAGTAGTAATTAGTTATGAATTGTAATCAGTGTGTCATTTGGAGGGGTTGGTTGTAGGGACACTCTAGCATGTGTTGTACTCGTAGAAAGATTTTTTTTCACTTGGTAAAGGACCACTAGAACAGACACCGTGTTTTGAGAATCAGATGCTCACCATTCAGAGTTTCTATCTATTTATTTACTTATTTATGACATTTATATCCCACATTAAACATGAATTAGGTGAAACCTGGGAGCATTTAGAATCTTTTTTTCCTGTGCCTAGATCAAAAGAGAAAGATGGTTTGTGGACTTTTCTCCTTTTGTTTTGTGGAATGCAGTAGTATGTTAAAAAATGCACTTAATATTATTTATTACTACTATTTATAAGAGAGATAATTGAATATTGAGGGCAGAGCTACCTTCATGCGAAGTCCAGAGTCAGTCTAAATGTGCCAACATTTCCAGTTCTGTGGTATATATTTATTTCATCTTCAAGTTTGGTTGTAAAGGCTTTATTTTTTTTTTTTTTGGGGGGGGGGAGGGGTTAATCTTTGTCTCCTGGCTGTGAATAATGATGGCTAAGGAAAAACAGGAGTAGAAGAACTGGAGCTGAATGACATGTATGTTTTCCAGAAGGTGATGCATAGCTTGATGGGATGTCGTTTTTGTAAGACCAGAGTAAATCATTTCTTAGCTTACTGGGTGTGAAGTGACTGTTAAATTTATTTGCATGTTTAATTGCCTTTTTGATGTGCTGACATCATGAAATTTGAAATGTTGAGGTTCGAAGGCTCCAAAACGTCCAGGACTAAAACATAGACGTTTTGAGCTAGACCTGTTTTTATTACAAATAAGGCACAAAAAGGTTGCCCCAAATGACCACCTGGAGGGAATCAGGGATGACCTCCCCTTACTCCCCCGTGGTCACTAACCCCACTCCCACCCCCAAAAAGTGTGTTGAAGAACATTACTTGCCAGCCTCTATGCCAGCTTCAGGATGTCATACTCGGGTCCATTACAGCAGCATGCAGGTCCCTGGAGCAGTTTAGTAGTAGGTGCAGTGCACTTCAGACAGGTGGACCCAGGTCCATACCCCCACTACCTGTTCACTTGTGGAGGAAACTGTGAAGCCTCCAAAACTCACCAGAAACCCACTGTACCCACATATAGGTGCCCCCTTCACCCATAAGGGCTATGGTAGTGGTGTACAGTTGGGGGTAGTGGGTTTTGGGGTGCTCAGCACACAAGGTAAGGGAGAAAAGGTCAGATGTGTACCTGGGAGCATTTTATGAAGTCCACTGCAGTGCCCCCTAGGGTGCCCTATTGCTGTCCTGAGATGTAAGGGGGACCAGTCTACTGAAAATGCTGGCTCCTTCTATGTCCCAATGGCTTGATTTGGACGTTTTACACCTGGATGTTTTTTGTTTTGTTTTTTTAAATGGCTGAAAAACAAAGACGTTCAAATCACAAAACATCCAAATCACAGAACGTCCATAGTATTTTCGAACACAAAAGATAGATGTCCATCTTTTTTGAAAATTACCTTCTTTCCTGTTCGGAATTTGGACGTCTTTGTAAAACGTCCAAATTCTGATTTAGACGTTTCTTTCAAAAATGCCCCTCCTCGTCAAAAGCTGCAATGATGTCAGACTGCAAAAGAACCATCTTACTGCCCTTACACAATACTTTCCACAATTCAGATGTCAAAACCAATAACAAAGTTTCAGTACTGTGGAAACTGTGGAAACTGTGAAAACCATGCTGAGAACTGTGCAACAATTCCAGCTGTTTAAATACTCCGATAACTGGAATTCTACCACAAATTCCAACAGTTTTTCAAGAATTGGTATGTTGCGACAGGCCCTAACATTGAAACCTGCGATAAATCTGCATCAGCCTTCTTGGGACTGGGAGTAAGGACAATCTTACCAATGGATTGGGAGAACCATCCTAACCTTAGCATTGAACTCACTCACTTCGGGCTCATTTTCAAAGCACTTAGCCTTCCAAAGTTCCATAGGTTTCTATGGAACTTGGAAGGCTAAGTGCTTTGAAAATATGCCTATTTGTAACTTGGTGCACGTAAAGGGGCATGGCCATGGGCACGGTTTGGGCATTTCTAAAATCTATATGCATTGTTATAGAATACACCTGCTTTGTGCCTAATTTATGCCAAGTTAAACATGGCGTAAATGGCTATGACTTAATTTGGTCGCTTGGAGAGGCGCTCGGTGTAATTCTATATACTGCATGGAAATTTAAGCCTATTCTATAAAATAAGGTGTACTTTACAGAATACGCCTAGAAGTATTCTTTTTTGCATGCAGAATTTTCAGGCGCCATAAATAGAATCTAGCCTTATGCATGGATCTGCCCTATATTCTATAACATGTGTGCCTAGGGGGGCATAGCCATGGGAGGGGAGTTTTCAGAAATTAGGTGCAATGTTATAGAATACCTTTTTTTTAATATTATATTTTTTAATATTTGCTCACACCTTTTTTAGTAGTAGCTCAAGGTGAGTTACATTCAGGTACTCTGGATATTTCACTGTCCTAGGAGGGCTCACAATCTAAGTTTGTACCTGAGGCAGTGGAGGGTTTAAGTGACTTGCCCAAGATCACAAGGAGCAGCAGTGGGATTTGAACCGGCCACCTCTGGATTGCAAGACCGGTGCCCCAACCACTAGGCCACTCCTCCACACCTTCATTTGTGCACCTAAATGCCATCAGTTGGGTGCCACCATTGCACCAGCCTTTGGCAGGCGAAAGTGCTCATGCCATGCCCAAAACCATGAGAAGTATGTATGTATTTATTTATTTATTTATTTTATAAATTTTATATCTCGTATTATCCAATTAATCTAAATAGGCAACAGAAAAGCATGATAAGCTAGTATTCTGATCATCCCAGCACCTAACTTTGCTGTAGTACTGTGAGGTTGCTGTGAGAGGTCGCCGGCACCTACACTGGACTACCAGGGGCCTAAAGTAGGCCCGGAGGAGAGGCCTAGCCAAATATGGGGAGGGATTGAGGGTTGGAGGATGTTCTGGGGGAAGGCGGGGTCTTAATGTCATGGGCTAGTGGGAGGAGGAAGGAAAGGAGAGGGACTATGTCAGGGTGCGGAATGGCCTTGCAGTGCTCCAAAAAGGTTTTACGTAGTTATGCAGATGCCGGCTGATATTCAGCCAGGGCCTGAATAAGATCCAGCAGCTAATAGTAGGACAATTATCCTCCGATATTCAGTGTCAGGGCTTGCGCATGGCCCAGCATTGAATATCTGCGACTAATTTAGCTGGCACAGTTAGCGTTTAAAAAATCGTTTGACTGCCGCCAGCTGAATATTACCCATAGTGTGCTTACATCTTAAAGGGCCCTTTCACTAAAGTGCAGTACAGTTTTGTAGTTACCGTGCTTTAGTAACAAAAATTAATTCATGTAAGTGGAAAGGCTGTGTGGTAAGTATTGGGGGCATGAAAAGCATATCCCCTACAGTTAACACGCTGAACAGTTCCTTTTTATAGGATACCATGAGTGACAGTTTACAGTACTGTGCAGTCCATGCCCTTTCTGCCCCCTTAATCAGCCCTGTTCAGTTCTCTAAGATGACATGCAGGTAATGCTCAAATTAGCAAGCACTGTCATGCCAGCATGATAACAATTACTGCGCTAATGCTCTGACATAGTAATTACACTATAAATGTGTGTTTTCTGTCACTTGCATTAGTATTTTGTAAAGAAAAGTAGGCACTTAATTTTCTTTATAGAATAGGTTGAAATATATGTCTGCTTAATCTCTTATTCTTGGTGCTCTGCTTTAGAAATTATCCCCTAAGGAGCAAGAACATATGTGAATGCCAGTATTCTAGTCATACAGACAAACAAGAGGGAATTGGTAACACAGACCAAGCAATGCAGAAGAAAAGTGCAGTGGGCCACAGATGGAAAAGACAGGCAGAGCCTCAAGTTGGAGGAAGCAAAGTTTATTGAAGGACCCGATATGGCCCATGTTTCGGCAATGTGCCTGCATCAAGGGTCATATGAGGTCTCGAAAACAAATAGCTTCCTGCATGCTTGTCTCAAATGTGTTTCAACACCAAATAAACAAAGCTTAAAAGCACTATAGGATGCTGTGTCAAATGCTGCTTCCTCCAACTTGAGGCTCTGCCTTTCAGTTCCACTCCACCTTTCTTCTGCGTTGCTTGGTCTGTGTTGCTCCTCTTGTTTGTCCATATGACTAGAATTCTGGCATTTACATGGGTGTTCTTGCTGCCCGGAGATAGATAGATCTAGGGTGGGGGAAGGAGTGGGGTTCCATTAGGGGGTTGAAGAGGGGTTCTGGTGCTGATCACAGTGGAGGGAGGGGATTCCTGTGCTGACTTGGGAGGCAGGAGGGGGGGTATGATGCTGATCAGAGGTGGGAGGGGGTTCCTGTGCTGACTGGGGAAACAGGAGGGGATGTGTATAAATATTTATTTATTACATTTGTATCCCACATTTTCCCACCTATTTGTAGGCTCAATGTGGCTTACATAGTACCGGAGAGGCCTTTGCAGGCTCCGGTGTGAACAAATACAGGGTGATGTTGTGGTAAGATCAAGTTCATGTGGCACAGCCACATCAGGGAATCGAAGAACGGAAGAGTTGTGTTATGTCCATTATGTGCTTTAGTTTGGTTGTGTTGCAGAGATTAGGCATTTAAGTTGGATCGGTAGGGTATGCCTTTTTAAACAGGTTGGTTTTTAGTGATTTCCGGAAGTTTAGGTGGTCGTATGTTGTTTTCAAGGCTTTTGGTAATGCGTTCCATAGTTGTGTGCTTATGTAGGAAAAACTAGATGCGTAAGTTGTTTTGTATTTAAGTCCTTTGCAGCTTGGGTAGTGCAGGTTTAGATAAGATCGTGTTGATTCGGATGTATTTCTAATTGCTAAGTCGATCAAGTCTGTCATGTAACTCGGGGCTTCTGCATAGATGATTTTGTGAACCAGGGTGCAGATTTTGAAGGCGATGCGTTCTTTGATTGGGAGCCAGTGTAGTTTTCATGAAGGGGTTTTGCGCTTTCAATTCGCGTTTTACCAAATATAAGTCCAGCTGCTGTGTTTTGAGCAGGTCCCAGCAGAAAATCAGTCAGACCCCGCATAAGTCCCAGTGTTTAAAAGAATGCTGATTGCAGCCAGCTGAATATTGACTGGATTGTTTCCTGATTTTTTTTTCCTTTTTCATAGTGGATTGTAAATTTATTGAAACTGGAAAAAAACCAAAGACATGGGGGACAGGGATATAGGAGGATGAGAGAGGTGAAGATAAGCCTAGGTGGGCTTTTATCTTTGATGCTGCAAGTTCTTATTTTTGGCAAGGGAGAAGGGAGGGCTGGGGGAGTCTGTTATTTGAAAACAATTTAGGATATTTTGTTGAGGTTTCCTCTTTCATTTCAAACTAATGTACATCCACATTCTTAAACAACACCGCATTTGTTGATGATGACAAATTTATAGACTTAGAGGCCAACATTTAAAAGATTTTGGCAATTTCCCAGTCAAATGTTCATGTTTCAGAATCCCCCACCATTGTTGACTGCTTAAATTTGTCCAGCTGGACAAAATTTAGTTGCTGCCAAAGATTTGGTGTGGGAGGCTTTCCAGGGGACCATTTAATTTTAAAAGAACAGCACTGATATTCAGTACCATCTACCTAAAGTTATCTGGACGGTCTGGTCTGGTTTGGCAACTGTCCTAAAGTTAACCGGACGCCTTTATCAGTCAACATATTTATCAATATACTGATATATCAGTGTCCTCCATCCAATGAGCATTCCAACTCTTGTAATCATAATTATTCTCTTCAAATAAAAACTGAATTTCTGCTTTAAAAAAACACCTAAAATTCTATCAGAAGCTTCCAGAAACAGGTGAGTTTGGTAGCTTGACTCCTAGGAATAGTACAGCTCGAGGCATCACTTAAATCACAGGCTGCTGACAAGGCAGGAGTGACAAGGGATTGCTCTTACTTCCTTGTAGACACCAAGAACCCTGATAAGAACTGAAGGGTGGTGGGAGGTTCTGGGGGGAATTTTTAAAAAGAATGTCAGTGAGTGTCAGGGAGCAGGGGAACAATGTAAAGGTTGTCAGGGGCATTGGAGGCTTGTGTGAAAGATGTGTGGAGGTGTCAGGGGTGGGGGAGCTATGTAAATAAGTGGGATGTCAGGGTCTCAGGAGCTCCAGAGTAGGGTTACTACTTATTTTCGAAAGAGAAGGGCGCCCATCTTTCGACACAAATCGGGAGATGGGTGTCCTTCTCTCAGGGTCGCCCAAATCAGCATAATCGAAAGCCGCTTTTGGGCATCCCCAACTGCTTCCCATCATGGGTCGACCAAAGTTCCCGGGGGCGTATCGGAGGTGTACAAAAGCGGGACTGGGGCGTGCCTAACAGATGGGCGTCTTCAAGCAATAATCGAAAAAAGAAGGGCGTCCCTGATGAACACTTGGCTGACTCGGTTCTTTTTTTTTTATGACCAAGCCACAAAAATGTGCCCTAAATGACCAGATGACCACCGGAGGGAATTGGGTATGGTCTCCCCTGACTCCCCCAGTGGTCACTAACCACCTCCCAACCTGAAAAAAACAACTTTTGTCTTTTTTTTTTTAAAGTATGCCTCCATGGCAGTTGAGGACCTCCTTTGCTATGCCTCCGTCTGTGCGACAGCAGTTGAGGGTGTCCAAAATACATAGTAACATAGTAGATGACGGCAGAAAAAGACCTGCACGGTCCATCCAGTCTGCCCAACAAATGTGGATGTTTCTGTGAGGACATCCATGCCTGCTATGCCTCTGACACCCCCTTTATTTATTTGGATTTTGGATCACAAGTAGCAGCAGTGGGATTTGAACTGGCCACTTCTGGATCGCAAGACCAGTGCTCTAACCACTAAGCCACTCCTCCACTCCCTTGAAATTTGGCCATCCCTGTGGGGGGGGGGGGAGGTATGTGTGTGTCAGCGGAGGCATAACGAAGGCATGGAAGTCCTTCTTTCAAACATTTTGGAGTCCTCAACTGCCCCCCCCCCCCCCCCACAGGGACAGCCAAATTTCAAGGCCTTGGAGGAGTGGCCTAGCAGCCTAGCGGTTAGAGCACTGATCTTACAATCCAGAGGTGGCCAGGTCAAATCGCACTGCTACTACTTGTGATCCAAAATCCAAATAAATAAAGGGGGTGTCAGAGGCATAGCAGCCATGGACATCCTTCTTACAGGAACATACACATTTTGTACGTCCTCAACTGCCATCACAGGGACGGAGGCATAGGAAAGGACATCTTTCACCCATTAAAAAAAAAAAAAAGACAAAAGTTTTTAAAGTTGTTTTTTTCGGGATGGGACGTGGTTAGTGACCACTGCATGCCTTTTTCCGTTCAATTAGTGCATCAGGTAGTCCACTGCAGTGCCTCCTAGGGTGCCCGGTTGCTGTCCTGGCATGTCAGGGGACCAGTGCACTACGAATGCTGGCTCCTCCCATGACCAAATGACTTGGATTTGGTTATTTTTGAGATGGGCGTCCTCGGTTTCCATTATCGCCGAAAACCGGGGACAACCATCTCTAAGGTCGACCTAAATGTTGAGATTTGGGCGTCCCCAATCGTATTATCGAAACGAAATATGAACGCCCATCTTGTTTCGATAATGGGTTTCCCTGCCCCTTCGCCGGAAACCTACTGCGAGGACGCCCTCAGGAAAACTTGGGCGCCCCGTTCGATTATGCCCCTCCACGAGGCGTATTTTTAAAGCATTTAGACTTACAAAGTTCCATGTTAATCTATGGAACTCTGTAACTCTAAGTGCTTTGAAAATGAGCCCCCACATTTGTAGAGACATAAAGAGGACACACAAAATAAAAATGGAAATATTTAACTGTCGCAAATATGTAAATGGCTTTTAGTTAATGAACACACATCAAACAATGACTGACTTACAGTACAGCAGTAAACAATAACCTACTTTTTAAAAACTTCTGGATTTGAGTTTAACTGAGTCTGAGCCCAAGCATACTTATCAGAAGAGCGGATATCCCTCAACAACTTTGGCTGGCTTCTGAGGTATGTGTGAAAGTCTTTGCATGACATATGCTTAAAGTTGTGCTCCATGAACAAAATTCCTTTGACAGATTCAACCAGCAGGGAAACAGAGAGGAGTTCAGCAATGCCTTTCTCTCTCTTTAGCACCCTCATGTGTCCAGACTGACTAATAGGCCAGAGATATTTTCCTAAAAATTAAATCTACGGGCATATCTGAAGAAGTTCAAAAGGAGGACATGTCCTCTTAAAAGAGTATGTATGATAATTTTAGTCTAGAGAGGGTGAGGGTGGTTGGGGTGTTCCTGCTGCATTAGGCATATTAAGTGCAATTGCAATTCAAATGGATGCAAGAGGAGGCAGTTGGTGCACTCATTCCGTTCTGACTGATTTGTGGGAATATGGAAAAAAACTAACATATTTTGCTTGGTACCTCTGCAGTGAACTTACTGCTTTTTGTCTCTGAAATATTGGGGATTCTGAAGGGACTATGCAGAAGTCCAATATATATTATGATGGGACATACTTCCTGGATTACAGATAAATGCTTTTCTTATTTTGGAGTATAAGTGGGCTTACTTCTGCTCTTGCAGGGCAGTACAAAGGAGGGGACTGGGAAGAAGGGGAGATGCCAGACTATGGGAGTACAGAGAGTGAGAGTAATAATAATAATTATTACATTTGTACCCCACACTTTCCCACTCATGGCAGGCTCAATGTGGCTTACAGATTGTATACAGGTACTTATTTGTACCTGGGGCAATGGAGGGTTAAGTGACTTGCCCAGAGTCACAAGGAGCTGCCTGTGCCTGATGTGGGAATTGAACTCAGTTCTTCAGGACCAAAGTCCACCACCCTAACCACTAGGCCACTCCTCAAAAGACGCTGGACTGTGGGATATAGAGGGAAGAGAGGGGTAGAGATGCTGAATCCACAAAGGTAAGAAGAGATACTAGAACTGGGGTAGAGGGAGAAGGAAAGGAAGAAAGACAGAGAGAGATGATAGCCCAGGCGGAATAAAGGGAACAGAGGTAGAGGTATAATGGTCCCTTTGGGGAAGGAGAGAAGAGAGATGGGGAGATGCTGGACTATAGCGACATAAATACAGGGTTGATGCTAGACATGGGGGGGGTGGGGGGGAATTGAAATATTGCACTTAACCATCTATGTTGTTGCTGGCTCTGTTTAACTATAAATTCAATGCCTGATCCCAAACATGGCCCAGTATTGAATTTCTGGGGTTAACACCTGTGGTGGGGCTTATGTTACATCAGTTTCAGTTCTGTTTAAGAATCTGAAAGATGCACTTTTTGATGTGGATCCCAGATTGATAACTCTTATACGAGCAGGAAGAATTGGGGTTCAGGTACTAAATGAAACCTCAAATTTGAGGGTTTTCAGGAAGATAAGCAGTATGGCCTATGTATTCAGGTGGGCCATTCCAATAGATGTGATGCAGTCAGGTGGAAGGAGCAGAGATGAGATTTGGCAAAGAAGAAAACGAGGAAGATAAGAGCACCTGGCTTGACAAAGTTGGGGATGAGGAGTATATGGGAAGATAGTAGAGATAAGGGACCGTAGAGTGAATGCTTGGATTTTATGTGGAAATAGATGGAGAGCCAAAGCAGTGATTTGAGAAGAAGAGGTGTTACAAAATGGTGTCCACAGTAAATTAATTCAAGTTTGGGACATACTGCCATGTTGCCTCTCAGTTCTGCAACCTACTATCTGCATGGCAGCACCCCACCTTCTCTCCTGGCCTTCAGCCTGGCAAAATGAAGCAGAGGTGGGGTTTGGGGGGGGGGGAGGGTAGCTGCTGTCCTGCAGAATATCCTGCTTATCACAGGCTGCAGACTGTAAAAGCAGTCATATTTTGCTTGGAGGCAGATCAGTGGTCCAATCAAAGGTTTTTTTCTCACTTGCACAATCTCTGCTCATTTGTCAAGTAAGTTATAATTCTGTGATTCATTTGTGATTCCCCAAACGCTGGCATGTTTTCCCAACCCAAAACCTAATTATTAAAACTGCCTTTGAGAGCATCAGGCAGCTGTGACTGTAGGGCTCAAGCGGTCCATTAAAGCACAGAAATGAACTCGGTATGTGAAGATTATTTGAAATCAATGGCCTCACCCTCATATTCATGTTATATTTATTAGCCATTGCACTCAGGGCTCAGCGGCTCACAGGGACTTTAATGGCGTTTCCGTAGCAATGAAAGCATTACAGTAAATGCTGCCTAGGCTGTGCATCACACAGGAACCTGCAGGCTAAACACAAAAAGCAATTTCTGTGCCTGCCAAAATCATTTTGCAGATTTTTTTCATCCCTCTCTCCTTCAGGTCCAGCTCATTAAGATTGTTCTGATCGATTCCTGGTGGGATGTTCAGGCCCCATGATTATACTCACCAACTGATCCCACCCTCTCCCAGTTAGCTTTACATAAGAACATAAGATTTGCCATACTGGGTAGTCCAGTATCCTGTTTCCAACCATGGCCAATCCATGTCAAAGTACCTGGCAGAATCCCAAAGATTAGCAAAATTCCAGAATCCCAGAGTACCAAGATTCCATGCTACCAGTCCCAGGGATAGTGGCTTTCCCCTTTGTTATCTCAATAGCAGATTATGGACTTTTCCTCCAACTGTCAAAGAATGTATTAGTTATGTGAATCAATGTGACCCCAATATTGAATTATCATTGTGTATAGGAGGATCTGAATCCAAGTTTTAGATACTAAGGTAAAATATAAATAATCAGGTATTTGAGACAACTGTATATAGAAAACATATAGATTACAACTCTTTATTATAGTATAAAAGTTATCATCCAAGAGTTTGTGAGATGGTATCCCAGTGGGTCAATTTTTAAGGATAAGATGCTGATGTACTTCAAGATAAGAATATTGTAGTCAAGCACGAATCATGATGAATAGATTCTGACAACAAGGATATCCTAGGAAAATAGTGAAGCATGCATATAAATGAGCCCTATTTGCAAATCATGATTGGTTTATGTATGCTAGTAGGACAGCAGAAATGAATGGCTCTTTTTACTAAGCTGCGTTAGTGATTCCCGACAATTCCTATGGGCTTCGTTGGATTTGCCACACAGGAATCATTACTGCAGCTTAGTAAAAGGAGCCCAAAGTCTCTGGTATGTGTCCTTCCATATTCAGCTCAGGCCAGTTCAGTTGAAGGGAGATCATTCAGAAGTACTGGCATGTTCTGAGTTATCATCCAGAGCTCTCTAGGATGTACTAAGAATTTGGGGAAGATGTTAATGCGTCATACTATTGGTATGTGGAGCAATCTAAGTGAAGAGACAGGTCATTGGAAGTGTGAGCATTGTGCTTATTGTAAATATGCACTAGAAGTGGATTGCTTTCACCACTCCAGAATGGGGTATGCATACAAGCTAAGGTCAGTAACAACTTCCCAAGTTGTATACTTGATTCAATGTCCTTGTCATTTAATTCATATTGGCCATATGAGCAGAAAAAATGCATATTGGAGAACATTTGAGTAATATAAGACTGGGAAGGGAGAAGTCTCCTTTAACTGAACATTGGACGTAAGCAGGACACAGCTAGAAGATCTCAAATTCATGGGGCTTCTTCATATTCGATTGCCTAGAGGAGGCAATGTGGCACGTATTTTACAGTAAAAAGAGCAGCGGTATATTTATCAATGGGACACAGTACAACCTAATGGGTTAAAAAGGAAAGTTGAATGGTCCACACATATGAATCTGTGGTTCTTAGATATCCTCTCAGCCAATGGAATTATAGCAAATTGATGATGTCAACATGAGGAGTTCCCAGATATAAAAGGTTGGCATTTTTAGACTGCTAAAAGAGTAGACTCCGGTGGGGTGCTCATTTCAAGGTGAAGCTATATAAATGATATTTAAATGGTATAAATTTAAAATGAGAGTTAATAATTTAGTAAATGATGTTATTAATAATGAAGGTAGACAGCTCAGACTTTGTTTTGCTCCTGAAAAAGATTAGTTTTTAAAGCCAGATTGAATTTCTGGAATCAACTCTGTGATACGTCACAGTGGATGGCAAGATGAGAGGGGAGGGAGAGTCGGTTATACTTTTCCTCAGTAGGGACACCTTTGAGCTATAAAAGTTTGCTAGATCCTCTGAGGGAGAAAGGTGGTGAGATGCTGTCCCTGAAACTGAGAAGAGAAGTTGGGACAGAATGGAAAAAATGTTCTTAGAATTGTTAACTGAAGTAAAAATAAGAGCAGAGTAGTTTGATTTTTTTGTCAGAGTTCACATTTTGATGATAAAAATTGTAGGCAGCCATACATTTCTTATAAGATTCAGATGATTTATGTTTTCTCCAGAGATGTTCAGTGTGACGAGGCAGCCGTCTGAGGACACAGAGATCTGTGTGAAACCAGGGCCGATGAGAATGAGGAGTCAGTTTAGCTGGTTGCAGTGAACAGGGCCAGTCTTAGTCGGGGGCGACAGGGGCGGTCTCAAAGGGCCTCGCGATCCCAGGGGCCCCACGTCAGCATCGGCATGTCCCTCCCCCCACCTGAAATTCAGCCTATCAACCTCCCTCCCTGTGGGATCAGGTACTATTCTCTCCCTTCCCGCTTCCTGTTCCCTGCATCACTGCCCTCGTTTAATCTTCAGTGCCACGGCCCGCCTGCAGCATCAGTGAAGTAAGCAGACTGCCTTCTGCAGCCCCGGAAGCTTTCCCTCTGCTACAACGTGTCCCATCTATGCTTACTTCACTGACACCACTGGCGAGCAGTGGCATGGAAGATTCAATGAGGGCAGCGGGAAGGGAGATAATAGTACCAGATCCTGCAGGGGGAGGGGTGAAGGAAGTAAGGAGCACTGCACCTGTCGATTGGGGGGGGGGGGGGAAGAACCATCACATCACCAGGAGTGGGAGGGAGGGAAGGATGCCAGACCACAAGAGGAGGAGGGGAGTATGGAATCAGAGAGATGCCAGACTGGGGGAGGCAGGAAGGGGAAGGGAAGGATATTGATGCCAGAATATGGGGTGGGGTGGGTTAGGGAAGGGAAGGAGATAGATGCCAGAAGGACATTGATGCCAGACTGGGGAGGTGGGGGGGAAGGAAGGGCAGGGCATTGATGCCAGACTCTCAAGGGGGAGAGGAAGGGAATGCCAGACCATGGGAGGAGAGGAGGGGAGGTAAAAAGAAGGGAAGGAGATTGATGCCAGACTGGGGGGAGGGGAGCGGGAAAGGAAGGAGAGAGATGCCAGGGGAGGGGAACAGAGTAGAAGATGGGGCTAGGAGGTGTGGGGGGAAGGAGCAGGAAATGGATGGAGTTAGGAGGTATGGGGAGGAGGAAGGAGCAGGAGATGGGTGGGGGTGGGGGAAGGAGCAGGAGATGGATGGTGCTAGAGTGAGGCAAAAAGAAATAAAAGCAGAAAGTAGTGCAATAAAGGAGAGCCAGGGAGCATGCTCCAGCAAAGTGGAGTTGCCACCCCCGGAGTTGTCACAAGGAGCTCACCCAAGGAGCACAACCTGTTCCCTTTGTATGCTCCTTCAGCACATGCCCAAGGCACACCCCCCTGTGGCACGATCGTAACTGTTAGGGCAGATCTAAAGAGACTAAAAGGGGTCATGGCATGTGCCATCACATTATTGGGCAAAGCCAATAGTGAGAGGGACCAGGTGGCAGTCAGCAAGAATGGGCACCCAACCTACAAGAAGGGGAAAGGGAATGGGAATGGGGCTTGATATACTGCATTTCTGTGGTTTTTGTAACTACATTCAAAGCGGTTTACATAGTATATACAGGTACTTATTCGTACCTGGGGCAATGGAGGGTTAAGTGACTTGCCCAGAGTCAGAAGGAGCTGCAGTTGGAATTGAACCCAGTTCCCCAGGATCAGAGTTCGCTGCACTAACCACTAGGCTACTCCTCCAAAACAATTAGATAAAAAGGTAAAGAGGCAAGGAAAACAATAAGAGTAAAAGATGAATGCCACCATTAGGGCAGATTTAAAGAGAATAATGGAGTTTGCAGCATATGATGTTACACTGGTGGGTGGAGCCAATAGCTGGAGGGAACATACAGCAGTCAGTGAGAATCAAGGAGGTTTAATAACTGGAGACAGCATGAGCTCATTGTGTGGGCTGAAGAAAGTAGGTGGACCTTGTTGCCCTATCAATTGCATTGTTTTGGATGTACCAAAATGGTGGTGGCTGCACTGGGGAGAATTAAAACCTCCTTGGGTGGAGTGGGTGGAGACCGGCTTCAGCCTTGTGACATTATACTGTCTTCTATTATCAAACCTCCTTGGTAAGAATGCACACCCAACAGGGTTCACGGCATGTGACATCACATTGGTAGGCAGAGCCAATAGCGAGAGGGAGCAGGTATTAGCAAGAATTTGCACCCAATGGGAGTTACAGCGTGTGATATCACATTGGTGGGTGGAGCAAAGAGAAGGATGGAGGGGGGGTACTCCTGCACTGCTGCAACATCAGAATTGTTCATTGTTGCATTGGGGCCCACATTCCATGCCTCATCAGGCCTCCATTTTACAGCAGCAGCCGCTAGGGGCAGGAATGAGTAGGGTTTGCTCCTGCTGCAATGACCCACTGGACCACCAGGGAGCTTAACGTAGTCCCAGGGGGTCCTGCTAAGATATGGGGGGAATCTGAATTGCGGGTGGGTGTCTTGTGTTGGTGAGGTCCAGGGGGGCTTGTAATTGTGGTGGGGTCCAGAGGGGGAATTGGAATCAGGCGGCGGGTGGATGACTGATCCCTGTAAGCAAGACTTGGCTAAATATCAGACAGAACTTGCATAAATCCCAGCTATAAACTGGTCAACCCTGAATATGCAATGCTGATGCCCAGAAATAGCCCACCATTGAATAACAGGGCATAATTCTACCTCTAGCAGTCAGCGTTTAAAAAAACACTGACTGCCACTGGCTGAATACTGACCTTTTTTTATTTAAAGTTTACATCCTGACTACCAAAGATTATTGCATTGAGGCATAATATGAGAAATGATGTTTTGCTGAAATCTCAGCAGTTATCTTTATTCTGCTTTAACACAAGTGGTCAATTAAAGCTTCCGATGAGATATTGCATACAGCAAGTAATTTCAAATAAGAATCAGTGCCCCATTTAATTTCCCATCCAAGTTTCCTGTGAAAGACTTTCGTTCTCTAGTGTTTTGGCATGCTCTGAATTATCCAGACTGGGACAGTTTCATAGAACACTCTTGACTGACAGCCGCAGCCTTGAATTTTTTCTTCTTAGTTCGTTTCACCTTTCTTGTTGTCAAACCCATCTTCTGACAGCTGCTGTTTATCATTTTTAAACAATCTCTAGGCTCAGAAATTGCTCAGTGGGCATCCCAGCTACAGACACTCTCTGCATTTCTGAATTGGTTAATTAACAATGGCTGACAGTGTTACCTTTGCTCCGGTTATAGTCTGCATTTTATCACATTTCATGAGGTAAATTGTCAACACCATCGATGATCAAGATTGGATTTCACTGGCTGTTAGTCTTGGGTTTACATAAGTACATAAGCACCGCCATACTGGGAAAGACCAAGGGTCCATCAAGCCCAGCATCCTGTCTCCAACAGCGGCCAATCCAGGCTTCAAGAACCCGGCAAAACCCCCAAAAAATTTTAATAATGTTCAATGGACTTTTCCCTCAGGAATCTGTACAAACCCCCTTTAAATTCCATAAGGCCAGCTGCTGTCACTACATTCTCCAGCAACGAGTTCCAGAGTCTTAACTACAAGCTGAGTAAAGAAAAGCTTTCTCCTATTTGTTTTAAATCTACCATATTCTAGCTTCATCTTGTGTCCCCTGGTTTTGTTGTTGTTTGAAAGTGTAAACAAACGCTTTACATCTGTCCTCTCTAATCCGCTCATTATCTTGTAGACTTCTATCATATCACCCCTCAGCCTTTGTGTGCGAAGAGCCTCAAGATTCTGGAGCTCGTGTTAATATCCAGTTGCTCTGCTTTCATGCATTAACTTCTTTGCAGCCACTTCACACAGCTAATCAATACCATGCCATACATTACAGAGATATCCAATTATTCATTTTAAGAGCAATTCATTTGGCCTTATTCTTTCCAATTAAGATTTTCCTATAGAGAGAATGACAGGAAAAGAAATGTGCAGTCAGTGCATACACGGAATAAATCAGAGAGAGACTGTTGGACAGATGAATGGGACACTTCTTCCTTCATATACGAAACCCTCATTTTCACCCTCTTGAGCCTTTGAGAAAACCCAAACCCCCAAGAATTTCTATTTTTCTGCTGAGCTCAGACAGATGTTGACTTGTGCAAGAGATGGATGTTCCTGCTTACTGCATTCTGAATTACGACTCTGTCAATTCTGCCTTATTTCAGGAAAACATTCCAAGATGGGGAAAATCCTCCCCAGACAAGCCTAGACCAAGAATTGACTCATTGTCCTTCTACTTGGAGGCTGGGATTGTTCGAACATCTGCCGAAATGTAGTAAGGGGTCTGGAAAACAAAAAGATCCCTTTTTACTGTCCGAAATTTGTCTCCTCAACACAATGTGGCCCAGAGTCCATCCCAGAAAAATTTATGGCATGAAATTTGCAAACTGCAGAGAATTTGAATGTCGTTGCCAAGTGGCCTTAATGGTGTATTTTCTTTCTCGGTCAGTATAAAAAGAGTCATTGATTTGAAAGAATAGTGACCCCTGAATGCCTTTTGAAACCATACAGTCAATGCATACTCCATGTAGAATATAACTGCATACTTCATGAACCATCACTATATAATATATGCTGCCATCATGTCATTTCTATATGTCCGGATACCTGCTGCTGTAATCACACAACCATAATACACTCTATGCACTTCTTATCTAATTATATTATCACACTGGAGTGGAGGAGTGGCCTAGTGGTTAGAGTACTGGTCTTGCAATCCAGGGGTGGCCAGTTCAAATCCCACTGCTGTTCTTTGTGATCTTGGACAAGTCACTTAACCCTCCATTGCCTCAGGTACAAAATTAGATTGTGAGCTCTCCTGGGACAGAGAAATATCCAGTGTACCTGAATGTAACTCACCTTGAGCTACTACTGAAAAAGGTGTGAGCAAAATCTAAATAAATAAATAACACAGCATCAGGATGTCAAGTGTTGGTTTAAACTGATATGGCCTACAGCAGGAGGGGAACATTCTTCTTCCTGCCATTCTATGTGAGCAGTAAGGCTCTTGCTCTTTGTGTTGTGTGGTTTTTTTGTCCTTGGAATAAAATTTATGTTGGAAGGACTTCTCGAACTAAGACATGACTCACTAAATAACTGTTGAATTTATATGAAGACATTGACAGTTCCTCTGGTATCACACACACTGTGGAAAACTCCCAGGATTTTGAAGAACTTCACTGGTTTAGCAATGAAAGATGTTGGCATCGTGGAAGGGGGGCATCTGTAGCCCTGAATCCAAGAGAGCAATTTTACTTGTGACGTGGATTGACCACTGTTGGAAACAGGATACTGGGCTAGATGGACCATTGGTCTGACCCAGTATGGCTATTCTTATGTTATTTATTATTTAATATTTTTTTAGATATATGAATTTTGGGTTGTATTGACTGAGGGGCAAAGATCCAACAGAGAATATGACAACATAATCTAACTCCTTATTTTTATTTTTCCTAAATTCTTTGCATGTCCTTTTTTCATTCAATACTGAGAGCATATAGAGTTAGTGATTTCTGTGATGTACCTCTTTTTACAGACAGTAATGCTATGTTTTGATCAAAAAATGGCACCAGATGACATTGCCCTGATGCAAGGCTTCATTTTTGTACTGAACAGACTATATTTACTTATTGAAAAAAACGTATAACCTTCTCACTAACTAAGGGGTCCTTTTAGTAAGAATGCCTAAAGCCATTTTTACTGCAGCCAGAAAATGGCCGATTTTCTATTTTTCCTATTAGTGGGCATATGCTAATGCTGCCATTAGCGCGCAGATATTAAAAAGAATTACCACATGAGCACATGCTGACACCTATTTTTCAGGCAATTAGGGCTGCTACTACTACTACTATTTACTACTATTTTGCATTTTTATAGCGCTACATGTGCTAATCCTGCACTAACTGAGTAGTGTATGAATGCCCATTTTCCACCCCCTAGACAATGCCCCTCCCAAAAAAATCTAAAATATTTTTAGCGCACAGTTAGCATATGCTGATTTTGAGCTTACCAGAGGACACTTGATCGTGTTCCACAGAAAGCCTTTTTAAGCTGCAGTAAGTGTGCACCAGCTTAGTTAAAGGGCCCCTGGAGTTCCAAATGAGGTACAAAAAAACCCCATAAATAACTTCCATTTAAAAACTGCGGACATATAACATAATCAGACAGTGAAAAAAATATCTCATAATTCAAATACCCAATTAAACAAATACATTTCTAACTTCTGAAAATCAGTCAACACTTTGCTATCATTGGGGAGTACTTTCCATAAATCAGATGCCAAAAGAGTAAATGCCCATGTACACATCACTTGCTTCTTACTCTTTAATAATGGATGGACCAGTAATATTATTCTGCAGACCCAACCTAATTGGCCAATGTGCTGCATAGCAATTCAGTATAGATGTCAAATAAGGATAGGATAAACCATGAATCGATTTACAAACCAAAAGCAAAATCTTATACTCAATGTAAAATTTGATGGACAACCAATGAGGCAATACTAAACAGGTGAAATATGATGAAATTAGATTGACTGAACAAAACCCTTGCAGCTGCATTTAAGACCATTTGCAATGCCTTGAGGGTTTCCTTAAATAGCCCAACAAACACAATGTTACCATATTCAAGACAGGGAAAGAGGACAGCTTGAAAAACTGTACAAAAATCAGATTCAGATAAAAAAAAGAATGCAATAAACTTAGCACCCTCAGTTTATAAATTGCAATCTGCATAGCTCTTTTAAAACAAGTAGTTAAAAGTGATTAGCAATGCATCTCCTTGTATTTCTCTTGAGTTGCACTGCATGGCAGAGTCTGGTGGCTTAGGTTTTCAATTTAATATTTGCCTATATTGGTACATTTAGCTTGTGGTCACTTATCCTGTATGTGTAGAGGGGTTGTCTGTGCTCTCCATGTCTGACTAAGGACAGGTATTCTGCTGGGGATGGATGTTGCCACATATTGGTTGATGTCATGGCTCCATGGAGGAAAATATTTGTCAGCTCTCTTTCTGCCCTTTTGGACCTAAAGCGGTCCTAACTTAAAAATTAGTGAAGACCAAAGGTGCAAGTGGATGTAGAGTTAGTCAATGTGTGTTTCAGGGGTGTATGAGGAGTGTGAGTGTATGAGAATTGGAAGAAGGAGTGGTAATAGTGGGTATAAGTGTATAAGTATATGTTAGAGAGAAGGGTGTAAAGTTTGTAGATGAATACGTTGATGTGTGGAGAGGGAGTGTGTCTATGGAAAAGAGTGTATGTAATGTGGGTGTGGAAACATGTAGATGGAGATCTTTTGTGTGGGGTGCCATGATGTGATGAACTTTGTTCTAAGAGTATTAGTGACAATTGAGAATGATATGTCAGCCCGTTAGTAATTATTTATTTAGGTAGTTAGTTTGCTATGCTGCCATTTCAACAGATATCAAGGCAGTGTACATTACAAGACAGACCTCATTGTATTGTGTAATACCTACAATGGTAACTACAGGAAGTACTAACCCATTGTTTGATTCCTTTCTTAGTAATCGAGATTTTGCAGTCGGTATTTACGAAAAGGTAGCATGGATAGTTGTGCAATTTAATCAGACCTCACTTCCATCTGAAGTTTCTACTGGATTAGCCCCTGAATTACAATTGAGTATTTTTCAGCCTGCTTCTGTTTCACAGATGTCTTGTGTTTTTTCTCAGGGGAAAAATTCATATTGTATGCTTGATCATTGCTCTCCGTATGTTTTGAAAGCAATGAAGGATTTGTTTGTTGAGAAGTTTGTTGATATTGTCATTTTCTGAAGGTGTTGTTCTTATTTCTTTGAAACAAGTTATTGTTAGACCATTGTTAAATCAATCACTTGATTTGAATCTTGTTGAAATTTATAGACCTATTTCCTCATTACCATTCTTAGCAAACATTTTAGAGCAAGTTGTGTATGAATAATTAGTTGATTTTGTTAAATCCTGAGATATTTTGGATGCCAATCAGTTTGGCTTCTGTAAGTTACATGATACGGAGACCCCACAGTTTAGACTGATAGGGTAATAACATTGACTGAGTCAGAAGAAAGTGAAGGGGAATAGTTAGAGGGGAAGGGTAGGAGAAAGAGAGAGAATAGTATGGAGGAAAGGGATGAGATGGTTAATGGTTAAATGTGAGAAGGGTGGCAACAAGAAGGGAAGGGTGATTGGAAGATGAGGAGATGTGAGGACTGGTGGTAGTCATAGAAACAGCTGTGGGTAGAGGTTTTTGGTGGATTAAAATCATTATTTGGGTGGGCAAGAGCGGGTGAGAGTGGATGAGGGGTTAGGAATTTTCCTGTGGTGTGGAATCTGCAATTTGTGTAGTTCTAGTAAAGGTTTTTACCTGAAGGCGGTGCCAGAGTTGGTGGTGGGTTGGTTCTTCATTTCTTTTTATTAGTAGTGTTTTCATTCAAAGACAAAGTCGGACAGCAGCAGCGGTAACACGGATGGGAAGCTGGTGTCCGTATCCCGGGTTATTAGCAGAATTCAGGCAAGAGCGGAACAAGGACGCTGCTTCACTTCTGGTTTCAGGTGCGATAGTCTAATTTGTGGCGGCAGCGATGGTACAGCTGAGAAGAATATTTTTTAAAGCAGTAGCAGTATGGCGTTTGGAGATATGGTAAACTAATTAATTTTTGCTGGTGGAGTTTGAATTTTAGATTCGGCTCCGGCAACGTGGCTGTTCGGCTGCACTTTTGTGTAAGTTAAATTGTGTGTCTTGAGTTGGGCTGTGTAGCGGTGACAGGGGTGTTCTTCCAGAACAATCATGTGGAATTTGTGAGCTGTGCTTGGGCTTAGTTTTGAGCTGGTATTTGGGTGGTGGAGGTAACCTGTGTTATTGGGTAAGTCTTGGGGGTAGGTTTTGGAGGGAGGGGTTATTAAGTGTCCAACGACATCAACCAAAGCTACATATCATGCACACATGGGCGGATGCATTTCAACTGAAACTCAATGCAGAAAAAACCCAATGCCTAATACTCACCTCACAACATAACACGAACAAATTCACCACCTTGAACACACCAAAACTGACCCTTCCAATTTTGGACACCCTAAAAATTCTGGGAGTCACTATTGATCGACACCTAACACTTGAGAGTCATGCAAAAAACACAACCAAGAAGATGTTCCACTCAATGTGGAAATTAAAAAGAGTAAGACCTTTTTCCCAAGGACCGTTTTCCGCAACCTGGTGCAGTCAATGGTACTAAGTCACCTAGACTACTGCAACGCACTCTACGCTGGTTGCAAAGAGCAAATAATCAAGAAACTTTAAACAGCTCAGAACACTGCAGCTAGACTAATATTCGGAAAAACAAAATATGAAAGTGCTAAACCCCTACGAGAAAAGCTACACTGGCTCCCACACATCACGTTCAAAATATGTACCCTAGTTCATAAAATTATTCACGGAAGCGCCCCAGCCTACATGTCAGACCTGATAGACTTACCACCCAGGAATGCTACAAAATCATCCTGCACATTCCTTAATCTGCACTTCCCCAATTGCAAAGGTCTAAAATACAAAACAACGCATCCGTCAACCTTTTCCTACCTGAGCACACAATTCTGGAACGCGCAAAAATAACCTATGAACTAACTAACTTCCGCAAACTTCTGAAGACCCATCTCTTTAACAAGACATACCACAAAGAACAACAAATATGAACTCCTACACATATACCTAGAACCGTCTTATAATAATTGATTGTTAAACTACTACTATGTTATGTCATTTTATCATGTTACCCAAGATCCTTTTGTAATACCAAATGTATATTTCTTATGTATTTCCACTATACAGGATATATTGTAAGCCACATTGAGCCTGCAAAGAGGTGGGAAAATGTGGGATACAAATGCAATAAATAAAATAAATAATGGTTTTCGGTGTTGTATTTAAATTTTAATATTAGTCCTGGTTTTATTACTATTAGTGAAGGTTGGGAAGTGGGGTGCCCTGGTTCCTTCATATATATTGGTAAAGGAGGGGTACAAGGGCTTGTAAAAGGTAAGGCCAGTAAAAAAGGGTCAGCGGCTAAGTCTCCTCGGGGACGCTCAAGTGGAGTAGTTCCAGTAGTGGGTTCTTCAGTGTCAACCGATGCCAGACAGCAGACACAGAAAAAGGGTCTGCGCAGTCAAAGTTCTGCTGCTCAACAACAGACAGTGACTGTAGGAGGGAGAACTCCTGCCATGTCATCTATGCCACTTGCCAGTGGGACAGGAAGTGGTGTTCCAGCTCGTGGAATGGGTTCTGAGGATCCACTGGAGGGGTATTTTACTGGGAGAGTTGCTGGTGAGTTGTTAACTGATTTATTTGATGTTTTGGGAAGAGGTGTGAGAGAGGGGGGAAGGAGTTGGGAGAGGGTTGAAGGGACAGGTGGGCATTCTAATGATCTTGGTAGTAGGGGGTTGCAGAAGATGAGGAATAAAATTTTTTTACGTAGTTTGTGACATGTGGTGCGGAGGCTCGATGTGGAGAAGCAACAGAAGCGTGGTGCAACGGCAGACCCGATGCAGGTTTGGGAGTCTTCTGACTCCTGGGATTCATTAGGCACAACTTCCTCTTCTTCTTCTTCTTCTTCTGATATAGAGCCGGCGAATTGTGTGTCTGGTGTTGTGAATGATCAGGACGCAGGAGTTGCTGTTATAGGATCTGTTCCCAGTGGTTCACGTCAGAGTCATACATTCTGCAATACTGCTCCTTTAGATTGTTACATTGCACAAAAATGGCATCAGATAATTTTACGGGGTAAATATATAGATTTATTTGCCCTTGTGGCACACGATCAGGAAAGTAATAAAGGAAAGGATGGTTGGAAGGAGGATGGTAAAAAGAAAAAAGTTAGGGTCCTTAAGATGATTCTGAATTGGTTGACAGGTTTTCATGTCTTTGCAAGTGTCCTGGGATCAGCGAAACCTGCCCTTTATCCAGTTCATCCTACTGCTTTTCACTTGTTTGGGTTTCAATTTGAAGGTAGTTTCTATTTTGATAAGTGTATGCCCATGGGATGTTCTATTTCTTGCAATTATTTTGAATCTTTTGCCTCATTTTTGCACTGGGTAGTGGTGCAGGTTAGTGGGTTAGATTTGATTGTTCACTAACTGGATGATTTCCTGTTTGGCGGTCCTGGTAATTCTGGTCAGTGTGTTGCATTGATGTCAGCCTTTCGTATTGTAGCTGGCGCGTTAGGTGTTCCTCTTGCATCTGAAAAAACTAAAGGGCTGGTTACTACTTTGGTTTTCTTGGGAATTGAACTGGATTCTGTAAAAATGGAATCCCACCTTCCTAAGGAAAAAAAAGTTTAGCTTTGCGTGCAGAGATTGATTTGATTTACAAAAAACGCTTTGAAGGAGATTCAATCTTTAATTGGCCATTTCAACTTTGCTCCCAATGGGGAGAGTATTTTCTAGACGGTTGGCTTTGCTGTCAGTTGGTTTGCGGCAATCACATTTCAAAGTCCGTTTAACTCATAGAGTTCGTGATGACTTACAGATTTGGAGGCAGTTCTTGTCATCATTCAATGGGATATTGTAAGCTCTTTGAGCAGGGACTGTCTTTCTTCTATGTTTGTGCAGCGCTGCGTATGCCTTGTAGCGCTATAGAAATGCTAAATAGTAGTAGTAGTAGTAGGATATCTGTTTGGCAAGAAGTAGCAGTTTCTAATATTGACTTGCAATTGTTTACCAACGCCTCTGGGGAAATTGGATTTGGGATATATTTTACAGGTGCTTAGTGTGCCAAGCTTTGGCCATGATGGTGGAAGGCAACTGGTTGGTGTTCTAATATTGCTCTTTTGGAATTATTTCTGATATGGGTGGCTTTGTGTGTCTGGGATGACAGATTGTGCAATCGTCGTATTGTTTTCTATTCAGATAATACAGTGGTGGTGTGGGCTATCAACAAACAATATTCTCAATATCCCTTGTTAGTGGAACTGTTGTGTTTAATTGTGTTATGCTGTTTGGAATTGAATGTATGGTTAACAGCTTGGCATGTTCCTGGGGTCTGCAATGACATTGCTGATTCTATATCTCGTCTACAGCTGCATCGATTCAGAGCTCTGGCCCCATTAGCCAACAGTGTTCCTACCAGGATGTCAGAAGATTTGTGGCGCAATTTTCAAGTGGCTGTAAGGCTCTGCTGATGAGGGCTCTTGTACCTAACATATGGAAGGCTTATGGATGGCATCAGTTTTTTAACCTTTTTGGAAGAATCACAAGTAGACTTTGTTTTTCCTATTGGGGAGGAGAGAGTCGTGCACTTTATAGCATTTGCAGCGGCTAGTCAATGGTAATTAGGTTTGGTCTCCCAGACTTTGGCAGCTATAGCATTTGTTTCTAAACTGTTGGGTTTTTCTGGTCCGACCAGTACACGTTTTATTTGTAAAGTATTGTGTGACTATTTGAGGTCTGAATTGCGAGGTCGTACTAAAATGGTACATCTTCCTTTATTTTATGAACAAGTAGTACAACTGTGTAGGGTTCTATCGAGCATTTGTTTCTTGGAATATGAAGCAGCTTTATTTCAAGTTGCATTTTGGTGGCATTTTTTGCAGCTTGCACAGTGGGGGAATTGGTGGTATCCTCTAAACGTGCAGGTGGTTGGGAGGATTTACAGCGAAGTGACGTGATATTGGGAAAGTGGTTTTTGTGTTTATATTTGCGCAAGTCCAAAACAGATCAAGAAGGTAGGGGTACGTGGATTCCACGTCCTTGGAATGTTGCCCGGTTCAATGTGTGGTTTGGTATAATTCCTTGCGTCCAGTGGGTGGAGATGTATGGCTTATTCATAAAGATGGGACTCCATTAACTCAATATCAGTTTGCAGCATTAATAAAAAAAAGGTTTAGTGTCTATGGGTTGTGATCCTAGTCACTATGGGACACATTCTGGTTTCGATTCCCACTGGGTTCGATTCCCACTGCAGGCACAGGCAGCTCCTTGTGACTCTGGGCAAGTCACTTAACCCTCCATTGCCCCAAGTACAAATAAGTACCTGTATATAATATGTAAGCCGCATTGAGCCTGCCATGAGTGGAAAGCGCGGGGTACAAATGTAATAAAAATAAAATAAAATAAAATTCTTTTACGTTCGGTGCAGCTTCTCATGCAGCTAAGGAGGGTGGTTCTGCTTCCTTTATTCAGCGTTTGTGGAGATCGCGTTCTAACAGATACAAGGGGTGTATTCGGG
The DNA here is from genome assembly GCF_901765095.1 of Microcaecilia unicolor. Taxonomy (NCBI): domain Eukaryota; kingdom Metazoa; phylum Chordata; class Amphibia; order Gymnophiona; family Siphonopidae; genus Microcaecilia; species Microcaecilia unicolor. The sequence goes on along the minus strand of NC_044042.1, from coordinate 89,144,024 downwards.
AATGTCCTGATTTGAATGCTGCAGGTTAGTTGTTTATAGTTTCCTTTTCAGATTCATTACTGCCTGACATCTATGTGTAGCTCTGTGGACATTCCCATGTGTTCTGGGTGCATAAGCATGCTCATGAATCATGCTGGGGACCTAATTTGGGACTGGTTGAACAAGCTATTCATATCACTTGGTTGGCCATACAAGGCATGTCTTGAAACCAGTTATTGCCATCGCTACTTCAAGCACACAGATTTTCTTCACCTGTTTTAATTTGTATACATTTGGGGGGGGGGGGGGGTAATGATTTATGTCGAGTAAAAGGAGTTGAATTGATTCGTATAATGAAAAAAGATTTGTTATCAGTTATATCTCATTTCCTTCATACCCGTGTTGTGAGGTCCCATATCCTTCCTAGAAGAGTATGAAAAGGAGCGAATAACCCTATGGCTAATGAACAGTTGCGGCATAGGGTGAAGGCGGACGTTTCTAAATTGTAAATTAAAATGCAAATTGGGGGGGGGGGGTTGGTTTTAGTGCATGATCTTATTTCTGCCAATTGTGCAGGACTTTATCATGCTGATGGAGTTCATGTTTCTGATATTAGTTTTTTTTTTTTAAGTACCATTCAAGATTTGTTGGAGGATTATTTGAAGAGGAATTTGGCCGCAGCTAGTCAGGTGGGGAGCGATGGCAAGATATAGTCAGACACTGCTTGTGGCTGGATAAGTGGGGATAAAGATGCACCAGATGCGGTTAAGTTGATATTTGGTTAAAAGATGTTTTGATTAAAAAGAGTAACTCATGGGCAGAACCGCCACGAGTGAGCTGTGGCTTGATGGCACCGTGGACTAAAGGGGGTAATTTTGGACAAATCAGAGAGCCAGTTTCATTACCGAATGGCTCTGAATTGTTAAAATTGCTCTGGGAATGCCAACATTGGGATGGAAGAATTTGCATTAAATTCTTCCATCCCAATGCATTGGGTAAAGGTTAAGTTATAAAATCGAGTAATATATATGGTTAATAAAGCTGCGGCCAAACTTTAATTCCAATAAAGAGTAATAGTGTTATTTATAAATTAAGTTGATTGTAAGAAGAGTACTAGATGATGTACGAATGTCAATGTTATGAAGCTTTATCATTTCTTGACATTGCAAGAGACAGGTTTGATCATGAGGAATGTTCTTCCTTGTAAGTTTAGATATTTTGGCATTTGATACCATCAGCCACAATATTTTGTTGAAAAGATTGGAATTGATTGGTATTATTGGGATAGCTTTACAATGGCTGACATCTTTGCTATCTGATAGGGGATTTTGTGTAAACAATCATTCTGAATTTTTTTGACTATAAGACTGGTGTTCCTCAAGGATCTACTTTATCTGCTCTATTCTACTGTTATGTAAACTGTTGAGAATTTTGGATGTCTCCTTTAGAATCTATGCTGATGACATCCAGCTTTTGATGAGATTGGAAAATCCTGTAAGACCTTTGATAATCTGCAGTTATGTCTCACTACGATTAATCAGTGCAAAGGACTCACGTTTTGCTACTTTCTAGCAGTATTGTTCGTTACTAATGATGTATGTGTGTTTTCTTATGTAACCTGCCAAGAACTGTGGATGGAGTGGGATAAATAAATAAGGGATCCTTCTACTAAGCTGCAGGAAAAAGGGCCCTGTGCTTTCACAGGGCCCTTTTTCCCGTAGCCAGTAAAACCCCCTCAAAATGGCCACAGGGTGAGAACTCTCACCATGTGGCCATGTGGTAGGGAGCCCTTACTGCAACCCATTGAGGTGGCAATAAACCCAGTGGTAACTGGGCAGCGTGCAGTGGTGCACAATTACCCCCAGGTTATTTTTATTTTTTGTTACATTTGTACCCCAGGCTTTCCCACTCATGGCAGGCTCAATGTGGCTTATATGGGGCAATGGAGGGTTAAGTGACCTGCCCAGAGTCACAAGGAGTTGCCTGTGCCTGAAGTGGGAATCGAACTCACTTCCTCAAGTCCAAAGTCCACCACCCTAACCACTAGGCCACTCCTCTACTGTTGCTACTTTGAGATTCTACATGGAATGTTGCTATTCCACTAGCAACATTCCATGTAGAAGTCGGCCCTTGCGGATCCCATCAATGTGGCCGCGCAGGCTTCTGCTTGTCTGACGTCCTGCACATACGTGCAGGACGTCAGACTCACAGAAACAGAAGCCTGCGCAGCCTTCTACATGGAATGTTGCTAGTGGAATAGCAACAAACTAGCAACAATGTAGAATCTCCTCTCCAATAGTAGCAACATTCCATGTAGAATCTCCAATAGTATCTATTTTATTTTTGTTGCATTTGTACCCCGCGCTTTCCCACTCTTGGCAGGTTCAATGCGGCTTACATGGGGCAATGGAGGGTTAAGTGACTTGCCCAGAGTCACAAGGAGCTGCCTGTGCCTGAAGTGGGAATCGAACTCAGTTCCTCAGGACCAAAGTCCACCACCCTAACCACTAGGCCACTCCTCCACTCCCGCTGCACTAGTCATTTCCAGGAGTTTTCTTTTTCCCCCAGAAATGGCGCACGCTAGGGGCGGGGCTACAGCCAGCGGCCACGTTGGGCCAGCTGTAGTCCTGAAAGAGTGAGCGGTAAGTTATCGCCGCTCTGTTAAAGGGCCCTACATCTGGTTAAGTGAATTATTACTTGTTCTTAACTTTTTATCCTAGATTTTAAGGATTTTATGTTTTTATTGTATGTAAATTGTTACTAATGATGTGTGTTTCTTATGCAACCTGCCCAGAACTGTGGATAGAGTGGGATATATATCTGTAAATAAATAAATAAGGAGTCCTTCTACTAAGCTGCGGGAAAAAGGGCCCTGCGCTGGTGGCGGGGGCCGTTTTCACGCAGGCGGTAAAATCCGAAAAAAATGACCACAAGGTGAGATGACTCTCACCTTGTGGCTATGTGGCAGGAAACCCTTACTGCCACCCACTGAGGTGGTAATAAGAGCTCCAGAGCTAACCCGGAGGTAACCAGGCAGTGTGCAGCGATACCCGATTACCACCGGGTTACCGCCATGCTGGCCGTTTCTGGGGGGCTTCTTTTTCCCCCAGAAATGGCACACGATCATGGCAGGACTACCGCCGGCAACCACATTGGGCTGGCAGTAGTCCCGAAAGAGTAAGCGATAAGCCCGCGTTGGGCCCCTAAATCTGTTACAAAAAACAAACATATAAAAATCAACATAAAAATAAATAAATCTGTTACAAAAATCAACATAAATTTAAGAGACAAAGGGAAGGGAAGGAACGAATAACATAACAATAGAAATACCTTAAACAATATCCCATCTATTAAAAACATAAGTGTAACAATGAACATGGTGAAGGCGGTTAGCTTGGCAGAGTTTAAAAAGGGGTTAGACGGTTTCCTAAAGGAGAAGTCCATAAACCACTACTAAATGGACTTGGGAAAAATCCACAATTCCAGGAATAACATGTACAGAATGTTTGTACGTTTGGGAAGCTTGCCAGGTGCCCTTGGCCTGGATTGGCCGCTGTCGTGGACAGGATGCTGGGCTCGATGGACCCTTGGTCATTTCCCAGTGTGGCATTACTTATGTAATGCAAACTATCAGTCCTGAGTCCCTAGATCCTGAAAGCTTCATATCCTAAAACATCTCAGAGAATGAAATTCGAAAAAGCCAAGTTTTCAGCCCTGATTTAAATCTCTTATCATCTGATTCCAGCCTTAGTTCCGATGGTAATGAATTCCACAAGGTTGGAATAACAGCACAGTTTTCATGCAAGGGTCTAACCAGTAAGTTATTCCCTGCTGATCGAAGCAAATGTCTTGGAACATATGATACTAATAACAAGTAAAGATATATAGGTATTTCAGATTATAATACTTGAAAAGTCATTATCAAGAATTTAAATCTAATCCTAGTTATCACTGGCAACTAATGTAATTCAAACAGCAAAGGAATCACATGATCAAATAGTTTTGTATTATACAAGAGCTGGGATGCAGTGTTCTGGATTAATTGCAATCTTCTCAGCTAAATGTTTACTAAAGGGTTGCCGCGTGGCAACCCGGAATTACCGCCAGTCCAACGCAGGTGCTGGCGGTTGTTCCACCCCCAGCATGCAACATTTTCAGCGCTAGCAGAAATATTTTAAAAACTAGTAAAAAAGGCCCGTTTCTGACAGAAATGAAATGGGCACTAGCAAGGTTTTCCTCGGAGTGTGTATGTTTGAGAGAGAGTGTGTGTGCCAGAGAGAGAATGAGAGACAGAGACAGCGTGTGTGTGTGTGTGTTTGTGTGAGAGAGAGAGAGAGTGTGTGAGAGACAGAGTGTCTGTGTGTGTGTGACAGAGAGATAGTGTGATAGACAGGGACTGTGTCAGAGAGAGTGTATGTGAGAGACAGTGAGTGAGTGTGAGCCCCCACCCACCCCCTCTCACAGGGCCCCCTTCCCCACCCCCACCTCTCTGGTCTCAGGACCCCCTCCCCACCTCCCTCTCCCCTGCCCCCCCTCCAGCCATCCATGTCCAGCGACCCTCCTCTCCCCCTGCCCCCCTGCATCCACACATGTCCAGCAACCCTCCCCTCCCCCCTCCAGCTACCCATGTCCAGCGACCCTCCCCTTCCCCTCCTCGGCACATCAAACCCCCTCGCCACCCGCAGCTGCCAGTGGTAACGCTGTCCGGCCGTTGCTGCTTCTCCTGTTGAGCAGCAGTGGCCACTACAAAAAGAAAAAAAGTGATAAATGTTTTTAAACCCAGCCCAAATCATTCGCAAATGCCCTAGTCTTAAAACGCAGTCTCTGCAGACGCACCTCCTCTCGCCTGTCATGTCGCTGCGCTCCTCCGGGGTCTTACTCCAGGGGCAGTGACGTTGAGGCGAGAGGAGGAGCGGCTGCAGAGACTACGTTTTAAGACTCGGGCATTTGCGAATGATTTGGGCTGGGTTTTAAAGCTTTTATGTGTTTTTTTTCTTTTTGTAGTGGCCGCTGCTGCTCAACAGGAGAAGCAGCAGCGGCTGGAGAGCGTTACCAGTGGCAGCTGCGGGTGGTGAGGAGGTTGATGTGCCCGGGGGGGGGGGGGGGGGGGGTGGTGGTGTTGATGTGCTTTGGGTAAGGGGAGGGGGGTGTTTGATGTGCTTGGGAGGGAGGGGTGTTTGTGCCGGGGGGGCTTGGGTGATGCACCGAGGGGGGGGTTCTGTGGTGCTGCGCTTGTACTTTTTTGATGCGCCGCTCCCTCCCACTTGCTCCGAAGTGGCAGGGAGCGGCGCACTAACAGCTGATTCCCAGGCACTTTGCTTACCATTTACGGAGAACTTAAATGAAGTCCTGCCTAACATTAAATCTGGCTTAGATTTGATGGAATCTTGGGCTGCTGCTTTCAAATTGAAGCTAAATAGGGACAAAACCAAGTTCCTAATCCTAACTAACTTTGCTCACCCAGTGGTAGTTTCTAGTATCTTTAATTCCCTATGGAGATTAAAAAGACTGAGGCCTTTCTTTTCAGATTCAGTATTTCATTCTTTAGTACAATCCTTAGTGTTGTCCACATTTGATTGTAATGCTCTTTACTCAGGTTTGAAAATCTCTTATCAAAAAAACTTGAAACAGCCCAGAATATTGCAGCCCGTCTTGTATGCAAAGCCCCTCGGTTTACTAAATTAGCCCCTCTTTTAATCAAGTTGCATTGGCTTCCTATAAATGCAAGAGTCCCCTTTAAACTGTGCACCCTCATTTATCAAATTTTGTTTGGTCTTCAACATGATTATATGCAACACTTGCTGCAATTACCATCATACAATGCCCATCCTGTGTCAAGAGACTACTTCTCCATTTTCCGAATTGTAAGAATCTCCATTACAAATCAATTCATGATGCCAGTTTCTCATACAAAGGTACTAAGCAATGGAATTCCCTCCCAAAGTTAACTAGGCATGTTTCTGATTACCTAAAATTTTGTAAAATTTTGAAAGCATTTTTATTTAATGAATTCCTTGCCACTGTTGACCATTGAAATTCTCTTAGCTAGTTTGTTATTTTCAAATGAGACATTCTGCTGCTTTGCTTTAAAGTTTGATGTAAGCCACATTGAACCTGAACTTGTTTGGGATAATGTGGGATATAAATGCTATAAATAAATAAGACCTGTTTTAATAATGACTAAGTCACAAAAAAGTGCCTAGATGACCACTAGAGGAATAAAGGAATGATTTCCCTTCCCCTCCTCTCACCCACCAAAGATGTGAATGAAACAGTACATACCAGCCTCCATGGCAGTTTCAGATGTTATGGCCAGTCTTATTAGAGAAGCAAGCAGGTCCCTGGAATAATCTACTGTGGAGAAGGGGATCCAGGCCCATAATCCACTCTAACTGTTACACTTGTGGTGGAAAGTGTCAGCCCCTCAAAACCCACCAAAAACCTATTGTACCCACATATAGGTGACACCTTCAGCCATAAGGGCTATTGTAGTGCTGTATAATTTGGTGGAGTAAGCTTTTGGTGGATTTTGGAAGGCTCATCATACAATATAAAGGGGTAAGGGTGAGATGTGTACCTAGGACCTTTTATGTGACGTCCACTGCAGTGCTCCCTAGGGTGCCCCTTAGCTCTTCTGGGATGTCTGTGTGGCCTTTCTGCTAAGAATGCTCACTCCCCCCTTCATCTCAATGGCTTGATATTGTGCATTTTTCACTTTTTTTTTTTTTTTTTTTCAAAAATGGTCCAAAAGGATAGACACACTAAGCACAAAATGTCTAGAGAATGGCAACATTTTCGAAGAAAAAAGGTAGACGTTTTTCAACTTTGAAAATGGTCATGTTCGCTAATTGATTTTTGGATGTTTTTCGCAAAACACCTAAAGTCTGATTTAGACATCATCCCCTGGATTCTATATATCACGCCAATGCACGTAAGCTAATTGGTTAGCAAGCTAATTAGTGCTGATAATTGGATGTTAACCAATTATCAGCACTAATTGGCATTAATTAGAATTTACACACGCTACTTGCTAAACATATTCTGTAACGTGGTGTGTGTAAATTCTAAGTTGCATACTACTACTACTACTTATCATTTCTATAGTGCTACTAGACGTACGCAGTGCTGTACACTTGAACATGAAGAGACAGTCCCTGCTCGACAGACAAACAGGACAAACAAGAGATAAGGGAATATTAAAGTGAGGATGATAAAATAAGGGTTCTGAACAAGTGAACAAGGGTTAAGAGTTAAAAGCAGCATCAAAAAGGTGGGCTTTTAGCTTAGATTTGAAGATGGCCAGAGATGGAGCTTGATGTACTGGCTCAGGATGTCTATTCCAGGCATATGGTGCATAGTTGAAAAGGGGGTATGGCCATGGGCGTGGAATGGGTGGGTCTTGGGTGTATCTAAAATTTATGCACATTGTTCTAGCATACACCCGCTCTGTGCCTAAGTTAGGCTTTGGGATTTACACCAGGTTTTACTTGGTGAAATTGTCTGTGACTAAATTTAATTGTGTGGACCAATGCTCGGCTTATTCTATAAAATGCATGGCAATTTAGGCTTATTCTATAAAGTATGCCTAAATTAAGGCATACTTTATAGAATATGCTTAAGCGAATTTTATTTTGGCACCAAATTTTTAGGTGTGATATATAGAATCTAGTCCCATATTGAAAATGCCTCTCAGAGTGAAGAAGTATATTAATTGCACTTGGAGTCACAAATGGTTTTAATGAACACATTTTCCACAAATAGCAAAGAGAAGTCTTAACTGTTTTGGAAATATAAAATGAAAATGTTAAGCCAGTATCTTAAATAACACCCAACGACAATATGGTGTTATGAACTGTGATTAGCTGATTACTAATCATTGGTATAAATGAAGGAGGAACAAAGCCTGAAACCCAGAAAGTCTCACATTTAGTAGGATTCAAAAATAATTTATGAATGTCCAACTATTGTTTGATCTGATTTAAATTACTGTTTGGAATTTCTTGAAAATACATCCCCAGTTGTCATACGCCACCACTAGCTGGATGTCATCAGAATAAGCATGAACATGCAAGCCCAAATCCTGAATCAATATATCTAGAGAATAAAATGGGGGTTAAAACCAAGCCCTGTGGTACTCCAAAATATGGTTTATGGTTTATTTTGATTTACTATACCGCCCTTCCTACATATAACACAGTACATAAGTACATAAGTACATAAGTAGTGCCATACTGGGAAAGACCAAAGGTCCATCTAGCCCAGCATCCTGTCACCGACAGTGGCCAATCCAGGTCAAGGGCACCTGGCACGCTCCCCAAACGTAAAAACATTCCAGACAAGTTATACCTAAAAATGAGGAATTTTTCCAGTCCATTTAATAGCGGTCTATGGACTTGTCCTTTAGGAATCTATCTAACCCCTTTTTAAACTCCGTCAAGCTAACCGCCCGTACCACGTTCTCCGGCAATGAATTCCAGAGTCTAATTACACGTTGGGTGAAGAAAAATTTTCTCCGATTCGTTTTAAATTTACCACACTGTAGCTTCAACTCATGCCCTCTAGTCCTAGTATTTTTGGATAGCGTGAACAGTCGCTTCACATCCACCCGATCCATTCCACTCATTATTTTATACACTTCTATCATATCTCCCCTCAGCCGTCTCTTCTCCAAGCTGAAAAGCCCTAGCCTTCTCAGCCTCTCTTCATAGGAAAGTCGTCCCATCCCCACTATCATTTTCGTCGCCCTTCGCTGTACCTTTTCCAATTCTACTATATCTTTTTTGAGATACGGAGACCAGTACTGAACACAATACTCCAGGTGCGGTCGCACCATGGAGCGATACAACGGCATTATAACATCCGCACACCTGGACTCCATACCCTTCCTAATAACACCCAACATTCTATTCGCTTTCCTAGCCGCAGCAGCACACTGAGCAGAAGGTTTCAGCGTATCATCGACGACGACACCCAGATCCCTTTCTTGATCCGTAACTCCTAACGCGGAACCTTGCAAGACGTAGCTATAATTCGGGTTCCTCTTACCCACATGCATCACTTTGCACTTGTCAACATTGAACTTCATCTGCCACTTGCACGCCCATTCTCCCAGTCTCGCAAGGTCCTCCTGTAATCGTTCACATTCCTCCTGCGACTTGACGACCCTGAATAATTTTGTGTCAATCAATTAAATACAATATAGAAAGGAACACCAATAATCATTGGACAGCCGGCAATCATTTGAAGAGAGAAAAGGAAAAAGATAGCTTATGTATCAAAGAATGATCCTCATTTATGCAAACCTGATAATTTCTTGATGAAAAATAAGATCGAAATCAGTTCAATACACTAGGTTTGTTCCAACCTAGCAAGGAGCATTGTATGATCAATTGTATCAAATGCAGCAGTAAGATCCAGCTGGATGATCAGAACATCTATGTGACCATCCCTATATGTTATAATCTGTTCTAACAATTAAGCAGGGGCGTAGCTAGGTGACGGGGTCATGGGCCCCCGCAGATTTAGAGCTGTGCCCCTCCTGCTTTCACCCCCCCTCCCCCACCGCTGACTCTCCCCCGCCACATTCGACCTCCCCTCCCGCCACCAACCCTCCCCCACTGCCGCCGTCAGGTCCCCATCCCCCACCAGCCGAAATCCTCTTCAGCGTCGGTCTCCGGCACTTTGCTGATCTGGATTCTGTTTCTGTGAGTCCTGCACATACATGCAGGATGTCAGGACTCACAGAAACAGAATCCAGATCAGCGAACGTGCTGGACTCGGAGGCCGGCGCTGAAGAGGACTTCAGCTGGCAGGAGTTGGGGAACCCCAACAGCAAAGGTACCTGGTGGTGGCAGGGGAGGGTTGGTGACAGCGGGATGGGGGGTCGAAAAGGATGGGGAGGGGCGGCGGCACCGGGGGGGGGGGGTCAAATGTGCCGGGGGGGTCAGCAGTGCAAGGGGGAGCTAAAATGTGCCCCTTCACCTCGGGCTCTGGACCTCCCCCGTGCCAAAGTCTGGCTACGCCCCTGCAATTATGTGATGGCTAATTTCATAAACATGAAAAGCATGAAAAACTAAGTGATTGTAGCCTTTTGTAAAATCACAGGCCTGGCAGTAAAGTGAGGAGGAGGGAGGAAAATAGTGACACTGATGGGGGATGGGGGAGGAGGAGCAGCCTCCGTCATCCCTGCATCTTCAAGGACCTCTGATTGATTTTTGCCAGAATCTACCCTACTTTGTTACACTATATAGGAGAAGCTGGAAAAAGTTCAGACCGCAGATTACTGAATTTGCCTGTTATGAGGCACTGCTTTGTCATCATGGAACTTCATCATCCCCCCTCCATGATATCACAGACTTTCCCCAGAAGGACCCCACCCACCACCACCACCACTTTCAAGGCTAGCCATAATACCCCACAATTCTGGCTTGTAATCAAGAAGAGAGCCTTCTGCCTTTTGCTTGAAACCAAATGTCAATAAAATCACAAAGAAATTCATTAGCTTGTCAGGATTCTGAACTCATTCTTGTCCTATTGAAACAATCAGCCTATTCTTCAGCATCTCAGTAACAAACAACAGTTACTGGTCACCTGCTTGTCTCTGGGCTGTTTCACCACCGTGTGACACTGGTGACAGCAGGCTGAAAGGGCCCACAGCTCCTCCACTGACTTTAGGACATAAATTAGATTGTAGGCGAACTGGAATAGGAACAATACAGCCAATGGACATTCATAATCAAGTAAAGACTTACATTTCTCTCTCTGTCTGCAAAAAGGTCAGCTGACAATCTTCAATGATTCAATACAATAGCAATCACCCTTCAGAGACACAGACTCTGCTAATAAGAGGTTGTTTCAAAGGGTCTGTGTGCTAAGCCATGCTAAAAACCAGCGTGACTGTGTTAACTTCCAATTTTAAAACGATCAATTTACTGGGCTTTAACCCCAAGACAGTAAGTTTATAACAGGTTACCAGTGGCATAGCTAGGACTCAATGGGCCTAAGTGGAAAAATAGGATGGGCCCCTATAACACCATCTTTCCCAAGGTAGTGAGAACAGGAGGGGTGGGGGCGCTGGAGCTGGAGGAAGAAGACAAATCCTATCAATACTCCAGTAAAGAAATACTGCAAAACGCAAACACATTCCAGACCTATATAGAAAACCTGTCATAGCAATAGAAATTGAAATGCAAGATATCAGAGATACTTTCCCAATGCTGACAAATTACAGTTAATAAATTCAGGAAAAAAAATACTTTTTTCTACCTTTGTTGTCTGAGCACTGCTTTGGTTGCAGTGTCTCTTTTCTGCTTTTCTCTGTTTTTCTTAACTTTTTCTAGGATGTCCTGTACTTTTGACATTTTTTCCTCTGCATCCCTATCTATCCTGTCTAGCATATCCCTTGTTCTTGTCTCTAGCCTCCCCCTATGTTAAGCATCTGTCCTCTGTGTCCCTATCCTCCTCCATATTCACCATCTCTCCTTTGTGTCTCTATCATACTGTGTCCCGCACCCCTCTCTGTTTCCCTATTCCTATGCTCCCTTCACACCCAGCATCTATTCACTGTGTCCCTGTCCCTCTCCTTGTTCAGTTTCTCCCCTCTCTTCCTTTCCTCCTCTCCTTGTCCAGCATCTCCCCTATCTTCCACAGTTCCAGTGTCTCTCTCTCTCTTCCCCCTGCTCCCCCTCTCCCCACTCCAGCATCTCTTCCCCCTGTCTCCCCCCCCCCCCCCCCCCCCCACAGGTTTGACATCTCTCTATCACTCTCCCTACCACTCAGGTCTGGCATCTCTCTTGTTTCCCCTCCTCCCCCTACGGTCTTTCAAAGATACAGTGGGTCACCAGCAGGGGGCAGCAATGAAATAGGATGCCTGCAGCTGGCACATTAATTAACATTTTACATCCAAAAAAGATTACTAAAAATTGCCCTCTACATGTGTAAGTATACTTTTTTTTGTTTAGAAAGTAAATACATAAACGCTATCCTCTGCCCAACCACAGCCCCAGAACACCTGCTCAGACACTGCAGCTCTGCTCAGACTAAGCCCCCTGAAATGCCTACACATTGTGCACACACACAGATTCACTGCATGTATTTATATGGATCTATACCTTTTTCACTTGTAACACAACCTCTACACACTGAAAAATCTTTAAAAATTATCCCTCATATAGTCCAAGAAATTAAAGGCTATTTCTGAATGTGAAGCACTGCCTTACCAACTAAAATCCCCCAAAATGCTGTTTTGGGATCTTGCCAGGTATTTGTAACCTGGATTGGCCACAGTTTGAAACAGGATGCTGGGTTGATGGACCTTCAGTCTGTCCCAGTATGGCCACACTTTCTTATGTTCTTCGGAAGTAGGGCTTGGATGCCATTTCAACTTTTCTGGTATTAGCAGTGCAATTTTTCTAGCAACAAAGGTGCTGGTACTCAAATGCCAGGCCACCCTTCAGGGGTCGGGTGATCACTGAGGGACTCACCCCACAATATCCAGGCCCCCTGCAACCAGTCACAGAATCTATGACAAGGCAGAATTGGTGTGTTGAGCTTGAGCTCTTTCATTAAAACTTGTGGTCCATGGGTCAATTTTAGCAGACACTGGAAAAGGTGCCAGTACTCAGTACCTCCGAGTACCCCCTCAAAAAAAGCCCTGGGTATTAGGATTGGAGGCTCTTCTTTTTATCTTTTGTGGGAGGAGGCTGAAGGCGCCCAAAGGATACTTCTCCCTCCTCCCCATATGTTGTCCTCCTCAAGACCACTAAACTAGTCTCTTATCTCAGGACTGGTTAATGTGGGCTGTAGAAAATATTTTAACCATCATTGAATGTTGAGTGTATTCCATTAGTTTAATACATTTTATGCTGCTTATCCTAGAAATAAGCAGTTGAGTTTCCCCAAATCAAGACATCCATCACTACTACTACTACTACTACTTATCATTTCTATAGCGCTACTAGACGTACGCAGCGCTGTACACTTGAACATGAAGAGACAGTCCCTGCTTGACAGAGCTTACAATCTAATTAGGACAGACAAACAGGACAAATAAGAGATAAGGGAATTACTAAGGTGGGGATATAAAATAAGGATACTGAACAAGTGAGTAAGGGTTAGGAGTTAAAACACTGCCGTAGCGAGGGCGGCTGACACCTGGGGCGGGTCGCCGCTGCACACCCCCCCCCCCCCCAGCACACGCACCCCCCCCCCCCCCCCGGAGTGCTTACCACTACCATAGAAAACGGGGCAGGCGAGCAGGAGGGCCATTCCGCCTGGAGTGCATGTCGCTGGGAGCTGCATCGGCTCCACTGGTTCCCTGCTCTCTCTGCCCCAGAACAGGAAGTAACCTGTTCCGGGGCAGAGAGAGCAGGGAACCAACGGAGCTGACACCCCCCCCCCCCCCCCCAGTGGCGTGCACCCGGGGCGGACCGCCCCACCGCCTCCTTCCTACGCCACTGAGTTAAAAGCAGCATCAAAAAGGTGGGCTTTTAGCCTAGATTTGAAAACGTCCAGAGATGGAGCTTGATGTACCGGCTCAGGAAGTCTATTCCAGGCATATGGTGCAGCAAGATAAAAGGAACGGAGTCTGGAGTTAGTGGTGGAGGAGAAGGGTGTGGATAAGAGAGATTTACTCAGTGAATGGAGTTCCCGGGGAGGAGTGTAGGGAGAGATGAGAGTGGAGAGGTACTGAGGAGCTGCAGAGTGAATGCACTTATAAGTCAATAAGAGGAGTTTGAACTGTATGTGGAAACGGATAGGGAACCAGTGAAGTGACTTGAGGAGAGGGCTAATATGAGCATAACAACACTGATGGAATATTAGTCGTGCAGCAGAATTTTGAACAGATTGAAGTAGAGAGAGATGGCTAAGTGGGAGACCTGTGAGAAACAAGTTGCAATAGTCAAAACACCTTTGGTCCCTTAACCCTTATGTCCACAGACTAAGAGGTCCATTTACGAACCGGTGGTAGGGCTACTGCATGGGCAGCACACAGCAAAACAGCACTACCACCGACCGGACGCACTCGGGCACCCAGTGGTGGTTCTGAGTTTACTGGATGCCGTTTCCATGCTAGAAAATAATTTTTATTTTCTAGCACAGGGGCGGGGAATAGGCATTCCAGGTGGTAATCAGGCAGTGTGGGTACATTGCTACATGCTGCCTGATTACCAGCGGGTTATCGCGTCTGCCCTTACCACCAACTAAATAGATGGCGGTAAGAGCTCAGGCAGTAAATGGCTACATGCTAACTTTGATATTAGCGCATGGCCATTAAAGACTCCAACACGGCCTTTTCCTGCCGCAGTAAAAAGTGACATTGGCACGCAGCAATTTCACGCACCAACACTACCGCAGGCCACTTTTACTGCCACCCCCAAATTTGCCCCTTCAATGTTCACAGGCATAGGTCACCGAATAAAAACTTTTGTTCAAAATGCTGAAAGAAACCAAGAAATAAGGTGAAAAAAACAAGCGAGATGAGAAATGTGTGTATGCATAATTTAAAAGAAAAAGCTAGGAAAAATGAGATGGAAGCAGAAGTCCTTGTTCATGTCAAGTTTTGGACTCTGGTCCCTTGACTTACACCAAGGGCTAGCATTCATACCAAAAATCTTATTCAAAAGAAGTTCAATGACTAGTGCTTGCTTTACAAACATCTACATGTGTTGGTAGTAGCATTTACATCTGTAGATTGCATAGAAATGTAAATGGTGATTTTCAAAAACTGTTATTTTCAAAGGGAAAGGGGGGGGGGGATAGGGGATGGGACTTGATATATTGCCTTTCTGTGGTTACAATCAAAACTGTTTATGTATTATATACAGGTACTTATTTTGCACCTGGGGCAATGGAGGGGTTAAGTGACTGGAGAGTCACAGCACACAGGTCTGAAGGCGATGTGATGAGGGCATGTTGCGACCTTGCAAAATCCTACACATGCGCTCTCCATGTTGCATAGGGAATATATGTGCATGGGAAAAAAATTCCATGTTGGTTTCTGCACCTACCCTGAGGCAGCTCCTGCCCAGTTAAACAGTGCTGAGCCAGCTATGTGTTAATATTCAGTACGAGATAGCTGGTTATTTCCTCTGAATATTTGCACTTGATGGCTAGCTAATAACTTGGCTTGTATGTAACAGTTTGCTGATAGAATGGATCATTCATAATTTAAAATGGCATTTTAGTGACAACTAAAAAGATGTTAAGATTGAGATCCAAGGTGATTCCTAGAATATTAATTGAGGTAGAAAGCTGAATAATTGAATTTGTCAAAACAATATTTCCGGAGAGGGGACCATCATGTCTTGAAAAAAAGCAAGGCTCATGTTTTACCAGGACTCAATTTAAACTTAAGTTAATCCAGGAAACAATAAAATCAAGTTTATCTTTCAGGAGCTGATATTCTTGTAAATCAGATGGATCAGATGGAGAAAGTATCTGAATATCGTCAGCATAAATGAAAGGAGTAAAATTTAGAGACTGTATCAGCCATGCCAAAGGAAAGTAGTTCAAAAAAATAAAAAACCAAATATCTGGGAGGTTACTACTAATACTGCAAAACAAAAAGTGCTCCCACTATTGAACAGAACCTGCACTAACCTTTATAACATAAAGAATATGGGAGAAGGATTCTCAATTAGAGGAGCTTTTCTACAAATGCCCCCGGAGCATATGAATATGCCAGTTTTATGGCTAATCACAACATGTTTATTAACATCACAGCCATCTCTCCTTAATGTTGCCCTTTTTTTTTTCCAGATATGTGTGGCTTGCGTGTAAGTCTGTTTGCTATTACTGGCAGCTCCTGAGCATCGGCTTTCAGCTGTTCCACTCTTGCACCAGCCTTTGGCGCAAGGGGACTGACCCTGTGGAAGTATTGAAACAGGGTACTCTTTCAGCCAGTGTTTAACGTTTGGAACTTCATAAGAGCATAAGAATAGCCATACTGGGTCAGACCAATGGTCCATCTTACCCGGTACCCTGTTTCCAACAGTGGCCGATCCAGGTCACAAGAATTGGCAGAAACCCAAATAGTAGCAACAATCAATGCTACCAGTCCCTGGCCAAGCAGTGACTTCCCCATATCTATCTGAATAGCAGACTATGGACTTTTCCTCCAGGAACTTGTTCAAACCTTTTTTAAACCCAGATACGCTAACTGCTGTTACTACATCCTCTGGCAATGAGTTCTGGACCTTAACTATTCATTGAGTAAAAAAAAATATTTTCTTATATTTATTTTAAAAATGTTTCCATGTAACTTCATTGTGTGTTCCCTACTCTTTGTGCTTTTTGAAAGAGTGAAAAATTGATTCAATTTTGCCCGTTCTACACCACTCAGGACTTTGTAGACCTCAATCATATCCCCCCTCAGCCATCTCTTTTCCAAGCTGAACAGCCCTAACTCTTTAGCCTTTCCTCATATGAGAGGAGTTCTATCCCCTTTATCACTTTGGTCGCTCTTCTTTGAACCTTTTCTAATTCTGCTATATCTTTTTTGAAATAAGGCGACCAGAATTGAACGCAATACTCAAGGTGAGGTTGCACCACAGAGGAGGGCATAATCGAACACGGCGCTCAAGTTTTCATGAGGGCATCCTTGTAAAGGGGCGGGGCAACCCATATTATCGAAACAAGATGGACGTCCAACTTTCGTTTTGATAATACAGTCGGGGACGCCCAAATCATGAAATTTAGGTCGACCTTAGAGATGGTCGTCCTTAGGTCATTTTTGAGATGGTCGTCCCCGGTTTTCGGCGATAATGGAAACCGAGGATGCCCATCTCAAAAATGACCAAATCGAAGGCATTTGGTCGTGGAAGGAGCCAGCATTCATAGTGCACCAACCGGGCAACCTAGGGGGCACTGCAATGGACTTCACAAATTGCTCCCAGGTGCGCATAGCTCCCTTACCTTGTGTGCTGAGTCCCCCAACCCCCCCCCCCCCAAACCTACTCCCCACAACTGTACACCACTACCATAGTCCTAAGGGGTGAAAGGAGGCACCTACATGTGGGTACAGTGGGTTTTGGGTGGGTTTTGAAGGGCTCACATTTACCAGCACAAGTATAACAGGTAAGGGGGGGATGGGCCTGGGTCCGCCTGCCTGAAGTGCACTGCACCCACTAAAACTGCTCCAGGGACCTGCATACTGCGGTCATGGAGCTCGGTATGACATTTGAGGCTGGCAAAAATATTTTTCAAAATTTTTTTTAAGGCGGGAGGGGGTTGGTGACCACTGGAGGAGAAAGGGGAGGTCATCCCCGATTCCTTCCGGTGGTCATCTGGTCAGTGTGGGCACCTTTTTGAGGCTTGGTCGTGAAAACAAATGGACCAAGTAAAGTCGACCAAATGCTCGTCAGGGACGTCCTTCTTTTTCCATTATCGGCCAAGGACGCCCATCTCTTAAGCACGCCCCAATCCCACCTTCGCTACACTGCCAACACGCCCCCGGGAACTTTGGTCATCCTCGCGACGGACTGCAGTTGGGGATGCCCAAAATTGGCTTTCGATTATGTCGATTTGAGCAACCCTGAGAGAAGGACGCCCATCTCCCAATATGTGTCGAAAGATGGGCGTCCTTCTCTTTCGAAAATGCCCCTGAGAGTGATACAGAGGCATTATAGTGTTCTTGGTCTTATTTACCATCCCTTTCCTAATAATTCATAGCATCCTGTTTGCTTTTTTGGCCACCGCCACACACTGGGCAGAAGATTTCAGTGTATTGTCTAGAATGACACATAGCAGAGGGAGTAAGGTGAATATGGGCAAAACTACAGTATAAATGCTGCAGAGGCATAAGGGAAGGCCTCTGAGTTATCATTTTGATAAAAGGCCGCCTTGGATCATTGCAGTTATGACTTGATGTATGACAGCAGGAATTAGAATGCTACCATTTGGTCTCATTTGGAAGTCAGTATGAAAGGAGTTGATTAAGATGTGGACTGAAGTAATGTTATGGTAATAATAAAGCTGTGGCCTGGTTTTGCTACTGCCTTCAGAAGTTGAGTTTCATTATTTAAGAGTATGATGTGAGCATGAGGAAGTTTGGATAAGATTAGGCAAAGGTGAGGTTGTAAACTGCTTTGATGTGCTATGTTGAAATGCCAGTAGGGAGTGAAAATGGGGTAACTATTCTGGACTTCTGTGCCACAGGGGGTCTCAAACCTGCTTGAAGCTGAAGAAGGCACAGCCTGCCAGCGGGCTTTGGGAGCCTCTCCCTAATTTCTGCCCTAGGCCCCAGCATTTGTAACGCCAGCCCTGTGAAAAGTGGTCATTTAAACACTGAAATAAATTAAACAACACTACATTTGGTGGTACTGACTCATCCAGATATTTTCAAATACCAATTAAAGATATTTGGCTAACTTTATTTGGGTACTTCTAACCAGGTATTTTTTGTTTCATATTGGCACTATCTCCTAGATTCTGTAAAGGCTGCCCACATTTGGGCATGGATCTGAGAACCACACATAATGTCATTATTCTCGATGGAGAAGGGTGGTTAGTGGGGTCCCTCAGGGGTCTGTGCTGGGACCGCTGCTTTTTAATATATTTATAAATGACCTTGAGATGGGAGTAACTAGTGAGGTAATTACATTTGCAGATGACACAAAATTATTCAGGGTTGTCTCGTCGCGGAAGGAGTGTGAAAAATTACAAGAAGACCTCGTGAGACCGAGGGATTGGCCGTCCAAATGGCAGATGAAGTTCAACGTTGACAAATGCAAAGTGATGCATGTGGGAAGGAGGAACTCGAATTACAGCTATGTTATGCAAGGTTCCACGTTAGGAGTTACGGACCGAGAAAGGGATCTGGGAGTCATCGTGAATAGGACGTTGAAATCTTCAGCTCAATGTGCTGCGGCGGCTAAGAAGGCGAACAGAATGTTGAGTATTATTAGAAAAGGGATGGAAACCAAGCATGAGGATGTTATAATGCCGTTATATCGCTCCATGGTGCGCCCGCATCTTGAGTATTGTGTTCAGTTCGGTCGCCTCATCTCAAAAAAGATATAAAGGAATTGGAGAAGGTGCAGAGAAGGGTGACAAAAATGATAAAAGGGATGGGACGACTACCCTATGAGGAGAGGTTAAGACGGCTAGGACTCTTTAGCCTGGAGAGAAGGCGGCTGAGAGGTGATATGATAGAGGTTTACAAAATAATGAACGGGATAGAGTGGACAGATGTGAAGCGTTTGTTTACGCTTTCTAACAATAATAGAACTAGGGGACACAAGATGAAATTAGAATGTGGTAGGTTTAAAACAAATCAGAGAGTTTTTCTTTACTCAGCGCGTAGTTAGACTCTGGAACTCATTTCCGGAGAAGGTAGTGATGGCAGCTGGCCTTGCTGAGTTTAAAGGGGGTCTGGACAGATTCCTGAAGGAAAAGTCCATTGATCGTTATTAAATTTTGGGGTTTTTGCTAGGTTCTTGGGGCCTGGATTGGCCGCTGTCGGAGACAGAGTGCTGGGCTTGATGGACCTTTGGTCTTTTACCAGGGTGGCAGTGCTTATGTGCTTATGTCAGGGGCATTTGAAAAATTATGATGCTGCATCATGGATCACTGGGGTTATGCACCCAACATGTGCAACCAGGCTTTATACCATGTGTTAGCAGGCATAAGTCCTTGCACTCAGCCCAAAAAGCACCGCTTAATGTGGATTTTTCCTGGTGCCTATCTTTGAGCACCATTCACTGAATCTTGCCCTTTATGTATACAAACACACACACACACACACACACACACACACACACAATCTGCTGTTTCTTTCTAAGACAAGTACATTATTTCCATGCATTACAATATAAAGCTGTAGTATGTGTACAGAGATTCAAATACATGGATTCAAATGTATTTTTGCTTTTTTTGTTGTTTTGCAGGACATCTCTTGGAGTAATATGTGAATTCAGATCATTTGAACCCTTCACAACAGAACCTGTTTTGTGTGTTTCTATTTTAGTGAGACAGTGGTAGCCCAGGCTGCAAAGAACAGATTCCACTAAGCAGACAAAGGAGCTGGCTGCTTGCCCTTGGTGAGTAATTACTGTGCCCTGAAGACATAATCACATTTTCCAGCAATTCAGCCATATTCACTCCATTCTGCACTTGTCTGCTATTAACTTTTCTATGCTCCTCCTCCGTGTTTGACAGATCTGTAAATAAAAAGCTTTGTTCAACAATACAAAGCAAGAAAATGTCACCATAAATGAGCTTTCAGTGATGCCAGCCAGGATCCTTGCCTGTCCTATGCTGCTAATACCTTCGAAGGCTGAGATAATTCCCAGCTAAAGATCCAAGGTCCAGTACTGATACTGAGGGCTCACCCAGACCCAGATGCTAATACCAAGAATTAATGACTAGCTGTACATATCCCATACTGAAAACTCAAAAAATGTGACGACTCACAAGCAGTATTCAAGGAATCGTGGATAGGATCCACAGACAGAGTCACAAGAAGTATCAAAGTCACAGCAGAGATCTCCCAGTCACCTGCAATACCCACAACCCAGTCACAGGAAGAGAAGCTATAAGCTGAGTTCCCAGAGTCACAGGAAGCATCCATGGTCTTTCCTAAGAGACAGAGAGGTGTGGTAGCCGTGTTAGTCCACTCTTAAAGGTTATCAATAGAAATCAAACAAAATAAAACATGGAAAAGAAAATAAGATGATACCTTTTTGTATTGGACATAACTTAATACATTTCTTGATTAGCTTTCAAAGGTTGCCCTTCTTCCTCAGATCGGAAATAAGCAAATGTAGTAGCAGATAGTATATATACAGGAACGTAAGACCTTTGAAATAAGAATGATTGAATATTTTGACACCCAACAAACAGGGTTTTCTAACTCATTATAAAACATAAAGCTGTATTTCTCTGTTTATTTCTCTGTTTATTACTACTACTACTACTCGTACCCTCCTCTCACCTACCAACACCCATTCTGTTAGAATATCAATGAAATGCTTTGATGTCCCCATGCATACCCCCACCCTCCCACTCTGTCAGACTGTCAAAGTAATGCTTTGATGCTTCTCTCATATATACTATCTGCTACCACATTTGCTTATTTCCGATCTGAGGAAGAAGGGCAACCTTCGAAAGCTAATCAAGAAATGTATTAAGTTACGTCAAATAAAAAAGGTATCATCTTATTTTCTTTTCCATGTTTTATTTTGTTTGATTTCTATTGATAACCTCTAAGAGACAGACACAGCTCTACAGCAACAAACTGCATCCACAATTACAAGCAGAAAGAATAACTAAATTCCTGGAAGCACAGACTGCATCTATCCTTAGAATCACAGGAGGATCCAGATAAACATAAGCTTAGTCTGAAAAGTAACAGAGCTCACACTCAAAGCCAGTATCTGCCCTCACTGGTCTAGTCCCCAGACTCAAAGGCAGACACCATCAACTAGGAGACCAGACACCGGAGTCCCAGACAGGGTCTCCATGCCATAGAGACCAATCACAGGCAGGTATCCAGGATCATATGCCAAGCTCAGAGTCAAGACAAATAGTTTAAAGGCTCTATCAGCTCTGTCTCCAGAACTGAGCAGACAGACACAGAAACAGACAAAGATCCTATGTGGGGTTGGAATTAACAGACCCTCAAAGCACACGATAGCATGGAACTCAAGAACGAGCGGGATAAACACAGAGGATCCCTACTTGCAAGAAGTCATTAATAAATTAAGGGGGGGAGGGTGGATAGGATATTTCTCCGAGGACAAGCAGGCTGCTTGTTCTCACTGATGGGTGACGTCCACGGCAGCCCCTCCAATCGGAAACTTCACTAGCAAAGGCCTTTGCTAGTCCTCGCGTGCCCATGCGCACCGCGCATGCGTGGCCGTCTTCCCGCCCGAACCGGCTCGTGTTTGTCAGTCTTCTTTTGTCCGCGCTCGGTACGGTCGTGTTTGCGCCGTTCGTGCCCCTTAAATTGACCCTCGCGCGTCTTTTGACTTTTTCGCTCTAAAAAAAAAAAAAAAAAGGGATTTCGGAGAAGGACCTTACGGTCTTTTTCCCTTCCCCGTATTTCTAGTTTTTGGCCCCGATAAGTTTTCTTTCGTTTTCGGGGTAGGCCCCTTTGAGGCCTCGGGTCGAGTTTTTTCTCCCCCTCTTTTTGGTGCCTTACCGCAATTACGAGTTTTGATTTCGCCGGCGTGATTTTTCCGCCCATG
The DNA here is from genome assembly GCF_901765095.1 of Microcaecilia unicolor. Taxonomy (NCBI): domain Eukaryota; kingdom Metazoa; phylum Chordata; class Amphibia; order Gymnophiona; family Siphonopidae; genus Microcaecilia; species Microcaecilia unicolor. The sequence goes on along the minus strand of NC_044042.1, from coordinate 89,121,858 downwards.
TCATCGAAGTCTCCCAGCGGCTTCAAGAAGTGCACCCAGTGCGCCCGGGTAATCTCGCTCACTGATAGGCACGCATCGTGTCTTCAGTGTCTGGGGGCTGGGCACCGCCCGCAGGCCTGTAGTCTTTGCGCCCTTTTACAGAAAAGGACTCAGGTAGCGAGATTGGCCCAGTGGAACGTTTTGTTCTCGGGCTCTTCGTCGGCATCGGCACCGGGAGTATCGAGTGCGTCGACGTCGACAGCGTCAGGACCTCCGCCCTCGGCCGCGACTGTATTGATTGCATCGAGGCATCGACCCTCTGCATCGTCGGGGCCGAGACATCGGAAGGCTGCGTCAGCGTCGGTGGTACCGGGACCTCAACTAGTGCTGATGTCGTCGGACGGTGGTGCTTCGTCTGGAGTGCAGGTGAGGGCTGTCCATTCCCCTGCTGGTGGCGGTGAGCCTTCGGGTGGGTCTCCCCCTACCCTGAGGGCTCCTGCGGTACAGCCCCCCCGAGACTGACCTTCTTCGGCCTCGGCCCCGAGGAAGCGACGGCTGGATTCTACGTCCTCCTCGTCGGTACCGGGAAGCTTCGGTGACATGCTTCGTTTGAAAAAGTCAAAGAAGCATCGACACCGGTCTCCTTCCCGCGTCGGTACCGAGAGTTCTGGGTCGCCGAGGGAGTCGGCACCCAGCAGGCATCGGCACCGGGAGGACCGCTCACCCTCTGTTCAGGAGGTGTCGATGCGCTCCACCTTGGACAGCCCGGAACAGACTCTGACTTCCTGCATCGGCTTCCATGTCTTTCTCCACAGCCGCCCTGCACGAGAGTCTCCGGGCCGTTCTCCCAGAGATCCTGGGAGAGCTGTTGCGCTTGCGGTACCGACTGCGGTCGCCTCCCAGGAAGGCTCCCCGACGACGTCGGTGGAGAGAGCTTCGCCGGTGCGGGCGAGGGAGTCTACCTCTCGACGCTCCCACCGTGGCCGTGTTTCCACGGAGTCGAGCCGGGCACGGCTTCAGACACAGGTTCATGAACTTGTGTCTGATACCGATGGTGAGGCCTCGTGGGAGGAGGAGGACATCAGATATTTCTCTGAAGAGGAATCTGATGGCCTTCCTTCTGATCCCACTCCCTCCCCTGAAAGGCAGCTTTCTCCTCCCGAGAGTCTGTCTTTCGCGGCCTTCGTCCGGGAGATGTCTACGGCCATCCCCTTCCCGGTGGTTGTGGAGGACGAGCCCAGGGCTGAAATGTTTGAGCTCCTGGACTATCCTTCTCCACCTAAGGAAACGTCCACAGTACCCATGCATCATGTCCTAAAAAAGACATTGCTGGCGAACTGGACCAAGCCTTTAAGTAATCCCCACATTCCCAAGAAGATCGAGTCCCAGTACCGGATCCATGGGGACCCAGAGCTGATGCGCACTCAGTTGCCTCACGACTCTGGAGTTGTGGATTTGGCCCTAAAGAAGGCTAAGAGTTCTAGAGAGCATGCTTCGGCGCCCCCGGGCAAAGACTCTAGAACCTTAGACTCCTTTGGGAGGAAGGCCTACCATTCCTCTATGCTCGTGGCCAAAATTCAGTCTTACCAGCTCTACACGAGCATACACATGCGGAACAATGTGCGGCAGTTGGCGGGCTTGGTGGACAAGCTCCCCCCTGAGCAAGCCAAGCCATTTCAGGAGGTGGTCAGGCAGCTGAAGGCGTGCAGAAAATTCCTGGCCAGAGGGGTGTATGACACCTTTGATGTTGCGTCCAGGGCCGCTGCTCAAGGTGTGGTGATGCACAGACTCTCATGGCTGCGTGCCTCCGACCTGGAGAATAGGATCCAGCAGCGGATTGCGGACTCGCCTTGCCGTGCGGATAATATTTTTGGAGAGAAGGTCGAACAGGTGGTAGAGCAGCTCCACCAGCGGGATACCGCTTTCGACAAGTTCTCCCGCCGGCAGCCTTCAGCTTCTACCTCCACAGGTAGACGTTTTTTATGGGGGAAGGAAGACTGTTCCCTACTCTTCTGGTAAGCGTAGGTACGATCCTCCTTCTCGACAGCCTGCGGCCCAGGCTAAGCCCCAGCGCGCTCGCTCTCGTCAGCAGCGTGCGCCTCAGCAAGGCCCCTCGGCTCCCCAGCAAAAGCAAGGGACGAGCTTTTGACTGGCTCCAGCAGAGCATAGCCGACATCCAAGTATCAGTGCCGGGCGATTTGCCGGTCGGAGGGAGGTTGAAAGTTTTTCACCAAAGGGGGCCTCTCATAACCTCCAACCAGTGGGTTCTTCAAATAGTCCAGCAAGGATACACCCTCAATTTGGCCTCAAAACCTCCAAATTGTCCACTGGGAGCTCAGTCTTACAGCTTCCAACACAAGCAGGTACTTGCAGAGGAACTCTCTGCCCTTCTCAGCGCCAATGCGGTCGAGCCCGTGCCATCCGGGCAGGAAGGGCTGGGATTCTATTCCAGGTACTTCCTTGTGGAAAAGAAAACAGGGGGGATGCGTCCCATCCTAGACCTGGTCAAGGAAAAGTTCAGGATGCTTTCCCTGGGCACCCTTCTTCCCATGATTCAGGAAAACGATTGGCTATGCTCTCTGGACTTGAAGGACGCCTACACGCATATCCCGATACTGCCAGCTCACAGACAGTATCTGCGATTTCAGCTGGGCACACGTCACTTCCAGTACTGTGTGCTACCCTTTGGGCTCGCCTCTGCGCCCAGAGTGTTCACGAAGTGCTTGGCTGTAGTAGCAGCGGCACTTCGCAGGCTGGGAGTACACGTGTTCCCATATCTCGACGATTGGCTGGTAAAGAACACATCCGAGGCTGGAGCTCTACAGTCCATGCAGATGACTATTCGCCTCCTGGAGCTACTGGGGTTTGTGATAAATTATCCAAAGTCCCATCTTCTCCCAGTGCAGAGACTAGAATTCATAGGAGCTCTGCTGGATTCTCGGACGGCTCGTGCCTATCTCCCAGAGGCGAGAGCCAACAATTTGTTGTCCCTCGTCTCGTTGGTGCGAGCGTCCCAGCAGATCACAGCTCGGCAGATGTTGAGATTGCTGGGCCACATGGCCTCCACAGTTCATGTGACTCCCATGGCCCGCCTTCACATGAGATCTGCTCAATGGACCCTAGCTTCCCAGTGGTTTCAGGCTGCTGGGGATCTAGAAGACGTGATCCACCTGTCCACGAGTTTTCTCAAAACCCTGTATTGGTGGACGATTTGGTCCAATTTGACTCTGGGACGACTTTTCCAAATTCCTCAGCCACAAAAGGTGCTGACTACAGATGCGTCTCTCCTGGGGTGGGGAGCTCATGTTGATGGGCTTCACACCCAAGGAAGCTGGTCCCTCCAGGAACTCGATCTGCAGATCAATCTCCTGGAGTTACGAGCGGTCTGGAACGCTCTGAAGGCTTTCAGAGATCGGCTGTCCCACCAAATTATCCAAATTCAGACAGACAACCAGGTTGCCATGTATTACATCAACAAGCAGGGGGGCACCGGATCTCGCCCCCTGTGTCAGGAAGCCGTCAGCATGTGGCTCTGGGCTCGCCGTCACGGCATGGTGCTCCAAGCCACTTATCTGGCAGGCGTAAACAACAGTCTGGCCGACAGGTTGAGCAGGATTATGCAACCTCACGAGTGGTCGCTCAATTCCTGTGTAGTGCGACAGATCTTCCAGGTGTGGGGCACCCCCTTGGTAGATCTCTTTGCATCTCGAGCCAACCACAAAGTCCCTCAGTTCTGTTCCAGGCTTCAGGCCCACGGCAGACTGGCATCGGATGCCTTCCTCCTGGACTGGGGGGAGGGTCTGCTGTATGCTTATCCTCCCATACCTCTGGTGGGGAAGACTTTGTTGAAACTCAAGCAAGACCGAGGCACCATGATTCTGATTGCTTCTTTTTGGCCGCGTCAGATCTGGTTCCCTCTTCTTCTGGAGTTGTCCTCCAAAGAACCGTGGAGATTGGAGTGTTTTCCGACTCTCATCACACAGGACGAAGGGGCGCTTCTGTATCCCAACCTCCAGTCTCTGGCTCTCATGGCCTGGATGTTGAGAGCGTAGACTTTGCCTCTTTGGGTCTGTCAGAGGGTGTCTCCCGCATCTTGCTTGCTTCCAGGAAAGATTCCACTAAGAGGAGTTACTTCTTTTTATGGAGGAGGTTTGCCGTCTGGTGTGACAGCAAGGCCCTAGATCCTCGCTCTTGTCCTACACAGACCCTGCTTGAATACCTTCTGCACTTGTCTGAGTCTGGTCTCAAGACCAACTCTGTAAGGGTTCACCTTAGCGCAATCAGTGCATACCATTACCGTGTGGAAGGTAAGCCGATCTCAGGACAGCCTTTAGTTGTTCGCTTCATGAGAGGTTTGCTTTTGTCAAAGCCCCCCGTCAAACCTCCTACAGTGTCATGGGATCTCAATGTCGTTCTCACCCAGCTGATGAAACCTCCCTTTGAGCCACTGAACTCCTGCCATCTGAAGTACTTGACCTGGAAGGTCATTTTCTTGGTGGCAGTTACTTCAGCTCGTAGAGTCAGTGAGCTTCAGGCCCTGGTAGCCCAGGCCCTTTATACCAAATTTCATCATAACAGAGTAGTCTTCCGCACTCACCCTAAGTTCTTGCCAAAGGTTGTGTCGGAGTTCCATCTGAACCAGTCAATTGTCTTGCCAACATTCTTTCCCCGTCCTCATTCCTGCCCTGCTGAACGTCAGCTGCACACATTGGACTGCAAGAGAGCATTGGCCTTCTATCTGGAGCGGACACAGCCCAACAGACAGTCCGCCCAATTGTTTGTTTCTTTTGATCCCAACAGGAGGGGAGTGGCTGTGGGGAAACGCACCATATCCAATTGGCTAGCAGATTGCATTTCCTTCACTTACGCCCAGGCTGGGCTGGCTCTGAGGGTCATGTCACGGCTCATAATGTTAGAGCCATGGCAGCGTCGGTAGCCCACTTGAAGTCAGCCACCATTGAAGAGATTTGCAAAGCTGCGACGTGGTCATCTGTCCACACATTCACATCTCATTACTGCCTGCAGCAGGATACCCGACGCGACAGTCGGTTCGGGCAGTCAGTACTTCAGAATCTGTTCGGGGTTTAGAATCCAACTCCACCCCCCTAGGCCCATGTTTAATCTGTTCCAGGCTACACTCTCAGTTAGTTAGATAAATTGTTAGGTCAATCTCAGTTACGTCCTCGCCGTTGCGAGGCCCAATTGACCATGTTTGTTGTTTTGAGTGAGCCTGGGGGCTAGGGATACCCCATCAGTGAGAACAAGCAGCCTGCTTGTCCTCGGAGAAAGCGAATGCTACATACCTGTAGAAGGTATTCTCCGAGGACAGCAGGCTGATTGTTCTCACAAACCCGCCCGCCTCCCCTTTGGAGTTGTGTCTTCCCTTGCCTTTGTTTTGCTACATATAGGACTGACGAACACGAGCCGGTTCGGGCGGGAAGACGGCCGCGCATGGTTAGTCTTTCCACTATTGCCTTATTCTCCCTAATGCCTCTTTTAATTCTTGATAATCTAATGTCTCTGACCTCCTTACAGGACTTCGGATCCTTTTTACTATGAGTTTTTACCTCTACGGCAAGGTTTTTTTTCAAATTCTGTTTTAGTCTTCCTTATCAGTGTTTTGCATCTAACCTGTTAATGTTTATCCTGCTTCCTATTTTCTTTATTTGGATCCCTTTTCCAATATATGAAAGATGTTCTTTTAGCACTAATAGCCTCTTCCATCTTATCTTTTAACCATGATAGCTGTTGTTCGGTCTTCCTTTCACCTTTTTTAATGCATGGAATATATCTGGTCTGACCTTCCAAAATGGTACATAATGACTTTTTCAGGTATTACTCATGGCATGCACTGATCAGAGCAGACTTTATAATGGTGATGAAAACTCAATATGAACCATGTCTATAAAGTGTATATTTACATCCCAGAAAATAAGTGTATCAAGTTACAGAACAGAGTGGTGGAAGGGGTTATTTTTAAAGATATGGTTACATAAGTACATAAGTAGTGCCATACTGGGAAAGACCAAAGGTCCATCTAGCCCAGCATCCTGTCACCGACAGTGGCCAATCCAGGTCAAGGGCACCTGGCACGCTCCCCAAACGTAAAAACATTCCAGACAAGTTATACCTAAAAATGCGGAATTTTTCCAAGTCCATTTAATAGCGGTCTATGGACTTGTCCTTTAGGAATCTATCTAACCCCTTTTTAAACTCCGTCAAGCTAACCGCCCGTACCACGTTCTCCGGCAACGAATTCCAGAGTCTAATTACACGTTGGGTGAAGAAAAATTTTCTCCGATTCGTTTTAAATTTACCACACTGTAGCTTCAACTCATGCCCTCTAGTCCTAGTATTTTTGGATAGCGTGAACAGTCGCTTCACATCCACCTGATCCATTCCACTCATTATTTTATACACTTCTATCATATCTCCCCTCAGCCGTCTCTTCTCCAAGCTAAAAACATACTAAAAGATACAGAATCCTGAATTCATGCAGAAACTATCAGCAAAAATGTGACTTTTAATAAAACCAGAGAGCCAGCACCTATGACGCTGCATTCTGAGCAGTCTTGGGACCTCCAAAAAAATGTTCCTTTTCTTTTTTCCTATGGCAATGAAATGAAAAAGCAAAGTTAGAACCTACCCTTTCTGTAAGTTCTGCATTTGGGGTTTCCAAGTCTCTATCAATCTTTATGTTCGGAAACTTCCTGGAGATGCCACAGGCAGTTCCCTCACTATAGCTGTTGGTGGTGGAAAACCAGAGCAGTCTGGAGGTGAGGTGTTGCTCAGCCTGTGAGAACACTACCCTTGCCTTAGCCTGGATGACCCAGAAGGGAAAACCACGATGACTGCGTTGGAGTCAGAGGCCGTGCACAGTGGGCCACATGCCTCGGCAATGTTGGAAGGTTTGGCTGTCTGGGCAACTTTGTAATCTGGCATGGTGTGGCAGGAGGCCTTGCAGCCCATAACAACTCCTGGAGCACAAGGTTCTGTGGCAGGGTTTACAATAGAGGCTCCAATAGAGATTGTGAATGTGTCGTCTATTTTCTTGCCCCAGAGTCTCTCTTCAATCAGTCTGTGATTTGCTGGTTAAGTTGGACACATCTATAACTAAATGTACTCCTAACTTAAGTTCTTTGTTGCAAACTGTGTGTTGATCCATAATCAGGGCCACTGCTGCCGCCCCCCCGTCGCTGCAGTCCACGGTCTCACCTGCCTGCTTCCACAGCTCCGGGCCCCCTGCATTCAAGGCGGCAGTCACAGATCACCTCTCTTCTGGCCTTCCCTCCCTGTGTCCCACCCTCATCTGATGTAACTTCCTGTTTCCGCGAGGGCGGGACACAGGGAGGGAAGGCCCGAAGGGAGGCGATCCGTGATTGCCGCTTCAAATGCAGGGGGCCCAGAGCCGAGGAGGCTGGTAGGCATTTAAATCTGAGGATTTTGAATTTCCCTAGGATTCTGATACAAACTCCATTGGATACTTGGAAGAGATGTCTATTAGAAATTTTGGGAATATCTTCATCAATCATTCCATTAATTAATAATGTTTATTTTATTCCTCAAAAATTAGCACAAAATGCGAGAGGAAATGAGACTTTGGATATCTCAGCTATATTGGAAATTCAGTTGAATGGGTTTCGTCAGCATTGCAGCGTGGGAATCACTAGTGCAGTTTGGTAAAAGAGGTCCTAAATTTCTTCTGAGTAAATAGTTGAGCTTAGTACAGAACCAGCTGAAATACAGGGTCAAAAAAATCAAGAGGAGGCCAACACGTAGATGCAGAAGATGCAGCCCATGTACAAAAATCAACCCTGCAAAAACTCATTCAGGTACCATTAGACCATGGAATGCTAATGGCTATTTATAATTAAGTATAATGCAGAAAGCAAAGTTGAGCAATTATATGACCTGGCATATTGAGAGACACTTCTTATCAAAAATTATGTAGAGGATTAGCATGAGAAATTTAATCCAATAGTTAAACATACCACAGATAATTCAAAGAATAACTAAGCAGGTTACATAAAATAGCAATTTCTTTGAGGGGGAAAAGGAAAGAAACAAACAAAAGGAGACCTAGATTACAATGTTAAATAAATAAAGGCAGGGAAGAAAGGATCAGTTTACTTTATGTACAAAAGGAGAGAGAGGAAGGAACAAGTAAGAAGACTTAAGACAAAAACATTGCTACTGGGGAACATGAAGCCAGGCATCTACGATGAAAGAAGAAGTCTTCTACAATGAAAAGGCCTGGGTAAAGTAATGCACTTTTTAACAAGGTTTGAGTTTTAGTAGAAGCTCTGACCTCAGTTCCAGTGGAATTGAATTCCAAAGCATAGGTCCTTGAACCACAAAGGTGGAAGTTCTTGCCAAATGTGATCTAATTTGGCAGTGTGTCGGAATAACCAAGAGTTGTTGTGGGGAAGAACAAAATTCACAGGTTGGATTGTATGATGTAAGAGCTCTGAGCAACAATGAGGGGAGTCCAGTGTTGATTATTTGATGGGAAAGAAGTATAATCTTGAAGGTTAGGCGATAGCTGATGGGTAACCAGTGATCCTCTTTTAAAAAAAAAGTTAGTCTATCATATTTCTTGGCCCAGTGAATAAGTTTAACTTCTGTGTTCTGAATTAGTTGGAGATGTCTAAGCTCATACTATGGAAGGGCCAAAAGAGAGAGTTGCAATAATCTACAGATTACTAAGGAATGGACTAGTAAATAGAACAAGTTAGGCCAAAGAAGGAATGTGCTGCTCTAACATACCATAAGAACTCATAATTGGAACTGTAATTCACCATCATTTACTTAACAATCAGACTATTTTCTCCCTAAATCGTATTGTTTAACTTTATTATGCAATCCATGTTCAATTTATGATACCAATTGTATGTTTTCACTTTTCCACCTGACTGTTTATGATAACATCCATGTTATATATAAATTACTAATTGTATTTGTACTCTGAAATGACATAAGTCATGATGGAAAATTGTAAGCCACATTGAGCCTGCAAATAGGTGGGAAAATGTGGGATACAAATGAAACAAATAAATAAATAAATATGACGATGGAGAATGAGGTGAATATTAAAGAGGACACCAAGAATTTTAACTGAGCCTTCAGAAGTCTTTCGGACCCATGTATGAAGCGCAGAGTTGGGAGACAAGGTGTCTTGAACATGGGGAAGTAAACACAATTGCCTTAGAAATATTGGGGTTGACATTCAAAGTGATTTAACTGGCCAGAAATGGCTCCTGGATATTAAATCACCTATTCGGTGTTAGCCAGTAATTTTCAGCAGCACATAACTGGCTAGTGCTACTCTGACTAGGGGCAGTGTCAGCACTTGGCCGGATAAGTGCTAATATTCAGCACTTAACCAGTCAGGTTAACTATCTCTATATGGTATCCCATTGCCGGGTAAGTGCTGAATATGTTAATTATCCAGCTGTGCATTAGGCGGCTCTGGAAACCTGGAAATTCAATGCCAGTGCCCGGACATGGCCTGGTATTAATTTTACAGGTTTAACACAAGTGATGGTCAGCAAAACACAGATCACCACCGGCTGAATATTGGGCCTATTTAATTTAAGTCTGTTCATAGATAGCCAAGTTGCCATGATAGCCAATATATTTGAAATTTCTGTGATGATTTGAGGATTCCATAACTGAAATTGAGTTGGGAAATAGGCCAGTAGTTTAGGGGACCTTTTGAGGTGAGGAAGAATAGTGGTCATTTTCCACTGTGGTGAAAAGATCCCAGAAGAAAGACTTGCGGTTACCATTGAATGCATGAGAGAAAGAGTGGGAAAGCCATCTGTGGGGGCAGCATAGAAGATGTAATTAACTTAGCCAGCTCCGTAAAGTGGATGGGATAAAATTAGAAAGAGTACTTTGGGGATTGAGCTGGGAGAGGCACATGAGATAGTATGGCGTCGATAGCCAGTGGTGATCAGCATTGTGCAGACCACTGCTAGCGCTAAACTCAGAAATTCAGTGCCAGCCCATGTCCGGGTACTGGTATTGTATTTCTGGGTCTGATATTCAGCACTTCACCGGCTATGGGTTAACGTATAAAGATAGGACTGACTTTTATGTGATCTTATTTCTGCAGTTAACCTGGCCGGTTCATTTCTAGATATCAGCACTCAACTGGCCAAGAGCTGACTCTGCACCAGAACACCCTCAAAATAGCCAGTTTTCAGTTCAATGCTAACTGGTTATTTTCAATGGCGCTAACCAGTGAAGTACCGCTGAAAATGACTGGTTATCCCCGAACGGGTGCTTTAATCAGCCAGGAGCCATTTCTGACTGGTTAAATCACGTTGAATATCAACCCCCTATAAGTCTTAGAGATCGTTTCAGGAGACCATTTCTTCACCATGTTTAAAAGTGTCCTACACATACTTTTCTGTGGAGCCCTATTACTAAGCAGCACTAAAAAGTGGCCTGCGTTATCCCCAGTGTGGGTTTTTCCCATACACTAAGGCCACTTTTAGCACTACCGGTAAATAGTTGAATTTCCTATTTCTGCAATAATGGCCATGAACTAATTTTCCCATTAGAGTGTAGCCATTACCACGTGAGCATTTACCGACAGGTGGTAAGGGTTCACATACTAATCCTGTGCTTATCAGCCAGCACATGGCAATGCCACCACGCTAACTGATCAGTATAGCTGCGCCCACTCTCAGTCCCCAAGCATGTCCCCATTGTGCACACATGCAAAAACTCCCATGGAACACGTGAGCATATACCGTGGAAGTACATTTTAGCCTGTGCAGCTTAGTAAAAGGGCCCCTATGCATTTAAAGTGGGCAATCCCAGAGGCAAAACTGGGCAGTTTTACATATATACTTTACCAAATGCAGACATATACAGCACTGTTCCCTCTAAGCTGAGCAGGAGTCATCCACCTACAGTCCTGCCAGTGGGGGTGCTGTTTTACTATCACATTTTCAATAGTGAGGGACAGGCAAGCTCTGTAGGACTTCAGGGAACCTGCCTGTGCCTAGCGATTAAAAACATAATATTGAAGCATCACCCCCTATGGCAGCAAAGCAATTAGAGGGAACAGTGATATATAGGCATGTTTACACCTACATAAGAGCATAAGAGTAGCCATAGTGGGTCAGACCAATGACCCGTCCAGCCCTGTATCCTGTCTTCCAAACAGTGGCCAAGCCAGCTCACAAGTACCTGGCAGAAACCCAAACTGTGGCAACACTCCATACTACAAATCCCAGGGCAAGCAGTTGCTTCTGATGTCTGTCTCAATAGCAGACTATGGACTTATCCTCCAGGAATTTGTCCAAACCTTTTTTAAACCCAGATATGCTAACTGCTGTTACTACATCCTCTGGCAAAGAGTTCCAGAGTTTAACTATTCATTAAGTGAAAAAATATTTCCTCCTATTTGTTTTAAAAATATTTCCATGTAACTTCCTTGAGTGTCCCCTAATCCTTCTACTTTTTGAATGAGTACAAAATCAATTTACATCTACTCGTTCTACACTACTCAGGATTTTGTAGACCTCAATCATATTTCCCCTCATCCTTCTCTTTTCCAAGCTGAAGAACCCTAACCTCTTTAACCTTTCCTCATACGAAAGGAGTTCTTTCCCCTTTATCATTTTGGTTGCTCTTCTTTGAACCTTTTCTAATTCTGCTATATCTTTTTTGAGATACAGAGACCAGAGCTGAATGCAGTACTCAAGGTGTGGATGCACCATGGAGCAATACAAATGCATTATAGTATTTTCAGTCTTATTCACCATCCGTTTCCTAATAATTCCTAGAATCCTGTTTACTTTTTTGAACGCCGCCGCACATTGAGCAGAAGATTTCAGCGTATTATCTACAACTACACCCAGATCTTTTTCTTGAGCGCTGCCCCCCCCTCCCCCCAAGGTGGACCCTAGCAACAGGTAACTATGATTCGGATTATTCTTTCCAACGTGCATCACCTTGCATTTGTCCACATTAAATTTCATCTGCCATTTGGACACCCAGTCTTCCAATTTCCTAAGGTTTTCCTGCAATATTTCACAGTCTGCACGTGTTTTAACAACCTTGAATAGTTTTGAATCATCTGCAAATTTGATCACCTCACTCATCATTCCGATTTTCATATCATTTATAAATAGTACCGGTCCCAGTGCAGATTCCTGTGACACTCCACTTTTCACCCTCCTCCATTGAGAGAAATGACCATTTAACCCTACCCTCTGTTTTTTGGCCAATAACCAATTCCTAATCCACATCAGAACCTTGCCTCCTATCCCACGACTCTTTAATTTTCTCAGGAGTCTCTCATGAGGAACTTTTATCAAAAGCTTTCTGAAAATCTAGATACAGTACATCAACCGGCTCACCTTTATCCACGTTTATTCACGCCTTCAAAGAAATGAAGCAAAGTGGTGAGGCAAGACTTCCCTCGGCTGAAGCCATGCTGACTCTGTCCCATTAAACCATGTTTGTCTACGTGTTCTGTAATTTTATTCTTTAATAGTTTCCACTATTTTGCCGGGCACCGAAATCAGACTTACCGGTCTATAATTTCCCGGATCATCCTTAGAACCATTAAAAAATATTAGCGTCACCTTGGCCATCCTTCAATCTTCAGGTACTACGGACAATTTTAACACACGTGGGAATTCAAACACGCGTGGGATAAACATGAAGGAATCCTGTTCAGAAGGAATGGATCCTAAGGAGCTTAGCCGAGATTGAGTGGCAGAGCCGGTGGCGGGAGGCGGGAGGCGGGGATAGTGTTGGGCGGACTTTTGCGGTCTGTGCCCTGGGGGGGGGCAGGTGCGGGTCGAGGTGGGGTGTACACAGGGGGTGGCACGTGTGGGTTTGTCTTGTTGAGCGGACTGGATGGACCGTGCGGGTCTTTTTCTGCTGTCATTTCACTTACTATGTAACCATTAAAAAAAATTAGCGTCACCTTGGCCATCCTTCAATCTTCAGGTACTACGGACGATTTTAACGACAGGTTGCATATTACTAACAGCAGAACAGCAATTTCATGCTTGAGTTCTTTGGGTACCCTGTCCAGGAACACATGTAAATATTTGTGTTTTGATTTAACTGATAATTGCACGTTGTAAATAGTGATTTTATAAGGGAAAGTATTATGTTTCTGCTTTTTCTACTTATACCAACCTCATCCATTGATGCAGCCAGTTATAAAAATATTTTATTTGTGTTGCTGCAGGAAAGGAAAGGAAGTTAAACACTGGATGTAAAAACAGCATTCCGACATGGCAAACTAAATGAATAGCCACCAAGATTTAATGATACAGAATAAACAGATCATAAAGAAAATAGCACATGCATGGACACAAGCAAGCCACCTGAGAATGAAGCAATCTGTTCACAAAGAGAATTTCGCAAGAGGTAAGGCTTGTCTATATTCAAAGAGATTGGATAACATAGATTTTTGTGCTGAGCTGTGTTGATAGTCTCACAGTGTTGTATATGAAAAGGGGTTTTCTATCGAATAACGAAGTGTTAAACCAAAATATAAAGACAAAAGAACCAGAAAACATAACATGCTACCTGGGAATACAGATGGACAGACAAGAAAGGTTCTTCACCTTGAAGAAAAGATGGCTGAGAGGGGATATGATAGAGGTCTGTAAAATAATGAGTGGAATGGAATGGTAGACATGAAACACTTGTTTAATCTTTCCAAAAATACTAGGACTAGGGGGGCACGCAATGAAGCTACAAAGTAGTAAATTTAAAATGAATCAGAGAAACATTTTCTTCATTCAACATGTAATTAAACTCTGGAATTTGTTGCCACAGAATGTGGTAAAAGCGGTTAGTTTAACGGGGTTTAAAAAGGTTTGGATGGCTTCCTAAAGGAAAAGTCCATAGACCATTATTAAAATGGACTTGGGGGAAATCCACTGCTTATTTCTAGCATAAGCAGCATAAATGTATTATACTTTTTGGGGATCTTGCCAGGTACTGGTGACCTGGATTGGCCACTGTTAGAAACAGGATGCTGGGCTTGATGGACCTTCGGTCTGTCCCAGTATGGCAATACTGATGTACTTAGGATGGGAGCTGTCTTCTCAGCAAAAGACATAAAATTTATTTATTTATTTATAGTTCATTTATATCCCAATAGAAGTAATACAATCATAAATCATAATCCTAGTCACAGAGCTTAGAGACCTCATAATCCCAGTTGAGTTCAATGCAGCTTACATTTTTTTTTAACCACAAAAGGTTAAAACAATTAAAGAACTCTCTCATCTAAACAATATTTAAATATTTTTGAAATAGAAAAGGTTTTAGATGCCTACAAAATACAGTATAGTTTGGTAATTGCCTTACAAATATTGGAATCATATTCTAGTAGTGAACTGGGCCCTGAGATCCTAAATTTATGCTCATAAGTTAGCCTTATAAATTTGAACCCTATTTTCAGCCACACTTAGGAGCATACCCTAAATCAATGCTATTTAACCGGTCAGAAACGGCAACAGGAGGTGATTACCTGGTGATGCTTGAGTGGCTGGTGAGCCTTCCCCATGCTGAATCCATCTGGCAAATTCCCGGTTGAGAGTTGCGTTCCAAGACCATCCAACACCCCCTGAAGACACCTGCTGACATCACTGGGGGCTTCAGTTGCTACAAGAAGCCAGCGTCTCTGTGGTGCATGGCTGCAGGACATGGCTGAAGGGGCATGCCCAAAATCGCGCACCCTGCCCCTTGGAGTACCAAGGAGTGCCGAGAAGTCCGGAGACGTATTCCTGTTTCTTTTAAAGGAGTATAATGCTTAAATAGGGAAATGTAAAGTGAAACCTAAAACCTCCACTGTGAATATTGGATCTATGGACAAGCACTTGGTGTCATCTGGATCTTCAGTGAATCAGGTACTTTGTCCCTTGGGTGCTTCTTTAACTTCCCTCTCTATGTTTGCAAAATGTTTCCAACTGAAGCTCTGAGTGAGTCCACTGCACAGGTTGTTTCTTTTACTAAGTTACCAACTGCTTAGCAGATAGTTGGGTGGAACCTCAAGTAAGTGAGGCTAAGCAGGAGATTTCTTTAAGAGACTTGTGGGAATCTAATCAACAGGTTGAGGGTAGGCTTAAAGCAGTTGTTTCACAGTCTGTTAATTTTTCTTGGGAAGTGGTTGATAAATTAGCTAATGTGGACTAATATAATGGCTCTGGATAAGAAGGTAACAACTATTGAGAAACTGGTTTCCTATCTTCAGGCTACCTCAACTTCATCTGTTGAAGATTCATAGTAACATATATTAACATAGTAAATGACAGCAGATAAAAACCTGTATGGTCCATCCCAGGGGCGTAGGCACGGGTGGGCCTGGGTGGGCCCAGGCCCACCCACTTAAGCCCAAGGCCCACCCAGGAATGGTGCACCCCGAGTCGCACTAAGAGGCCCCGCGTGGCATTCCTCCTTCCCCCCTCGCCTGACCGTCAGCCCTCCTCCGCTCCTCCTCCGTTCCGTCCGCCCCCCCCCCCCCGCAAATGGTTAACCTGTCCTTTTTGTTTCAGTAGCAGCGAGCGACGTGAAGACACTGCTTCAAGTTCTCCCTTTCCTCTTCACGCAGTGTCCGTCCCGCCTTTACGATGACGTATTTCCTGTTTCCGTGAAGGTGGGACGAACACTGTGTGAACAGGAAAGGGAGAACTTGAAGCTGGCGAGCATTGCAGTGCCTTCACATTGCTCGCTGCTACTGAAAGAAAAAGGACAGGTTCGTGTGCGCGGGAGGCGGGGGGATGGAGAGGACTCAGAGGGCTTTTGGGGAACTGAGGGAGGGCAGGGAGACTCGCTGGCCATGGGTGGGAGGGGAGGGGGGAACGGAGAGGACTCGGAGGGCTTTTGGGGAACTGAGGGAGGGCAGGGAGACTCGCTGGACATGGAGAGGAGGGCGGGGGGGGAGAGAACAGATTGCTGGAGGGAAGGGGACATAGGAAATTGCTGGACATCAGGACATAGATGGATGGATGGAGGTGAGAGAGGAAATTGCTGGACATGGATGAGGAGAGGGGAGGGGAGGGCAGGGGGAGAAAACATAAGGACACAGGAGGATGGTGGACATGGTGAGTGAAAAAATATCAAATAGAAAGAAGACACTGCATAAAACAGAAGACACTGGGACCAACACGAATAGAAAAACTAAATGATCAGACAACAAAGGTAGAAAACATTTTTTAATTCAGAATTTATTAATTGGAATATGTCAGCTTTTGGAAATGTGCATCTGTGATATTTTGCATGTAAGTTTCAGTTTTTCTAGTATTGCTGCATGCTGAGTCTGACTTCTTGAGGTAACTTTCCAGTTCAGAAATTTGCCTTCATATCTGTTGTGTCATGTGTTTTTCATGTGTGATCAAGGTACAGTATTCTGCCAGCGTGTAGTATTTGCAGCCTTTTTTGTTTTGTTTTTTTTGTTTCACTAGGTTGTGTACTGGTATTTTAGAGCCCGGTGTAATTATAGTGCTGCCTTTCCATGCATAAGTTTGTAGCTCGTCCTGTCCTTGGAATTAGTGCTGTTATGGTTTGGTAAGGTTATAAGTGTGTTTTTGCACAAGTTTGTGTATAGTGTTTTGCAGTGGAGAATTTGTGTATTGGCCTTACTGAGGTGGCACCAAAACATCAGAAAGGGTGTAGAGCCTAAATCATGACACACTACCTCTTGAAGGATCTATATATGGTCGTTAATAAAAGGAGCTCATTGTGAACACTATCCACCCTAAAAAGGTGTTTGTGGCTCTACATGAGAATTGTGATATGATCCCTTGTTTCATATTGTTGACGGTCTGCATTTTCCATATCGGTATATTGGTGTATTAGGGTCTGCCCGATGTAATATTTATGGTACAGTAAGGTTCTGAGTGTGTTTTTGCACAAATTTTTGCATAGTGTTTTGCAGTAGAGCGATTGTCGCTTTGATTGATGCTTTGAGCAACCACTTTATTCTTTGACATATGATACATATCTAATATCTAAATTTAATTAAAGGTTTTAATTGTCAATGGGATGGAGCTAGGGAGAGGTGCCAGACCGTAGACTGGAGGCGGGGAAGGGAGAAAAGTGCTGGACTGATTGGTATTAATTGCCTTTGGAGAAAGTCTTCAGCTAACAAAGCTTGAGGATCCTAATTACCTAAAGTATTTATATTTTGAGGTGAAGGTATGACGGAGCAGAGATAATTTTGTGCCCACCCACTTTAGGCTCAGGCCCTCCCAAAATTGGCTGTCTGGCTACGCCACTGGTCCATCCAGTCTGCCCAACAAGATAAACTCATTTTACATGGTATGTGATACTTTATATGTATACCAGAGTTTGATTTGTCCTTGCCTTTCTCAGGGCACAGACCGTAGAAGTCTGCCCAGTACTGTTCTTGTACTAAGTTCTGAAGCTAACATTGAAGCCCCTTAAAATTTACACTCCAGCCCATCCCTATCTATTCAGTCACGATCAGGGCGTAGACCGTAGAAGTCTGCCCAGCTCCCATTGTGTTTCCAATTACCGGCTTCGCCACCCAATCTCCACTAAGATTCCATGGAACCATTCCTTCTAAACAGGATTCCTTTGTGTTTATCCCATGCATGTTTGAATTCCATTACCGTTTTCATCTCCACCACCCCCCGCGGGAGGGCATTCCACATATCCACCACCCTCTCCGTGACATTAGTTCTGAGTCTGCCCCCCTTCAACCTCAATTCATGTCCTCTAGTTCTACCGCCTTCCCATCTCTGGAAAAGGTTTGTTTGCGGATTAATACCTTTCAAATATTTGAACGTCTGTATCATATCACCCCTGTTTCTCCTTTCCTCCAAGGTATACATGTTCAGGTCAGCATCGCTTCCAGGCTTTTTACATCTTTAGCAAGATAGGGCCTCCAAAACTGAACACAATACTCCAAGTGGGGCCTCACCAACGACTTGTAGAGGGGCATCAACACCTCCTTTCTTCTGCTGGTTATGCCCCTCTCTACACAGCCTAGCATCCTTCTGGCCATGGCCGTCGCCTTCTCGCATTGTTTCTTCACCTTCAGATCCTCCGACACCAACACCCCAAGGTCTGTCTCCTGAGTCGAGTCGAGCTTACTAAGCTCTCCCCTCCTATTCGGTATCTCTCTTTGGGTTTCTACACCCCAAGTGCATCACTCTATACTTCTTGGCATTAAATTTTAACTTTAACCGACCTGGGGAAACTAAATGTTCTGGTTTCCAAATTTATGCTTACATATATATATTATAGAAACCGTTATTAGTCAATTTTTTTCTTTTTTTGTATGCTGTGCTATGTGCATAAAAAATATATATATAATAATAAAAAATATACAATTTTATCTATAAATATTGATATGTGAGTGCTCAGTAAAACGCATGTTGCTTTGGCTGGACTACTAGAAAGTTACATGCTGAACCCAACATCATTGCACTCCAGCCCTCCCTCACTCCTAATATTGCTTTTAACTTGCTCGATTATCCAATTTTATCTGGGTAATTGTTTAAATAAATACTTAGCTTTGGGCTGGATCCATATGATCTTTATAACTATCTGTTGGGGTCTATTTGGTCAACTGGCAAAGCTCCATTAGTGAGAACTGTGATCGTGAACTCTGTGAAATGATTTAAAAGTTTTTCTTTTTTTCTTTTTCTCTTAATTGGCTGATTGGTATTTCATCCTGGTGTCCTCAACACAACGTGTGTTTCGCGTTTGTTGCTTCCTCAAGAGAACTTAATTCGATCAAACCGAAACCATGCTCATGTCTCTGGAACTAGTATATACTAGAAAGGTGGGTCGCAAACCCAATCGACTTCCTACCAGAGTCTACTGTGACCCATCTATTCCTCTGATGTTTCATTCTCTGAGGCAGTGGTGGTGGTAAATTAGCTGGGAAATTAGTAATCCTGGACGCTTCTTTAATTGTAGTTAATTCCTTCTTGAGTTTGTTGATCTCTTCTTTCAAGGCTGATATTTGGAGACAGATAGGACAAGCTCTAAGGTTCCAGGTAGTTTGCCTTAGGATTAAAGCAGAACATATATTGCACTGAATGAAGATCATAATGATATGATTCACAAGTGTGAAAAGGTGAACTATGAGAGGGAAGTACAAGAATTAGGATTGACCAATTAAGTGCAATGAAGATACTTGTCCCTTGATTGCCCTATATAAAGGAAGTTTACCTAGGGGTGGGTGGGAGTAGGACACAGGTAACCTCAGTTACCAATCAAACCAAGTCTGAACGTGCCCAGCGCAGCTCCCAGCTCACAAGGTAAACTTAGGTTCTACTACCCAGCTGAAAACAAAATTGCCCCTCCTCCAGAGCTACGAGTCACCAGATGCTATGTAATCAAAATTGATTGAATTAAGTCTCTGGCACTGTAGATTCAACACACAATTCTAATAAAAACAGACACCAGATTCAATGTCACCAGATTGTCACAGGTTAAAAAACAGTTCCAATGAAAACACCTTTAAGACAATTCCAGCATAAAAAGATGAAATCACTAACACAGATATTCAAAACACAATTCTCTAAAATCCCTTTAAGACAATACCAGCATAAAAATATAAAATCACAGTGCAATAGAGGCAGATAAGGAACTTATAGATGTCAAACCCTCTGCAAGTGAAAGGACAGGGTTTCTTGTTTTTTTGTGTTAATAGGATAGAATAAAAAGGGGGTGAAATAGAATAAAGGAGTCGTTTATCAGGAAGATATTAAGAGAGATTAAGAGCAGGACACAGGTAACCTCAGTTACCAATCAAACCAAGTCTGAAAATGCCCAGCGCAGCTCCCAGCTCACAAGGTAACTGTATATTCTACTGTATATGAAATTAGAAATGATTGAGA
Organism: Microcaecilia unicolor; assembly: GCF_901765095.1. NCBI lineage: Eukaryota > Metazoa > Chordata > Amphibia > Gymnophiona > Siphonopidae > Microcaecilia > Microcaecilia unicolor. Next base: position 89,102,017 of record NC_044042.1, on the reverse strand, counting down.
AGATTAAGAGAGCTAGAACCTACACTTTTTAAAATTTTCCATGTATATATTTATCTCCTGAGATTCTCTTCCGGAAGCATCTTAAGGAGATTCTTGAGTTAGCTGTTGCTGATACTCTTCCTATTCTTAACTGTTATTATTTACCTGGTAAGAGGTAACTTCAAGGTGAGCAACAAGAGGTGGATCAGTTGGTCTCATCTGAAATTGATTTAACAGCTTTTTTGGAGGATAGTCAAGATGTGATCAATGTTAGATCCACTTTGGCTTCAGATTTAGATAAAAATTTGATATTGAAAAAATATTTTTCAAAAAAAGATGTTCAATTATGTGGTCCAAAAATTTGTATTTTTCATGAATGTATCCAGAACAACACAACTGATATGCAAAACCTTTTTAGCTTTGAAGCCTAGAGTTCTTGGTCTGGGTGCTACTTTTTTCCTTAAATTTCCATGTGTATGTATTCTTTCTCTTCAGGATTTTGTCTTTTGAGATTCATTGCAATTGGAACATGAGAAATAACTGTTTGGCTATTGTGAGTACTTAGAATAATTTTGGCTAAATTAGAGTTAGGGTAACCTAATTATATTTTCCTAGATATTTCATATTTGTTTACGTAATTTTGCCTTCCCTTGATGTGAACTTGGTGGTTTTCCTTTTGACTTAAATGCTATATTATGATTCCATTTCCTGTACATTTGTTGGAATTGTACTTATAAAAAATGTATTGAATAAAAAAAAAAGAAACGGCCGCTGACCGGTTAAATAGCAGTTTTGTGGTTAACCACAAATATTCAGCAGAAGATAACTGGTTATCTTCCACTAAATATTCATGGTTAGCACCTAATACTAAACTGACTATCCAGCTTATTTCCGAAAGAGATCGCCGGCCGTCTTCCGACACAAATCGGGAGATGCCGGTGATCTCCTGAAGTCGGCCAAATCGGTATAATCGAAAGACGATTTTGGCCGGCTTCAACTGCTTTCCGTCGCGGAGCCGGCCAAACTTCAAGGGGGCGTGTCAGTAGGGTAGTGAAGACGGGATGGGGGCGGGATGGGGGCGTGCTCACGAGATAGCCGGCTTCGCCTGATAATAGAAAAAAGAAAGCCGGCCTTGACGAGCATTTTGCCGGCTTTACTTGGTCCCTTTTTTTTCACGACCAAGCTTCAAAAAGGAGCCCCAACTGACCAAATGACCACCAGAGGGAATGGGGGATCACCTCCCCTTACTCCCCCAGTGGTCACCAACCCCGTCCCACCCCAAAAAAAAAAAAAACGTTTTTGCCAGCCTCTATACCAGCCTGAAATTTCATACCCAGCTCCCTGACAGCACTATGCAAGTCCCTGGAGCAGTTTTTGTGGGTGCAGTGCACTTCAGGCAGGTGGACCCAGGCCCATGCCCCCCTATCTGTTACACTTGTGGTGGTAAATGGGAGCCCTCCAAACCCTCCCCCCAAACCCACTGTACCCACAAGTAGGTGCCCCCCTTCACCCATAAGGGCTATGGTATGGTGTAGAGTTGTGGGGAGTGGGTTTTGGGGGGGATTTGGGGGACTCATTATCCAAGGTAAGGGAGCTATGCACCTGGGAGCTATTTTTTTTAATTTTTAGAAGTGCCCCCTAGAGTGCCCAGTTGGTGTCCTGGCATGTGAGGGGGGCCAGTGCACTACAAATGCTGGCTTCTCCCACGACCAAATGCCTTGGATTTGGCCGGGTTTGAGATCGCCGGCATTAGTTTCCATTATTGGCGAAAACCGATGCCAGCCATCTCTGACATTTGGCCGGCCCCAACCGTATTATCAAAGAAAAAGATGGCCGGCCATCTTTTTTGAAAATACAGTTGACTCCGCCCATTCAAGGAGCCAGCCCCGGAGATGGCCGCCCATAGAGATGGCCGGCCCCGTTCGATTATTCCCCTCCATGTCATGTGACTTATCCGGTTAGGCGCGGATATTCAGCACCAGATCGGATAAGATTAACAGATAAACTGGACCACATAAATAGAAGTCCTATGTTTAACTCGTATAACTTAACCAATCAGTTGCTGAATATTGACTGAACCTGTTAGGCATTTAGTGCCCCCCCCCCCCAAACCCCATCAGATATTCAATACCGGTCACCAGAAATGGCCCAGCATTGAATATCTGGGGGGGGGGGGGGGGGGGTCTGGTTTTGTATCCCACATTTTCCAACCTTGTGGTAAGTTCAATGTGGCTTACAATAATTTAAGTCAGCATGTTACAGATGTAAGGGTCCATGCAAGCCTGGTTCAAATTATATCTGTGATCGTGTGGTGTGGTGTGGTGTGGTAGCCAAATCTCCTTGGCTATGTGATTTCTTCTGAAAGGAATTGTCTGAAGAGATGGGCTTTCAATTGTTTTCAGAATGTTAGGTAGCTGTTCATTTCTTTTAAGACTTTCAGTAAAGAGTTCCAAGTTTTGGTGCATATGTATGTTAGACTGGTTGTGAGTGTAGATTTGTTTAGGCCTTGGTTTTGGGGTAGTGAAGCGTTAAATAGGATCTTGCATTCTTGTTTGCATTGCATGATGGTAGATCTATCAAGCTAGCCATGTATTCTGGAGTGAAGCCGAAGATTATTCTGTGGACTAGGGTGCATAACTTGAAGGATATGCGAGCTTTGAAGGATAGCCAATGTAGTTTTTGTAGTAGTGGACTCATTCTTTCAAAATTTGTTTTCTTAATATTAGTCTAGCTGCTGTGTTTTGTGCTGTTTGTAGTTTCTTTAATGTTTGTTCCCTTCATCCTACATAGATTCAGTGGCAGTAGTCTATAGGGAGAGGACTGTGGTTTGGATAAGTGTGCGGAATATGTCATTGGGGAAATAGTTTTTTATACACTTGAGTTTCCTCATCATGTGGAACATTTTCTTGGTGGTGCTTGTAACTTGTTTCCCGAAGGATAGATTGCGGTCAAGGGTAACTCCTAGAATTTTTAGTTTGTCTGCTATCAGAATGGGTGTACCCATGGCGCTGATGTTTGTGAAGCATTCAATATTGTATGATGATGTTAGTATTAGGCAATGTGGGTTTTATTCCCTGTTCAGTTTTAGTTTGAAAGCTGAGATCCAGTTTTCCATGGTGTTTATGTTGTCCCAAGATTTTGAGTAGGTCTAGGGCATGGCCCTTGATATGGGTTATGGTCATTCATGGTCTATGGAAGTCCCATAGTTGAAAGAATTCATGGCAGTCTTTGGAGCTATTATTGCTCTGGACTTCTAGGTGTAGATTGATATCTCCTATAATCATTGTATTGGCGTTGGCTATACATATGTGCGAGATGACGTCTATGAGGTTAGTGTGGGCTGTTTTCCAGTTTCCTGGTCTGTAAAATAGTACGCATTATAGGTGGGTTTGTAGGGTATTGTTGATGATTCTAATTGACGCTATTTCTAGTTGTAGTGTTATGGATTCCACAGTGGCTTCCACTGTTAAAAAGGATCTGTAGTTCAGAGCAGGGGCATAGCCAGACAACAGATTTTGGGTGGGCCTAGGCAAGAAGTGGGTGGGCACCAAGTGTTCTCCCCACCTCCCCCACCACAAAGAAAAATTATCTCAGCTGATGGGATAACACTTCTTTCTACCTTGGCAATCTGTAGCAAGCATGCGCTAAAAACTGAGAATGTGCGGGTGCCAGTATCATGGAAAGTAGCGTTTTCGTTACCATCAGGGGGAAGTCTTCAGCTGGCAGAGCTTGGGATCCCCACAGTAGCTAAACATGTGCTACTGTTGGGTGGGCCTGAGCCCTAAGTGTGTGGGCCCCAGCCCACCCAGGCCCACCTGTGGCTACGCCACTGGTTCAGAGCGATGCCTCCACCTTTAATTCCATTTCTGGTCCAATGCAGGATTTTGTAACTGGGGGAACATATATCCATGATTATAGGATCTTCTTTATCATGGATCGAGTCTTTTATTATTTCTTCTTTGTTGACCTCTGATCTAGCGTTGATATATCCCACTGGTATTGGTAGGTAGTTGTCCTCTGTGGTCGTAGTTTTGGAGGTTTTTACTAATTGGCATGCATTTGGGTTTCTAGATTGTTTGGTTGCCTTCCTGGTTCTCTGTTTTTGATTAGTTTCTGTTGCTTAAGTCAACCCGTCCGTCTTTTTGAGCACTGCTTGAATGGGAGGCAATGTTTATCATAGGGTGATTCTGGTTGCATAGTATTTGTATTCTGTTGTTTTCCTCTTGTGTCAAAGCTCCTGAGGTGGTTAGTAGCATTAGAGTGGTTAGCCCGATCAGGATTCTTGAGATGTACATTTTGCCCTTTGTAATGAGTGGTAAGGTCAATGTTTTCTGGTTTCTGTTAGTTATGAAGGGTTGTGTCCATGGTTGGTCAATGACTATCCTTGTGCTGTAAGAAGTGGTGGGGTTCTTGATGTGTCTCCTCCTCCTTTCTGGGGGGGGGGGGTCTGTAGCCCCTTTAAGTAAATTAAGAGTCCCTGTGGGTTTACTCTTTTTTTTTCTACTCCTTCCTCTTCTCTTTACTTTATCTTCTTTACCTTTCCTCGTGTCTCCTCCTATATTTCTCTTTCCTCTTTCCTTTCTCTCCTGTTATTTCCTCTACTTTTCAAAGCTCTGCCAGCCGCCGGCTGAATATCAACTCCACAACTTCTCAGCTGAAAATTCATCTTAATTAGGAGCTTAAAAGTTATGTTCATAAATTTAGGCCTGCCATTCGTTTGCCTAGATTTATGAGTCTAATTAATGAACTCAGTACTGAAAATCAGTGCTAAGCTCCTAACTTCTTTTCCATGCCCTGAATCTACCTCTATTATTACCAACTTGTTATGTTCCTAAATTTGAAAGTTTAGTGAAACTGTGAGTAAAAATGTATGCAATTAGCCCGAGTAAATTTTCAAAGAAGCCAATTTATGAGAATAACTCTCAAAGTTAGGAGCATAAATCTTTTGAACACCAAGCCCTGAGAGTTTTGTGATGGAAGAGGCAAAGGCAGTGACACTCTCTTGCAAATCAGCTTCCTTAAAGACATCAAAATTCCCAAAAGCTAAGCACATTGCTACGTGGTAGTCAAAACCACAGACAAGAAAGAGGGAAACTGATTTTCTATTTATCGACCCCACAGTCATTCACAAAGGAAAAACATTCAACATAAAGGAATCCTTCACATGCTCATCTTCCAATGTAAAAAATGTGACCAAGGATGCTATATTGGAGAAACAATCCAGATGCTAAAAACAAGATTTAACTTACATAGACATCACATGAAAAACGCCATTGCCAGCCAGGATGCCACGCCTGTGGGGCAACACTTTACAAAAACAGAACACTGTACTAGTGATTTCATAGTAAGAATCCTGAAAGGTAACTTTAAAACAATATAGGAACGTAAGACCTTTGAAGTCAGAATGATTAAATATTTTGACATGGTGGAGATGAAAACGGTAACGGAATTCAAACATGCGTGGGATAAACATAAAGGAATCCTTTGCAGAAAGAAGGAATCCTCAGGAGCTTAGCCTAGAATGGGTGGCAGAGCTGGTGGTTGGGAGGCGGAGCTATTGCTGGGCAGACTTATACGGTCTGTGCTGGGGCTGGTGGTTGGGAGGCGGGACTAGTGCTGGGCAGACTTATACGGTCTGTGCCGGGGCTGGTGGTTGGGCGGCGGGGATAGTGCTGGGCATACTTATACGGTCTGTGCCAGAGCCGGTAGTGGGAGGCAGGGATAGTGCTGGGCAGACTTATACGGTCTGTGCCAGAGCTGGTGATGGGAGGCGGGACTGGTAGTTGGGAGGCGGGGATAGTGCTGGGCAGACTTATAGGGTCTGTGCCAGAGCTGGTGGTTGGGAGGCGGGGTTGGTGGTTGGGAGGCGGGGATAGGGCTGGCCACTACTACTACTTAGCATTTCTATAGCGCTGCCAGGGTTACGCAGCGCTGTACAAGTTTAGACATGGGGAAGGACAGTCCCTGCTCAAGAGAGCTTACAATCTAACGGTAACAAGCTATGTAGCCAGTGTAGGTATCAGGAAAGGGGAAGGTGGTTAGGCGCCAAAAGCAAGGGAGAAGAGATGGGCCTTGAGTAAGGACTTGAAAATGGGCAGGGAAGGCGCACAGCGTATGGGCTCAGGAAGTCTGTTCCAGGCATAAGGTGATGCGAGGCAGAAGGGGCGGAGTCTGGAGTTAGCGGTGGTGGAGAAGGGTACAGATAGGAGTGATTTTTCCTGAGAGCGGAGGTTACGGGTGGGAACATACGGGGAGAGGAGGGTAGAGAGGTAATGGGGGGCTGCAGATTGAGTGCACTTGAAGGTCAATAGGAGAAGCTTGAACTGTATACGGTAGTGGATCGGGAGCCAGTGAAGCGACTTGAGGAGAGGGGTGATATGAGAGTATCGGTTCACGTGGTAGATAAGACGTGCGGTGGAATTTTGGACAGATTGAAGGGGGGATAGGTGGCTAAGTGGGAGGCCAGCGAGGAGAAGGTTGCAATAGTCAAGACGAGAGGTAACGAGCGAGTGGACGAGGGTTCGGGTGGTCTGTTCAGAGAGGAATGGGCGAATTTTGCTAATATTATAGAGGAAGAAGCGACAGGTCTTAGCTGTCTGCTGGATATGGGCAGAGAAGGAGAGGGAGGAGTCGAAAATGACTCCGAGATTGCGGGCTGAAGAGACGGGGAGGATGAGGGCGTTGTCAACAGAGACGGAAAGTGGGGGAAGAGGAGAAGAGGGTTTGGGTGGAAAGACAAGGAGTTCAGACTTATACGGTCTGTGCACTGAAGAGGACAGTACAAATAAAAAAGTAGCACATATGAATTTATCTTCTTGGGCAGACTGGATGGACCGTGCAGGTCTTTTTCTGCCGTCATCTACTATGTTTACTATGTTTATGACATCCACCAGACAGGACTTTTTATTTATTTATTTATTTGTTATGTTTATATCCCACATTTTCCCACCTCTTTGCAGGCTCAATGTGGCATACAATACATCATGGATAATGGAAATATGAGGAGAGTAGACATTTGGTAATACAGAAGGAATTGGGTTGTATGGTGACGTAGTACATAGTAGTGGGAATTAAAAAAAAAAAAAAAAAGAAGGTAATAGTTTACATTCAGGGTAAATGTGGGAAATTCAGTTGACTTGGTCTTTGTGATATGTCTTGTCAAAGAGATGGGTCTAGCAGTTTCCGGAAGTTGGTCAATTCGTAGACCACTTTCAGATTACATGGCAGTTTGTTCCAGAGTTGTGCACTCATGTAGGAAAAGGTTGATGCATGCATTAGTTTGTACTTTAGACCTTTACAACTGGGGAAATGGAGATTGAGGAATGCGCGAGAAGATTTTTTAGCATTCCTGGATGGTAGGTCTATCAGGTCTGACATATAGGCTGGAGCATCGTCATGGATGATTTTATGTACTAGGGTGCATATTTTGAATGTGATGCGTTCTTTGAGTGGGAGCCAGTGTAGCTTCTCTCTTAGGGGTGTTGCACTCTCGTATTTTGGTTTTCCAAATATGAGTCTGGCTGCCGTGTTTTGGGCTGTTTGGAGTTTTTTTGAGCATTTGCTCTTTGCAGCCGGCGTAGAGTGAGTTGCAATAATCTAGATGGCTGAGTACTAATGATTGTACCAGATTACGCAAGACTGTCCTCGGGAAGAATGGTCGTACTCTTTTTAATTTCCACATTGATTGGAACATCTTTTTGGTTGTGTTTTTCGCATGATTCTCAAGCGTTAGGTGCCGGTCTATGGTAACTCCAAGAATTTTCAAGGTTTCTGAAATGGGTAGGTTTAATTTTGGTGTGTTGATGGTGGTGAATTTGCTTGTATTGTGTTGAGAGGTAAGTACTAGGCATTGGGTTTTTTCTGCGTTGAGTTTTAACTGAAAGGCATCTGCCCAGGAGTGCATGATTTGGAGGCTTTGGTTGATGTCGTTGGAAATTTCTTTCTGGTCTTGATTAAATGGGATGTAGATCGTTACATCATCAGCATAAATGTAAGGATTGAGGTTTTGGTTGGATAATAGTTTGGCCAGCGGTGTCATCATTAGGTTGAATAGAGTCGGTGAGAGGGGTGATCCCTTTGGGACTCCACATTCGGGTGTCCATGCCGTTGATGTATTCGACTTTGATGTCACCTGATATGAGCGTGTGGTTAGGAATCCTTTAAACCAGTTAAGAACATTGCCTCCAATGCTGAAGTATTCAAGGATGTGTAGTAGGATTCCATGATCAACCATGTCGAAGGCGCTTGACATGTCGAATTGCAGAAGTAGTATGTTCTTGCCAGTTGCAATCGCTTGTTTGAATTTCATCATGAGCGTAATTAATACTGTTTCCGTACTGTGATTAGAGCAAAATCCTGACTGGGAATCGTGTAGTATTGAGAATTTGTTTAGATGTTCTGTAAGTTGTTTGGTTACCATTCCTTCTGTTGTTTTAGTTATTAAGGGGATAGATGCAAATGGTCTATAGTTGGTTATTTCGCTTGCATTTTTATTTGCATCTTTGGGTATGGGGGTGAGTAGAATGTTTCCTTTTTCCTTTGGGAAGAGTCCATTTTGTAACATAAAATTAACGTGTTTCGTTAGGTCTGTGATGAAGTGTTGGGGTGCTAATTTCATAAGGATGTTGGGGCATGTATCTAATTTGCAATGAGATTTGGCGAATTTTTTAAGTGTTTGGGAGATAAGATCTTCTGATATTGTCTCAAATTCATTCCAGATCCTATCTGCTGGGTATGTTCCAATGTTTGGGTCTAGGCAATCTAGAAGTGTAGCGTATTCGATGGGGCTGGTAGGTATTTTGAGTCATAGTTGTACTATTTTCTCTTTAAAGTATTTTGCGAGGTTTTCAGCTTCTGGTGTCTCTGTACTGTTGTTCGTGACTGGTGCGGTATTTAGTAGTTTATTCACAAGTTGGAAAAGTTTGTGTGTGTCCTTGTAATTTGGACCGATTTCAGTTTTGTAATATAGTCTTTTGGTTTGTCTTATGGTATATTTATATGTTCTTCTGAGTTGTTTCCATTCGTTGAGTGTGGAATCGTCTTTCTTTTTGTTCCATGCACGTTCTAATTTCCTGACTTGTGTTTTGAGTTTTTTCAGTTCTTCATTGAACCACGGTATTGAGTTCTTTCTATGTGAGGTTCTAGTTTGAATTGGGGCGATTTTGTCTAGTATTGTTCTGCATCTATCATCCCAGTCTAGGAGGAATTTGGTTGTGTCTGCCTTTGTTTTCCATTCGTTGTGGTAGATATGTTGCCAGAATATTGTCGGGTCTATTTTTCCTCTTGTGGTGTAGGTTTGTCGTTCTTGTTTTTTGATTGTGGTTTTCGTTCGCCATTGGAGGGAGATGTCTGCTTTGTAATGATCTGACCATGGTGTGGGTGTCCATTTTGTTTCTGTTAGTGTGATGTTTAAGTCTGGGTCAAATTTATAAGCAATAATGTCCAGTGTGTGTCCTTTTTTTATGTGTTGGTTGTGCATGTGGTATGTGAAGATCCCATAGTTGTAAGAATTCTTTGCATTCTTGGGTGCTTGATGAGGTAAGGTCTTCTAGGTGCTTGTTGATGTCGCCTATTATGATGAGGTTTGAGGTAGAGATGCATGTATTCGAGATGAAATCCATGAGGTGTGTTTGAGTGTCCTGCCATTTACTTGGTGGTCTATAGAGTAGGATTGCGTTAAGGTGTTCCTGCAGGTTTGGGTGATTGATTCTGACCGATGCAATTTCAAGTTGAGGCAGGATGGATTCGGCTTTGGTAGTTATAGTAAACTCAGATTTATATATTATAGCTGTGCCACCATCTCTTTTCCCGTTCCTTGTCCAGTGAGTGATTTTATATCCTGGTGGGCATAAGTCTAGGATTATGGGATCTTTGAGGTCATGGATCCATGTTTCTGTGATGAATAGGAGATCGATATTGTCTGTAGTGATCCAGTCTGTTATGTCATCTGTTTTTTTGATCACTGATCTAGCGTTTGTATATCCCAAGTGGATTGGATGGTATGGTTCGAATCGGGCTGTGGATGTGTTGATCTTTATTAGTTGTCTATTTTCTTGGTTTTTATTTTTGTTGTTTCCTTTCTTTTGGTTATGTCCTTTTGTATTTGTTTTTGTATTCAGTTGGCTGTTGTTCCTTTGGTCTGGTGGGTTGTGGATTAGTTGTCTGTAAGGTTTATTTATAGTGGATAAATTGTCGTTCAAGTTGGGAGTGGACCAAGCGTGGTAGATTAAGGGGAGGAAATATATTATCATGAGTAATTTTTTGGTATTCATGTTGGCTGTCGTTCGTGGTCAACTTAAGCAGTAGTCAGTGTTTTGTTGTATAGGCAATATGGTTGTATAGGCAATGCGGTGCTGTCAGTGCAGCTTAGATATTTAACAGTGCAATGTATGCAGTTCGGTTATATATAGGCAATACGGTTGTATAGGCAATACGGTAGTATAGGCACTGCGGTATTGTCAGTGCAGCTTAGACATCTAACAGTTCAATATATGCAGTTCGGTAAAGACTATGTATTGAGCTGAACAGTATTCGCAGTCCACCATAAGCAGTGGTCAATGCAGAGTTTTGGTCATATAAGCGGTGTCATAGAGCAGTACAGTTTAAACAGTGCAGTGTAATCAATGCAACTTGACTATATAACAGTACAGTATATGCAGTGCAGTATAAACTATACAGTAAAGCTGAACAGTGTGCTCAGTCCACCATAGGCAGTGGTCAGTGCAGACTTAGTTCATTCGTAAAGCATTATTTAAGTTCTAAGAACTACTACGCTTTAAGTAGTAGGAACTACTACTCTTGAAAAGATACTTCTAGCTGTGAGTCCGCAAGCCTCGGGACCTACAGTAAATCAGTCTTTTCATTTACGTATGCTTCTTGAGTTGTTCGGACTTTTCGTGGCCTGGTTCCTCGCGGCGAGCTCGAGTCGGGAGGTCATTCGGCCCTGGCCTCACTAGGTCTGGTCTGGTCCAGATCGTTTCGCAGCACGATTCATGCGGGGCAGCAGTAGTTCTGATCAGTCATTGTGCCCCTGTTTGCACTGGGGTTCGGTGTGTCAGGCTTTGCGCGGTCATGCAGTGCTCCTTTCTTCTCGGGATGATCCGGCGTCTTTTCGCTTCTCTCCCCTCCTGGTGTGATGGGTCTCTGACTGCGAGATCCCAACATCAACTAAACTGGATCCAGGGAAGCAGACCTCGCGGCGGTCTCCTGCAAAGGACGTCAGTCGGCGAGTCCAGCACAGCTGAGTCCCGACCCGACCAGGGATGCGTGTCGGCCACGAGGTAGGTCGATAGCCGCGGTTTGCCTCGGGTCCTTGCTCGCGCTGGAACTCAGTTAGCTCCACTTGGACCGCCGGTGTTCCACCAGTCGGCCTCGGTTACGGCCACAGCTCCGGATTTAACTCGGCCGAGGTCAATCAGACTGGCAGACTTAAAAGAGATCTGGGCTTTCTAGCCCATTATAAGCCATAAAATTGTAAATTGTACTGCTTTGTTTGCCACTCTCCTGTCTCCATGCATATCCCCTTGTCTCACCCATCCACCTCCATCCCCACCCTATTAGATTGTCACTGAAATGCTTTGATGTCTCACTTATATATACTGTCATCTACCAAGATTTGCTTATTTCCGATCTGACGAAGAAGGGCAACCTTCGAAAGCTAATCAAGAAATGTACTAAGTTATGTCCAATAAAAAAGGTATCATCTTATTTTCTTTTTCATGTTTTATTTTGTTTTATTTCTATCGATTACCTATTTATCAAATTAATGGACATGTGCTAATGTTGCCATTAAGACAGAAATGGGGAAAGCCACTACTTATCCCTGCAATCGGTAGCATGAAATCTTGCTACTCTTTGGGAATCTGGAATCTTGCTACTCTTTGGGACTTTGTCAGGTACTTGTGACCTGGTTTGGCCACTGTTGGAAGCCGGATACTGGCCTAGATGGACTATCTGTGTGCCCCAGTATGGCCATTCTTATGTTCTTACAAATTAGCCGATGAATCCCTATCACTACCTATTTTGTAGGGAAGCAATAGCTCATTTGTTAATCCTGCACTAATCAGTTAGCGTATGGTTATATAGATGTATTAATTGATTAGCACAGAAATGCCAACTTTCCTCCCCAAATATGTGCCCTCCATGGAAAAAATAAAATGAGCACATTTAAGTAGCATATTTGTGTACACATGGACGTTTGAGGAACAGGAGCGGAACTTGTTGCCCTATCAGTTACATTGTTTTGGGTGTACCAAGATGGTGGCAGCTGCTTTGGGGAGAATGAAAACTTCTTTGGATGGACCGGCTTCATATTTGTGATGTGACGCCATCTACTGTTCATTAAACCTCCTTGTGTGCACCAGTGCCTAACACTCTAACACAGCTAGCAGAAAATGAACTTCAGTGACATTTGTTTCTGTTGGTTAGGGTGTTAAAACTAAAAAATTCTTACTGTCTATGCTCCTTCCCTTGCTGTACTGGATATCCCATAGAAAGAATCATTGTTTACAGTAATGCTTTCAGTATTAGCACATGCACAAATCATGGAAGAGGTAATTTGATTATGATTTTTGCTCATGGACTTGTACCAGGCTCTGAACAAACCTACCCAGATTCTGGAAAGTGACCAAGACTGAAATTGCACTTACACAGACTGAAAAAGTCAACCCAGATCCAAACAATCAGCAGTAATTTTATTACATGAAAAAAATGCACCTATTGTATTTTGTAAAACCCCAAACTCTAAATACCAAAAAGGAGTGGAAAAATGTATCAAAACTGAATAACATGTAATCCAATCCAATTTAAATATGACAGAACCCACAAGCAACATTCAGTAATGGGCCATCAAAATTTAGCTGAAAAGCAACCAGCCTTGCATAGATGTAACGAATGCTGTAATGTGTGTTCTAAGGTAGAATCAGTGGCTTCGATAACTTTTTCAAAGATAACTCTTTTTAAATCCACTGTAAATCTGCATGACTCTCTCAATAAGTATTGAGTACTAATAAGTAATAAGTACTCTCATTCTCCCTGTCTCATCAGCTCGTAACCTTGGGGGGTCATCTTTGACTCCTTTCTCTCCTTCTCTGCTCACATTCAGCAGATTGCCAAAACCTGTCGTTTCTTTCTCTATTGCATCAGCAAAATCCGTCCCTTCCTCTCTGAGCACTCTACCAGAACCCTTACCCACACTCTTATCACCTCTCGCCTTGATTATTGCAACCTGCTTCTCACCGGCCTCCCACTTAGCCATCTCTCTCCTCTTCAATCAGTTCAAAACTCTGCTGCGCGACTCATTTTCCACCAGAGTCACTATGCTCACATAAGCCCTCTCCTCAAGTCACTTCACTGGCTCCCTACCCGTTTCCGCATTCAATTCAAACTTCTCTTATGGACCTATAAATGCATTCACTCTACCGCTCCCCAGTACCTCTCCACTCTTGTCTCTCCCTACGCCCCCCCTCCAGTACTCCGTTCTGTGGATAAATCTCTCTTGTCTGTCCCCTTCTCTTCTACTGCTAATTCCAGACTCCGTTCCTTTTATCTCGCTGCACCTCACGCCTGGAATAGACTTCCCAAGACTGTACGTCTAGCCCCGTCTTTGGCCGTTTTCAAATCCAGGCTAAAAGCCCACCTCTTTAATGCTGCTTTTGACTCCTAACCACTACTCACTTGCCCTGTACCCTTTTATCCCCACCTCTTTAATTCCCTTACCTCTTAGTTGTTCTGTCTGTTTGCCTGTCCTATTTAGATTGTGAGCTCTTTGAGCAGGGACTGTCTTTTCATGTATGGTGTACAGCGCTGCATATGCTTTGTAGCGCTATAGAAGTGATAAGTAGTAGTAAGCAGACATTCAGTGGGTGCTATCCTCCACTGACCAGGTGACCCCATATTTTTAGCGGCACATCATTGCTTAGTACCACTGGAAATTCAGCAGGGGCGGAGTCAGGGTACAGCCAAGATGTAGCTGGGTACTGCCAGGAGTTATCCAGGCACGTCAAATATTCACTAGTAGTACCTTGTTTGAGGATCTCAAGGCTGTGAATCAATGTGACAAGGCAGTGGCCACAGCCAGAAGGATACCAGGTTCCACAGAGAGGTGTAAAACTAGTAGAAGAAAGAAGGTTTTGATGCCCCTGTACAAGTCATTGGTGAAGCCCTACTTGGACTACTGTGCTCAGTTCTGGAGGCCATGTCTCTTTAAGAAGAAGACTTGAAGTGGTCCAGAGGAAGACAATGAAAATGATATCAGGATTGCACCAAGAGACGTATCAGAAGAAAATTTTGAAGACCTGAATATGTATACCCTTGAGCAGTGGTTTTCAACCCAGTCTTCAGGGAACACCTGGCCTTTCGGTGATTCAGGATATTCACAATGAATATGCATGAGATAGATTCGCATGCACTGCCTTCTTGGTATGCAAATCTCTCTCATGCATTTTTATTGTGAATGCAGTTTCTAGCTGGTTAAATCGCTTTGAATATTGACCCCATGGTTCTAATTTTGGGTTGCAGTTTGCTTTAGATTTAATTGCCCAAGGGGGCCTACTTACAAAGTCACAATAAAACAGTATGCTAATGCACTGATTATATGTAATGAAATTCCCATCAGATTTATTAAACTATGGCACATTAATCCTGCAGTTTCTGCTGTGGTGTGAAAACAGAATGAATGTAGTTTACCACGTGTATCAACAAATATTTATGGCCTTGGCCATGCACATTTTGAAGGGGCATTAGCCCCACAGGGATTCTTCCCACTATTAGTTAAAGGAGTGGCCTAGAGGTTAGTGCACCAGTCTTGTAATCCAGAGGTGGCTGATTCAAATCCTGCTACTGCTCCTTGTGATCTTGGGCAAGTCACTTAACCCTCCACTGCCTCAGGTACAAACTTAGATTGTAAGCCCTCCTTGGACAGAGAAATATCCAGTGTACCTGAATGTAACTCCCCTTGAGCTACTACTGAAAAAGGTGTGAGCAAAATCTAAATAAATATTAGATCCCCCAGCTCAAAACCCTACCACCTTCAAATTCTCATTCTTATTCAAAATACTGAGTTCCCCCTTATGCTCATTATAACCTGGTGAGGAACATAGGAGCCGACTCTGTGGGAGCTTGAGCACCCCCAATATTGAGAAAATTCCTTGTATGTGTCCAGGAAGGAGTTATTTCCACTGGGCTTAGCACCCCCAATAATTTTGAAAAGTTGGCTCCTTTGGCGAGGAAGAGTATCTAATGATTAGATCGGGTACGCTAAGAATGAAGGAAGTCAAGTTTCAACATACTTGTGCTTCTTTTGTTTTTTGAGTCACTTAATTACTGCCCGATATTCAGAGCAATTTAATTGGGTAGGAGAGGCTCCTGCCTAGTTAAATCACTTGTGACCTCCTAAATGTTGATATTGAGCAGCATTTAAGCAGACAGTCCTTGTGAACATCCCCACAAACCATTCCTATACTGTGCAGTTAGTGCAAGGGCAGTCCATAGTAGGCGAACAATGGGCAGGACCCCAGAGGAGCCGATAGCTAACTTGTTAGCAGCCATATTTGGACAGCTAACCAGTTAAGTAAGTGGCTAAAGTTAGAACAGCAAAAAGGTTGTCATCACTCTAGCCACAAAGCTAACCAGGCACTGATGCCTTGCTAATTTCTGGGTTGCAACATCTGCCTTTCTAGTGTCCCTCCTCCCCACCTTACAATGCTGATGTCCCTCCCTCCCTCCCCGAATGGGAAGAACAGCTGACCAGAGGCTCCCCAACCCCTTTCCCAACCCCATAGACACCCTTGAGCCTACTGTGTACTGTCCTGGTTGTCCAGTAGGGTCCTGAGAGCAGGAGTGATATCCACTCACTCCTGCCCATTGAAGCTCCTTGTCAAAAACGGTGCCACAACTTGATCATAATACACTGAAACCTTCTCCTCAGTGTGCTGCTACGGCTAGAAAAGCGAATATAATGTTGGGTATTATTAGGAAAGGTATGGAAAACAGGTGTGAGGATGTTATAATGCTGTTGTATCGCTCCATGGTGCGACCGCACCTTGAGTATTGTGTTCAATTCTGGTCGCCGCATCTCAAGAAAGATATAGTAGAATTGGAAAAGGTGCAGCAAAGGGCTGTGGGGATGGGACTGCTTCCCTATGAAGAAGAAAGACTAAGGCTAGGGCTTTTCAGCTTGGAAAAGAGACGGCTGAGGGGGAGACATGATAGAGGTATATAAAATAATGAGTGGAGTGGAACAGGTGGATGTGAAGTGTCTGTTCATGCTTTCCAAAAATACTAGGACTAGGGGGCAAGCGATGAAACTACAGTGTAGTAAATTTAAAACAAATAGGAGAAAAGTTTTCTTCACCCAACGCATAATTAAACTCTGAAATTCGTTGCCGGAGAACGTGGTGAAGGCGGTTAGCTTGGCAGAGTTTAAAAAGGGGTTAGACGGTTTCCTAAAGGACAAGTCCATAAACCACTACTAAATGGATTTGGGATAAATCCACAATTCCAGGAATAACATATATAGAATGTTTGTACATTTGGGAAGCTTGCCAGGTGCCCTTGGCCTGGATTGGCCGCTGTCGGGGACAGGATGCTGGGCTCGATGGACTCTTGGTCTTTTCCCAGTGTGGCATTACTTATGTACTCATGTTGTGCTCCTTTAAGATTTCAGGAGTAAGAATAGCCCAAGCCTCAAGCAGTTTCTCCCCCACTCTTCTCCCTCCCTGCAAGAGATTCAAGAAGAGCGGGCAGCCTGCACCAGCTATCGCCCCCAAAACAGCCCCCCCTTGAAACTCCGTGGTATATCACAAATTCATCCCTCCACCAATGTAGCCTCGGCTCATAGTCTCAAAATCACAACCCCACTCAATGATTCCTTTTTCTCAGTATCCACTTGTCTGCTGGAACCCATGGGTCAGGAATGATCCCCTTTGCAAACACTCTTTCAGCAACATTTTGTACTTTGGAGCCTTGGCAGATAGATGTGTTAACCTACTGATGTTTTCAGGAGAAGTTAACTGTACTTCTTTCCAGTATAAGCATGAATCTAGAGATTTATGACAAGTTGTCTTGACATACTTTATGTATGTATTATTTGGAAACCACTTTGTTTTGCCAGTTGTTTGATATCTGCAGTATATAATATGAAAGCATTTAATAAAGATAATGATCTGTATTGTTTTTTTTTAATATCAATAAGCTGCTTTCCATGCATTTCCATGAGATGCAAAACATTAATACTGTACAATGTCAGGCATTATTCTTGTAGTAATAGTGACATTTACATGGATGTAACCAGTAACGAACAATAATATTCATTGCTGTATTATTGCAGCTTAGCAAACATGCCAACTTCTAGGCACGGCAGAGTATACGTGCTGCAGTATTTTGCAGAGTTTGCAGCCTTTTCAAATTCTGTTTGGATATCCCGGCGTAAACTAGAGTGCAAAGAGGCATAAAATAGGGAGCCTAATACATTGAAATCTAGAAAATTGCGAATGGATCTGAGTTTCCGTAAGAAGAAAAAACCTAGTGTTTTCACAACTTGAGAAATTTGTGGACCAAATGATAAGGCAGAATCAAGCACAACCCCAAGATAACGGAACGATGAAACAGGAGCAATATGCCTTCCCAGAAGGAAAGGATTGACAGACAGATTCAAAACTAGATGATGATCACATAGCCAGCTTGATATGTGATCCAAAGAAGTCTGTAAAGACTGTAATTTTATTCTATTGAGTGTGGATTTGTGTAGTAAACCAGTAGGATGGTCTCGCATAACTTGTACAATGTAACCCATAACCAAGTTGTAACAAATGTATTTCCATTATTCATATCTTATTGTAAGCCACACTGAGCCCACAAAGAGGTGGGAAAATGTGGGATACAAATGCAATAAATAAATAAATAAATAGGAAATCATCAGGGTAGGAGTGGGAACTTATCCCAAATGATTGTATGAGCCTTGCTTTGGTGTTCCTGTAGCCAAGCCTCGCCCTGGTGTTCCTGCTGCCGAATCTCATTCTTACTTGTGACATCATCAGTAAATGCCTTTATAAAGCACCTGGGAACTTTCAGGCTTTGCCTTTGCAACAGAGGTCTTCAGATGAGATTTTTGTCTGTGTGTGTTTGTTGCAGTTCCAGCCCTGCTTGTTCCTATCCTGCCAGTCTTCAATCCGAACCCTGCTTCTTCCAGTCCTGTAAGTCTTCAGCTTCAGTTCCAGCCCTGTCTGTCTTCAGCTTCAGTTCCACCACTGCTTGTTTCAGCCCTGTCTGCCTTCAGCTTGTTCTAGTCCTGTTTGTTCCAGTCCTGCTTGTTCCAACCCTGTCTGCTTTCATCTTCAGTTCCAGTCCTGCGAGTCTTCAGCTTCAGTTCAAGTCCTGCTGTTCCAGCCCTGCCTGCCTACAGCTTCAGCTCCAGTCCTGTTGCTCCAGTCCTGCTTATTCCAGACCTGCCTGCAGCTTCAGCTCTAGTCCTGTTGTTCCTGCCCTGCCAGCTTTCAGCTTCAGTTCCAGTTCTGCTTGTTCTAATCTGGTCTGCCTTCAGCTTCTGCTCCACTCCTGCTTGTTCCAGTCCTGTCTGTCTTCCACTTCAATTCCAGTCCTGCTTGTACCAGTCCTGTCTGATTTCAGCCTCGATCCTTGTTTGGGTGGTTCGCCTGCTGCCGCCCGTCGTCGGCAGTGGCCCAAGGGCTCATTATTCCCAACTTTTGTGACAGAGGGAGGTTTCCTAAAAGGTGGCTATCACCCTGGTACGAAGTACTCCTGTAGCTAAGACCTGCACTCTCGGATCGAGGATATGTTTCCGAGAACTTCTGCCCAGGCGGGAAGGGTTAGGATAGCTGTTATAGTTGGTGATTTGATCAACAGGCATGTAGATAGCTGGATGGCTGGTGGATGCCAGGATCCTTCAAAGAATGGAAAAAGGACAAAAATGAAGAAAATAAGAAGCAACATAAGCACTGACAAGTCAGATGCAAAGCATTAATAAAAAAGGCTGAACGAGAATATGAAGAGAAACTTGTTGCTGAGGCTAAAACTCACAGTAACAACTTTTTCAGGTACATCAGAAGCAGAAAGCCTGCGATGGAATCCATGGGACCATTAGATCACGAAGGAGCAAAAGGGACGCTCAGGGAGCACAAGGTCATAGCGGAGAAACTGAATGAATTCTTTGCTTCTGTCTCTATGGAAGAAGATGTAAGAGATCTTCCTGTACCGGAAATGGTTTTCAATGGTGATGATGTGGAATTAACTGAAAGAAATCTTGGTGAACCTGGAAGATGTACTGAGCCAAATTGACAAATTAAAGAGTAGTAAATCACCTGGACCTGATGGCATACACCCAAGGGTACTCAAAGAACACAAGCATGAAATTGCTGATCTGCTGTTAGTAAAATGTATCATGTTTTTAAAATTAGAGGATTAGAGGATGGCCAATGTGATGCTGATTTTTAAAAAGAGTTCTAGGGGTGATTTGGGAAATTATAGAGCAGTAAGCCTGACATTAGTGCTGGGCAAAATAGTGGAAACTATTATAAAGAATAAAATTACAGAACACATAGACAAACATGGTTTAATGGGACAGAATCAGCATGAGTTCAACCAAGAAAAGTCTTGTCTCACCAATTTGCTTCATTTCTTTGAAGGCGTGAATAAACATGTGGATAAAGGTGAGCCAGTTGATGTAGTATATCTAGATTTTCAGAAAGCTTTTGATAAAGTTCCTAATGAGAGACTCCTGAGAAAATAAAGATGGTTGGGATAAATGGTCATTTCTCTCAATGGAGGAATGTGAACAGTGGAGTGCCACAGAGACCGGTGCTATTTAACATATTTATAAATGATATGGAAAGTTTGCAGATGATACAAAACTATTCATGGTTGTTAAAAAAAACATATGTGGACTGTGAAATATTGCAGGAAGACCTTGGGAAATTGGAAGACTGGGCATCCACATGACAGATTAAATTTAAAGTGGACAAATGTAATGTAATGCACATTGAAAAGAATAAATTTCCCTGTAGATGCCTGATTTCCTTAAACCCTGTTAATTATGCTTTCTTTGATCCTAAAAAACTACAGGACTTTATATTATCTCATGAAGACGGAGCGGCTGGTAGTAAAGATACCCCCACAGTTTGAACACTGGAAATCGCTAGCTGCCTATTCGCATCCCCCCTCTTAGTTTAAATTTATTTACTTAAATAATTTCTTAGTATCTTGCCAAAGAAATATTGTGGACAAACAAATGTGTTATTTTTTTGTTGATCTATTTTATATTACTAATATTATGTTATTTCCTTGTTCTCAAAACATTTATTCAATGTAAATGTATTAATGAAACTTATAAATAAAGGGAAAAAAAAGAAAAGAATAATCCAAATGATAGCTACGTGATGCTAGGGTCCACCTTAGGGGTCAGCACTCAAGAAACAGATCTAGGTGTTGCTGTAGATAATACACTGAAATCTTCTGCTCAATGTGCAGTGGGGCCAAAAAAGCAAACAGTTTGCTAGGAATTATTAGGCAAGGGATGGTGAATAAAACTGAAAATACTTCAGCCTGGAAAATAGATGAGGGGAGATGTGATTGAGATCTACAAAATCCTGAGTGGTGTAGAATGAGTACAAGTAAATCAATTTTTTACTCGTTCCAAAAGTGCAAAGACTAGGGGACATTCAAGGAAGCTACATGGAAATCCTTTTAAAACAAATAGGAGGAATTCTTTTTCTACTCAATGAATAGTTAAGCTCTGAAGCTCTTTGCCAGAGGGTGTAGTAACAGCAGTTGGCTTATCTGGGTTTAAAAAAAAAGTTTGGACAAATTCCTGGAGGAAAAGTCCATAGTCTGCTATTGAGACAGACATGGGGAATCAACTGCTTGCTCCAGGATTGGTAGCATGGAATGTTGCCATGATTTGGGTTTCTGCCAGGTACTTGTGAACTGGCTTGGCCACTGTTTGGAAAACAGGATACTGGGCTAGATGGACCACTGGTCTGACCCAGTATGGCTACTCTTGTGTTCTTATGTTCTTTGACGGCAGCTTCAGAGGTTGGGAAGTAAGACCGATGCCTGGCAGATTTCTATGGTCTGGATCTCATAAATGGCAAAAATAGATCAGGATCAAAGTTGGAGTGGACTTTGATGGCAACTGCAGACAGTAGTTGCGAAGTAGGACTTGTGCCAGACAGACTTCTATGGTCTGTGCCACTCTTCAGTCTAAGCTGAGTAGGAGTCCTCCACCTACAGTCCGGTCAGCGGGTGATGCTGTTTCACTGTCACACTTTCAGTGGTGAGGGACAGGCATGCTCTACAGGAATCTAGGGAACCTGCCTGTCCCTAGCAATTGAAAACACAATATTGAAGCACCGCCCCCTACTGGCAGCAATTCATTCGGAGGACACCCACTCGACTTAGAGGGAACAGTGGTCTGTGCCCCAAAACAGGCAGGGAGAGACAGAGGTTAAGTATACCAATGGTTAATCATGAGGAAGTAGAACCCGTTCAGAATGCAGACACAATTTTGGCCACCTTGTTGGGCAGACTGGCTGAACTGTTCAGATCTTTATCTGCCAACATTTAATATGTTACTGTGTTACTATTTAATCCATTTGGAACTGTTTATTTACTGAATCAGGACCAATGATAGGCAAGGATATTGAACATGCTGGGAGAACCTTCAGCCATGAGTCTCATTAATTCTCCCCTCCCCTGGACTCTAAATCCCCGTGGTTGGATTAACAGTAGGGAGGGTAGTTACTAAACTGCTGTAAATATGGCATTTTGCCACAACTTAGTTTACTGGGGAAGTAATCAGTGACTCCCACAATAAAGGAATAACATAAACTTGTGATCATCCTTCTGCAGCCCGATGCTCCCTGGGACCGACATGGTAAAAATGGCACAAGAGTTGGGGATCCCCCTGCCCCCTCCCTGCAGCAAAGCATACCCCTCCCCCCCAATATATACCCAATCCCATCTCAGACCCTTCACACAATTATCTTAAACTTTTACAGTCAGTCCAGAATAAAGATATCCAGCTCCTTTGTCATGCCAGTAAAATTGACCATGCGACCCCTCTGTTCATTCACCGACATTAGCTTACAGCGATTTATCAGATTCAGTTCAAAATACATATCCTGGTTCACAAAACTCTATATGCCAGCTGTCCCTCCTTTCTTCTGACTTCTTTCACTTACTACACTCTCCTTCTGGCTTTTGGTTGTGTGGCCCATCTGTTGCTGTAGTCTTTCTTGAGTCAACAAGAAGCAGTTCCTTCTTTCTCCTCAGGATGTCCCTATTGAATTTCCCCCCCCCCCCCCCTACTTATTTGCAGCTTGAGCAGTCATATTTTAGGTTTGAAGCACCTTTGAAGACCCATCTTTTTTGCGGGTATATGAGGGCTGTCGATAGCCTGCCTATGCTTGCTGCTTCCCCCCCCCCCCCCCCCCCCCCCATTTGCTCTTTTTTTCTGGCCTTTCAAATGAAATAAAGTTTTTTTTTCTAACATTTTCCATTTTATGATTATATATCATCTTGATTTGTTAAATAAAAAGTGGTATATTACAGTCACATAAACATAAATACTCCCAAAGCTATATGGGAGTCAGACCCCAATCCCACCCTCTATTGGTCCCCCCCCCCCCAAACCAACCAAGACTCCCCTCCCTACCGTAGGCCACTCCCAGGCCTACCTAAAGTAATTGTTGATGATCCAAGTGTCCACTGTTGCTCCTGCCCCTGCCGTCACTAGTATCAAATTGACCCATTGTTTTAATTTCACTCTATCCACCTTATAATCGAAAGAGAAAAACGCCTAGATTTCGACCCAAATCGGGACATAGACGTTTATCTCACAAAAACGAATAAATCAGTATAATCGAAAGCCGATTTTGGACGTTTTCAACTGCACTCCGTCGCGGATGCAGACAAAGTTGATGGGGGCGTGTCAGAGGTGTGGCGAAAGTGGAACGGGGGCGTGGTTATCGGCCGAGGAGAGATGTACGCGTTAGGCCGATAATCGAAAAAAAAATGCGTTTTTAGCGAACATTTAGGACACTTATGTTGGACCCTTTTTTCACACGAACAGGTCCCAAAAAAGTGCTCTAAATGACCAGATGACCATCGGAGGGAATCGGGGATGACCTCCCCTGACTCCCCCAGTGGTCACTAACCCCCTCCCACCACAAAAAAAATGATGTTTCACAACTTTTTATTTTCACCCTCAAATGTCATACCCACCTCCCTGGCAGCAGTATGCAGGTCCCTGGAGCAGTTGTTAGGGGGTGCAGTGGACTTCACGCAGGTGGACCCAGGCCCATCCCCCCCCACCTGTTACAATTGTGCTGCTTAATGCTTAGTCGTCCAACCCCCCCAAACCCACTGTACCCACATGTAGGTGCCCCCCTTCACCCCTTAGGGCTATAGTAATGGTGTAGACTTGTGGGCAGTGGGTTTTGAGGGGGATTTGGGGGGCTCAACACACAAGGGAAGGGTGCTATGCACCTGGGAGCTCTTTTACCTTTTTTTTTTTTTTGTAAAAGTGCCCCCTAGGGTACCCGGTTGGTGGCCTGGCATGTGAGGGGGACCAGTGCACTACGAATCCTGGCCCCTCCCACGAACAAATGCCTTGGATTTATTCGTTTTTGAGCTGGGCGCTTTCATTTTCCATTATCGCTGAAAAACAAAAACGCCCAGCTCACAAATTGTCGAATAAAACATGGACGTCTATTTTTTGCGAAAATACGGTTCGGTCCGCCCCTTCACGGACCCGTTCTTCGAGGTAAACGCCCATGGAGATAGACGTTTTCATTCGATTATGCCCCTCCGCAGGTCCCACATAAAGGCCCTAGAACTATCTGTGTACTGGTCAGTATTCAGAGCAGTTACAGGATAACTACTTAGATTCAGTTAGAATGGCTTTTGTGCATTTATCCGAATAGCTATCTAGTTTAGCTGTCTGAAGATCACCACTATCCAGGTAATTTCCAGCTCTGCTTTAGGTCCATCGTCAGACTGCCTAAGCACTATCTGGATAGCATGAGGACATTATCCAGTGGTAATTTTCAATGGCATTATCTGGTGAGAGAGGATGAATTTCAAATTTTTCTCCTTTATATACGCTACATCTTGTTTTGTTTTTTAAATTAGCAAGTTGATGGAAGAATAGTTTCTTTAAATAGCAGAACAGATCATGAATAGCAGTTTATAGCTATAGAATTTTGTTTATTTATATATGCTTTATGCAATTGAATGCTGGTATTTTTAGGTATAACTTGTCTGGAATGTTTTTACGTTTGGGGAGCGTGCCAGGTGCCCTTGACCTGGATTGGCCACTGTCGGTGACAGGATGCTGGGCTAGATGGACCTTTGGTCTTTCCCAGTATGGCACTACTTATGTACTTATGTAGGTAGGAGTCTTTATCAGTGAAGATTTCAGTTGTAGTTTATTATATTTTTTGTGACGTGATATTTTTTTCTTAGGAGGCTGTTTTGTTAAGAGGGCTGTTTTGTGTAGAGGCTACTTTGTCAAGGGTTGTTTTGTGGGAGGGGCCATTTTGTCAAGGGCTATTTTGTGAGGGTGTGAAATGTCAAGGGTTATTTTGCTACAGGGCTTTTTTGTCGGGGTTCTTTTGTCAGGCCTCTTATGACTGGGTGCCATCTACAGGCTGCAGCTAGCGCACGCCGTTAATTTACATTTCTTTTTTCCGCGGCACCCCTGTGAGTTTGTTGTGGCACACAGTTTGAGAAATGCTGTCTTATGTGCTTGTGCCATGATTTCTTGAAGTCAGATACAGTCTTTGTCTCCACCAGGAGGCTGTTCTGTGCATCCACCACCCTTTCTGTCAAGTACTATTTTCTCAAGTTACTTCCTCATTCTAGAGCTTCCTTTCACCTGAAAAAGACTCACCTCCCGTGCTTTTATGCTATAGAAGTTTTAAATGTCTCTTATAGCTCCCTTCTCCCACCTTTTTCCGGAATATATATTGAGATCTTTAAGTCTGCTTTATGACAAACCCCACTGAACATTTCAGTAGCTGCCCTCTGAACCAGCTCTGTCCTATGTATATCTTTTTGAAGGTGTTGTCTCCAGACTCATACACAGTTCTCTAAGGGCCCTTTTACAAAGCTGTATTAGGTGCTGAAAAGTGCCTGATGCAGCAAAAATGGCCTAACGCAGGATGTGCTAAAGCATTCTGTGTTAGTCTCTGTGCGTGCTGAACATGAGGTATTTATTTTTTCTTATTTTCTTTGGGGGGGGGGGGGATGTCAGGGGTGGAGAACATAAAAACATAAGAATAGCCATACTGGGTCAGACCAATGGTCCATCTAGCCCAGTATTCTGTTTCCAATAATGACAAATCCAGGTCACAACTACCTGGTAGAAACCCAAATAGTAGCAACATTCCAGAACCCCAAAGTGAAGCAAGACTCCAGAATCCCAAAGAGTAGCAACATTCCAGAACCCCGAAGTGAAGCAAGATTCCAGAATCCCAAAGAGTAGCAACATTCCAGAACCCCGAAGTGAAGCAAGATTCCAGAATCCCAAAGAGTAGCAACATTCCATGCTACCAATCCCAGGTCAAGCAGTGGTTTCCACCATGTCTGTCTCAATAGCAGACTATGGACTTTTCCTCCAGAAATTTGTCCAAACCTTTTTTAAAGTTGTTACTACATGCTCCAGCAAAGAATTCCAGAGCTTAACTATTCATTGAGCGAAAAAATATTTCCTTCTATTTATTTTTAAAGTATTTCCATGTAACTTCCTTGAGTGTCCCTTAGTCTTTGTACTTTTTGAAAGAGTAAAAATACAATTTACTTCTACTTGTTCTACACCACTCAGGATTTTGGAGACCTCACTCATATCTCCCCTCAGCCATCTCTTTTCCAAACTAAGAACCCTAACCTCTTTATCCTTTACTCATATGAGAGGACTTCCATCCCCTTTATCATTTTGGTCACTCTTCTTTGAACTTTTTCTAATTCCACTATATCTTTTTTGAGATACGGCGACCAGAACTGAACGCAATACTCAAGGTCCTGTCACACCATGGAGTGATACAGAAGCATTATAGTATGTTCAGTCTTATTCACCATCCCTTTCCTAATAATTCCTAGCATCCTAGGCCTGGATTGTGTGGAGGAGTGGCCTAGTGGTTAGAACACTGGTCTTGCAATCCAGAGGTGGCTGGTTCAAATCCTGCTGCTGCTCCTTGTGATCTTGGGCAAGTCACTTAACCCTTCATTGCCTCAGGTACACACTTAGATTGTGAGCCCTCCTGGGACAGAGAAATATCCAATGTACCTGAATGTAACTCACCTTGAGCTACTACTGAAAAAGGTGTGAGCAAAATCTAAATAAATAAACTAGCAACACTGACAATTCTCACCATGCTAACTAGTGTCATAACACAGAACCCCTTTGCACCTACTAAATCAGAGGCAGAAAGTGCTCCCATAGTAATTATTTCAAATGGCCACACTCTATGCTAATATTACTATACAGCCACACTAGAAATGGGCACAATGCACAGGAAAGGCCCACATAAGGATGCACTAAGTTCATTAGCACAGCTTAATAACAGAGCCCCTAAATTAGGTCTCACCAGAGACTTATACAGAAGCAATATCACCTCCTCTTTCCTGTTAGCCATTCTTCTCCTTATGCACCCATGCTTCTTTCTGGGTTTTGCTGTCACATTTTCTACCTGTTTGGCCATCTCAAGATCATCACATATAATTACCCCTAAGTCTTACTATACTGTACTGCTCCCTTGGGTTTTTGCAGCCCAAATGCATGACCCTGCAATTTTTAGCATTCCATCTTAGCTGCAAAATTCTAGACCGGGGGTTTTCAACCCAGCCCTCGGGGCACACACAGCCAGTCAGCTTTTCAGGATATCCATCATGAATATGCAGGAGATAAATTTGCATGCCCTACCTCCATTGTATGCAAATTTATCTCATGACTGACTAGGTGTGTCCTGAGGCCTGTGTTGAGAACCCCTGTTCTAGACCATTCTTTAAGCTCTACTACTACTACTACTTATTACTTCTATAGCGCTACAAGGCATACGCAGCGCTGTACACCATACATGAAAAGACAGTCCCTGCTCAAAGAGCTCACAATCTAAATAGGACAGGCAAACAGACAGAACAACTAAGAGGTAAGGGAATTAAAGAGGTGGGGATAAGAGGGTACAGGGCAAGTGAGTAGTGGTTAGGAGTCAAAAGCAGCGCTAAAGAGGTGGGCTTTTAGCCTGGATTTGAAAACGGCCAAAGACGGGGCTAGACGTACAGTCTCGGGAAGTCTATTCCAGGCGTGAGGTGCAGCGAGATAAAAGGAACGGAGTCTGGAATTAGCAGTAGAAGAGAAGGGGACAGACAAGAGAGATTTATCCACAGAACGGAGTACTGGAGGGAGGGCGTAGGGAGAGACAAGAGTGAGAGGTACTGGGGAGCGGTAGAGTGAATGCATTTATAGGTCAGTAAGAGAAGTTTGAATTGAATGCGGAAACGGATAGGGAGCCAGTGAAGTGACATGAGGAGAGGGCTAATGTGAGCATAGCGACTCTGGCGAAAAATGAGTCGCGCAGCAGAGTTTTGGACTGATTGAAGAGAGATGGCTAAGTGGGAGGCCAGTGAGAAGCAGGTTGCAATAATCTAGGCGAGAGGTGACAAGAGTGTGGATAAGGGTTCTGGTAGAGTGCTCAGAGAGGAAGGGACGGATTTTGCTGATGTTAGACAGAAAGAAACAACAGGTTTTGGCAATCTGCTGAATGTGAAGGAGAGAGAGGAGTCGAAGATGACCCCAAGGTTACAAGCTGATGAGACAGGTAGAATGAGAGTGCCATCCACAGAAATAGAGAAAGGGGGGAGAGGAGAGGTGGGTTTAGGGGGAAAGATGAGAAGCTCGGTTTTCGCCATGTTAAGTTTCAGATGACGTTGAGACATCCAGGCAGCGATATCAGATAGGCAGGCTAATACATTGGTCTGGATGCTGGTTGAGATTTTGGGGGTAGAGAGGTAGATCTGGGAGTCGTCAGTATAGAGATGGTATTGAAAGCCATGGGATGATATCAGAGAGCCAAGGGAAGGAGTGTAGATGGAGAACAGGAGAGGACCGAGCTCTCATAAAGCTCTCTTTATGTTATCTGCTTCATCAGGGGTATCTACCCTATTGCAGATTGTGGTATCATCCACAAAGAGGCAAACTTTACCAGACAACTGTTCTGCAATATTGCTTACAAAAAGGTTAAAAAGAAATGGACAATGTACCAATCCTTGTGGCATACAACTTGTCTTCAAAGAAAACTCTATTGACCACTACCCTTTGCTGCCTTCCACTCAACCAGTGGCAAATGCTTTGCTAAAAACTAAATACACCACATCAATCACTCTCAATGTATCTGAGAAGATATACCTCTAGCAAAACCATGCTGCCTCAGGTCAAGCAATCTATTGGATTTCAGAAAACTCATATCCTCTGTTTCCATTAAGTTATTGACCACAGAGGTTAGACTAACTGGGCTGCTTTTGTGGACCATATCTACCCATCTCCAATCCTCTGGGACCACTTCTGACTCTAAAGAACTATTGAAAATATCAGACAGTGGAGCCACAAGAACGTCCCTAAGTTCTTTTAACGTATACCATCCGGCCTGTCTCTTTGTCTACCTTTAGTTTAGCAATCTCTTCATGAATGTCTACCACACTTCCATTCCTATTTGCAAAACATTTGGAAATCAGAACCTCCTTCCACTGCTTCCCCTGCCAGAAGAAAATATCTTAGCAAAACTATATAGGCATAGTATCAAATTATCACCAATCAGTGAAAGAACCTGAGAGCTGTTTCACAAAGTGAGTGTCACTAAACCAGCACACTGTCACACTCAGTAAGACTCAGATATGACAACAGAGCCATAGCATAGAATTTCTGCTCGTCCCCATGCTATTTTGATTGTATGTTGTTTGTTTTCCTTTCATTATGGATTATGGTATTTGTTTTATATTGCAGATTTTTGTAAACTGCATTGATACTCTTGTGATCTGGCAAATGTCCCTCTGTTCTCAACAGATCATTTCTGATGCTGAATCAGAAGCAGGTTCTGAAGATCTGAATATATGTGAAATGTATGAACGCCTAGGGTGTATATTTTATAAAGGTCACAAAAACAAAACCAGGAAAAAAGGCATATATAAAATATGAGGATGATGCTCTCAGATAACTAACACACCCATGAGGTGCCAAATGAGAGAGAACAAAGATACGTTCCCCTGCATAAACGCCTGACTCCACGGGTTTCAAACTTTCAACAGGGACTTGGGTGAAGACTTATGCAGAGGAACTTACTTTTCTTCTCTCTCATTTGGCACACTTCAGTCCTCTGCAGTTTCGTTGGTGACCGACCAGCAGCTCCAAGACTTTCTACTAAGTAGCATGTTTTTTCTTTACACTGCCTTGAAGACTTAAGCTAGCATTATGTTTTTGTCTCAATGTGTTTGGAGCTTTATGAATGAATTTTATAGTCCGTCTGGCTATGCTTGATTTGCAGAGTCTGTGACTACATTTCTAAAAGCACTTACTAATTAATTTATATTTTGCTCATACTTTTTTCAGTAGTAGCGCAAGGTGAGTTACATTCAGGTACACTGCATATTTCTCTGTCCCAGGAGGGCTCACAATCTAAGGTTGTACTTGAGGCCATGGAGGGTTAAGTGACTTGCCCAAGATCACAAGGAGCAGCAGCGGGATTTGAACCAGCCACCTCTGGATTGCAAGACCAGTGTTCTAACCACTAGGCCACTCCTCCACTCAGCAACATTCCATGTAGAATCACCAATAATAGCAACATCCCATCTAGAATCTCAAATAGTAGCAACAGAATCTCAATTTATTTAGATTTTGCTCACACCTTTTTCAGTAGTAGCTCAAGGTGAGTTACATTCAGGTACTCTGGATATTTCTCTGTCCCAGGAGGGCTCACAATCTAAGTTTGTACCTGAGGCAATGGAGGGTTAAGTGACTTGCCCAAGATCACAAGGAGCAGCAGCAGGATTTGAACCAACCACCTCTGGATTGCAAGACCGGTGCTCTAACCACTAGGCCACTCCTCCACTCAGCTTACTAATGTACATAAGGTTGCACTATTTCCACTAGGAATTAAATGCACTATTTCACCCTATTAGCGGTTGTTGTTCATTGTGTATTAATTATCTGAGGACATCACTCTCACATTTTATATATGCCTTTTTTTGTGGTTTTGTTTTTACTACTACTACTACTACTTATTTCTATAGCGCTACCGGACGTATGCAGCGCTTAGGCTTTGAGCTTATTTACCAGAGAATTGGGGGATTTTTTTGTATTAAGGGCCCTGTTTACTAAGGTGTGCTAACATTTTTAGCATGTCCTAAAAATTAGTGCACGCTAAACGCTAGAGACACCCTTATATTGAATGTCTCTAGAGTTTAGCGTGCACTAAAAACGCTAGTGCGCCTCTAGTGCAGCTTAGTAAACAGGGCCCTAAGTATAAAAGTAGCATCTGTGTCTATCGGCCTTTACAGTGTAAGGGCAATATTTCAAATGATAGTCCAATTTCTGTTGTTATCATAACAACATAAGTGTAGCCGTACTGGGACAGACTGAAGGTCCATCAAACCCTGTATCCTGTTTCTAACAGTGGCCAATCTAGGTCACAAGTACCTGGAAAGATCCCAGAAGAATAACATAGGTGTTATGCCACTTATCCTAGAAGAAAGCAGTGGATTTTCCTAAGCTCACATAAATAATACCGTAATGACTTTTCTTTTAGGAAAGTAGCCAAACATTTTTTAAACCCTGCTAAGCTGACTGCTTTTACCACATTCTCTAACAATGAATTCCAGAGTTTAATTACACGTTGAGTGAAGAAATATTTTCTCCAGTTTTTTTAAAATTTACTACTTAATAGCTTCATTGTGTGCCCCCATTTCTAGTATTTTTAGAAAGAGTAAACAAGCAATTTACTTCTACCTCTTCCACTCCACTTTGTATTTTATAGATCTCTATCATATCTCTCCTCAGCCATCTCTTCTCCAAGTTGAATATCCACTTTAGCCTTTCCTCATAGGGAAGACATCTCATCCCCTTTATCATTTTTGTCCCAATATGTTTTCTGAGATGCGGTGACCAGAACTGCACACAGTATTCAAGGTATGGTTGCACCATGGAGTGATAAAAAGGCATTATAGCATTCTAATTTTTGTTTTCCATTCCTTTTTCTAATAATTCCTAACATTCTATTTGCTTTCTTAGACACCAATGAACACTGAGCAGAGGGTTTCAGTGTATCATCAATGATGACACCTGGATCCTTTTCCTGGGCAGTGACTCCTAATGTGGAACCCTGTATTACATAGCTATAGTTTGGGTTCCTCTTTCTCACATGCATCACTTTGCACTTGCTCACATTAAAGTCATCAGCAATTTGGATGCCCAGTCTTGTAAGGTTCTCTTGCAATTTTTCACAATCCTGCTTCTCTTACCAGTGACAGCATCAAAAATAGATCCAACTCAGTCTGTACTGAATGGTATGACTGCTATCAGCACCTGGGCCCTGACCAATAAACTGAAATTGTATGAGCAAGAAACCAAGGTCCTGTGGTTCCGAAATCAAGGAGTTGAGGTCCCATCATCAATATCCTTGACCAATGGTCAAATCTTCACAGTCAAATCTGAAACCAGAGTACTAAGAATCTTGCTTGACTCTTCACTCACCTTCGCTTCCCATATTAACCAACTATGGAAGAAAACATTATTCAAAATGAGACAGCTACGTCTAGTCAGATCATGCTTCAACCAAAAAGCCTTCACACTAGTCCAAATGTTAGTCCTACCTCACTTGGATTACTGTAACATTCTATTTATTGGTATTAAGTGTCAATATCAGAAAAAACTGCAAATCATACAGAACACAGCTGCTAGAGTCTAGACTAATATACAGATTGAATAGATATACTAGTGTTTCAACTCATCCAAACAAACTGCACTGGCTTCCCATAGCAAAAACACTCAGATTCAAAGCTGCTTGTTTAGTTTTTCAAATCCTACAGGGCTTCACCTCTGAACTGCTGACTAAGACCGCTTTACTACGTCTGGTCCAGTCTAACAGACTGAAACAACAACTGATGCTAGCATCACAGTTCCAAAAGGCAATTAGAAATCAGAAGATTTTCACCTCTCTGTTCCCCGTTCTTGGAGTCGAAAAATGGAACTCTCTACCTATTCCCATCAGAAAAGAAAACAGCTACCTCAACTTCAGGACGGGCTACAAATCTTTCTCTTACCCAAGACTGCTTTGTAACAATCCATCATGACGTCTACTACTACTACTACTATTTATCATTTCTATAGCGCTACAAGGCATACGCAGCGCTGTACACCATACACAAAAAAGACAATCCCTGCTCAAAGAGCTTACAATCTACCTCCTGGTATCATCCATTATCCTTTCCTTAATGATTTTAGTCTCATGCATTAATCCAATGGTCTCTACTGTTTCTCAAACCTCACACTATTTGCTTTTGTCTCACCTTGAATGTAAACCGCACTGAACCCTGGAAAGGGGATGTTAGCGGTATACAAGAATTGATCTGAACTGAATTGAATTTAATCCACTGTAATGTCGTTTACCCTGGATGTTCAAAATCTTTAATCAGGAAATTACAAACAGTTCAGAATACTGCTGGTAGACATTCTGTTCATAAGTTTGATAGAATTTATCAAATATTTTCCTTTAGTTTCATTGGGTTATGATTGAGGCTAGGGTTCAATTTAAAATGAATATGCTACCTTTTAAAATTTTATATGTTAAAGTACCATCATACATGATGAGCTTTATTCAACTGTTGAAAGGTAGCCATTCCAATTCTTTTAGAAACCAGCTGAGTTTGCATCTTCCTGCTGTAATAACCTCCCTCAATAAGGTTGTTGAAAATTATTTTAAGTTTAGAAAAGCGTTGAAAACTTTTTTTATTTCAAAAATGTATGTTATTCAGAACTTGAGATGACTGAGGGGAGATATGATAGAGGTCTATAAAATAATGAGTGGAATGGAATGGGTAGACGTGAATCGATTGTTTACTCTTTCCAAACTAGGGGCCATGCAATGAAGCTACAAAGTAGAACATTTAAAACGAATTGGAGAAAATATTTCTTCACTCAATGTGTAATTAAACTCTGGAATTTGTTGCCAGAGAATGTAGTAAAAGCAGTTAGATTAGCAGGGTTTAAAAAGGTTTGGACATCTTCCTAAAAGAAAAGTCCATAAGCCATTATTAAAACGGACTTGAGGAAAATCCACTGCTTATTTCTAGGATAAGCAGCATAAAATGCATTGTACTGTCTTGGGATCTTGCCAGGTACTTGTGACCTGGATTGTCCACTAATGGCTTGATGGAGCTTCGAGCTGTGTTAGTATGGCAATACTTATGTACTTATGTTGTAATTTTTCTTTAATCTTTCAAGCTGGAAAACTCTATAAACTAAGAATGTGTAAAAACAGGTGGTACTTCTTAGGATCGATCTAGAATTTTTGTTTTGTTATGTGACCAGAACTATACAGGTAGTTGAGGAACACAAGTAATGTAGTGTAGACATCCAGAAAGGAGGCAGGTGGAAATGATTTTGTATAAAATATGGGCACATTTTATATTATAAGTGGATATCTCGCTTTTCCACCTAGTCTCATCCACAGGACTGCCTATGCCATACTAGATATCCAATCTATGTGGGGACACAGTCAACATCTTTCTACTGCTCCCTATAAAATGGGTGGGCTCCTTCTTCAGTCTGTTTACCTCAACCTCAGCCTATGACTGGTTTCAGCAGCTGCATATTTCATCCCCTCTCTTCCTTACATACATCCCTTTTATGTTTAAGGATAAATTCTTGGTAATGTCTGCTTTGTATTTTTAACAACAAAATGCACCACTTCCCTATTGTTCTCTCCTTTGTATTTTTTTTAATTTTTATTTATTTATTTAACACATTTATACCCCACATAACCGTTGGTAGGCTACAGTTCAGAAAAGTACAATTAAACAATGTAATAGTAAGACAGTAATCAAATAGGTATCATAGAAAACAGCAAAGATAATAAGATAAAACAAGATAAAAGGGTCAATGAATTTTGTTGAAACCAAGAAGAGGTAATTTAGGTCGAGTCTGGAAGGTAAGCCTTCTTGAACAAGGTGGTCTTCAATAATTTTCTGAAATTTAGATGATTCTGAGTTGATTTTAAGATTTTGGGTAATGCATTCCAAGGTTGTGTGCCTATAAAGGAGACGTTGGATACGTAGGTAGATTTGTATTTTAGGCCGCAGCAGTCTGGATAATGTAAATTTAGGTAGGGAGAAACTGTAATTGTTTCTAGGTGGCAAATCAACCAGATCTAGCATGTATTCAGGAACTTCTCCGTAATAATCCTATGAATCAAGGTACAGACCTTAAAGACGATACATTCCTTAATAGGAAGCCAATGTAATTTTTCACGATTTTTTTCTTTTGCCCTCTTCTATTTGTCTTTTTTTCTCTCCCTTTGACTTTTGCTGTGAACTGCTTAACTGTATTTAATAACTTTGCAGTAGATCAAATAAAGTTTGATGACGATATTGATGATAATCTGATAACATTGCCAGTGATGATGATCTCAGCTCAGCATAAAGCTATGGAAAAGTCAGGTCTTTGCTTTTCATTCAGACACATAGTTTGGCCTTAGCACTGTCATAAGACATACCCAAAATAAAACAAGTTGAAAAGTGAATGTTCTAATCATTGGACAAAAGTGTTTCACTGAGTGGGTGGGTGGGATTTGAGTGTTTGACTGCATAGGTAGTGAATGCCTGGGGGTGTGGTGTGAGTAGATGGGAGGGGTGGTGTGTGTGTGAGTAAGAACATAAGTGTTTGCCACACTGGGACAGACCAAAGGTCCATCAAGCCTAGCACCCTGCCTCCAACCGTGGCCAACCCAGGTCACAAGCACCTGGCAAGATCCCAAAACAATAGAATACATTTTATGGTGAGTATCCCAGAAATAAGGAGTGGATTTTCCCCAAGGCCATGTTAATAATTGCATATGGACTTTTCTTAAGCCATGCTAAGCTAACTGCTTTTACAACATTCTCTGGCAATGAATTCCAGAGTTTAATTACACGTTATGTGAAGAAACATTTTCTCCGACTTGTTTTAAAATTACTACTTTTTAGCTTCATTGCATGCCCCCAGTCCTAGTATTTTTGGAACAAGTAAACAAACGATTCAGGTCTACTCGTTCCACGCCACTCATTATTTTATATACCTCTATCATATCTCCCCTCAACCGTCTTTTCTCCAAGCTCAATAGCCCTAGTCACTTTAGCCTTTCCTCATAGGGAAGCTTTCCCATCCCCTTTATCATTTTTGTTGCCCTTCTCTGTACCTTTTCTAATTCCACTATATCTTTTTTGAGATGCGGTGACCAGAATTACACACAATACTCGAGGTGGGGTCGCACCATGGATTGATAAAAAGGCATTACAACATCCTCATTTTTGTTTTCCATTCCTTTCCCAATGATACCTAACATTCTATTTGCTTTCTTAGCCACCACTACACACTGAGCAGAAGGTTTCAATGTATCATCAACGATGGCACTTAGATCCTTTTCCTGATCAGTGACTCCTAATGGGGAACCTTGCATCACATAGCTATAGTTCGGGTTCCTCTTTCCCACATGCATCACTTTGTACTTGCTCACATGGAAGTATGCACAGAAAGGAGGAAGGCTTGTGTACATGGGGGGAGGAGAGGGTGAGCACTGGAAAATGGAATGGGATTTGGGCAAGGGGAATGTTGCCTTGGTGGAGGTGGGGTGATTAAGCCCTCCTTTCTCTGTTTTCTTCATCTTACATCCTTCCGTCTCCCTTCTCTATTTCTTATCTTGCCCCTGTGAGGTTTGCACTGCCAGCCTGCAGGGACCTTAGTTCCTAGGAGTTTTGCTGGGTTGAAACTTTGACCTCCTACCACCAGACAGATTGACCATGTCACTTCATACCATGGTAGCTGTTTCCTGATGGAGGCCATCTTGTTCCTGTGTGAACTTTTATATAAATCGTCACTATTTGATTTCCTTGCCAGAGCATAATCTGCACTATTTGGTGTCATTTTGCACTTTATCTATCTGATTCTTGCTGGATCGTATTGGTCAATGAACACTTCTTGATTCTGCTCTGGACCCTGCTGGACTTTGGCCTTATTGTTGAGTGTTCTGTGTTGTACCTCCATTGGGGTTCCTATGCTTTCTGTTTTTTACTTTGGGCTCAGGCAGCAAAGCCTTAGTGGCCACCAGCACCAGAGGGCTCAATGTGAAGGAAGGGTGATTGCTACAGGTGCAAGACCCCACCCTATCTCTCCCTGGCCCTGAGGACCACACTCTTTGGGGAACTTATTATGGATTTATCCTGCTCTTCGCCCCTGGGTTTCCTCTACTGATTAGAGCCACCACAGCTCCTCCCTTTCATCTCCTCTCCCCTTTTCTTTCTTTCCCTCCCTCATCTCTCTTCCCTTCCCCTTCTACCCTTCTCACCCTCCCTTCTCCTCTCTTTATTTTCCTTCCCCTCACACATTGCAGCACTACTAGTCAGGCCTCAGTCAGTTCCTTTTCTTCTGGGGACTGGATCCCTGCTGTGACACTCCTACCTTCACTCATTCCATCAAGGGGCATTTCCTCTTATTGTTCCAGTGGGGGTGGGCTTCCCACAGGTACATTCATGTCTTCACTACTGTGCGCCAGTTGTCAGGCTTTCTTCCTTTCTTCTGCCATGACAATTGGGTTCCCTGTAGCAAGAAGGACTTTCTTCTCCACCACCATCCCCACTTCTGCTGAACTTTGTGTGGCAGAGCCTGACCTCTCCATCATCCCACTGCTGTTAATCATTGTCCCCTCTTTTAGTGCTCTTCCAAGTCTTACTTGTATGTTTGCATATGCATACAGAGAGAGAGAAAATACAGATGGACTGACTGACCCTCCTTAACAAGCACTGTCACTGTGAAACATATCTAATAAGAAATTGAAAAGTGCATGATCTAAGCATCACACAAAGGCACGTTTCACTAAGTGAGCAGGTGAGTTGGGTATGAGAAAATGTATGATTGCATAGGTACTGAGCATTTCAAAGGGTCTGAGTAGTTTTTTGTTTTTTTTTTTGAAGGAAGAAAGCACATAGAAAGTGAACCCTTGCAGAGTTGAGGTGAGTAGCAGAGTGGTATGTAAACGGGGGTGGAGTAGTTGTGTGCAGAGAGGAGGAGTGAATCATCCTCCCCTTCCCCATCCCTCCCCCATGTTCTCTTCTCCATTCCTTCTAACTCTCCCTCTCTCTCTTCCCCTCTCCTTTCTTTCTACTGTTCTTCTGTGCTAACTCCCTTCCCTCTCCCTTCCAATGACCTTTTCTTCCCTTCCTTACCTCATGCCCCTTCCCCTCTATTTTTCCTTCCTCACTCACCTCACAGCACCTCTAGTCAGCCTGGGCTTAGTTTCTCTTTCTTACTTTCTTACTTACTTACTTACTTATCACCTTTTTGAAGGAATTCACTCAAGGCGGTGTA
This sequence comes from Microcaecilia unicolor, assembly GCF_901765095.1. NCBI lineage: Eukaryota > Metazoa > Chordata > Amphibia > Gymnophiona > Siphonopidae > Microcaecilia > Microcaecilia unicolor. The sequence goes on along the minus strand of NC_044042.1, from coordinate 89,064,420 downwards.
CAGTAAGAATAGATCAAACACTCCTGGCCTTGTTGCCTTCACCATGCCCAGTTTCACAGGGTTTCTTCTTCTGTCACAGATTTTGGAGTTCCCACAGCATTGATTTTCTTCTCTTCTACCATCATTTCCCCTACTGATCTGGGATGCTGGAGCCTGTCATCACTGCCACCTTGCTTCTCAGTGCTCCAGTGCTCCTCTAACTGCATACATGTAAACGTATGTGTACAGATGGACAAGAAAGACTGATAGACAGACTGACCTTCCATAACACGCATTATAAGTTATTGCAAAATGCATCGAAAAAGGATGCACAGTGATGATATGTCGTGGAAGGGGGATGCAAGGGGTATAGTCCATAACTCTTGTAAACCATGACAGATACTTAATTTTCCTCTAGAATACACCAGAGATAGAAATTCTTAGAAATAAAGCAGCGAATAGAAAACCAGATTTTCTTTTGCCTGGGCAGGGTTGGTAACTGTAGTTAGTGTGTGCATGTGTGTTTGTGTGTGTGTTACCTAACTGCATTGCATAGATCCAAGACCTCTTGCACTTTCTTCTTGGGTTCTGTTTTTTTTCCTCTTTCACAAGTAAAATGATCACAGGACCTGAAAATTGAAAAGCTATTGTCTCAGGGGCCCTTTTACTAAGCCGCGTAAGCGTCTATGCATGCCCAATGTGCGCCAAACTGGAGTTACCGCCCGACTACTGCATGGTTCTTGCAGTAATTTCATTTTTGGTGCATGTCCGATATGCACGTCTGAAAAATATTTTTTATTTTTGGGCACGCGTAACGGACGCGCGCCCCAAGTGGCATTTGGCATGCGTAGGTCATTACCACCCGGTTATCGCATGAGTCTTTACCTCTAGGTCAATGGCTGGCAGTAAGGTCTCAGACCCAAAATGGACATGCGTCCATTTTCGGCCTCCAAAAAAAAGGCCTTTTTTTTACAGGCGCGCTAAAAAATGGATCAGCGTGTGCACAAAACCCACGCCTACACTACCACAAGCCATTTTTCAGCACGCCTTAGTAAAAGGACCCCTCAGAGATCAACTGATCAACAAATGAGAAAATTGCCAGGGAACGTGATATTCTCTAAAAAGTGACTCAGAACTTCAAGCACAAAATACATGTTCCTATTCCTATGTGATTACATCTAGCATTTTAAATAAAATCTATGCCTTTAGCATGTACTGAATTTTTAATTCTGAAGCATTTCGGTACTATAAGCACTGTGTTGTGCCTGCTGCTTCTCATTCTTAGGGCCCATATTAATTGGAACCAAACTCCAAAGCCTTTTAAACACCCTTTACGCATTCTACACAAGTCTTCTGCCCACACTCAGCTGCTACTACAGATCATATGCGTTCAATTTTTAAAACATGGCTGGTTCTTTTTTCAATACATGCAGGTAGAGAATTAGGCACTGCGTTCCATGGAGCTGGCTTCCTCGTGTTCATCGATCATGTGCACCCCGCCCGCTCTCACCACTCGCACAGTGTTCCGCGAGCTGGCTGGTGACCGAGGCGGAGACTTGTGTGATTGGCTGGTTACTGAAGATCGGACAGGTGAGAGGTGGTGTCTCCGGGCTGAGCGAGCCGGAGGTCCCGGTGACCTGCCTGGGGAACTGGAGTAACTAGGGGGGCCCTGCTCAGCTGTGCTCCTGGAATCCATTGAGGAATCCTCTTCAACTTCATGGTGTTCCTTAAACACAAATAAATGCATTAAGAAATACAGTAGACTGGAAATACAGTAAACACAGTTCTACAAGAAGTAGAAGGTGCAATAGTCTTACTCAGGGTTTACAAACCTACAGCCTGATAGTCAAAAGGGTTTAGCCAGGCAGGAGAGATTCCTACCTAGTCAAACCCTGCTGAGCTGGCCATCTGACAGTATTCAGTAGCATTTAAGCAGGTAATGCTTCTGAATATTGCCTGTGACCACACTGGTCAGAAACGACTCCTGGCCAGTTAATTCACCTGTTCAGGGCTAACCACTCATTTTTAGCGGCAGTTAACCTGTTAGCGCTGCTGAAAAAGTCCAGTTAGTGCCTATGTCAAAACCAGCTATGTTGGTGGGTGTTCAGGAGGCGGAGTCAGCACTTGGCCGGTTATGTGCTGATATTCAGCACTTAACCAACCAGGGTAACTGCAGAAATAAAACTGCTTGAAAGTCAGTCCTATCTTTAAGCATTGCCCCATAGTGGGTTAAGTGCTGAATATCGCTCTTAACTGGCTATGTTTTAGCCAGCTCCACAAACCTGGAAATTCAATACTGAAGCCCAGACATAGCCTGGCATTGAATTTCTAGAAATAACGCTGGTGGTGGACAGCAAAATACTGAGCCCCACTGACTCGGTATTGGCTCCCAGATGTTTTATAGCTACACCTCAGATAAAGGAAAGAAGAGATTACATTTATTCGAACAAAGTTTGGCTTTTCAAGCAACCAGGTATTGGAATGATTCTGTTGATGTTTTGTATTTTTCTCAATCTTATTGTTTTTAGGAAAAGTGTGAAAACTTTTTTGTTTCAGAAATATGTTTTGCATCAAAATGTTTGATAGTGTTTAATATTTTTTTTTTAATTATTCCCAGAAAGCCGATTCTGGTCTCTTTTGCTTGTGTAACCCGCTTTGAACTGTGAGGTACTAGCGGGATATAAGACCAATTTATCATTTATTTATTTATGAAGCCATTCAATCTCATAAATACCATTTACATCATTTGCAAAAACGTATAACTTCCGATATCACCTCTCATTGTAAACCCCTGGGTACACAGCTTTTCGTTCCCCTTGCACTTTAACCTGCTTCCAGTTGTACCGTCTAAGCACACCCCCTACCATACGGGTTGTTACTTATAGCACCCGCTGATTATGGTGCATCCCGTTTAAGGATGCACCCGGCATAACCTCTTGGCCTCCCGGCCGTTCAAGCCAGGTGACAATGTAATCAAAGTAAATGAACTGCAACCTGCCCACCTGCAGGCGTAACAATTCGACTTGATCTTGAACGTAACATTTCAACAATTATTCCCCAACCAGGAAGCACTATTATCTATTGACCTGCTGTGTACCCTCCATAATCTTACATAATCTCCGTCCCTTACCACCACAGCCCGCGGCAATGAAGCCTCGTTTGCCGAGGCCCCCCCTTACTCCCCTTGGCTGCGGCCTATAAGGCGCTAGCGCCTCGCACTCAAATTTATGGCTTCAATATTATCCTTTATATATTTTATCTATCTACTTGTCATGTATAGATAGTTTCAGGAAATTCATATATTCATATACCTGTATATAATATGTAAAATCACTTTGGTTGCCCCACGGAATGCATGACGTTTACCCATACACAACTATGGATCATCCATACTTGTGGCAACGGTGTCTCATGTTTGCTAGTCTTTATATAAGGAAAATCAGTCCTTATCCCGTGGAATAACTCTGAGAAATTTGATCTACTTTTTGGAATCTGTCAGGTTCCTGTGACCTGAACTGGCTGCTGTTGGAGACAAAAAGATGGTGTTATTTAAAGAATATCCACTGGGTGGCACTAGTTCCCTATATTTTTCTGCTTTGGTTTACAAAAGTTCCCACAATCTAAATTATATGATTTAAACAAGAAGTAGAGTCAGGGCTTGCCCAACCCTTGACAAGTCAGTTGCCTAGGGTGGAAGTTTCTTGGGACAGCAAAAGAGCAGCTGCAGTCAAACAAAACAATATCCTAAGAAAGTTGACACTGTGTGAAAACTGCTCTTTATTTATTTACTAGTAAAACATGCCCGTTTCTTGCGCAAATGAAACGGGCGCTAGCACGGTTTCCTTCTGAACCTCCCCCCTCCCTACTGACCCCCTCGGCGTTCTGAAGGCACTGACCGCCATTGTTGCGGACCTCGGCATGCCACCTTCAATCTGCTGTTTCGTTGGTTGTGAAGCCACTGACGCCATTGCTCCGCCCTCGACGTCATCACGTTTGACGCGAGGGCGGGGCCCCAACACAGTGTTTTCGGTGGCTTCACCACCATGAAGGCTTCGAACCGAAAGGAAGTGCCCAGAGGACCTGACAGTGACATCAGTGTCCTCAGAATGTTGAGGGTGAGTTTTATTATATAGGATAACGAATTTATGTACCACAAATATTGGTTAATCATTTTATCACTTGATGATTTGTTGATTTGGGATCTAGATAGTGGTTTGGAACCTATGAGATTTAGAGTAATTTTCTAAAAGCATGTGAGCCAGCACATTATCCCCAGAAGGAGGCTTTTATAGCATTTCCTGTCTGTAACTTTACCTACACTGGGTGGAAGTGTTCTGGAAGCAGTCCTGGAAATGGGATTGCATTTCGGCATATGTATGTAAATTAACCCAGGGAATTTATGTGTGGTAAAGAGCTGATACAAATGGAAGTGCATGAATTCCCTGGGCATGCTTTTTAAACGTCGAAAAAGTCTACTCAGGAAAGGTGTTAAGTTATCTCAATGAGTCCATAATTAAGTTATGGATTCTGTCTCTTGCTGCTCTAGGACCTTCATTGATCTTACACCTGGTCACTGTAGAATCTTCATTGGTTCTGTATTTAGGTACTCTTTCTAGAGATTCTGTTCACAATGACTGCTTGGTCAGGTCTTTCCTCGCTTTCCACACCAGTCAGATGAGTTTAATGAAATCCCTGAGGGTAGGCAGCATTGATTGTATCTGGTTTTAGGGATCCTGTCAGGTACTTGTAACCTGGATTAGCCACCATTGGAAGCAGGATACTGGACATGATGGACCTTTGGTCTGACCCATTATGGCTGTTTTTATGTGCTTATCAACACATACCTTGCCTTGATAACCCTAAATGTGCTGAAACACACTGAAGGCATACCTTATCTTTTAAGATGTACAAAGCAACAGGATTCTTGCGGTCTCGCTCTCCAGTGTGAGAAATAATTTCAGCTGCATAGATAAAAACAAAATTAATAAGAGAAGTCGTAATCTAGTCTTAGTACTTGGATTATGAGCTGCTGCCGTGAGTAGAGTCTCAGCTTTTGCTAGTGGGCAAAAGCACCATTTTGATCCTGGACACCTGAAAGAGCAGAAGTGACTGGAGACACCAAGGAGAGATCCTGGTATGAGCAGGGGGGAGGGGGGTTGGCAGGATGTATGGGGGTAATAATTATGTCATGAGGACAGTCTGGAGGAGGGTGGAATGGTGTACGAGGTACTGTTGGGGGAGTTGGGGGGGGGGGGAGATAGATGCTAGGGGTATCTGGGGTGGGGAGGACCTTATCTCTCCACTGGCCCCCTTATCACATATTGGGCCTGTTATCTACATTGGTGAAACCAATAACCAGCAATAGTCCTGCCTCCAGAAAAACAAAAGTGTGAGATAGAGGCACTCTTTTTTCAGCATCTCCGTTTCTAAAATCTAGCTGGACATGCCGGCAAACAGACCTCTGTCCTACACATCTTTCTAGTTTACAAAAAGTTCCTCACTTAGAGCTTTTTATAAAATACAGAGTGATTTAAGCACACCCAACCTGGATGTCTCATTTCCCACTCCATGACCTATCCAAAATGGGCCTCCCTAGCTCAATAATGCTCAATGTGTCTCCCAGCCAGTTGGGTTTTCAGGAAGAAACTCCTAAAGAAAATGGATGAGCTATTATTGTTGAATTCATTGGAGGCAGTATATGATGATATATCTCCTGTATTTTTATTAGAAATAGCCTGAAAATGTGATTGGCTGAGGTAGGAACACCATAGCTATCGATAATTTATAAACTGTAAGCTATAAATTTTCAAATGTTTATAATGGGAAATGGCCACATCAACTTATAGCTTTTTTCATATATGATGTCCAATATTTTTATATGTATAAACAACAATAATATTCAGCTCTGCTAATAATTTGACGAAGCTTTGGTCAGTGTGACAGGGAGTTTGGAAGGAAAGCTGTGTGAAAAATATGTCATAAGTCTGAGCATCTGGAAGAGAAGCATTTAAGACGCTAGGTTAAAGCTGGCAGCTCCTGATGAAACATTATCCAGTAAAACAGAGGAGTTCCATAGAGCTTATGCCATGCTGAACACAATGCTTGAGTTTTTGCTATGCTGAGTTCAGCATTTTCAGCAAAGCTAAGTTAAAAAATTTATTCTTGAAGTTTAAAATAAGTAATAGAAATTAGATAAAAAATAATTTAAAATAAATAATAGGAAGAAGGAAGTTTTCTGACTCATGATGTGGTAAACAGTAGCTACGTTATTATAGTAGCACTGTTTTTACCAAAGTCTTTTCTCCACCTGCAAAAATTGGTGCAAATTATTAGCAGAAAGCATTGAATATTGCTGTTGTTTATTCATACATAGAGGGGCATAATCGAAAGGGGCGCCCAAGTTTTCCTGAGGACGTCCTTGCAGGACATACCAGCGAAGGGGCGGGGAAACCCATATTATCGAAACAAGATGGGCATCCATCTTTCATTTCGATAATACGGTCGGGGATGCCCAAATCGCGAAATTTAGGTCGACCTTAGAGATGGTCGTCCTTAGAGATGGTTGTCCCCGATTTTCGGCGATAATGGAAACCTAGGACGCCCATCTCAGAAACGACAAAATGCAAGCCATTTGGTCATGGGAGGAGCCAGCATTCGTAGTGCACTGGTCCCCCTGACATGCCAGGACACCAACCGGGCACCCTAGGGGGCACTGCTGTGGACTTCACAAATTGCTCTCAGGTGCATAGTTCCCTTACCTTGGGTGCTGAGCCCCCCAAACCCACTCCTCACAACTGTACAACACTACCATAGCCCTAAGGGGTGAAGGGGGCACCTACATGTGGGTTGTGGGTTTCTGGTGGGTTTTGAAGGGCTCACATTTACCACCACAAGTGTAACAGGTAGGGGGGGTGGGCCTGGCTCCGTCTGCCTGAAGTGCACTGCACCCACTAAAACTGCTCCAGGGACCTGCATACTGCTGTCAGGGAGCTGAGGCTGGCAAAAAATATTTTTAAAGTTTTTTTAGGGTGGGAGGTGGTTAGTGACCACTGGGGGAGTAAGGGGAGGTCATCCCCGATTCCCTCCGGTGGTCATCTGATCAGTTCGGGCACCTTTTTGAGGCTTGGTCGTAAGAAAAAATGGACCAAGTAAAGTCGCTCAAGTCCTCGTCAGGGACGCCCTTCTTTTTTCCATTATCGGTCGAGGATGCCCATGTGTTAGGCACGCCCCAGTCCCGCCTTCGCTATGCTTCCGACATGCCCCCATGAACTTTGGTCGTCCCCTCGACGGAAAGCAGTTGAGGATGCCCAAAATCGACTTTTGATTATGCTACCCTGAGAGAAGGACGCCCATCTCCCGATTTGTGTTGAAAGATGGGCACCCTTCTCTTTCAAAAATAAGCCTGATAGTAACATAGTAAATGATGATAGATAAAGACCTGAATGGTCCATCCAGTCTGCCCAACAAGATAAACTCATTTTACATTGTATGTGCTACTTTAAATGTATACCCGAGTTTGATTTGTCCTTGCCTTTCTCAGGGCACAGACTGTAAAAGTCTGCCCAGCACTGTTCCTGTACTAAAAGTTCTGAAGCTAACTTCGAAGCCCCTTAAAATTTACACTCCAGTCCATCCATATCTATTCAGCCACAATCAGGGCGCAGACCCTAGAAGTCCGCCCAGCACTGGTTTTACTCTCCAATTACCGGCGTTGCCACCCAATCTCCGCTAAGATTCCGTAGATCCATTCCTTCTACACAGGATTCATTTGTGTTTATCCCACGCATGTTTGAATTCTATTACTGTATTCATCTCTACCACCTCCCGCGGGAGGGCATTCCACATATCTACATATGCTGGTCTGCAAGCCAGTTTAGATTGAGTACAATATTTTTATATAGAAATAAAATAAAATTATAAAAGGTGATGCTCTATATATTGAACTAAGTTAATGCCTTTCCATGTTAATAACTTTTCATGTCAAAAATGTTTTCACCCACTTAACATCAAATCTTTGGCTATATAAGTCTCTATTCCCCAGATTCTGTAATTTTGTGAGCCCAAATTTCCAACCAGTGTGCAAATTTGGGTGTGCAAGTTATTAAACAGTGCCAGTTGTGTGAACTTTGGGGTCCTTTTACTAAGCGACAGTAAGCCCATCACGGGCTTACCACACGCCAAACAGGAGCTACTGTCAGGTTACCACAAGAGCCCAGAGGTAGTTCCCACCCCCAGCATGTGCCATTTCCATTGCTACAAAAATATTTTCCATTTTTGTAGCACCGGTGCTTACCCAGTGGTAATCGGGCACCAATTGACTTTAAGTCAGGGGCGTAGCTAGGTGAGGCCACGGGGGCATGGACCCCCACAGATTTAGCCCTGGCCCCCCTGCTTTCACCCTCCCTGCCGCTGGCCCTCCCCCGCCACATTCAACCCCCCCCTCCCGCCACCGCCAACCCTACCCCGCCGTCAGGTACCTTTGCTGGCGGGGGTCCCCAATCCCCGCCAGCCGAAGTCCTCTTCAGCGCCGGTCTCCAGCGCGTTGCTGATCTGGATTCTGTTTCTGTGGGTCCTGACGTCCTGCAGGACATCAGGACTCACAGAAACAGAATCCAGATCAGCGAATGCGCCGGACTCAGAGACCGGCGCTGAAGGGGACTTTGGTTGGCGGGGGTTGGGGACCCCCACCAGCAAAGGTACCTGGTGGTGGCGGGGACGGTTGGCAGTGGTGGGAGGGGGGGTCGAAAGGGACGGGAGAGTGGTGGCAACGCTGGGGGGGGGGGAGTCAAAAGTGGCAAGGGGTCAGCAGCGCCGGGGGGGCTAAAATGTGCCCCCCTCACCTCAGCTCTGGATCCCCCTCCCGCCAAAGTCTGGCTACGCTGAAGAAAGCATTATTCTATAAGCCACGCTGAAAGTTATGTGCGGTTTATAGAATAGCGTTTGCACCCAGAAACTGCGCCAACTGAAACATGGTGAAAATATAAGTGCCTCCATTAGACGTGTATCCCCGTTATTTTATAACAATGCATATTAATTGTTGGAACACCCCGTTAGGCCTATGACCTTCACTTTTCCGTGCCTTCATTTTCAGATCACCTGTAAATTTTAGGTGAGAATCCTGTGCCTAAATTTACTTGCGTAAATTCCAATTAAATCTAATTAGTGCCAATGATTGCTCGTTAAAATGTAATTTATTGGCGTTAAGTAGCTTGCTATTCAATTAATTTGCATGCATAATTTTTGGTGATTTTATAGAATTAGGGGGTCAATGCCTACATTTTTCGCACTTAATTTTTGACGCTCTTTCTTTAATGTAGCATGAGGGGGATATAACCAAAAGTAGGATGGGCTTATGGATGTGTTGGGGTAGAGCTTAGAATTATACAGAGAACAGCAAAATACAGCCTCTATCTTTTAAACTGGAAGGATGACCCTGGAGCAGTACCTGGGTGGGAGCAGAGGTGGATGCTCCTGCTTCAGACTGCTAGACTACCAGGGGGTGCTGGGGGGGAGGTGTGGAGATGATGCTTGGGGTCCGTCACACTGGAGTTGTGCCTGCACTTAATGCCATGTTAGCTATCAGCAGTTACGATACTTCACCTCTCCAGCCCTGTCATTAAGCAGCTAGTGTGTGTTTTTTACCACACTGGCTGGTTTTAATGCATGATAGCTGCTTAATGTAGTCTTTTTTTTTTGTTACATTTGTACCCCGCACTTTTTCCCACTCATGGCAGGCTCAATGCAGCAGGCAATGGAGGGTTAAGTGACTTGCCCAGAGTCACAAGGAGCTGCCTGTGCCGGGAATCGAACTCAGTTCCTCAGGACCAAAGTCCACCACCCTAACCACTAGGCCACTCCTTAGGTGCATTTAAATGCCACTCCTTAGGGTGCATTTAAAAGTCTTAATGCACATCAAGAAAACTTTTATTAGGATGAATATGTGAAACAAACTGAAAAATGAATTGAGTCAACACTCAGAGCGATTTAACTGACCAGAAACAGCTCCTAACCGGTTAAATAGCTTGTTCAGGGCTATCCACTGATATTCAGCAGCTCTTAACCGGTTAAATCACTCAGTTAAATCGCTCGTTCGGGTTATCCGCTGATGTTCAGCAACTCTTAACCGGTTAAATCTCTCGTTCGGAGCTATCCTCTGATATTCAGCAGCTCTTAACCGGTTAAATCGTTTCTTCGGGGCTATCCACTGATATTCAGCAGCTGTTAGCCCCATGCAAGCAATGTAACCAGTTATCTGTTCATATTCATTACATTATATTGGATTTGTAGACCACCTGACCCATGCCTAAACACTGCGGTTCACACACATAAATGACACCCAACCCTTCTAAAATAACCTCCGTAATGTAGTAGATTATTCCTATCCTGAGGTGCCATGATGTGTGGAATCCCTTCTCTAGACAAATAGACAAATGTGTGCTATTTTTTCATTACATGACTCCAGTTTTGGAAAGGGCCCTAATTGCATGGAAATCTGAGAGTGCTTGCTTAGACTCCCCCTTCTTGCTTGAGACTACGTACCTTCATTCTTTAAAAGCTCTTCATTTTGATCAACATTATCAGATGAGCTCTTCCTTTCTGATTTTTGCTTGTCTCTGAAATATGTATAAAACAATAGTTAAGGGAAAGGTAAGAGTTAAGTCAGTGCAAAAATGAATGAACTGAGGTAAATTTTCTGATGTATCGTGACAACGTACACATACTTTCACCTTACAATTTTAATCTACTTTGACTCATACCCATCCTTTACAATTAGATATCCAGAAATGGGGAAGCCCTATTGGTTGAAACAGCTGGCAGTCACAATCACCAATGACCCATTATTGACACTGCAGCAGCCATTTTGGAAAGTCTGAGAGAAATAGAAGAAAGCACAAGGTCATTATTATTCATAAAAATCTGTTGGACTGAAAATTCATGGACATCTGCCCAATAACGTTTGGCTGGCCCTAGAGATATCTGACCAAATATTACATAGATAGATGAGGGATGGATTAGAGGCATTCCATAATGGACCAAAAGACAAGTGGAAAGCTATTCAGCACTAACCATGTATCTTTATCTAAGTAGGTCCATGGAAAGAGGTGCTCTAATGGATAACTTATCCTTTTAAATTTAGGTCTGAATATTCTGTGGTCCTACTGAAACAAACTGCGACTGAAAATATACTCTGAGCAGACTACTTCAAGCAGAGATAATTCTCAGCAGCAACAGTCAGCATTTTAATTTAAAAACACTGTGGTTTAAATAAATATGTATATCCAGCACTGCTATATGTATTAGCTACTGACCGCCAGGATCGGGAGGGGGCAAAGGCGCTCGTCAGGAGCGTCCTGTATGGACGGCCTTGCCCCTCCCTGAGGTTCCCGCTGCTCCCCGCCCCCGTCTGACGTACTTCCCAGGTCAGGGAAGGAGAGACGTCCTGAAGACTCGCGGCGATCAGATGTTCTTCTTGCCCATGCAGCGCCTTCACACAGAGGTGAGAGGCGCTGTGCGGGCCCGGTAAAGCGGAGGGGGGGCCCGGTGGAGGGGGGGAGCGGTGGCGACGACCTCAGGGGGGCGGGGCATGGGGCAGAGGATGGCGGGAGGTGGAGCTGTGGGAGAAAGTAGAGAGAAAGGAAGGGAGGGGGTTGGAGCTGCTAAAATCTTGATTTTCCAATGCAGGGGGAAGCGGGGAGCAGCGGGGACCTCGGGGGTGGGGGGGTGGGAAGGCCATCCATACAGGACGCTCCGGACGAGCGCCTTTGCCCCCTCCTGATCCTTTTATGATTTTGTTTTTATTTTCTATTTTATGGAGAGGGAAACGGGGAGCCACGTGTTTGTGTTGTTTATCTCACTTTTGTTTTTAAACATGCCAGCTTGGATTTTTATGCTGCAGGGGGAAGTGGGGAGATGACAGCTCAGGCCTTAACGAAAGCTGTGACCTCACGTTAAATTTATCACGGTAAATGATTCGGTGCAGTCGTCGGTATGGTTAGTGCATCCTGAATTGTCCACATTTCAATGGTAGTTACTCATTTGCATTCCGTTTTCGTTAGCTGCTAGCGTCGTCGGAAAATGGCCTTTAATGCATGCTACAGTTGAAAATTTCTTCGTTAAAGGGTCGTTAAGGTTTAATGCATCTGGGCCTCGGACAGAAAAACAGCTGCTCTAACTTTATGCATCAAGTTAACCAGGCACCGGTCTGAATATCAGCTGGTGCCCAGTTAACTTCTAGGTCAGCGATAATACCTGGATATTCAATGCTGGGAACTGCATATGCCCCAACATTGAATATTCGGAGTTAGTTCAGCCCCCTGGCTGAATATTGGGACCCAGCTTTCTGATAACTCCAGCGCTCAGTAAAATTCATTTTGAGGATACTAGCCTAAGGAAATGAAATCAAATTTCCATCTTTATTTTTATTGTACTTTACAAAGTATATACAACTTTGGGTTGATTACAGACACCAGCAGTTGTAGGAAAGTTTTATAGTTATAAAATGTTTTGGGTACATGAAATAAATTGTGGCACAGCCATTTTAGTTATTTTTTATAATATTTTATTTTTCAGTTTATGACAAATATTTTCTATTATTACTCTGTTAGAATATTTTAATTAATTCAAGATTTTATTGAGTTTTTAATTTTCAGTTTTGTGTACTATATTAGTTATTGTTTGTGACTTTTGTGTCATGAGTTCATTTGTTTATAGTAATAGAATGTAAGGGAACCAGTCTCAAAACCCGAAAATCCCTTTAAGTAAAAATATATGAGACAAGTTATAGTGTAAGCCTGAAAAACAGGAAGAAATTCTTCTGGGAGGAAGAAGCACCTTTTCCACTATTTAGGTGGAATAAGGGCCTAGGAGTGCTTCATCATCGGCTAAAAAACCTCCTGGTGTAAGTTGCTAGTCTCTTGAAAGTAGCAAGTCTCTTAATCGTAACAAATACAGCTGAGGAACAGTAATTACAAGCACAATAACGCTGCTCTTGGTACTTAGCTTTAAGAAATAGGTCTTCCTGCAGCGCTGCTCTGTGTTCGACCGTGGTCAACGGTGGCCTCCGTTTTGCCACTGCTGCCTCAGAACAACTGGTCGTTCTTAGTCCGTTCAGTTGGTCGTACTATTCCGTTCAGTACGCCGACGGATCGCGTTTGTATCCAGTATGGAGGTCTTTTACTAAGCCACAGTTACGTTTTTATTTCGTGGTAGAAATCAGCTGGCGGTAAACGCCGAGACACTGTTATATTCCTATGGGCGTCTTGGCGTTTACCGCCAGCTGATTTCTACCGCAAGCTAAAAACGCTACCACAGCTTGAATTTTAAAACTAAAACCTATATGAATGGTCTGTTCGCAACCTTATACAAACAAGAAATAATATGCAACGCACATGGGGATATTATTGATGTCTTCCCACATTTCCCTGGATCCTGTCATGACTTGTATACATCCTGGCATATTCTGAGATACACGCCTGCTTATAATCGAAATAGAAAAACGCCTATATTGTGACCCAAATCGGGAGATAGACGTTTATCTCACAAAAACAAATAAAGCGGTATAATCGAAAGCCGAATTTGGACGTTTTCAACTGCACTCCGTCGCGGATGCGGACAAAGTTGATGGGGGTGTGTCGAAGGCGTGGTGAAGGCGGAACTGGGGCGTGGTCATCGGGCGATCAGAGATGGGTGCCTTTCGCCGATAATGGAAGAAAAATATGCGTTTTTAGCGAGAATTCAGGGCACTTTTCCTGGACCCTGTTTTTCCACAAATAAGGCCCCAAAAAGTGCCCTAAATGACCAGATGACCACTGGAGGGAATCGGGGATGACCTCCCCTGACTCCCCCAGTGGTCACAAACCCCCTCCCACCACAAAATATGCCATTTCACAACTGTTTATTTTCACCCTCAAATGTCATACCCACCTCCCTGGCAGCAGTATGCAGGTCACTGGAGCAGTTATTAGGGGGTGCAGTGGACTTCAGGCAGGTGGACCCAGGCCCATCCCCCCCCTACCTGTTACAATTGTGCTGCTTAATGCTTATTAGTCGTCCAACCCCCCAAACCCACTGTACCCACATGTAGGTGCCCCTCTTCACCCCTTAGGGCTATAGTAATGGTGTAGACTTGTGGGCAGTGGGTTTTGAGGGGGATTTGGGAGGCTCAACACCCAAGGGAAGGGTGCTATGCACCTGGGAGCTGTTTTACTTTTCTTTTTTTTTTTTTGTAAGAGTGCCCCCTAGGGTGCCCGGTTGGTGTCCTGGCATGTGAGGGGGACCAGTGCACTACGAATCCTGGCCCCTCCCACGAATAAATGTCTTGGAGTTATTCGTTTTTGAGCTGGGCGCTTTCGGTTTCCATTATCGCTGAAAAACAAAAACGCCCAGCTCAAAAAAAGATAAACGTCCATGTTTTTCGAAAATACGGTTCGGTCCGCCCCTTCACGGACCCGTTCTCGGAGATAAACGCCCATGGAGGTAGACGTTTCTGTTCGATTATGCCCCTTATGATGACTGATTTGAACAATAACAAAAGCACAATTAATAGAGGGAAAAGTTATGCTTATTTAGGACACTGTGCCGTTTAATTGGGCCAATGGCATCCACAGAACATCATTGATTCATCACTTTCCCATGAAGTTTAAATAGGCAGCTGTATTTTCATACACATGCTACGCGGGGTATGTCACGTTCCATCTGTGGCGTGTGCATTTAAAATGCCTAGGAAAGATCTAACACATGCAGACAAAATTGGCTTGCTTGAACAATTGAAAAAACAATCACCAAACACCAGTCAACACCAACTGCCAGAGATTATTGGAGTGCCAAATTAATACTGTTTTCAATGAGTACCTGTATTTATCTGTGATTTGCAAATTTTGCTTTTTAATTATCTCAGTTGTTTCAACTTTTGTGTTTGCTAGGTTGTGTTTCAGAATAAACGAATAGAAATAAAACAAAATAAAACATGGAAAAGAAAATAAGATGATACCTTACGAGGAAGGGCTACCTTCGAAAGCTAATCTAAAAACGCCTTTGCTTAAAGCCCACCTCTTCAATGCTGCATTCGGCACCTAACCCTTACTGTTCAGTGAATCCAGACTGCCTCAATTTGACTGCCCCTATCGGACCGACCGTTCACTTATCTATTAGATTGTAAGCTCTTTGAGCAGGGACTGTCTCTCTTTGTTAAATTGTACAGCGCTGCGTAACCCTAGTAGCGCTCTAGAAATGTTAAGTAGTAGTAGTAGTATTAAGTTATGTCCAATAAAAAAGGTATCATCTTATTTTCTTTTCCATGTTTTATTTTGTTTTATTTCTGTTGATTACCTTTAAACGTGGACTAACACGGCTACCACATCTCTCTACTCAAGAATAAATGAAAAATGTACTTTTATCTTGTGCTTGCAGTGTACTCATTTTTCATGATACCCTGACAACTTCATTTATTCAGGGCAGCCGCTTAATTGGGGCAAAGTATAGGAGTCCCAATGTGTCCCAATTAACTAGAGTCAACTGTATTTAACTAGAGAGGTTTAACATGTGGACTCCTACTTTAGCCTGTAGATGCCACTGTTTAGCAATAGATGGCATTTCCAATTCTCGCCTTCCCCAGGGGTCTGTGAGCACTGTTTCCATGGTTTCTCCAACCATGAGGAGCAACAGTCAGGACTTGGATCAAACCTGGGCATCCCACAAAGTAATGCAACATTGCTACAGGATCATCAGGCGTGCCGGGCCCAGTGGTTATTCAAATTTTAATGTAGCTGTTCAGAGACACACTTTTACATTCAAGCTGATAAATCCTTGGAAGAGTTTCCTTTCAGATTTAATTGAAGCAACTCTGGCATATCTATGTACAAATAAACTGGACATACTATTAGCTAATAAAAGCACAATGGGTGAAAAGATGTTGGAATGGCAGAGCATTATCAACGGCTACCCAAGGATACAACATAAAAGCAGTGAACACAATGGACAGTTGTTCTGTTCTGCATGACTCTGTCTTATTCAGCCACAGTTCCCAGGCCATGTGTTAAGCATTCCTCCAGATATGGAGCGATGGAAAGATGAAAACCTACAGTTCCACCCTCCCTGCCCCTCAATGCCCCCCCCCCCCCCCCCCCGACATATACACTCTAGTTCCCGGGTTTTTCATGTTTTAAAGATTGAATACTTTTTTTTAACCTGTACTTTGTTAACGTAATCCTTTTTCTTAAATCATATTTTAAAAAATGCAACAAATGATATCCTAGAGAGCTTAAATATCTCTGTGTCTTGTTCGATTCACACCTTTCATTTAAGAAACATGTTTCTGAAGTCCTAAAATCAGGTTTTGCCACTTTTACAGACCCTTTGTTTCTTTCATATATTTTTAGACTTCTCTGCTCTCTATACTGCTTGTCATGCTTTTTTGATCACGTGTCTGGACTATTGCAATTCGGTGTATGCTGGTTTACCACGTTCTCAAATCAAACGCTTAGAAACATTACGTAACACTGCAGCTAAGCTTTTAGGTAATGCCAAGAAATTTGATCATATTATTCCTCTTCTTTTTTGTCTTCATTGGCTGCCTGTACAATACACCAAATTTGGTTTAAGATTCTAATGCACAAAGGGCCACATTCTATAAATGGTGCCTTAAAATTCAGCGCCAAAAAACCCATGCGCTTAGTGCGATTAAATCAACTACGCCTAAAGTTAGGCATAGTTTATAGAATAGGCTTAGTGGATATTCTTGCAACTAAAATTTAAGTGCACCCATTTAGGCCACCTAAAACCGGGCCTAAATACCTGCGCCTAACTTAGACCTCTGATTACAAAGCCATCCTAGTGCCTGGCAGTGCAGTACTGCCAACACGACCTATTCACTTTGTTGCATGGGCTGTGTCACATTATTTTACATCCTGGCCTTCTCTGAGACTCATTTATGAATGTTTGGCTTTGTGGGAGTCTGACTGTGGGGATGTGCTGTACCAGGGGCGTAGCCAGACCTTGGCGGGAGGGGGGGATCCAGAGCCCAAGGTGGGGGGGGATATTTTAGCCCACCTCCCCCAGCCGCTGACCCCCCCTCTGCCACCGCCAACCCTGCCCCACCACTTTCGACCCCCCCTGTCGCTGCCACCACCGCAAGATACCTTTGCTAGCGGGGGTCCCCAACCCCCGCCAGCCTTAGTCTTCTTCAGCGCCGGTCTCCGGCGCGTTCGCTGATCTGTGCTGTAGCATTACCGCCTACTTACCGCAGCTTACAATGGTGTACTGTGGGATGTGCTCAGGTGTGTTGTGATATCTGCCAAATCAGTGTGCGCTAACCTTACACTAAAAATACTTTTTACTTTTTCTTGGAGACTGCATGTCAGGAACAGAAAGTGAGCATTCTTGTACTAATCACTTAACACAGCTATATTACCACGTACTAACTAGTTAGTGCAGAATTACTGCATAAACCCTTACCACCTGCCAAACAGGTGTCGATAAGTACTGATGCAATAATGTTTTCTAATGGTCATATACTAATGGCAATATTAGTGCCATTAATACAAAAATTGGAAAATTGGCCATTTTACTGCAGCAGTAAAAATGGCCTTAGTGAGAGGGCAGGCTAAGGCCATTTATTTTTTACTGCAACTTAGTAAAATGACCCTTTTGTTCCTTCAATATATGAAGTAGTAATTTAAGAACTGGGTTATATATTTACTCAGGTTCCCTTTCTCTAGTATTATATTTTGTTTAAAGATCAGAAACCATTGCAATAATACAGGAAATTGGGGGAGGGGTTAATGCTTTTTCACATCACTGTATATTATGTGGAGCCCCATTGTATGTTGAATTTAGAGGTCGGAATTCAGACATCCAGGTCCGAATGCGCTGAATTCTGATAGTATATTAGAAAAACATTTGCTGACACAGAGCCTTTTCTAACATGTCTACATGAATGCATGTGCAGTGGAAGCAGATATTTTAATAACCAACATGTGTAAGTACCAGGGGCGTAGCTACAGCTGGGCCTGGGCGGACCCAGGCCCATCCAATCTCGGCTCAGGCCCGCCCACCCAGTTTTAAGCGCGATTGACTTAAAGCGCACGGAGCAAAGCCAAAAGCAGCAGCCTTTCACTAATTCATTTCTACCGTCGTCGAGCCGCGGCTCGCTCAGCTGATCTCCCAGTCCCACCTACCTTTTGGGCAGACTCGGCACGGCAGTGAGTTGACTCGGCACTGAATAAACACGGTCGCAGCTCTTGACTTCGTGGTGACCTGCAGCATGCATGACGTCCTCTTCCTTCTCAGCCCCCTGCGTGCTGATGACTCGTGTTGCATCCTGCGCAGCGCGCTCAGCCTCTTTCTCACAGCTCGTCATCTTCTCAACAGGCTAAAAAATAGCTGCACGCTCAGCTGCAGGCGCCGGGAATCGGGACCACGCGGCACTGTCTGCTCATTCTCCCCCCCCCCTGGGCCCGGACCGCAGTGCAACTGACAGATGGAAAGGCTGGTGCCGCCTGGGTGTGTAGCAGCAGGCGCGGCTTTTTAGCTCTCTTACATTGTGCCTTAGTGCAGTAGCATTCCCCAGCGTCCCTGTAGTGCACCACGTTGGGCCACAACACACTCTGCCTTCCATTTGACTCTTTGTTTTTCTGACTACCTTCATCAGCTTCTCTTTGCTTGCTAGTACCTTCTAATATCTTGGATTTACCTGATCTTATCAGCTCAGGGATTAATAGGATTCAAGCTTGGGCATCTCTGAATAAGTTGAAATTAAATCCAAGTAAAACGAAGATTCTATGGTTTAAAAGACTTGATGTAGTTGTTCCTCCATCCTTGATATTAGACATTTGCTATTGAAACTGAGTCTTGAGTGTTAGGGGTTACCCTGGACTCGTCACTGTCTTATGATTGTAAGGTTAACAATTTACGGAAGAAAACATTTTTAAAATTGAGACAGTTGAGATTGATACACTCATTTTTCTACTCAGGAGGCTTTTTCACTTCTCATCCAGATGGTATTGCCTCATCTGGACTATTGCAATGTGCTTTACTTAGGGTTAGGTTCTAGATATCTTTAAAAACTTATACAGAAAACAGATTTGAGATTGATTTTCAAAGTGAACAAATTTACCAGTGTTTCAGAATTTATGGCAAGGTTACACTGGCTTCCAGTGGCTGAACATATTTTGTTTAAGGCACTCTACATATTACATCGTATTGTCTATAGTTCTACTGATCAGTTGTTAATAGATGTGGTCTCTAAAACCTAATATAATAATTTGTACCTCAAAGTTCTATGGCTGGCTGGCTGGCTGGCTGGATTTGTAACATCCTGACGTCAGCAAGCCTCCAGAGTTCCCTTCCCTCTCACTGTCCTGCCCTCGCGTAAAGACGAAATGACGTCAGAGGAGGGCGGAACAGTGAGAGGGATGGGAACGCTGGAGGCGAGCTGACGTCAGGATGTTACGAACGCAAGCAAGTGAAGGCAACGGAATGCTGGAGGGGATGTGAGCGCAATGGAGGAAAGGCCAGGGCAGAGGACAATCGCTGGACATGGAGAAGATGGGAGGCGAGGGGAGAATCGCGGCACACGGAGGGGATGGCAGGGCAAAGGAGAATCGCGGCACACGGAGGGGATGGGAGGAGGGGAAGAATCGCGGGACATGGAGGGGAGGATGAGAGGGGAGGGAAGAATCATGGGACATTGAGGGGAGGGCAGGGGAAAGAGGAGAAATCGCTTAGACGAGAGCCTTCCTAGGGCCCGTTTCATTTTTGATGAAACGGCTTGGTTGCAGTAGTATTTGAATATTCTTCTAGTTTGTGGGATCAGATTGTTCTTTGTCACCCCTCTTTTAGTAAAATGCTTTTCTGAGAATAATTAATACCATCTTTTCTGTTATTGCTATTCCTGAACGGAATTCTCTTCCACTAGTTATCTGAGTAGAGCAGAATTATCTGAATTTTTGTAAGATGTTGAAAACGCAACTTTTTGAGTGGGGGGCTAATTACCCCTTGACTTGTTATGCTTTAAAGGATGTGTGAAATTTGTACTGTTCTTTGCGTACGCTTTGGAACACTACTTTTAATTGTACACTGCGTTGAACCCTAATTTCGGGAAAACAGCAGTCTAGAAGTATCGCATTGACATTAACATATTGTTACCTGTTTTCCTCTTTCTACAATCCCTTGTATTTTATGAAGGCTAATCTTTTTCCTTACCTTTTCAGCAACTACCTTTGAGAATCAAAATGGCCTTCTTTTCCTCTTTCTTTTATTTTCTCACTCTTTTCTTCTTCTCCCAGATGTTCCCATCCAGCTAAGTCCTCCTTGATGTATTCTCCCATGTTGAAAATTTTAGGGTTTTATTTTGAAGTCTAGAATATTCACCTTTGAAAATACCATTTTCAAATGTGTCTTAATATTGTACCACACCATCCGTTGGATCATTGGATGTCAGATTATCACCTACTATAACGTCATAAACTGTCTCCATTCTTAAGCCTTAGGTCCAGTATGGTCCTATTCCACTTTGATTCCATTACCAACTGCTGGAACAGTTCTCCCTGTAGAGAATCCAGGATCTCCATATTTCAGATGACCCCACAATAGGAATGCGCCAATTAACATCCAGTACATTGAAATAAACTATTAGTACTTCTGCTTTCATAGCTATATTTTGAATGCCTTCAAATTAATCTATGTTCACTTCTTCTGCCTATGAAGGAAGCCTGTATATCACAACAATAGAAATAGATTTTTCAGCTTTCTTACCCCATAAGTCTGGAATTCTGTTGCTTTAACATTATCATTAACATGTAACGCCATTCCTCTTCCCTTTCTTGCTACCCTGTCCTTCCTAAATAGGCATCCTAGTCATAGTTCTCTACGAACCACACTTCCATGACTACCACTAAACCCAAGTAGCCTCTTCTATCACATCCTCTAGATCCAGAACCTCATTTCCCATAATGTGGGCATTATTATACACAGCTTTCCAGATGTAGCTTTTTTTTCTTATTTCTAAAGAGTTATTTAATGTTTTAATTACCTGAGGGCTTTTACCTACCTGGAGGCTTTGTTTACCCATCCTCTTCAGGCCCTCTTCAGTAGATTAGCCAGTTTGCTGTTGAAAGCACTTCAGCCGTCTTGATAGATGAACAACATCTATACTCAGTAGCCCTTAGAAAATCATTCCATGGCCCAAAAACATGAAATGCTGTTGACAGACATCATCTGCACAGCCACGCATTCATCTTCAGAAAATGAGTTTCTCCTCCCTGGCCTTTACCCTCAACAGGGAAGATTTGCAAGAACACCACCTGCACACCTATCTGCTTTATCCTCTCTCTCAGAGCCATGAAGTTACTTTTGATATGTTTAGTGGGATACCTGGTAATATCATTCATACCAATATGGATGAGTAGCATCAGATAATAGTCAGTAGGCTCTCTGTAATATATCAAATCTTTAAGTGTTAGAATGGACCCATGCTGTTAGTATTCGACAAATCCCATGTGCAACAGCTAATGCAGCTTCCTAAATGTTTATACACTACTACTACTACTATTTAACATTTCTAAAGCGCTACCAGGGTTACGCAGCGCTGTACAATTCAAACATAGAAGGACAGTCCCTGCTCAAGGAGCTTACAATCTAAAAGACAGGTGTACAATCTATAGACAAGTGTCCAGTCAAAGACAAGTGTAGATTCCGAATAATAGGGCATACTATATTTCACGGACGGTTAGGTGCCAAAAGCAGCATTGAAGAGGTGAGCTTTAAGCAGAGATTTGAAGATGGGTAGGGAGGGGGCTTGGCGTAGGGGTTGAGGAAGATTGTTCCAGGCATAGGGTGAGGCAAGGCAGAATGAGCGGAGCCTGGAGTTGGCAGTGGTGGAGAAGGGAACTGAAAGGAGGGATTTGTCATGGGAGCGGAGGTTACGGGCGGGAACATAGGGGGAGATGAGGGTAGAGAGGTAGTGAGGAGCAGTAGACCGGGTGCATTTGTAGGTAAGGAGGAGAATCTTGAATTGAATGCGGTATCTGATCGGAAGCCAGTGAAGTGACTTGAGGAGAGGGGTGATGTGAGTGTATCGGTTATGGCAGAATATGAGACGTGCGGCAGCGTTCTGGACGGATTGAAGGGGGGCTACATGGCTAAGTGGGAGGCCGGTGAGGAGCAAGTTGCAGTAGTCAAGGCGAGAGGTAATGAGAGCTTGGACGAGAGTTCGTGTGGTGTGCTCAGATAGGAAAGGGCGAATTTTGCTGATGTTGAAGAGGAAGAAGCGACAGGTCTTGGCAGTCTGTTGGATATGGGCAGAGAAGGAGAGGGAGGAGTCGAAGATGACTCCGAGGTTGCGGGCAGATGGGACGGGGAGGATGAGGGTGTTATCAACTGAGATAGAGAGTGGAGGAAGAGGAGAGGTGGGTTTGGGTGGAAAGACGAGGAGCTCGGTTTTGGCCATGTTTAGCTTCAGGTGGCGGTTGGACATCCAGGCAGCAATGTCAGATAAGCAGGCCGATACCTTGGCCTGGGTCTCCGTGGTGATGTCTGGTGTGGAGAGATATAGCTGGGTGTCATCAGCATAAAGATGATACTGAAAACCATGAGATGAGATCAGTGAGCCTAGGGAGGAGGTGTGGATTGAGAAGAGAAGGGGTCCAAGGACAGATCCCTGGGGAACTCCAACAGATAGTGGGATGGGAGTGGAGGAGGATCCATGAGAGTGTACTCTGATGGTGCGGTGGGAGAGATAAGAGGAGAACCAGGAGAGGACAGAGCCTTGGAACCCAAAAGAGGACAATGTGGCAAGAAGTAAGTCATGATTGACAGTGTCAAACGCAGCGGATAGATCGAGGAGGATGAGGATGGAATAGTGGCCTCTGGATTTGGCGAGGAGCAGGTCGTTGCAGACTTTAGAGAGAGCTGTTTCTGTCGAGTGTAGGGGGCGAAAGCCTGATTGAAGTGGATCTAGGATGGCATGAGAGGAGAGAAAATCAATGCAGCGACTGTGGATGGCGCGTTCAAGTATTTTGGAGAGGAAGGGGAGGAGAGAGATGGGGCGGTAGTTGGAGGGGCAGGTAGGGTCAAGTGATGGTTTTTTAGGAGAGGTGTGACTACGGCGTGCTTGAAGGTGTCAGGGACAGTTGTAGTGGAGAGAGAAAGGTTGAGGATGCGACAGATTGAGGGGGTGACAGTATGGGAGATGGTGTTAAGTAGGTTGGTGGGGATGGGATCGGAGGAGCAAGTGGTGCATTTCGAGGAGGAAAGAAGGCGGGAGGTTTCATCCTCGGTGATCTCAGGAAAGGAGGAGAAGGAGGCCTGGGTTGGTTGGTTGAGGGAGAGGGTTAATGGGTGGAGAGGGGGGGTGGGGGTGATGGCTTGGTAGTGAATTCAAGGTTGATTTTTTGCACTTTATCGTGGAAGTAATCAGCCAGTGATTGAGGAGAGAGTGAGGGGGGAGTGGGAGCGGGGGGGACCTTGAGGAGGGAGTTAAGGGTGGCGAAGAGACGACGAGGGTTGGAGCTGAGAGAACTGGTCAATTGGGTGTAATAGTCCTGTTTTGCAAGGAATAAGGAGGAGTGGAAGGAGGAAAGCATGAATTTAAAGTGAAGGAAGTCTGAATGAGTACGAGATTTCCTCCAGAGGCATTCAGCAGATTGTGCGCAGGAGCGAAGGTAACGGATGCAAGGGGTCAGCCAGGGCTGGGGATTAGTACGTTTTGTGGGACAGGAGGTGGAAGGAGCGAGGGTGTCCAGAGCAGAGGAGAGAGCGGCATTGTAAGCGGAGACCGCTTTGTCGACAGTCTCGGAGGATATGATGGATGGGAGGAGATTAGAGATACTAGCGGATAAGGTGAGGGGGTCAATGGCCTGGAGATTTCTAGAGGTGGTGGTTAAGGTTGGGCGGGGCGGAGGGGGGGGGTGACGAAGTGTGAATGTGATCAGGTGGTGATCAGAGAGAGGAAGAGTTGAAGCTTGGAAATTGGAGGGTGAGCCGGAAGAGGAGAGGACGAGGTCAAGGCAATGGCCGTCACGGTGAGTAGGGGTGGTAGAGCACAGCTGGAGGTTGAAGGAGGATGTGAGGGTGAGGAACTTAGAAGCGTGATGGTCGGATGGGTCATCAGCATGTATATTGAAGTCTCCGAGAATGAGAGACGGAGATGAGGGTTCAAGAAAAACAGAGAGCCAGGCATCGAAGTCGGTAAGGAAGGAAGAGAAGGATTTATCAGGGGGGCGGTAGATGACAGCCACTCTGAGTGGTAGCGGGTTGAATAGTCGGATGGAGTGGGCTTCAAAGGATGAGAAACAGTGAGACTGCGGTAGGAGGAGGGGTTGGAAACTACAGGAGGGTGAGAGTAGTAACCCAACACCTCCACCACGGCCAGCTGGGCGGGGAGTGTGAGAGAAGAGGTAACCACCATGGCAAAGGGCTGCGATTGAGGCAGAGTCGTCCGGGGAGATCCAGGTTTCGGTTAGGGCGAGCAGTTGACGGGAGTGGGAGATGAAGAGATCGTGGGTGAAGGGCAGTTTGTTGCAGACTGAGTGGGCATTCCACAAGGCGCAAGAGAAGGGGAGGGAAGAAGGGGGGAGGAGGGGAATAGAGACAAGATTGGAGACGTCCCGGGACCGTCCGCGTGGATGGGACGGGGACAGATGAGGGGGACCTGGATTAGGGTTAATGTCTCCCGCGGATAGCATGAGGAGGAGCAAGAGAGAGCGGAGGAGGGAGGGGGAGGACGGGCGACGAAGGCAACGAAGACGGGGTGCACTTAGGAGGAATGGGGATGGGTTAATAGCAGGAAGGAAGTGATGAAGGTTGAGAGCTAGGCTGGAGGAGGGGGACAAGAGGGATGGTGAGGTGGTGAGGGATGGGGGTGATAAGGGTATTACCGTGGCGGGCCAGGCGGGAGGGCAACGAGTTCCAATGGTGGACAGTGGGGGTGGGGAGGAGAGGAGATTAGGAAGGGACAGGGCAAGGAAGAGAATGTGGATAGGAGCCATACGTAGTGACTGGGGTGTAGCAGGTGACAGTGTGGTGACTGAGGTGTTATGCAGATAGAGTGGAGAGCTGGGTTGGAGGTTTGGGATTGATGGACTGGTAAGTGAATAGTTGACAAGCTAGCAGGTAAGTCAGTGGATGAGAAGCTTGCAGGCAGGCAGGCAGGCAAGCAGGTGAGTCAATGCTTGCACGGTAGCAGCAGGTAGGCAGGTAAGTCAATGGATGAGAGGCTCGCAGCGGATCAGGCGGACTGGAGCACGTTGGAGCAGATGAATGGAGCAGGCAGGCTGGGCAGGTGTACCGGAGCAGGTGGGCTGGAGCAGATGGGCTGGAACAAACAGGAAGGAGCTGGAGCAGGTGGACTAGAACACTGGAGCAAGCATGGAAAGCTGGATCGGTGGACTGGGACGAGCTTGGAGCAGGTGGATCAGGT
The DNA here is from genome assembly GCF_901765095.1 of Microcaecilia unicolor. Taxonomy (NCBI): domain Eukaryota; kingdom Metazoa; phylum Chordata; class Amphibia; order Gymnophiona; family Siphonopidae; genus Microcaecilia; species Microcaecilia unicolor. The sequence continues at coordinate 89,039,027 of NC_044042.1, read as the reverse complement.
GGACTGGAACAAACTAGAGCATTTGGACTGGAACAGCAGGCTGGAGCAGATGGACTGGAACGAGTAGGGGGGAAGCTGGATCGGCGGACTGGAACAAGCTGGGATCAGGTGGATCGGAACACGCTGAGGTCAGGCGGACTGGAACAGCAGGCTGGAGCAGATGGACTGGAATAGGCAAGGGGGAGCTGGAACACGCTGGGATCAGGCGGACTGGAACACGCTGGGATCAGGCGGACTGGAACAGCAGGCTGGAGCAGATGGACTAGAACAGGCAAGGGGGAGCTGGAGCACGCTGGGATCAGGTGGAGTGGAACACGCAGGGATCAGGTGGACTGGAACACGCTGGGATCAGGCGGACTGGAATAGCAGGCTGGGGCATCTGGACTGGAACAAGCAGACTGGAACACGCTGGGGCATCTGGACTGGAACAAGTAGGCTGGAGCAGATGGATCGGAACAAGCAGGGGGAAGCTGGAGCCGCCGGTCTGAAGTGAGCAAGCAAGCAGGCATGATCTGAAGTGAGCAAGCAGGAAGGCAGAGAGAAGCTGGCTCGGGAGGAACAAGCAGGTTGGAGCAGGGGACAGGCAGGGAGGTAGCTGGAGCCGCCGGTTTAGAACGAGCAGGCAAGCAGGCAGAGAGAGCTGGTTCGGGAGAGCTGGAGCAGCAGAGCTGCCCTCAAAGCAGCAGAGCAACCAGGCCGCCTGGGGAGGACCGTCCCGCTGTGCGCTACCCCCAGCTGCCCCAGTCTGGAGGACCCACGGTGCAGGCAGGCCGCGCCACGTGGCGGGAAGGGCAGCGAGAGAAGGGCAGCGAGGGCAACGGGCCGCCGGGCCTGGGACCATAGGCCGCAGGCGAACTCCCTCTACCTGGGTCGCCCGGAGCTCTCAGCTGACACGGTCCCGGGCAATTCCTGCCAGGGAGCGCGACGGCCAAGGGTGGGCTCTCAGGCCAGGCGACTTGGGTTCGTGAGCCGCTGACCTCTGCTTTCGCTGACGGCTCCGCTCCTCCGCGAATCTGCGAGAGTCTGTGCTGGTGCTCAGTTGCCGGCAACGCTCCCCGGCGGCCCGCTGGCAGTTGGGCCAGGGCCAGTGGGTCCACGTGGTTGCAGACTCGCCCTCCGGAGCACCCAGGACCACCGAGGCTCGCTCGGATCGGCTTGCATGGATCGGCTCGGCCCGCCCAGATCGCCTCCCAGCCAGCCGCGGCCAGCTGCAGCCCGAATCCGGTCCGCTCCAGACCGCCTCGCTCCGCAGGAGGATGGTCCAGGTAGGTCGAATTCAGGAGCTCCCGAACAGAGCTCCTTACCTGTCGGCCATCTACAGGTGAAGACATATGGGAGGGGAAAGGGAGTGTGATAAAGACATCCAAATTCTTCAACTGTATTAATAATGCTGAAGAAGCAAACTTTTTTAGAGAAACAGAATGCTCTAGAAAAAACAGGTTATGAGGTTCAAATGGAGTAACATTAGGAAATATTTCTTCATGAAAAAGGCGGTCAATACATAGGGGTAGTAGAGATAGAAACAGTAAACGAATTCAAGAAAGGCTATGATAAGCTCAGAGGATTCCTGGTTATGAAGAAGTGATTGGAAAGCCAAAGGTCAAATGGAATCTGTGGTACCTGTAGGGTTGGGCAGTCTTTGAGATCTTTATCTAACATTTTTTTCTATGCTTCTATCTTAATGGCTGCTATCAGGTTTTTAAAGATGGAATTTGTGTAGTTTGAGGTCACCAATCTAGCTATCCAATTATCTTCCATACGTATTAATATAATATAATCTTAAAGAATTCATAGGTCTTACTGAAAAATCCACATAAAGTATAGGAGGAGCCAGCAGGTTCTCAGGGTACTCATTGCTTGCCAACAAATTAACATGTTCTATGATCTATAAGGCCTCGTACTTTTTGGATGGTTTCCAACAGGCACACACCGTCACCAGAGTAATCAGTAGGAAAATGCCACCCGTGGACAGGATAATGTAGAGGGAGCTCCGCCCTGTGCAGAGACAAGAAGAAGAAGGAATTAGAGAGAACACCCACCACCATTCTCATGGCTTCAGTTACGTTTCTTGCCCTGACAATAGTGCTAGAAAGAAAATATCAGTGAATTTACCCATACTAATGACAATATTTTTGCTGACTGCATTTGATGCTCAATTTCCCTCAACATCTCAACCAAGAATTTCTCATCTTCACTCTCTGGCTTCTCCTTTGATGGTCCTGTTCTCTCTTTTTTTGTAAAGTGAAATTGTCAGTGCTTCCGTTAGACTTGGGATCATTGCTTTTTTCCTTTGTAGCACCACTTGGTAATTCTATTCTCCCTCTTTGCCTGTACTACTTCCTATGCCCTAGTGCTGACATAAAGATCTTTCCTTCCCACTTCTGTTCTGTATGAAGTTACGAAGTCTATGATCTCCTGCACATGCGAAAATCTCCTAAAACCAGGCTGGCTCTACTGAGTGACTGTGTTTTTCACATATGACCCTGTTTTTCAGGCCCTACTAATGAGGCCCCATGATAAGTCTCTGCAAATGACCCACATCCCTCTGCATTCCCCTTATGTCATCCTTGCCTAAAAGCTAACCCTACAAATGCAAAACTCAACTCTAGTTTTTAATTAGAATATCTTTCCATTACACCAATCAATATTCACTTTCAATAATGTGCCCATCACTTCACCTACACAATGACACTTTCCCACACTTTTCAGGGGGACACCTGGGAACATTTTAGGGTTTGATCAGCTTCAGGTTAGGAAAATGGGGGAGGGGGAGGAAAGGACAGAATTCATTCAGCTCTTTTTATTGGCTATAAATTTGGATTTTAGATTTAACTACTTTCCTTTCAAAATCCAAACTTAAGGCAAGTTACAATTTCATTAACAGTTGATGTTGGTTTGATGTACTTAATATACTGCTACATAGAAAAGTTGTGTTCTAGTGGTTTACAATAAAATGAGTAATTTACAATTACCCTGACATGCATTAATACAAAAAAAATACAAAATTTTAATAACAATTAAAATAAGTAGCTAAAACTAAATCCCATTATTCAAAATCTAATGGCAATAATAACACAATTATAATAAAAATCAACCAATAAGCCCATAATACTTTTGAAACAGCCATGTCGTCAAAGCTTTACAAAAAGCAGTATAACTAGTGATATTATGAAATTCATCTGATAAGGAATTCCAAAGAAAGGAACCAGTATAACAAAATGCCCCTTTCCTAGTATTAGTCAATCTAACCAAATGCAAAGATGGAAGTTGTATTACACATTTTTGAGAAGAATGTAATGGCCAAGAGGGCTCATATTTGACTAACTTGTCTGACAAATTTGCTGGCTGCTTTAAAAACAAGACAAAGCATTTTAAAAGAAATTCTGGGCATGACATGGTCAAACGTTTTCTTTCCTGCTACCAATTTGGCTGCAGTTTTCTGTACTAATTGAAGTCTGTTTAAACTATTTTTAGGCAATCCTTGGTACAATGAACTACAGTAGTCCAAATGACTTGTGACCAATGCATGAACATACTGAGTGGTGCTGAACGAGTAGAAGTGAATCGATTTTTTACTTCTTCCAAAAGTGCAAAGACTAGGGGAAACTCAAGGAAGTCACATGGAAATACTTTTAAAACAAAGAGGAGGGAATATTTTTTCACTCAACTAATAGTTAAGCTCTTTGCTGGAGGATGTAGTAATAACGGTTTGTGTATCTCGGTTTAAAAAAGGTTTGGACAAATTCCTGGAGGAAAAGTCTGTGGTCTGCTATTGAGACAGACATGGAGAAGCTACTGCTTGCCCTGGGATTGGTAGTATGGAATGTTGCCACTATTTAGGTTTCTGCCAGCTACTTGTGACCTGGCCTTGGCCATTGTTGGAAGCAGGATACTGGGCTAGATGGACCATTGGTCTGACCCAGTATGACTATTCTTACATTCTTATGTTCTTATCCTTAATCATATTTGATTTGGAAAGAAGAGGCCTCAGTTGTTTAACCAGTTTCATTTAGAAGAAACAAGTCTTAACAACATTATTAATCTGCGTGCCAAAACTGAGAAATTTATCACAATAGAAACGTATTTCCTTCACAAGAGACAGCAAAATACCTTGAATTTTAGGAACAAACTGCAATTTGCAATTTATTAGACATTAAAAGCCACAATGCTATGAACTTACTAACATTCAACACTAGATCATGATCAAGCGACCACTTATACAAACTATCCAATTTACTATTCCCATCCGCTCAGTGGCATACCAAGGGGGAGCGGTGGGGGTGTCAGCGCCCCTCGGAACGCCACTGCATCCGCTAAAGCATTCACTTGATTTTCTCCCATTAAAAAAAAAAATTAACAGTGCAATGCAATTCTAAAACTTCCCTTTAGATACTTGGAATGACTGTGTGTTAAACTTATTTAATAATGACAAAACGTCGAGCACTTAGTTAACACCCTAAGTGCTCGACTTTTTGTCATTAAGAATTCATAAATGAAAATTAATTTGAATAAAAAATTTTTAAATACCACGAGGTTTTTAGACCAATGATGAACACTACAACCCCAGTCAAAGACGCTAAAATTTAAGTAAGCGTTTGGGTGTATTGAGGTCTTTTCCTCGGTGATATGCGTCTTTACAGGGTAGGTGTAGGCACATCTGTGCGCCTTAGATGCCGATATAGAATTCCACTTAGTGCTTTGCTGCCACTGCAATGGGTGGCGGTAAGGGCACCCCCTTGAAATGGCCATGTGGCACGTGCTTTACAGCCATTTCCTGCAGGAAAGAGAGACTTCCCTTTTACCCTCTGCAGTAAAAGGGGGCCTCAGCGCATCTGAAAAACATTCGCCAATGCGAGCACAGGCCCCCTTTTGCTGCATCCTATTTCAGAATGAAATTGTATTAGCTTTTTGTCATGTTGCCTTGCTTTAAGTCATCATTTATTATTTATTAATGGACCAAGTGTTATTTATTACTGTTTTAACACCATGTTATGCTGTTTATTTCAAATTATGAAGCTTTATGTATTTATTATCATTTTAACCCTGTATTTATAGTGTAAATGCCCATCTTTATGCCTCCTTTTTCTCTTCTTCTCATCATTTTTATGAATTTTGTTTTGAATTTATGGCTCCCCAATATCTTTTTAATCACCTGTGATCATTTTTAAACATATTCGTGCTTCTCTCCCATTCCGAGGACACCATCTGCGTCATTAGAACACAAAACAAAATGACTACCTGGAATGCATAAACTTTAAACTTTTTAAACGGTATTGCAAATGTTTTAATAAATGTTTTATTCTAATTTTTAGCATTTCCAGGTACTCTTGAGTTTTGTAATCATTTTTTAAATAGATTTTAACGGTCCAATCTAATTAAATAAGCACAATTTTAATCAGAACAATTTTAATAGTTTTGGGATTGTTTTATAAGTAGTTGACTTTTTTCCAGCCTGAAAGTGTTGTTTTTAATTAATTTTGGGCTTGTTTTATTATTTTTCAATATTTGGTTTGTGAGTGAACTCTGATCTCAAACAGGAAACTTAAAACAAGTTGTCACTGTAGTTGCTGCTGAATGAGGAGGAATTACTCTTTGATTATGGTTCTTGTTGCTAGCTGTGAGTCTTTTTTTGAGTTTTACAGCTTTTAATACTCGGTTCTGGTTTTTATTGATCTCCTGTTTCTTTTGATGACTTTAGGCTGAGCAGTTATTGTCACTGCTTTTATTTGGAGCTATCTACTAACTATTAGGTGCAAGTGCCCTTTGGGACCCTAAGAGGTATGTATCCCTTTTATGTCTTTGTATGTAGATCTCTCTTTAATGGTTAGTTATGTTCTATGCATGTAAGCGTTAAATGTTTGTATGGTCTTATTTTAACAATAAATGGGCTTTTTTGTTTTTTTAAAAGAAGAGTCAGTGAATTATCAAGCATTAAGATTTCTTGTTTTAAAGTATATAACTAATATGTGTATGAACACCAGAGTTGTTATTGTTTATTGTTTTGATTGTCATTATACTATTTTAAATATAGATGTGGTACTTACTAACTTTTAATGCATATTATATATTAACGTTTTTTGTTAAGGTGGCTTATGGATTAAGTCCTTATATTTATTTTAAATATGAGAGCTTATTTTTCACTGCTGGTTTTAGCTCCTAGCCACAATTGCCCTCCCCTTGTCCCTTCCTCCCTTCTCACCCATTACTTCCCTCACCCGTAACTGTCTTGTTTGTCTGTATTACTTAGATTGTAAGCTCTTTTGAGCAGGGACTGTCTCTTTGTATCAGGTGTCCAGCGCTGCGTGTGTCTGGTAGCGCTATACAAATGCTAATAATAATAATAAATAATGAATAATAATATTTTATGTATTGTTTATTATTTATTTAATACATTTTTGTTTTGTATGTTTTGCTATACAGTTGTTGCCCCTGATGCAGCCTCTAGAGTGGCAAAACATGGCCACATCTGGTTTTGTTTTAAAGTAACAGGAATAAAAGCTCTTTAAACCACTGAAGACACGTTTTCTGATTTTGTGGACTGCACTGCACTACTTGCAGACTTCTGTTTTCCTTGTCTGGACTTCCTTCTCTAATGGAAACTGATAGTTCTTACCTAAAACCCAGAGAACTCCCAGATATGGTACTTTATCTGATCAAATTCATCAGTTAATCAGTCAAAAATGGATCATATTTCTTTGCCATAAGCTCTCTGTAGTTACTTCCTTGTTGTTAACTTTACAGAGGCAATGTTGCAGTTACTAACGAACCTCCCATGATCCTTTGGTACTTACTGTAGACAGTTAGTTTTATCGGGGCGCTACGCCCCTTACTGATTGGGTTCTCAATTACACAGGCGTAGATGTCATCATCAGACATGAGGACTCTGGTGATAGTCAGCACTTTCTGATCATGTGACAGTAGCAGCCGTGAATCATTGACCAGTGGTTTTCCATCCTTCAACCAGGTATATGTGGGTTTTGTGCCATTCTCGTGGGAGCAGTTCAGAGTGAAGTATTCACTGAGCTCCAGAACAGTGGATGATGAAAGAATCACTTGGGGCTTGGAGATTGGAACTGGAAAAAATGGAAGAGGAAAAAGAAAACTTTGTACATTCTTAGTTACATAGCTGGTTTGGCTGATAGAACAAACAGAAGAAGCAGTCACAAAGGTATATGAACAACAGCAGCAAGAGTTGTGGCAGAAAAATAAACAATGAATAATGAAAATCAGTAATAACATTTCATTGGACTCTTGTATGCTGGTTTTTATTATTCCATTTGCTGCTTCACTCTTACATAAGTACAAAAGTACATAAGTAGTGCCATACTGGGAAAGACCAAAGGTCCATCTAGCCCAGCATCCTGTCACCGACAGTGGCCAATCCAGGTCAAGGGCACCTGGCACGCTCCCCAAACGTAAAAACATTCCAGACAAGTTATACCTAAAAATGCGGAATTTTTCCAAGTCCATTTAATAGCGGTCTATGGACTTGTCCTTTAGGAATCTATCTAACCCCTTTTTAAACTCCGTCAAGCTAACCGCCCGTACCACGTTCTCCGGCAACGAATTCCAGAGTCTAATTACACGTTGGGTGAAGAAAAATTTTCTCCGATTCGTTTTAAATTTACCACACTGTAGCTTCAACTCATGCCCTCTAGTCCTAGTATTTTTGGATAGCGTGAACAGTCGCTTCACATCCACCCGATCCATTCCACTCATTATTTTATACACTTCTATCATATCTCCCCTCAGCCGTCTCTTCTCCAAGCTGAAAAGCCCTAGCCTTCTCAGCCTCTCTTCATAGGAAAGTCGTCCCATCCCCACTATCATTTTCGTCGCCCTTCGCTGTACCTTTTCCAATTCTACTATATCTTTTTTGAGATACGGAGACCAGTACTGAACACAATACTCCAGGTGCGGTCGCACCATGGAGCGATACAACGGCATTATAACATCCGCACACCTGGACTCCATACCCTTCCTAATAACACCCAACATTCTATTCGCTTTCCTAGCCGCAGCAGCACACTGAGCAGAAGGTTTCAGCGTATCATCGACGACGACACCCAGATCCCTTTCTTGATCCGTAACTCCTAACGCGGAACCTTGCAAGACGTAGCTATAATTCGGGTTCCTCTTACCCACATGCATCACTTTGCACTTGTCAACATTGAACTTCATCTGCCACTTGCACGCCCATTCTCCCAGTCTCGCAAGGTCCTCCTGTAATCGTTCACATTCCTCCTGCGACTTGACGACCCTGAATAATTTTGTGTCATCGGCGAATTTAATTACCTCACTAGTTATTCCCATCTCTAGGTCATTTATAAATACATTAAAAAGCAACGGACCCAGCACAGACCCCTGCGGGACCCCACTAACTACCCTCCTCCACTGAGAATACTGGCCACGCAATCCTACTCTCTGCTTCCTATCTTTCAACCAGTTCTTAATCCATAATAATACCCTACCTCCGATTCCATGACTCTGCAATTTCTTCAGGAGTCTGCTCTTGGCTGAAAGACCATTAGAGGTCCATCAAGACACACCTTCTTCTGACTGCCTAATAGCTCTCTCTACATAGTAATCCAGGGAAAAGCGAAAGCACTCTCTGTGGGGGATGAAATGAGATTCTGGGTAAAGTACTACGTTTTAACTGGCAAAAGATGGTCAATATTCAGACAATTCATCTGGTTAACTCTGGCAGTTAAACTATTTTTTTTTATTTGCTGCATTTATATCCCACATTTTCCCACCTATTTGTAGGCTCAATGTGGCTTACAATATAATACAACAACAATCACACTGATGGAATAAGAAAATCAGAATATTGATAACAAATAAGGTGCATGAGAATATCATGGCAATCCTATTAATAGAATAACAATTACAGCATTATAACAGGATGCATAAAAAGATTGTAAGCTCCTTCGAGCAGAGACTGTCCTTCTTTGTTAAATTGTACAGTGCTACGTAACCCTAGTAGCGCTCTAGAAATGTTAAGTAGTAGTAGTAGATAAAAAACAAAACATAATGATAGTAGGACAAGATAAATATACAATGATTAGGGTGTAAATTAGAATAAAGAAATTTGAAAAGTTCCATTAAGCTTGTATCTGGTGAAGTTTAGGTGTCCGTTTTTTTATGGGGGAACTTTTTTGTATGTTTTTTTGAACAAATAAGTCTTCAGTGATTTCCGGAAGGTCATCAGGTCATGTGTTGCTCTCAAGGTGGTCGGTAATTCATTCCATAGTTGTGTACAGATGTATGAGAAACTGGAGGCATGTATTGATTTGTATTTAAGTCCTCTACTATCATCCTCATAAGTGTAGTTTAACCTTCTTACTTTGGGAGAGAGAGGAGATAAAAGCATATTTCCAGTTGGGAAAGGGAGACTAATTCAGCACACTGGATATTTGGGGGGGGGGGCACTGCTCCCATCCCTACCCCCAAAATATGGCTATGATCATCCTAGTTAAACCTTCTGGGCCATTCAGCAAATGAGGAGAAGTTTATCAACGTGAGCTCCCTTTAAGACAAGTTATTGTACTATTATCTCGTACTATTTTACCACAGGTCCTATTTTATGCAATGAGACCTAGTCACTAATAATTAAGCTTAAAAGTAAAATAACCCATCGTAACAGCACTCCACATTGATAACTCCTCTCCCCCTTAAATATCAACCAGAGAATTGGTTCCCAATTAAAATGCAAGCATGTGGGACGCATGGCTAAAAGTTAACCAGACAACACCAATATTTTGCACTACCCAGTTAACTGTAACCACTCAGATTTGGTCTGAAACTAAACTACCTATACTACTACTACTACTTAACATTTCTAGAGCGCTACTAGGGTTGCGCAGCGCTGTACAAATTAACAAATAAGGACGGTCTCTGCTCAGAAGAGCTTACAATCTAAAGGATTGAAACTAAACTATCTGTTCTGAAGATAAATAAATCAATATTCAAAACATTTCGGGCATGAATTACGCAGACAAGGACTTAAATTTCCTGTCCAGTTAAAATTTAACTGATTGAATTTAGAAGGGGCAATAGGCAGGGGCAGACTGACCATACAGGCAACCAGGAAGTGCCCTAGGGCCCAGAGGCTCTGGGGGGGCCAGTGCCTCTCCCCCTACCCCCTGTACACTACTACTACTACTACTATTTAGCATTTCTATAGCGCTACAAGGCATACGCAGCGCTGCACAAACATAGAAGAAAGACAGTCCCTGCTCAAAGAGCTTACAATCTAATAGACACTACAGCCACCTGAGCCTCAGTGGACCCTCCTCAGGCCTATTTTGAAGGGCCCTGGTGGTCTAGTGGCCTCTTCGGGGGCTACACTCTTTCCTGCCCGCTGTTGCTGCCGCATCTTCTAAATGACAGGCAAAACTTCCTATAGCAGTCTCACAAGACTGCTGAGACCCGCAGGCTCTGGGGTACCCAGTGCTTCTCCCCTCACCCCCTGTACACTACAGCCACCTGAGCCTCAGTGGACCCTCCTCAGGCCTATTTTGAAGGGCCCTAGTAGTCTAGTGGCATCTTCGGGGGCCGGAAAGAAACCCACTGTTTCCTGCCCGCTGCTGCTGCTCTGTCTGGTACCACTGCATCTTCAAAATGGCTGGCAAGACTTCCTATGGCAGTCTCACAAGACTGCTGAGACCTGCAAGACTGCCACAGGAAGTCTCAACAGCCATTAGGAAGAAGTGGTGGCGCCGGGTAGAGCAACGGCAATGGGCAGGAAATAGTGGAGTTCTTTCCTTCCCTCGAAGAGGACACTAGACCACCAGTTTGTGGGGGGCTGTAGTATGCAGGGGGAATGATAGAAACAAAGGTGGGGGTGGCAGTGGCGGCAGAGGGGGCAGGGGGCGCCCAATGACCTTTTCTTCCCAGGAGCTCAGATCACTGTCAGTTCACCCCTGGCAATAGGCATGCAAATAAGTGAGCAAAATGTCATCAGTAATCAAGACTGTTCAGTTAAGTTTATCTAGTTAAACTGGGCATACAAAAGGCTGGCCTAATCTTAATCAGCAAACTTATCTGGTTAAGGTTAGGACAGCAACGTTTTTCATCTAACTTTAACTGGATAACTGTAAATGGATTGCCATTAGGTGAATGTTGACCTGCTCTTGGAGGGACAGGTCCTCAATTATATTCTGCTCTATCCTCCATATTTCAAAATCAGCCACTTAGGGGCTGGATTCAATAAATGGCAACCAAAGTTAGGCTCTGGGATGATCCACAGTAAGATCGCATCCTGTACAGGGAGCTCTGCATGGAGCGTTCTTTATAGAATACCAGCTTAGCACATTTCACTCTTAGGGGCCCTTTTACAAAGGTTCATAAGGGCCTACGTGCATCCAGAGCGTGCCAAATCAGCATTCCCACCCAGCTACCGCATGCCACAGGCACAGGCCACAGACCATAAACACTCAGTAGAAAACATTTTCTATTTTCTACCGCGTGGCACTTACCCGGTGGTAAACAGCAGTGAGCGTGTGCTGCATGCCTACCGTCCAGGTAGTGTGTGAGACCTTACCGCTAAGCCAATGGGTGGAGGCAGGGGCGTAGCCAGACTTAAGTGGGAGGGGGGTCCAGAGCCTTAGGTGAGGGGGCACATTTTAGCCCCCCCCCCCCCCCCCGGCGCTGCTGACCCCCCCTGCCATTTTTAACTCCCCCGTGCAATTTTTGACCTCCTGCCACCACCACCACCTTTCACCCCCCTCCCCCCCCCAGGGCCAACCCTTTCGACCCCCTCTTCCCGCTGCCGCCAACCCTCCCCTGCCACCATCGGGTACCTTTGCTGGCGGGGGTCCCCAACCCCCACCAGCCGAAGTCCTCTTCTCCAGCATGGTTGCCAGCAAAGGTACCCGACGGCGGCAGGGGAGGGTTGGCAGTGGGAGGGGGGTTGAAGGGGTTGGCTGTGGGGAGGGCAGGGCCAAATCTACGGGGGCCCATGCCCCCATGGCCCCATGTAGCTACTCCCCTGGGTGGAGGTAAGGACTCAGGCCGTAAATGGACGCACGCCAGTTTTTATTTGCTTCACATCCATTTTCCGTCCCATTTTTCCAGCACATGGTAAAAACTGGCCCAGTGCACGCCCAAAAGATGCACACGCACTGCCATGGGCTACTTTTTGCCGTGGCTTAGTAAAAGGGCCACTTAACTTTGGGTGCAAGCACTTCTGCCTACCAAAGGCTGGTGTAAATGCTGGCGCCCAGCTAATGGCAGATAGGTGGGCAAATGACATTATTCTATAACATCAGGCCTAATTTCTGAGAATGCCCCTGGCCTGCCTATGCCCCTTCCATGGCCACACCCCCTTTGGAGCTGTGTGCTATGAAATTTAGGATCAGTTGTTATAGAATAGAGTATAGGCCAAAAAATGGAATAGGGGAAGACGGCTCTTCTCAAACAACGAAGGAGACGTGGATGAATTGAAAGCTTTATTGCAAAAACGTCAAATTCGACACGACACAGCAGCCGTCTTCCCCTACTCCTTTTTCTGACTTTCATTGCGATTCATAGGGAACCAGTGCACCTCCACCTTTTCTGTGGTTTTCTTCTCTCCTCATAGAATAGAGTGTAAGTCAGATTCACCTGTAACTCCTAATTTCTGCCAATTAAGTGCTTGATAACTCCAATAATTGATTATTAGCACCTAATTGTCTAGTATGCAGAGATCCACATCCACATTTGGGCAACCTAGACAGAATCTGAGGGTTTGTGTGCAACTAAAATGTATGTATAGCAATGACTTTAAAAATTGCCTGTAACAATGCACATTTAGCATTTCATCCAAAAAATATATCCACAAAAATATATGTGCAAATATCTGCAGCAACGTTTTCCTCTGGCCTTTCCAAAGTGAAAGTAAGTGCCGGTGTTGCCCAGTGGTGTAGCCACAGGTGAGCCTGGGTGGGCCAGGGCCCACCCACTTAGGGCTCAGGCCCGCCCAACAGGAACACACGTTTAGTGTTAGCTAGTAGGGATCCCAAGCTCGGCCAGCTGAAGACTGCCCCCTGATGGTAACGAAAATGCTACTCTTGACGATACTAGCACTTGTTCATGCTCAGTTTTCAGCTCATGTTTGCCGCAGACTGCCAAGGTAGAAAGAAGCAAGTTCCCACCAGCCGAGATTTTTTGGGTGGTAAAACATACTTGGTGCCCACCCACTTCTTGCCTAGGCCCACCCAAAATCTGTTGTCTGTCTACGCCCCTGCAGGTAGTAGAGGAAAAACAGGTGTGTTTTCCTTAAAAAACAAGCCTAAAAAAACCAAAAACAAGCCCCAACATAAGCCCTTTTTTTTTTTTGCATACTGTGAAGTTTAATCATACGCTAAAACGCTCACCCAGTTACTTCCCTTCTAACTACCAAGTGCTAGAAGAACCGGAACCGGTGCTTACCCTGACCGTTTTCTGCATGTCTGCTCTGCACTGTTAGCGCCTGGTGTTCGGCCCAGGAGACCACAGCTCAGCCAATCACGAGATGCCAGAATTGTGGCTCAGGCAGCTGGCAGCATATGTGAGTCATTGCTCACATATGCTACCAGCAGCAACAAGCCCAAAAACAAGCTACCTGTGAATTCAGAAAAAAAAAAACCATGAGTTCTAAAAAACAAAAATAAGCCCAAATTTGTGAGAAAAAGAGTGTGCTTTTGCTTTGAAAAATGTGAAACTGGCAGGTAGAAAGTGCCTGTTTACTTTCCACTGATGCAGGCAGCTATAGAATTTTATTTATTTATTTCATTAGGATGTATTTATCGCCTTTTTGAAGGAATTCACTCAAGGTGGTGTACAGTAAGAATAGATCAAACATGAGCAGGAGGCAATTAGAGCAGTAAAAATATTCGAACAACAATACAAAGTATGGCATGGTATACTACTTGCAATGACAACACAATATGTACTAGAACACTATAATTGAAAGTGAGGGGTAGTCTAATTTGCACTTTGTAAGCTGGGAACCTGTAATTTCAGCGTGAGACAGTGAAACTGTTGCCTGTGCGGTACTTCCTGAAGCAGAGACATGAAGGGATAATTCTATAAGATGATGCCTCTGTTATTTTATAATTTTTTATTTTATTTGTTGCATTTGTATCCCACATTCTCCCACCTATATGCAGGCTCAATGTGGCTTACATTGATCCGTCATGGCAATCGTCATTCCAGAGTGAAAGATATAAGTGGTATTACATAAAGAACATAAGTGATATAGTAGAATTAAGCAAAACAGGTATAAAGAGATCAAATTTGGAATAATAAAGTGGTAATGCGTTACAGTTCATATAATACGTTACAGTTCAAAAAATGGGTCGATGTGGTATGCCTTGTTGAACAGGTAAGCCTTCAGTAATTTCCGAAAGTTGGTTAAGTCGCCCATTTTTTTCATGTCAAGTGGTAATGCATTCCATAGCTGCGTACTTATATAGGAAAATTTGTATTTTAGTTCTTTGCAGCTGGGGAAGTGTAGGTTCAGGAATGTGCGTGCTGAGCTTTTAGTGTTCCTGGGTGGCAGGTCTATGAGGTCTGACATGTAGACCGGGGCATCTCCGTAAATGATTTTATGAACCAGGGTAATACGTTCTTTAAGTGGAAGCCAGTGTAGTTTCTCTCTTAAGGGTTTGACACTTTCGTATTTTGTTTTACCAAATATGAGTCTGGCTGCAGTATGTTAGGTACTGACAAGGACCATTTGTACACATCAGTAGCTGCTAATACACATGAATGACCTCACATAAAATATTAACTGGTGCAAACATGCAAGCAATCCCCCCTGTTCACTAAGCCACACTAGCAGCTGCCGTGCGCTAATGCCATATGGTAGCTGCTAAGGCGGCTTAGTAAACAGGGGGGATTGTTTGCATGGTGCATACTATAATGACAGGTGTGGAGACAAAGAGGACAGAAAAAAATAAATTGTAGTTAACGAACACACATCAAACAGTGACTTCCTTAGACATTCTACTTTTCAAGAACTTCTGGATTTGAGTTCATAAGTTTTTCCTACATAAGCACACAACTGTGGAACGCATTACCAAAAGCCTTGAAAACTACGAACGACCACCTAAACTTCTGGAAAACACTAAAAACCAACCTGTTGAAAAAGGCATACCCTACCGATCCAACATAAATGCCTGATCTCTACAACACAACAAAACTAGAGTACGGAATGGACATAACACAACTCTTCCGCTGTACGATTCCCTAATGTGGCTCTGCCACATGAACTTTATCTTACCACAACATCATTTTGTATTTGTTCACACCGGAACCTGCAAAGGCCTCTCTGGTACTATGTAAGCCACATTGAGCCTACAAATAGGTGGGAAAATGTGGGATACAAATGTAACAAATAAAGACTGAGTCTGAGCTTAAGCGTACTTATCATAAGAGTTCATATCCCTTTGGCTGGCTTCTGAGATACATGTGAAAGTCTTTGCATGACATATGCTTAAAATCGTGCTGCATGAACAAAATTCCTTTGACAGATTCAACCAGCAGGGAAGCAGAGAGGGGATCAGCAATGCCTTTTTCTCTCTTTAGCACCCCCATGTGTCCAGACTAACTAATAAGGCAGAGATGGTTTCTCTCATTATGTGTGTTGGTCATAGACACATAAAAGAAAACGAGGACATTTCCCTAAAAATTAAAAATCCTGTAGGACATATCTGAAGATGTCCAAAAAGAGGACATGTCCTCTTAAGAGGACATACGGTAACCCTATGCACATGGGCAGTCTTTGGGTACATAAGTACATAAGTAATGCCATACTGGGAAAAGACCAAGGATCCATCGAGCCCAGCATCCTGTCCACGACAGCGGCCAATCCAGGCCAAGGGCACCTGGCAAGCTTCCCAAACGTACAAACGTTCTATACATGTTATTCCTGGAATTTTGGATTTTTCCAAGTCCGTTTAGTAGCGGTTTATGGACTTGTCCTTTAGGAAACCGTCCAACCCCTTTTTAAACTCTGCTAAGCTAACCGCCTTCACCACTTTCTCCGGCAACGAATTCCAGAGTTTAATTACACGTTGGGTGAAGAAAAATTTTCTCCGATTTGTTTTAAATTTACTACACTGTAGTTTCATCGCATGCCCCCTAGTCCTAGTATTTTTGGAAAGCGTGAACAGACGCTTCACATCCACCTGTTCCACTCCACTCATTATTTTATATACCTCTATCATGTCTCCCCTCAGCCGTCTCTTCTCCAAGCTGTATAGCCCTAGCCTCCTTAGTCTTTCTTCATAGGGAAGTCGTCCCATCCCCGCTATCATTTTAGTCGCCCTTCGCTGCACCTTTTCCAATTCTACTATATCTTTCTTGAGATGCGGCGACCAGAATTGAACACAATACTCAAGGTGCGGTCGCACCATGGAGCGATACAACGGCATTATAACATCCTCACACCTGTTTTCCATACCTTTCCTAATAATACCCAACATTCTATTTGCTTTCTTAGCCGCAGCAGCACACTGAGCAGAAGGTTTCAGTGTGTTATCGACGACGACACCCAGATCCCTTTCTTGGTCTGTAACTCCTAACGTGGAACCTTGCATGACGTAGCTATAATTCGGGTTCTTTTTTCCCACATGCATCACCTTGCACTTGCTCACATTAAACATCATCTGCCATTTAGCCGCCCAGTCTCCCAGTCTCGTAAGGTCCTCTTGTAATTTTTCACAATCCTGTCGCAAGTTAACGACTTTGAATAACTTTGTGTCATCAGCAAATTTAATTACCTCGCTAGTTACTCCCATCTCTAAATCATTTATAAATATATTAAAAAGCAGCGGTCCTAGCACAGACCCCTGAGAAACCCCACTAACTACCCTTCTCCATTGTGAATACTGCCCATTTAACCCCACTCTCTGTTTCCTATCCTTCAACCAGTTTTTAATCCACAATAGGACCTTTCCTCCTATCCCATGACCCTCCAATTTCCTCTGTAGCCTTTCATGAGGTACCTTGTCAAACGCCTTTTGAAAATCCAGATACACAATATCAACCGACTCCCCTTTGTCCACATGTTTGTTCACTCCTTCAAAGAATTGAAGTAAATTGGTCAGGCAAGATTTCCCCACACAAAAGCCATGCTGACTTGGTCTCAGTAATCCATGTCCTCGGATGTGCTCTGTAATTTTGTTTTTAATAATAGCCTCTACCATTTTCCCAGGCACCGACGTCAGACTCACCGGTCTATAATTTCCCGGATCTCCCCTGGAGCCTTTTTTAAAAATGGGCGTTACATTGGCCACCCTCCAATCTTCCGGTACCACGCTCGATTTTAAGGATAAGTTGCATATCACTAGCAGTAGCTCCGCAAGCTCGTTTTTCAGTTCTATCAGTACTCTAGGATGAATACCATCCGGTCCAGGAGATTTGCTACTCTTCAGTTTGCCGAACTGCCCCATTACGTCCTCCAGGTTTACCGTGAAGTCAGTAAGTTTCTCCGACTCGTCCGCTTGAAATACCATTTCCGACACCGGTATCCCACCCAAATCTTCCTCGGTGAAGACCGAAGCAAAGAATTCATTCAGTCTCTCCGCTATGTCTTTGTCTTCCTTGATCGCCCCTTTTACCCCTCGGTCATCCAGCGGCCCAACCGATTCTTTTGCCGGCTTCCTGCTTTTAATATACCGAAAAAAAATTTTACTATGTTTTTTTGCCTCTAATGCTATCTTTTTTTCATACTCTCTCTTGGCCTTCTTAATCTGCGCCTTGCATTTGCTTTGACACTCCTTATGCTGTTTCTTGTTATTTTCAGACGGTTCCTTCTTCCATTTTCTGAAGGCGTTTCTTTTAGCCCTAATAGCTTCCTTCACCTCACTTTTCAACCAGGCCGGGTGTCTTTTGGACTTCCGTCTTTCTTTTCTAATTTGCGGAATATGTATGGCCTGGGCCTCCAGGATGGTATTTTTGAACAGCGTCCACGCCTGTTGTACAGTTTTTAGTCTCTCAGTTGCCCCCCTAAGTTTTTTTTTTTACCGTTCTTCTCATTTTATCATAGTCTCCTTTTTTAAAGTTAAACGCTAACGTATTTGACTTTCTGTGTACAGTTACTTCAAGGTCGATGTCAAAACTGATCATATTATGGTCACTGTTATCAAGCGGCCCCAGTACCATAACGTCCCTCACCAGATCATGTGCTCCACTAAGGACCAAGTCTAGAATTTTTCCTTCTCTCGTCGGCTCCTGCACCAGTTGCTCCATAAAGCTGTCCTTGATTTCATCAAGGAATTGTATCTCTGTAGCGTGTCCCGATGTTACATTTACCCAGTCTATATTTGGATAATTGAAGTCACCCATTATTATCACATTGCCCATTTTGTTCGCGTCTCTGATTTCTTTTATCATTTCTGCGTCTACCTGCTCATCCTGGCGACGCGGACGGTAGTACACTCCTATCACCATTTTTTTCCCTTTTATACATGGAATTTCAACCCACAGTGATTCAAAGGTGTGATTTGTGTCCTGCTGAATTTGTAATCTATCTGAGTCAAGGCTCTCGTTAATATACAATGCTACCCCTCCACCAGTCCGGTCCACCCTATCATTACGATATACTTTGTACCCCGGTATGACAGTGTCCCACTGGTTATCCTCCTTCCACCAGGTCTCAGTAATGCCTATTATATCCAATTTTTCATTTAGTGCAATATATTCCAACTCTCCCATCTTATTTCTTAGACTCCTAGCATTTGCATATAGACATTTCAGAGTATGTTTGTTGTTCTTATTTGCATGATGCTTAGTACCTGACACTATTGATTTGACATCTTTTGTCTGATCTTTAGTTGTATTTAAGGGCACCTGGCCTACCACGGTCTGTTGTGCAACCTCACTATCTAGAAACCCTATCTTCCCTGTTTGTGAGGTATCTTTGCAAGATACCTTTTCCCGAACCATGCGCTTTTGAGCGACTGTCGGCCTTCCCCCCATTTCTAGTTTAAAAGCTGCTCTATCTCCTTTTTAAATGCCGACGCCAGCAGCCTGGTCCCACCCTGGTTAAGGTGGAGCCCATCCTTTCGGAATAGGCTCCCCCTTCCCCAGATTGTTGCCCAGTTCCTAACAAATCTAAAACCCTCCTCCCTGCACCATTGTCTCATCCACGCATTGAGACTCTGGAGCTCTGCCTGTCTCTTGGGCCCTGCACGTGGAACAGGTAGCATTTCAGAAAATGCTACCCTAGAGGATCTGGATTTGAGCGAAGTGAAGAAGTACATGTGTACATTATAATATACTGTGAATTACTTGCATTCATGCTAACATATACAGTAGGTCTGGGTGCTTAGTGATCACACCTTAAATCAAGATGTATCTTTAGCAAGTTACACTAGTATTTCATGACAAAAATTAAGTGCTCACTTTTCTCTATAAAATAGACTTGAAATAGGCACCTTAAATAGCATTTTTACTAGGTACCCTGTACACAAAGGGAATTGAAGAAAAACTTGATAAATCACAAAAATCAAATTTCTGTCAAAAGCGGTTCTTGTATTTAGATTTTTTTTTTTCCTGTGAAAACCATCATTCACAGGTTATACTATTGTTCTTAACTTTGTTACGTGTCATCAAAGTAACGTTAAAATAACAAAATAATGTGAAGACTACTGTCTAAAGCATCTTGACGTATTTTTTGTCTAAACATTAATGTCCGATTAATAACGCAATAGTTGTGCTCATAAAAGCATCACAGTTTACATCCTAAATTCATTCACAGTCCTCTTCTATTTCATCTGCTAAACTGCCTTTAGCTACAGTCAGATGGTAGAAGTCTCAGTTTGTCCCTAGAGTGGACTTACCAGGTTTTTGCTCAAAACCCTTCAATTATGTATGAGAGAAACATGCTCTGTTGCTCCCCAAACAGTACCTGTTCTGCTGTAGGAAAGCGTGTGTGGGGGAAACTTACACGTCTACTGTACCATTATGTGACTTTGTTGTACCTGTTGGGCAGTGTGTGAAAGAAGCTGGGGCCATGCTGTATTTGTTCTGTGATGGGGAAGTGTCTGAGAGAATCATGCTCTGCTGAGGCCTGTGCTGTACCTACTCTTGGATTTACCTCAATGTGGCTTTTCCCCATAAGTGTGTTTCTTCTATCCTGTCTGTAAACAGGTCTTTCTCTGTCTCCTACACTTACTGTCCACAGTGAGGTTAATGGTCTTCTCCCCAGTGAACGTATCATCAGTAATGGAAATCTCCACTTCATAGGTGCCCTCGTCAGACATGTTAAGGTTAGTGATCAGGAGGGAACCGTTGTCATAGATTCTTATCCGATTCTTGTAATCCATACGCAGGTTTCCAATGATTTCTGTGCCTATGGACTGCACCACTGTGACAGGCTTATCCCTCTTCAGCTGCCATTTGATGACTGGCTTATCACTGCTGGAGCTGGTATACCTCACCGAGAGGAGGGCAGAACTTCCAGCAGTTCCATGGATCAACTGGACTGGACTGGTGATATTAACTGCCTTCGTCAGACCTGTAAACATATAGAAACATGTACGAATCAAGAAGCTGTCAATCATAAGGCCATTTCAAAGAAACGTTTTACAATGGACCAGGAGTGACTAGGATATTCCAGTTCAATCTCAATCAGCCTAAGAAAGGACCGGAAATAAAGAAATGATATGCTATGGATGTTGACAGTTCTGTGTGTGTTAACAAAATGTTTGGTGTCCTTTCTCATATAATATTGTATACTATACCACAAAAATCAAAGGATTTGTCTACAATAGTGTAAACCACCAAACCATGAGCAGCATTTTAGAAAGGATGCACAATCCTGAATTGAAATGTCCAGGTCAGGACATCTACAATTAGGCAAGTATTTCAGAAAAGGGTATGATGACATAGATCTCTTTGTAAAATACATACCTGCATGGATATCCATGCAGTGGCAACATCCAGTGGGAGATCTCATTTAGGAAAACTCTGCTACGCGACTCATTTTCTGCCAAAGTCGCTATGCCCACATTAGCCCTCTCCTTAAGTCACTTCACTGGCTTCCTATCCGTTTCCATATTCTATTCAAACTTCTCCTATTGACCTATAAGTACATTCACTCTGCCGCTCCCCAGTACCTCTCCACTCTTGTCTCCCCTACGTTCCCCCTCGAGTGCTCCGTTCCGTTGATAAATCTCTCTTGTCCGTCCCTTTCTCCTCTACTGCTAATTCAAGACTCTGTTCCATTTATCTCGCTGCACCTCACACCTGGAATGGACTTCCCGAGCCTGTACGTCTAGCCCCGTCTTTAGCCGTTTTCAAGTCCAAACTCAAAACCCACCTCTTTACCACTGCTTTTGACTCCTAACTCACTTACCCTGTCCTTTGTCTTCACCTCTTTATTCCCTTACCCTTAATTGTTCTGTCTGTTTACCTGTCTTATCTAGATTGTAAGCTCTTTGAGCAGGGACTGTCTTCTGTGTATGGTGTACAGCGCTGCGTATGCCTTGTAGCGCTACAGAAATGATAAGTAGATAGATAGATAGATAGAAAAGCAGAAGACAATAAAACATATGGGGGGGGGGGGTCAAATTTTTGAGCAATTTAAATGGCCATAAGAGGCTCCTGGCCATTCAAATCACACGTGCGGGGCTATCTGGGGATATTCAGTGGCACATGACCAGTGATGCCCCTGAATATCCCCTCTAGCCACCTAAGCTGACATGGACTCATATGTAGGCAGCCCTATCTTTATTAAGTTTAGTTTATGCGGTTAAGCGCTGAATATCACACCTAACTGCATAAGACATAGCTGGCCACATAAACCCAGATATTCAATGCCAGTGCCCAGATATAGCCTGGCATTGAATATCCGGGATTAATGACGACAGTGTCCAAAAACACCCTGACTGCTACTTGCTGAACATGTACCCTTATTTGATTTACATTAAATTGACTAAATGTAAATCGGTATGGGAACTGGAGGTGGAGCTGTGAGGGGAGCTTGGGTCCACCCATATAAAAAGGCATTCAGCTGCCCCTTGGGGACAATGCTAGATGGGGGGAGGAGGGAAGAAAGAGGGGAGGTGCTGAGCTAGGAAGGGCTGACTGATAAGTTGCAAGGGGGCTGTCAGAAATCCTAGTGTCAGCATTACCTTATGCTGTGCAAGGCCCTAACACCTGAAAATTAGCCTAACTGAGGCTTCAGGACCTAATCTGAGGACAGCCAAAAGCCTCTGGGAGAGAATGCAAACAGCACTGACATTCTTCCCCCCCCCCTCCCCCCCAGTCTTATCCCTAGGAATGTCAGTGTAAGTAGGGCATAATTTGGATTTTTTAACACTTGTCCTTCCGAGCAATAAAACAGACCAGAACCAATGCTCAGGAGAATGTACCAGGTCAAGATATAACTGGGTCAGAACCACCTCCTCCCCCCTTCACTGATGAGCCACAAGGGGAGGCTACAATGCAAGGTCCATGAGCACAGCCAGTAGCAGAACCCTAAGGGATAAGCAGGATGCGGAGGACGAGAGAGAAAAAAGAAACAAAGGCCTTATATAACATGGGCTGAAGAACTAGGAGAAAAAAAAGTCAAGGAAATCCAAGGGATACCACAGGAGGTGGATCCAGGAAGGTAAGATTGGACATAGGGAAAGCATTATAGTATCAAGGGGAGCATAAGTATGTGAGATAGTTGCAGACATTACCATAATTGTAGGTGGGGTACATAATTTGTAGAAGCAAGAAGTAATACAGCCAAGTAAACAGCAAGAAAGAATCAATATAACTATAGAGGAAATAAAAGCAACGAAAAACCATCTTAAGGTACTACCTAAATGAGAGAACCAAGAGATAGAAACATCCCACTAGGACATGTCTATCAACCCTTTGTAATTGTCAGCACCTGTCCTGTACTGCACTAACTATAATTTCAGACGTCTTCTCTCAAGAGGAAGGGTAAGGGATACTTCCTTATCTTCAAAGGAGGGTACAGCTGAAGGTATCTGTCTGCACACTCGCTCAGGAAAGGGAATAGCATCAACCTTATTATAAAACACAAATGGAAGAAGCTGGGCCAATTTGGTGGTAAGGCTTGGTAGGCCCAGGAACCACAAACCCAATAATGACCTACCAGAGTCTCCAACCCCTGCAAGGATTTCACCACAGATGTGCATTTATTCTATACCTTACAGAACAGAGTATAAGGGCCAAAAAAAGGCCAAGGGAAAGGTTTGGAATGAGACAGGTTGGAGGTATCCAATCCAAACAATGTTGGATAATAAGTAGATGCTGGTAGATACTTCCAACTGAGCCGTGCAGGGATTTAAGTAACTGAAGAAAAAAACAGAGTGGTTAAGAAAGGGTTGGGACTACCATGTCACATTAGTAAGAAGATGCTTCAGACAGGCAGAATTATCAGCCTCACCCAAAGCAGGTCCAGAACCATTGCTAGTAAAGCAGAAAGGAATGGGGTATCTGGGTCAAACAAGACAGAGAAAGAAGCAAAGTTCAGTGGAGAGCATTTCAAGTGTTGTGTCAGAAGAGGTCTTAGTCACTGTAAAGCACTGGTATAAGTGTGGGAGACCTTTAAGGTTATTACAGGAAGAATGTTGGTGGTAAAATGAGCTGAAGTACTTAAGAGAGCCTTTTCAGTCATAGCTCCCACCCTATGGTGCTCACTTTCAAAGCATATAGACTTACAAAGTTACGTGGAGGGGCATTTTCGATATGATGTCTAAGTCCGACATTAGACGTTTTGCAAAAAAAAATCCAAAATACGAATAGGAAAGAAGGTCATTTTCAAAAAAGAAAATGTCTATCTTTTGTTTTCAAAAATGCTGTTCTGAACAACATTTTGTGATTTGGACGTTTTGTTTTTTGGTCCATTTTCGAAAAAAAAAAAAAAAATGTCCAAGTGCAAAACGCACAAAATCAAGCCATTGGGATGTAGGAGGAACCAGCATTTTTAGTAGACTGGTCCCCCTGACATCCCAGGACAGCAATAGGGCACCCTAGGGGATACTGCCGTGCACTTCATAAACTGCTCTGAGGTACACATCTGACCATTGCTCCCTTACCTTGTGTGCTGACCCCCCAAAACCCACTACCCCCAACTGCACACCACTACCATAGCCCTTACGGGTGAAGGGGGCACCTATATGTGGGTACAGTGGGTCTCTGGTGAGTTTTGGAGGGCTCACAGTTTCCTCCACAAGTGTAACAGGTAGGGGGAGGTAGGAACCTGGGTCCACCTGTCTGCAGTGCACTGCACCCAACACTAGACTACTCCAGGGACCTACATGCTGTTCTATTGGACCTGAGTATAACATCTGAAGCTGGCATAGAGGTTGGTAAGTAATGTTTTTCATCACATTTTGGGGGTGGGGGGGTGGGAGCGGGTTAGTGACCACTGGGGGAATAAGGGGAGGTCATTCCTAATTCCCTCCAGTGGTCATCTGGTTATTTAGGGCACCTTTTTGTGCCTTATTTGTAATAAAAACAGGTGTAGCTCAAAACATCTAAGTTTTAGTCCTGGACATTTTTGTTTTCTTCCATTATGGCTGAAAAACGTCTAAGTCTTAGGAACGCCCAAGTTCCGCCCTGAACATGCCCCTGGCACTCCCCCTTGAGATATGGACACACTTCTGGCGGACTTCAGAGAAAAACATCTAAAAATAGTTTTCAAAAATACTGATTTAGACGTTTTTGTGAGAAAAACATCCAAATTCAGACTTATGCCACTTTTTGGACTTTTTTCTTTTTTGAAAATGAGCCCGATAGTAACCTATCTATCTTTGTAAGTCTTTGTGCTTTGAAAATGAGCCCCCATGTCTCATTCCGGGAAAAAAGTTGAAAGCTGGCTCTTTCCAGTATGTTGGTAGTTAGGGTGAGACATTTTCTGTAAGATGGTCTGAGATGGGAAGTAAGGGTGGGAAGATGTCTGCACTTATATTTTATCAATATATTTTTTTTATTTGATTTTTTTTTTTAGTATTTCATGTGATTGTTGTTATTGTTATTTTTTTTTTTTTGATCAAAGAAACCTTAGCAGGATCCATTCAAACATATTACAGCTATTTAAAAAGCAAAAAAAAAAAAAACACTCTACAAAAATAGCTAAGCAGTTTTGACACAGAATCATTACCAGGATATTTCTCTCCCTTACAGTAAAGAAGTGCTTCAGAACAACTGTGCAATCAGTTGAATTATTGATTGAGTTGAGTGGATGTAATTCTGAGAGAAGCTGCTTATTGGCTTCCTGGTGTATACCAGTTCCAGCTCTGTTCACCGCCGTTGCCTTGACTTTCTTTCATCTCAAGCTACTCTTGATCCACTTCAATCTGGCTTTTGCCCCCTTCATTTAATGGAAACAACGCTTGCTAAAGTCTCCAATGATCTGTTCCTAGCCAGATCCAAAGGTCTCTATTCTATCCTCATCCTTCTCGATCTATCTGCTGCTTTTGACACTGTTGATCACAGCCTGCTCCTTGATACGCTGTCCTCACTTGGATTTCAGGGCTCTGTTCTTTCCTGGTTTTCTTCTTATCTCTCCCAGCGTAACTTTAGTGTATACTCTAGTGGATCCTCTTCTACTTCTATCCCACTGTCAGTTGGTGTACCTCAGGGATCTGTCCTGAGACCTCTTCTCTTCTCCATCTATACCTCTTCCCTTGGTACCAGGGGCGTAGCCAGACACCTAAGTTTGGGTGGGCCTGGACCCAAGGTGGGTGGGCAGAACTCCGCCTTGTCCTACAAGTGAATTGGTTTCTCCCTCTCTCGCCTGCATGCCATATGGTCTTTCAAACATCCCCTCTCTCCCGTATACCTTTTAAATAACAGATTTTCACCGGCAGCAAACAGTTGTTGGGAGTTTTTGGCTGGTGGGGCTTGGGGTCCCTGCCAGCCACATTATAGGTGTGCTGCCACTTGGTGGGCCTGAACCTAAAGTGGGTGGGCCTGGGCCCACCCCAGCCCACCCTTGGCTACGCCACTGCTTGGTACTCTGATCTCATCCCATGGTTTTCAGTATCATCTTTACGCTGATGACTCCCAGATCTACCTCTCCACACCAGAAATCTCAGCCAAAACCCAGGCCAAAGTATGAGCCTGCCTGTCTGACATTGCTGCCTGAATGTCTCAGCGCCATCTGAAACTAAACATGGCCAAGACTGAGCTTCTTATCTTTCCCCCTAAACCAACCTCTCCTCCTCCCCCATTCTCTATTTCTGTGGATAACACTCTCATCCTTCCTGTCTCATCAGCTCGTAACCTTAGGGTCATCTTTGACTCCTCCCTCTCCTTCTCCGTACATATTCAACAGACTGCTAAAACCTGTCATTTCTTTCTCTATAATATCAGCAAAATTTGCCCTTTCCTTTCTGAGCACACTATCAGAACCCTCATCCACGCTCTTATCATCTCTCGCTTAGACTATTGCAACTTGCTTCTCACAGGTCTCCCACTTAGCCATCTCTCTCCTCTTCAATCTGTTCAAAATTCTGCTGCACGACTAATATTCCACCAGGGTCATTATGCTCATATTAGCCCTCTCTTCAAGTCACTTCACTGGCTTCCTATCCATTTCCACATACAGTTCAAACTCCTCTTATTGACCTATAAGTGCATTCACTCTGCAGCTCCTCAGTACCTCTCCACTCTCATCTCTCCATACATTCCTCCCCGGGAACTCCGTTCACTGGGTAAATCTGTCTTACCTGCACCCTTCTCCTCCACCGCTAACTCCAGACTCCGTTCCTTTTATCTTGCTGCACCATATGCCTGGAATAGACTTCCTGAGCTGGTACGTCAAGCTCCATCTCTGGCCATCTTCAAATCTAAGCTAAAAGCCCACCTTTTTGATGCTGCTTGTCTGTCCTAATTAGATTGTAAGCTCTGTTGAGCAGGGACTGTCTCTTCAAGTGTACAGCGCTGCGTATGTCTAGTAGCACTATAGAAATGATTAGTAGTAGTAATTACTGTTTATGTGTGGGGTTATCAACTATGGACTACGTTCTATAAGGGGGAACTGAAAAAAAAATAAGCACTAAGTGCTATTCTATAAACAGTGCTTGGAGTTGGGCACCATATATAAAATAGCGCACAGCACCAGGAACTGCACCTAACTTTTGGGCGTGAGGATTTACAGCAACTGAAACCGGATGTAAATCTCCATGCCTAAATTAAGCATGGATTAGGCATATTCTGTAACACTTGTGCAAATTTTTGGAATGCCCATGGTCCTCCCGTGGCCATTGAATTAAACCCATGTAAATGTTTAGGTCTTTTTACCACCTCTCCAAATCTCCATATATCAGTTACCCTCGATTTGTAGAGATAAAAGACCAAGGCTACGTGCATTTGAGAAAGTATTTTTATTTGCTTACCAAGTACATATACAATTAATAGTTTCTCATGAGAGATCAGTACAGTTACCTAAAGAGATATTCACTGCATCTCTGAAATACCGTTCTAATTCTGCTGCTTATATCGTTTGTTTCAGACAATGATTTACAAGACTTTTTCTGCAAACTATCCTTCTCACAAATTATTATCTAGTTCCCAGCATCTGGTTTTCTTAAGCTGCTTGGACAGCATTCTTCTGTTGTTTGTACTAGTTTCTTTTCCCAAGGCCTGCCTTGCCCATAAGGGTATCATAATAGATCATAAATACCAGAGATAATAAATTCCAGAGTCATGCAGGCTCGTCAATCTCTGATAGAGTCCAGAGTCATACAGACTTATCAATCTCTGGCCTTTTAACCCATTCCATAGTGCATGACTGTGCTCATAATTCTACACCATGCCCCATTTTCAGATCCACACATTAAAATTTAAGCACACATCTTTATAGAATACGCCTAGCAAGATGTGCCAAAATGTTAAGTAGTAGTAGTAGTAATTATCAGCATTAATTGATTCATTATTCAGTTAAATTACGTGCAGAAATTGGGCTCACGCCCAATTTCCCTCATGCAGTTTTGAGCGCCACATATAGAATCTGACGGTATCTGCGTATGCACTAGATCATTACTAAGGCAAAACATAGACCATTCCCATTAAATAAATTATATACGGTGAAGCCCTGGGATACATGACAGACCTCATTGACCTACCAACCAGAAACATATCCGAATCAACACGAACATATCTAAATCTGCACTACCCAAGCTGCAAAGGACTTAAATACAAATCAACCTACGCATCCAGTTTTTCCTACATAAGCACACAATTGTGGAACGCATTACCAAAAGCCTTGAAAACAACATACGGCCACTTCCAGAAATCACTAAAAACTGACCTGTTTAAAAAGGCATACCCTACCAATCGAACTTAAATGTCTGATCTCTGCAACACAACAAATTAAAGTACGTAATAGACAGAACACAACTCTTCCGCTTACTGTTCCACATGAACTTGATCTTACCACAACATCACCCTGTATTTGTTCACATCGGAGTCTGCGAGCGCATCTCCGGTACTATGTAAGCCACATTGAACCTGCAAATAGGTGGGAAAATGTGGGATACCAATGTAACAAATAAATAAAATAAACAGAGACCGAGAGAGAATTACATCCCTTAGGGATCCTTTTACTGAGGCATGCAAATGGATTTAGTGAATGCTAATGAATTAGTGTGTGTTGTGCCATGCGTACTTTATAGAATAAGCCTAAATTTCCGCACAGTTTATAGAATACACTTAGCTCCCATCAATGTGACTATATTTAGTCATGGGTAGTTATGCCAAGTAAAACTTGGTATAAATGCCAACAGTTAAATTAGGTGCAGACCAGTGGCATAGCGAGGGTGGCTGCCACCCGAGGCGGTTTGCCAGCTGCGCATCCCCCCCCCCAGGTGCAGCATGATACCCCCCCCCGGCGCATCACCCAAGCCCCCCCCCCCCCCCCGAGTGCATTCTTGCCTGCCATGTGCACGCCGCTGGGGTGGTGTTGGTTCCTCTGGTTCCCTGCTCCCTCTGCCCCAGGAAGTAACCTGTTCCGGGGCAGAGGGGCAGGGAACCAACGGAGCCGACACCCCCCCCAGCGGCGTGCACCCGGGGCGGACCGCCCCACCCGTGCTACGCCACTGGTGCAGACTAGATGTATTCTATAACCATGTGCATGGATATTAGACAAGCCCATGAACCGCCTATTCTACACCCATGGCCATGCCCCCTTTTCAACTGTGTAACTTAGAATTACTCACATCACATTATAGAATATGCTTAGACAGTTTTGCAAGTAAATTCTAACTAATGCCAATTAGTGTCAATAATTGATAAGTGCCAGTTATCAGCCCTGATTTATTTATTTATTATTTATGGTTCATTTCTACCCCACATTTTCCCACAAATGCAGACACAATGTGGTTTCCATGAATTACAAAAGTTAAAAGATACAACACATGAATTTTACAGTAGAATAAGGATAAAACGCTAGCAGCAATTAGGATGGCTAAACAGCAGAATTACTGATGAAATACACTTTTTCAAAAAGGTACGTTTTTAGCAGCTTCTTGAAAAGATGGTGGTCAGCTTGCGATTTTAGGTACAGGGGAAGAGCATTCCAAGTCTTCGGGCTGGAGTAGTGGAAAGTAGAGGCAACAAGAAGCTTGTATTTAACACCCCTGCAAGATGGGTAATGTAGTTGTAAAAAGGTGCGTGCTGTTGTGATGGCATTTCTAGGTGGGAGATCTATTAGAGGAATCATGTATTCTGGAGCTAATACGTAGATTATTTTATGTGTCAAAGTGCAGATCTTGAATGCGATTCGTTCTCTCACAGGTAGCCAGTGTAGATTGAAACGCAGGGGCTGCGCAGGAACCATGCGCGATTTGCCCAAGATGAGTCTCGCAGCAGTATTCTGGGCAGTCTGGAATTTCCTCAGTAGATGCTCCTGGCAGCCTGCATAAATCCCACTGCAGTAGTCCAGGTGAGGTGAGGGTCTAGCCAGTGAACGAGTGTGCGGAAGAGCTGTCTGGTGAGACCAAACCTAACACGCCGCAGCCTCCACATTGCATAGAACATCCGCTTGGTGACCGCTCGCACTTGCAGATCCAGGTGCAGGTGAGGGTCCATCTCAACACCCAGAAGTCTAAGGCTCTGTGAAATAGGGAGGGTCTGGTCTTTAATGACAAGGGATTTGGCTCGTTGACTAATTAAGTTGCATGCACAAATCCAGAATATGACCAAATTTGTGCATGCAACTTAAGTCACGCTATACAGAATCCGAAGGATAATGGGCAGTGTGGCATTTAGTGTGTGCTAATTGTTAGTGTCAGCTAAATCTGTTAGCATGCCTTAGTAAAAGAATCCAGGAGCGGAAAAGGATGTTGGACCCAGGGGTGGAGGGAGAGAGAGAAAAGAAAAAAAGGGAAGCTAGAGCTACATGGGAAAGATCAGTGCGTTGAAAGACATGTGTAGTGAGGGAATGGAACAAGACAAGAGGAGAGGGAAAACGAGAAATAGACAATAACCAATGGAAAGAGAGCAGAATGCAGGAAAACAGAAGAGACTGGGACCAGTATGATGGGAAAATAAAATGTCTAGACAACAGATTGAAAATAATTTTGAATTCATTAATAGGAATATGTTAGCTTTGGGAAATGTGCATTGCAAATGGCTTTATATTATGATCAGTATATAGGAAAGCTTCATTTTGGTTTTTATTTCTTCACCGTTGCACTACATGCCAAGTTTGACTTCTTGGGCTTCTCAGTTCAATTTTTGTTTTCATATTTCTATTTGCATTCATGTTGTGTTCAAAAGTAAAGGAAAAAATAATTGTAATCAGTAATCAACTACTTTCCTAGATGAGGAAAGTAGTTGATTACTTTAAGCTGAGAAGTAAAAGTACATAAGAACATAAAAATAGCCATACTGGGTCAGACCAATGGTCCATCTAGCCCAGTATTCTGCTTCCAAAAGTGGCCAATCCAGGTCACAAGTACCTGGCAGAAACCAATTAGTAGCAACATTCCATGCTACCAATCCCAAAGCAAGTAGTGGCTTCCCTCATGTCAGGGGCGTAGCTACGTGGGGCCATGGGGGCCTGGGACCCCATAGATTTGGCCCTGGAACCCCCTGCCAATGACCCTCTCGACCCCCCCCCCTCCTGCCACCAACCCTCCCCCGCCGTCACCTACCTTTGCTGGCGGGGGACCCCAACCCCCGCCAACCGAGGTCATCTTTTTCCTTCGTTCTGTTTCTGAGTCTGACGTCCTGCACCTACAACATGCAGGACGTCAGAAACAGAACGAAGGAAGGACCTCGGCTGGTGGGGGTTGGGGTCCCCCGCCAGCAAAGGTAGGTGACGGCGGGGGAGGGTTGGTGGCAGGAGGGGGGTCAAGAGGGTCGTTGGTAGGGGGGAGTCAAAGTTGATGGTGGTGGCGGTGGCAGGGGGGGTCGGCAATGGCGGCAGTAGGGGGCGGTTGCGCCAGGGGGGGTAAAATGTGCCCCCTCACCTCGGGCTCTGGACCCCCCTCCAGCCGAAGTCTGGCTACGCCCCTGCCTCATGTCCATCTTAATAACAGAGTATGTTCTTCCTGGAACTTGTTACTACATCCTCTGGCAGCTAGTTTCAGAGCTTAACTATTCTTTGATTGAAAAAAGTGCAAAGACTAGGGCAGTGGTTCCCAAACCTTGTCCTGGAGGCACACCAGCCAGTCAGGTTTTCAGGATACCCACAATGCATATTCAGGAAGATATTTGCATGCACTGCCTTCACTTCGTGCAGATCTCATATTCATTGTGGATATCCTGAAAACCTAACTGGCTGGGGTGCCTCCAGGACCAATTTGAGAACCACTGGATTAGGGAACAGACAAGAAGTTACTAAGCAGCATATTTAAAACAAAACTGAAAATATTATTTCACGCATTGAATTATTAAACTCTGAAATTTGTTGTTACAGGATGTGGTAAAAGTAATTATAGAAATTTACGGGCATTACAGTCCCTTTTACAGTTTAGAAAACTTTTAAAAGCTCATTTGCACAAGCTTTTGATTAACAGGTGCATTGATAGAGCACGACATAATTTATGGTTTTATTGCCATGGTACAGGTTAGTTTATGTTTGTTAATTTATTGTTATGTCCACTGATATTATGTATGTTTTTATGCTGTACCCTGCCTAGAACTGTGGGATAGAGCAGGCTATAAATATTTTAAGTAAATAAATAAATATAGAATAGCTGGGCTTAAAAAAGGTTTGGACAAGTTCTTGGAGGAAAAGTACATCAGCCATTATTATGACAGACTTGGTGAAATCCATTGCTTTTTCCTGGGGGTTAGTAGATTGGAATCTTGCTACTTTTGGGGATCCTGACAGGCAGGGCCACCGAGGGGGGGGGGCAGGAGGGACAAAATTCCCCAGGCCCAGGCTTCCAAGGGGTCTCTCTCCCTGTCCTGCTCCTGCCGGGACCCAAGTGATCGCATCCCGGCAGGAGTAGGAGAGAGAAAACTCTGGCACCACGGCCGGGTCCCCCTTGGCGGCAGGGGAGGACCCGGAGGAGCAACTCCAGCGCTGCTCTTCTGCCCAGCTGAGCGACGGATTTTCCTCTCAGGACACGAGCATGTTTTGAAAGAAAAAGCAGCCGCAGGGGCAGGCAATCGGCAGAAGAGCAGCGCCGGAGGAAGACGTCTTCTGCTGGCGGGACCTCGGGATCCCCGCCAGCCAACAAGTTATTTCAGCAGCAATCTGGGGGGTGGCAGTGATTTGTGGGGGGGGGGGGTGTATCAGTGATGATTAGTGGGGGGGGGGGGGGGGGGCCAGCTGCGATCTGGGGAGGGGCGGCCCTGCTGACAGGTACTTGTGACCTGGATTGGCCACTGTTGGAAACAGGATTCTGGGCTAATTTTAGGCTGATCCAGTAAGGCAAATGATATGTTATTATAAAATTATTCTCTATAATCCCATTTTGCATAGGAAGTCTGGGCCGGAAAAGGGACACCAAGTCAGGATATTCATACCTTGCCAGGTATTTTATTAAAGGCTCCCTGAACGCAAAGCCTTTTGTAAAATACACGAAAGGACATGAAGAAGTTCACATGTCTGCTCATTTAGGGCCTCTTTTATTAAGCTGCACAGGTTTTTGAGGTGCCCAAAGGTGGACAAAGCTACAGGGCCAAATGGGATACATCCCAGGATACTGAGGGAGCTCAGAAAGGTCCTGGCGGGACCTATTAAAGATTTATTGAATAGATCTTTAGAGGCGGGAGAGGTTCCGCGAGATTGGAGATGACAGGGAAGAAGTGGGAAACTACAGACCGGTAAGTCTCATGGTAATGGTAGGAAAAATAATGGAGTCACTGCTGAAAGAAAGTTTTCTAGAAAACCCAAGGCAACATGGCTTTACCAAAGGAAAGTCCTGCCAAATGAATCTTATTGACTTCTTTGGGTGACCAAAGAACTGGATGAAGGACGTACGCTAGATGTAATCCATTTGGATTTCAGTAAAGCTTTTGATATGGTCCCCACAGAAGACTAGTGATTAAGCTGAAAGGGCTGAACTTAGGACCAAAAGTGGTGAACTGGATAGAAAACTGGTTGACCGACAGGTGGCGGTGGGTGGTGGTAAATGGAGTCTGCTCAGAGGAAAGGAAGGTGAGCAGTGGAGTTCCTCAGGGCTTGGTGCTGGGGCCTATTCTGTTTAAAATATTTGTGAGAAATATTGCTGAAGGGTTAGAAGAAAAGGTTTGTCTTTTAAGGATGACACGAAGATAGTCAATAGAGTGGATACCCTGGAGGGAGTAGAAACAATAAGAAAGGATCTCCAAAAGTTAGAAGAATGGTCGAAGGTCTGGCACTCAGCTAAGGCCCACCCAGTTTTTGCGACCGCCAATCACAGCTGCAGTCACATCACATGCAGACGTGCAAGGCAGCCTCCGGGAGTCAGGCCAGCAAACAAGCAGCACAGCAGCAACTCTCCCGCAGCGCCTCCGAGTCCTATCTTTACTGGGAGTCCGTCGGCGTTGGGAATCAGTCAGGCATTGGGGCGGGCCAACCGGGACCTGCTTCGGCGGATGACATGGCCGCGGCGCCGCGTACCTGAGGATCCGCCATCCCTAGCTCACGGTCAGTTCTGCAGTGCAGCTCGTGATGATGCTGATGCCTGCCCAGTGACCCCGCGGCCCGCGTCAACCGGTCTTCCTCCGTGCTGTCATAGCTAAGCACAGCATTGAGCTCCAGGACTCCAGGCTGGTGAAAATCTGCTGCAAAGGGCAAAATCGGAGAGTTAAGCAGTGCTGGAGAAATCGAGCACACTGTAGGAATCAGCTTGGTGATCTTGTTGGGCCTCCTCTCTAGGCTGCACTTTGTACCAGGTGATCTTGGGCCTCATCGGGGGTGGTATTGGTAGACCTCTGCAGGGAAGCTCAAACCCAGGTAAAAGTTGTTTTGTGTAAAGCTGGTGGTCTTTTCAGTGGGGGTGGGCTCTGTCTGCATTGCCCAGGTTAAAAAATGAAGTTTTGTATTTAATTCATTGTGGGTTTTTGGGTAGAGATGGGCTCTGCAGTACCCAGGATGTTAAACAAAAAGTGTTTAATGCTAGTGTGCTTCTGGGTGGGGGAGGGGGTCGGGAAGAGCAGGGCTGATGCCAGACAATTTTGGTACGGGATAGGGTAGGGCTGGCACCAGTTACAGGGAGGGGGTGGGGGTCGGAAAGGTTAGGGCTGATGCTGGGTTATATGGATGGGGGAGTAAGGAAGGGAAGGGTAGTGCTGATGCTGAGCTATAGGGAAGGATGGGGGAGTAGGGAAGGGTAAGGCTGATTTTGGGCTACAGGAATAAATTGGGGGGGATAGGAAGGGTAGGGTAGGGCTGATGTTAGGCTACAGGGATGAATGGGGGGGTAGGGATAATTTCAAAATTTTGGTCCTTTATTCTGTAATTGATCAGGGTTGATCTGTGTTTTGCATGTGACTGAAAGATTTTGCTGGCATGTGGTTAGTGTCGGGATCTATATCAGTCTGACTTGTCTGGCGCTGTTGTGTATATTCACTGCTTCCTTTTTAAAGATACTGTCATTGGTATTTGTGAGTTCAGAATTGTTGTTGTTAGGGTTTGCAGCATAGGCTCTGAGAAGCTTCTTCGCAGGATTTAGTGTTACTTCAGTATCTGGCAGTGAAGGAACTTTGTGTTGCTATTATTGAGGTGCTCCCGGAATTTGAATATATTTTTCCTATGGAAAGCTGTAAGAGGAAACGTTTTGTATGCTACAGATTCCACAATATGTGGGAGAAAAAATCTTGATGTTCAGTGTGATTTTGCTTATTTCATCCGTGAGAAATCTGGGCTTTGCTTCATGCAGTTTTTGATGTGTTGAAGCGTAGACAAAGGTTAACATTTGTGAAAAATCTAAATTTATTAACGTGTGTAAATGAATTGATATTGAAATGAAATTCTGTTGAGAGCAGTTTATATTTCCTTGCTTCCCTTTTTTAAAAAAAATGAACATAAATTATATTTGGGCTTTTTTTAGTTCTGCCACAGACTGCAAATTTCAGTGTGCCATCAACATGAACATTTGCTATAAAGCAAAGTTTGAAGAACATGTGCCATTGCTGTAATTATTTTGCAGGGTATTTTCATATTTCATTATAGTAGATTGGTCAAGTTTAAGTTACGGGATAATGTAACTATATTTTAAAATGTCAGTGTTTCCATTAAGTATGTATATGGTTTATGTTGATGCAGGACAGTTGTTGGGCAGATTATTTATTTAGAAAACCGTCATCAAGTGTACTCTAAGGCATTATTTAGTACTATCCCAAGAAACACACCTACAGTATATACAGACCCCCTGATATTCAGTGTTAAACCCAGATATTTAATTACAGCCATTTCCAGCGTCTGGCATAGAAAATCCAATTTCATTTTGACTGTGACAACTTAATGTCATGTCCCCTGACTATTCAGGATATGGGCATCCGAGGATAGGGCGGCCATCTTGGATGTGGGCATCTCCAGGATAGGGCAGCCATCTTGGAGCTGGGTGTCTTAGGTTGTGGCAGCCATCTTGGAGTTGGGCAGCTTCAGGAAGGAAGGCCATATTTGGCGTAGGGCATCTCCTCTGATGGGGGCAGCCATCTTGTGACAGTTGCACATGCTTGAGCCTAATTCCTGCACTATTTAAAGCCCTGCCACCAGTCCTTCCTTGCTTTGGCTTCTATTCCGTTTCCTGAGTAGTGGCAGTGCTTCTGATGTTTCTTCTGATTGTTACCTGGTCCTGACTTCTGCTGGTATCCTGACTAGGGTTACCATATGGCTCCAGAAAAAGGAGGATGGATTGAGCCAGCCGGGTTTTACTTCCATTGCTTTCAAGCAATGGAAGTAAAACCCGGCTGGCTCAATTGTTTTCCATTGAAAGCAATGGAAGTAAAACCCGGCTGGCTCAATCCGTCCTCCTTTTTCTGGAGCCATATGGTAACCCTAGTCCTGACTGCTCGCTGCCTGCCCAGACTTCTGCTGGTATCCTGACTACTCTCTGCTCGCTGCCTGCCCTGACTTCTGCTGGTATCCTGACTACTCTCAGCTGGCTGTCCACATCAATCTCCGCCTCCACGCCACCTGCGGTCCGCAGTCCGTCAACCCCGTGGTTCCGGAAGTCCTGTTGGCCGCCAGCACCTGGGGGCTCAACTCCAGGGGAATGGCGGTCACCGCAGGTGGACTAGGGGTTGTTCGGCTGTCCACTGGAGGCTGGTGTCTACCTTCACCTCAGCTCTCCAGCTGGACCCAAGGGCTCACAAGATTCCAGTTAATGACACTTAACTAGTTAAGTCAATATTCAATGCTAACCCATTAAGTGCTTAGCGATTAAAGATAGGCCTGCTATTTATGCAGCCTAATTTATCTGCTAAACATACTTGGTTTGGCACTGAATACCCATGCCTAGCCAGATATGTTGCATGATTTAGCCAGTTAGTGGCTAGCCGTTAAATGTGGATATTCAGCAGGAGATGACAGGTTATCTCCTGCTGAATAGCCATGGTTATGTGCTAAAATGCTATTTAACTGGCCAGGAGCTGTTCCTGGCTGGTTAAATAATTTTGAATATCAGGCCCATAGTGCCAATATATTTTAGCTCTGGGCCCACCCAAAATGTCAGGTCTGGCTACGCCACTGTAGGTGTACACTGGATATTTCTCTGTCCCAGGAGGGCTCACAATCTAAGTTTGTACCTGAGGCAATGGAGGGTTAAGTGACTTGTCACTTGCCCAAGATCACAAGGAGCAGCAGTGGGATCTGAACTGGCCACATCTGGATTGCAAGACTGATGCTCTAACCACTAGGCCACTCCTCCACTCCCATTATGGGTCAGATTCTATAAATGGCATCTACAAAATAGGTACATCCACAAATAGCACTTAGCGTTATTCTGTAAACCGTGCCTAAAGTTAGGTGTGGTTTATAGAATAGCGTATAGGCTGGAGGAACATACCTACATTTAGGCGTGGCCATTTACACCCTTGAAATCCTGGAGTAAATACCCGCGCCCTTATGCCATAAGGGGGAAGTCCTTGAAACAGCCAGGAGGCGAAACATGCATGTCGGACATCTTTGAGCCCCCAGTCCGTGCATACTTAAGATAAGTACTTTAAAGAAGTTTGTAAAATGAATCGAAGCCTATGAAGAATTTAGTGCTGTTTTTAATTGCCATAAAATATTGTTGAACAATTAGCATTACTGAGGCAAGAGTTACTGTTTAGAAATGGTTTGTGAGAAAATTGAAGAGTGAAGATGGAGTGGTGAGAAAAATATTAGCTGGGACTGAGATAAGTAAAGTGTAAATTTAGTCACAGGCAGTTGTGCCAAGTAAAACTTGCCTAAATTAAGCGCACACCGGGCACATTCTATAACAGTCCGCATAGTTTTTCAAAACGCCCTCGACCCATCCATTCCACACCCAAGGCCACACCCCTTTTCCAACTATGCACCTTAGAATTTAAATGGATTACTTTACAGAATATGCTTAGACAGTTGGGTACGTAAATTCTAATTAATGCCAATTAGTGACAATAATTGTTTGTTAATAGGCAATTACTGGCACTGATTGGCTTGTTAGCTAATTAAGTTGCACGCACAAATCCAGAATATGACCGGATATGTGCATGCAACTTAAGTTGCATTATTCAGAATCTGCGGGATTATGTATATTTTATTTGTTATCCAACAAGGATTGTAGATTGTTATGCTAAATGAGATGTATTGTTGAAGAATACTTGAGGTTTTTTACTCTTATCATTTTGATTTTATCACTGAGATTGTGATCCTTCATTGGAAGGATTTCCATGCTCCGAGTTATCAGGGATGAGCTGAGTCAGACCTGGTTTTATCCCATGGTTCTTATAAACTTTTAATTCTAGTTTTCCTAAAAACAGCAGGATCAAATGGCTCAGCCTGACCCATGACTTCCAGCCATTGTGTAACCCTGTCTTCAGTGCTTGCCACTGAACGCACTCACTTCTGTCTATTTTGAGCTTAAACAAAGGACTTCAGTTTCCAGTATTGTCAATCTGCGGATGAGACACAATTATTCAAAGTGGTCAAAAAGCAAAAACTGTGAGTAATTGCAAGAGAATCTGGACATCTAGAATAGGCACCCTGGCAAACCGCAACTTTGTGTCCACTTCTCTCCTCTCCCCCCCCAAAAGTCTCCAAATACTGCCTCCCAATGAAACTGATCAATCATGATAACCTCAACATCACCCTTTTCAGAACAATCCTGCACAAAATGGACATCATATTTTGTTTTGTTTCTGTTTACATAATGAAGACAATTTAAAAAAAAACCCAAAACATTTCTCAAGATAAGGGCTTTGTGAAAATTGCCCCCGTGAGTAAAAGAACAAAATGATGGTTGTTTCCATTTCTCTTTCGATTCCCACTGCAGCTCCTTGGGACTCTGGGCAAGTCACTTAACCCTCCATTGCCCCTGGTATTTATTTATTTATTTATTTATTTATTTGTTACTTATATCCCACATTTTCCCACACATGCAGGCGCAATGTGGCTTACAGAGAATTACATAAGAGTACAATCTTAACAGCTTAGGCAAGCATAAAGAGGTAAATAGGAGGGATAAAATAAGTACCTGAATATATGTTAACCGCTTTGAATGTAGCTGCACAAACCTCAGAAAGGCGGCATATCAAGTCCCATTTCCCTTTTCAGAACCCCAGGAGCTGTCTCCTCAGATGACTGTCTAGTAGGAATACCAGGTAAGCTCGCCCTGCATCTACATGCTAGATGACATGTGAATGTTAATTCCATAAACTTCATATTAATATTTACATGCCCAAGACCTACTCTGCAATACCCACTTAACGTATAGAGCATATGTATGTGCAAGGGTTTTGTACACATGGGCGAAGCACGAGCAGGCCATGGGTGGGGCTCACATTGATACATGTAATGTACAGACCAGGGTGTGCTGGTAAATTTTTAACAATGGACTCTCTGGGCAAAGTCAGCCCTGCAATTTGGGGGGGGGGGGGAGTCAGGGGTTTGCTGGGGGGGGGGGAGGGCAACGCATGCCTCTCTCTTCCCCCTCCTCGTGCAGGCACACTAGGCATACCTTTGATGGCAGAGATGCCAAACCCCACCAGCCAATAACATAGGCATTCGCACAATCCCCTTTTAACAAACATTCATCCATCATACATGAATAACAGAAATAGAAATAGGACACATTATTACATCAAAACATCAATTAATTAAATTTCACCAATAAAATATCAATAAATCATTTTTAACTAGATGGTAACATAACTACATAAGTATTGCAATACTGGGAAAGACCAAAGGTCCATCAAGTCCAGCATCCTGTTTCCAACAGTGGCCAATTCAGGTCACAAATACCTGGCAAGATCCCAAAAAAGTACAAAACATTTTATACTGCATATCCCAGAAATAGTGGATTTTGCCCAAGTCCATTTAGTAATGGTCTATGGGACTTTTCCTTTAGGAAGCTGTCCAAACTTTTTTTAAACTCCGCTAAGCTAACCGCCTTTACCACATTCTCTGGCAACGAATTCCAGAGTTGAATTACACGTTGAGTGAAGAAACATTTTCTCCGATTCGTTTTAAATTTACTATATTGTAGCTTCATCGCATGCTCCCTTGTCCTAGTGTTTTTGGAAAGCGTGAACAGACGCTCACATCTACCTGTTCAACTCCACTTATTATTTTATAGACCTAACATTCTATTTGCTTTCTTAGCCGCAGCAGCACATTGAGCAGAAGGTTTCAACAAATCATCAACGACGACACCTAAATCCCTTCATGTGCTCCACTAAGGACTAGGTCTAGAATTTTTCCTTCTCTCGTCGGCTCCTGTACCAGCTGCTCCATAAAACTGTCCTTGATTTCATCAAGGAATTTTACCTCCCTAGCGTGCCCCGATGTTACATTTACCCAGTCAATATCGGGGTAATTGAAATTACCTATTATTATTGTGTTGCCCAGTTTGTTTGCGTCCCTAATTTCCTTTAACATTTCTGCATCCGTCTGTTCATCCTGGCCAGGCGGACAGTAGTACACTCCTATCACTATCCTTTCCCCCTTACACATGGAATTTCAATCCACAGTGATTCCAAGAAGTGTTTTGTTTCCTGCAAAATTTTCAATCTATTTGATTCAAGGCTCTCGTTAATATACAA
This sequence comes from Microcaecilia unicolor, assembly GCF_901765095.1. NCBI lineage: Eukaryota > Metazoa > Chordata > Amphibia > Gymnophiona > Siphonopidae > Microcaecilia > Microcaecilia unicolor. The sequence goes on along the minus strand of NC_044042.1, from coordinate 88,998,419 downwards.
TGCTACCCCTCCACCAATTCGACCCACCCTATCACTACGATATAATTTGTACCCCGGTATGACAGTGTCCCACTGGTTATCCTCCTTCCACCAGGTCTCAGAGATGCCTATTATATCTAATTTTTCATTTAGTGCAATATATTGTAACTCTCCCGTCTTATTTCTTAGGCTTCTGGCATTCGCATATAGACATTTCAAACTATGTTTGTTGTTCCTATTTACATCATGCTTAGTACTTGACAGTATTAATTTGCAATCTTTTGTCTGATTGTTAGCATACTTCACTCCTCCCCATTTCTAGTCTGTGATAACGCAAGACTGAAAGTTAATTTCAATCCCTTTCAACCTCAGCAACCTTACTCTGTAAGCACAGGCATGTCCCCAACTGCCCACTAATGATCTGCAGCTCAAGACTTGCCACAACTTTCAAAAACATCCTGAATATTACTCAAATATATGTCCATACCAATCTCTGACAACTGAATACTGTCAGAATGACGCAGACCAGCACAGTTAGCAATCAATAAATCATGAGAAAACACTAAGCCTTTAGATAAAACTATGAATTTTGACACTTCTACATTAACATGCTTTCTCAGACTCTCAATTGCTTTACGAGATTTAGCATTTCAGACCAAATATTAATAACATCAGAAAAATGACATCTAATAGAAAAGATGCCCTTTGAGCTCTACACCTTTGATAAAACAAATATCATTAACCCAGATTTAAATTTTGGCATACCATAGCAACAATGCACCAATAACAATGGCAACAATTGAGCCCATCTCATACCCCTAATACCCATTCTAAATTAATCAAATATTATACAGGCTTAAACCTAATTGAAGTCCCCACTTAGATTTAGCTGCTTTTTTCTTTGCCCAGAAAATGAAAGAATGACCACACATCCATACAATATTTTCTTGAATATTCAAACAAGATGACCCTGAAAAATAAAACAAAATTAAAACAATCTAATGAATGTATAATTTAAATGCATCAAAACGCCATCTTCCAATGCTTTTAATGTTATTAACTGAAAATCCCTGAGAAGCAACAAAAGAAGTTACCCCTATACAAATTGAATGAGTACCAAAATATTTCCCATTCAAACTTAAACCCTCTAAACTGTGATTCAAGATTGAACTATAGTAAGAGGAGAACCATCTACATGACATAGCCTGTAATGACTAATAACTAGAAGCACAAGCAACAGGGCAAATCAATAAATTATTCACTCCTGTTAACTTTACCCAAGTCCCATGACCCACTTGATCATAAGTACTACTACTACTTATCATTTCTATAGCGCTACTGGACGTATGCAGCGCTGTACACTTGAACATTAAGAGACAGTCCCTGCTCGACAGAGCTTACAATCTAATTAGGACAAACAGGACAAACAAGAGATAAGGGAATATTAAAGTGAGGATGATAAAATAAGGGTTCTGAACAAGTGAACAAGGGTTAGGAGTTAAAAGCAGCATCAAAAAGTAATGTCACACTGGGTAAAGACCAAGGGTCCATCGAGCAGTGGCCAATCCAGGCCAAGGGCACCTGGCGAGCTTCCCAAACATACAAACATTCTATACATGTTATTCCTGGAATTGTGGATTTTTCCCAAGTCCATTTAGTGCTGGTTTATGGACTTGTCCTTTAGGAAACCATCTAATCCCTTTTTAAACTCTGCTAAGCTAACCGCCTTCACCACGTTCTCTGGCAACGAATTCCAGAGTTTAATTATGCGTTGGGTGAAGAAAACTTTTCTCCGATTTGTTTTAAATTAACTACACTGTAATTTCATCGCATGCCCCCTAGTCCTAGTATTTTTGGAAAGCGTGAACAGACGCTTCACATCCACCTGTTCCACTCCACTCATTATTTTATATACCTCTATCATGTCTCCCCTCAGCCGTCTCTTCTCCAAGCTGAAAAGCTCTAGCCTCCTTAGTCTTTCTTCATAGGGACGTCGTCCCATCCCCGCTATCATTTTAGTCGCCCTTCACTGCACCTTTTCAAATTCTACTATATATTTCTTGAGATGCGGCGACCAGAACTGAACACAATACTCAAGGTGCGGTCGCACCATGGAGTGATACAACGACAGTATAACATGCTCACACCTGTTTTCCATACCTTTCCAAATAATACCCAACATTCTATTCGCTTTCCTAGTCGCAGCACCACACTGAGCAGAAGGTTTCAACATATCATCAACGACGACACCTAGATCCCTTTCTTGGTCCATGACTCCTAACGTGGAACCTTGAATGACGTAGCTATAATTCGGGTTCCTCTTTCCCACATGCATCACTTTGCACTTGCTCACATTAAACGTCATCAGCCATTTAGACGCCCAGTCTCCCAGTCTCGTAAGGTCCTCTTGTAATTTTTCACAATTCTCCCACGATTTAATGGCTTTGAATAACTTTGTGTCATCATCAAATTTAATTACCTCACTAGTTACTCCCATCTCTAGGTCATTTATAAATATGTTAAAAAGCAGCGGTCCCAGCACAGACCCCTGGGGAACCCCACTAACTACCCTTCTCCATTAAGAAAACTGTCCATTTAACCCTACTCTCTGTTTTCTTTTATCCAGTTTTTAATCCACAATAGAACACTACCTCCTATCCCATGACGCTCCAGTTTCCTCTGGAGTCTTTCATGAGGTACTCTGTCAAAACCCTTCTGAAAATCCAGATACACAATATCAACTGGCTCACCTTTATCCACATGTTTGTTCACCCCTTCAAAGAAATGTAGTAGATTGGTGAGGCAAGTTTCCCTTCACTAAATCCATGTTGACTTTCAGGCTTATTTTTGAAAGAATAGGGCGCCCATCTTTCAACACAAATCGGGAGATGGGTGTCCTCGCAGGGTCGCCCAAATCGGCATAATCGAAAGCTGATTTTGGGCGTCCCCAACTGCTTTTCGTCACGGGGACAACCAAAGTTTCCGGGGGTGTATCGGAGGCTTAGCGAAGGTGGGACTGGGGCGTGCGTAACACATAAGCGTACTCGAGTGATAATGGAAAAAAGAAGGGCGTCCTTGAGGAGCACTTGGGCAACTTTACTTGGTCCATTTTTTCTTACGACCAAGCCTCAAAAAGGTGCACGAACTGACCAGATGACCACTGGAGGGAATCAGGGAAGACCTCCCCTGACTTCCCCAGTGGTCACTAACCCCCTCCCACCATTAAAAAAAACTTTAAAACCTTTTTTTGCCAGCCTGAAATGTCTTGCAATCCAGGAGTGGCCGGTTTAAATCCCACTGCTGCTACTTGTGATCCAAAATCCAAATAAATCAAGGGGATGTCAGAGGCATAGCAAAGGCATGGACATCCTTCTCGCAGAACCATCCAGATTTTGGACGTCCTCAACTGCCATCACAGGGACGAAGGAAAATAAAAGACATCCCTGATGAGCACTTGGACGTTTTCACCCGGACTTATGTTTTTCTAAGGTTTTAGACGGCTATTATACACGTAGCTTGTCTGCATGTATGAAGCCGACTTTGGCATGTGCAGAGCAGACACGCATAATGCTTGGCTGCTCTGCACTGGCTTCCCCTCCTTAGGAAGGAAATTGTGTGCAAATGAGCTAGCAGCAAGCAGCTCATTTGCATGCAGTTTCCTTCATGCATGCCAGATCCTTTGCGAATTGCTAAGGGATCAGTATGGGAATGGCTCTTTTCCGTTCCATTAGTGCATCTGGCTGAAGGTAAGGGAGCTATGTACCTGGGAGCAATTTGCGAAGTCCACTGCAATGCCCCCTAGGGTGCCCAGTTGGTGTCCTGGCATGTCACGGAGACAGGTGCACTATGAATGCTGGCTCCTCCCATGACCAAATGGCTTGGATTTGGACGTTTCTGAGATGGGCGTCCTCGCTTTCCATTATCGCTTAAAAATCAGAAACAACCAACTCCTGGGGACAACCATCTCTGTTGGGGACGACCATCTGTAAGGTCGACCTAAATTTGCTGATTTGGGTGTTCCCGACCATATTATTGAAACGAAAGATGGACGCCCATCTTGTTTCAATAATACAGGTTTCCCTGCCCCTTGCTGGAGCCGTCCTGCGAGGACGTCCCCAGGAAAACTTGGGCGTCCCTCTCGATTATGCCCCCATATGTCTCATTAATCCATGCTTTTGAATATGCTGTGTAATTTTGTTCTTAATAATAGTCTCTACCATTTTGCCTGGCACTGACGTCAGACTCACCGGTCTATAATTTCCTGGATCTCCTCTGGAACCTTTTTTAAAAATCGGCGTTACATTGGCCACCCTCCAATCTTCCGGTACCATGCGCGATTTTAAGGATAAATTACGTATTACTAACAATAGCTCCGCAATTTCATTTTTCAATTCTATCAGTACTCTGGGATAAATACCATCCGGTCCAGGAGATCTGCTACTCTTCAGTTTGTAGAACTGCCCCCTTACATCCTCCAGGTTTACAGAGAATTCATTAAATTTCTCCGACTCATCAGCTTCGAATACCATTTCCGGCACCGGTATCCCACCCAAATCTTCCACAGTAAAGACAGCAAAGAATTCATTTAATCTCTCTGCTACGGCTTTGTCTTCCCTGATCGCCCCTTTTACTCCTCGGTCATCTAGTGGTCCAACCGATTCTTTTGCCGGATTCCTGCTTTTAATATACCAAAAGTTTTACTATGTGTTTTTGCCTCCAACGCAATCTTTTTTTCAAAGTCCCTCTTAGCCTTCCTTATCAGCGCTTTGCATTTGACTTGACATTCCTTATGCTGTTTCTTATTATTTTCAGTCAGTTCCTTCTTCCATTTTCTGAAGGATTTTCTTTTAGCTCTAATAGCTTCCTTCACCTCACTTTTTAACCACGCTGGCTGTCGTTTGGTCTTCCGTCCTCCTTTTTTAATACGTGGAATATATTTGACCTGGGCTTCCAGGATGGTGTTTTTGAACAGAATCCATGCCTGATCTAAATATTTGACCCTCGTAGTTGCTCCTCTATCTTTTGTTTTCACCGTTCTTCTCATTTTATCATAGTCTCCTTTTTTAAAGTTAAACGCTAACGTATTTGATTTCCTATGTATACTTACTTCAGATCTAATATCAAATCCGATCATATTATGATCACTGTTATCAAGCGGCCCCAGCACTATTACCTCCCGCACTAGATCATGCGCTCCACTAAGGACTAGGTCTAGAATTTTTCCTTCTCTCGTCGTCTCCTGTACCAGCTGCTCCATAAAACTCTCCTTGATTTCATAAAGGAATTTTACCTCCCTAGCATGCCGCAATGTTGCATTTACCTAGTCAATATCAGGGTAATTGAAATCACCCATTATTATTGTGTTGCCCAGTTTGTTTGCGTCCCTAATTTCCTTTAACATTTCTGCATCCGTCTGTTCATCCTGGCCAGGTGGACAGTAGTACACTCCTATCACTATCCTTTCCCTCTTACACATGGAATTTCAATCCACAGTGATTCCAAGAGGTGTTTTCTTTCCTGCAAAATTTTCAATCTATTTGATTCAAGGCTCTCATTAATATACAATGCTATCCCTCCACCAATTCGATCCACCCTATCATTACAATATAATTTGTACCCCGGTATGACAGTGTCCCACTGGTTATCCTCTTTCCACCAGGTCTCAGAAAAGCCTATTATATCTAATTTGTCATTTAGGGGCAGATGCACTAAAGCTAAATGAGCCTTTAATGACTCTCCAACAAGGAAAATTTGATCCGTTGCATGCATCAAAGGGCTTTTACCGAGGAAGCCAGCAGCTAACGAAAACGGAATGGAGATAAGCAATTAGTGTGAAAACCCCATTGAAACGACATGCACTAACCTTTTCCGATTGCCTTTACGCAGGAAAAAGGCAGGAAAACTAACGACAGGTCTGGACCACTCGTTAGGACAGCTCTGTGCCAGGAAAAATCATTAAGAGAAAAAATAAACAAACTTTGAGCCAATCCCAGCGCATTAGCAGAGCTAAAAGCGCTGTGATTGGTCCAAAGGACGTCAAAAAAAAAAAAAAAAAAAAAAAATAAAAAAAAAGGGTCGGGAGGGGGCAAGGGCGCTCATCAGGAGCGTCCTGTACGGACGGCCTTGCCCCCCCCCCCCGCTGCTCCCCACTTTCCGCCGCTCCCCCCACCCCGAAAAAGCAAAATTCGAGCAGCCCCTGCCCCCCGCCCTTCCTCACTACTCTCTCACCTCAGCTCCGCCTCCCGACATCCTCCGTCCTGTGCCCCGCCCCCTTTTGGGGTCGTCGCCGCCATTCCCCTCCTCCATCGGGCCCCCTCCCTCTTACTGGGCCCGTGCAGCGCCTCTCTCCTCTGTCCGAAGGCGCTGCACGGGCAAGAAGAAAGCCTGATGCCTGCCTTCGCCCAGCTTCGATGGCGCGTCTTTCTCCTGCTGGGCCCGCCCCTGTCTGACGTCGGTTACCTACGTAGGTTACTGACGTCAGACAGGGGCGGGCCCAGCAGGAGAAAGACGCGCCATCGAAGCTGGGCGAAGGCAGGCATCAGCTGTCTTCTTGCCCGTGCAGCGCCTTCGGACAGAGGAGAGAGGCGCTGCACGGGCCCGGTAAGAGGGAGGGGGCCCGATGGAGGAGGGGAATGGCGGCGACGACCCCAAAAGGGGGCGGGGCACAGGACGGAGTATGTCGGGAGGCGGAGCTGAGGTGAGAGAGTAGTGAGGAAGGGAGGGGGGCAGGGGCTGCTCGAATTTTGCTTTTTCGGGGTGGGGGGAGCGGCGGAAAGTGGGGAGCAGGGCTGCTTGAATTTTGCTTTTTCGGAGTGGGGGGAGCGGCGGAAAGTGGGGAGCAGCGGGGGGGGGGGCAAGGCCGTCCGTACAGGACGCTCCTGATGAGCGCCCTTGCCCCCTCCCGACCCTTTTTTTTTCTTTTTGTTTTGATTTGGGAGCCATGTGCTTGTGATTTGACTGTGTTTTGACTGTTTGTGGCATGCGCAGAGCAGCTAACATAACGCTTGGCTGCTCTGCGCATGATTTGGGGGCCGATTAACGATGTGTATTGTGATTCTTTGATACATTGTACGTTTCTATACCGATCTGAGCATGTGTGACTTTTTTTTTTGGTGCATTCTTCGTTTTTTAAAAATCGTTAGGGCCTTTAACGATTTTGATTTTTTTACGTTTGCTTGATGCATCTACCCCTTAGTGCAATATATTGGAACTCTCCCATCTTATTTCTTAGGCTCCAGGCATTCACATATAGACATTTTAAACTATGTTTGTTGTTCCTATTTACATCATGCTTAGTACTTGACAGTATTAATTTGCAATCTTTTGTCTGATTGTTAGCCTACTTCACTCCTCCCCATTTCTAGTCTGTGATAACGCAAGACTGAAAGTTAATTTCAATCCCTTTCAACCTCAGCAAGCTTACTCTGTAAGCACAGGCATGTCCCCAACTGGCCACTAATGATCTGCAGCTCAAGACTTGCCACAACTTTCAAAAACATCCTGAATATTACTCAAATATATGTCCATACCAATCTCTGACAACTGAATACTGTCAGAATGACGCAGACCAGCACTGTTAGCAATAAATAAATCATGAGAAAACACTAAGCCTTTAGATAAAACTATGAATTTTGACACTTCTACATTATCATGCTTTCTCACTCTCAATTGCTTTAGGAGCTTTAGCATTTCAGACCAAATATTAATAAAATCAGAAAAATGACATCTAATAGAAAAGATGCCTTTTGAGCTCTACACCTTTGATAAAACAAATATCATTAACCCAAATATTTTCTTTGCCCAGAAAATGAAAGAATGACCACACATCCATACAATATTTTCTTGAATATTCAAACAAGATGACCCTGAAAAATAAAACAAATTTAAAACAATCTAATGAATGTATAATTTAAATGCATCAGAACGCCATCTTCCAATGCTTTTAATGTTATTAACTGAAAATCCCTGAGAAGCAACAAAAGAAGTTACCCCTATACAAATTGAATGAGTACCAAAATATTTCCCATTCAAACTTAAACCCTCTAAACTGTGATTCAAGATTGAACTATAGTAAGAGGAGAACCATCTACATGACATAGCCTGTAATGACTAATAACTAGAAGCACAAGCAACAGGGCAAATCAATAAATTATTCACTCCTGTTAACTTTACCCAAGTCCCATGACCCACTTGATCAGTCTTTGACCGACAAATAAAAAGATGAACACAGTTTTCCTTAAATACTACATCCTGATGCAATAAGCCAAACCGTCCGGTAGCAGATTTAGAAGCTGCCACCAGCTCACTTATTCTTAAAGCTCCAAAAAGTGCAAATGAAAAGGCAACTTTGAACAACGCTACTTCATAAACCAAATTCCAGGCAATATATTAAATCATTTTACCAGTAACTCAGAGGAAATAGGCTGTTTTGGCAATCTACTAGGTGCACTTCCAACATTTCTAATAAAACCTTGAATCAACTTCTGTACCATAAAAGCTTTTTTTTTTATTATTTATCATTTTACTTAATTACGTTCACAGTTATCACAAAAATGTAAAGAAAAACAGAAATTAATATAAAGGAAAAGAAAACATTTTCTCTCATCAATATATATTATATAATTGTCCACAATTGGGAGATCCAAGATCAGGAAAACAATCTCAAAGAAAATAAGAAAAACTCAAAATGGTTAATCTTACAATTCACATTTTCTGAGGGAGGAAGGTTAATTGGTAATTGCAGCCGATACAGTGGTAACTAAAGGAAGTTGCTGCAGAGGGTTCTTCATCTGTTCTTTCAACTCCACAAACTCTTGTAATTTCTTAGGTTCAACAAATAAGTAATAAGGAAATAAAACACATGGAAATCGCACTAGGAAGGTGCCACCTAGGGCAATGATTCCTGGCTTAAAAGCCAAGAATTCACACCTCCCAGTCTGCGATTCCCTTGATATGTCAGGAAATATATTCATCTTTGAACCCAAAAAACTATCAGCCATGTGTCGGAAATACAATTTCAAAACATTGTTCCTATCTAAATCAAAGGCGAAAGTCTATAATAATATAACTCTCTGTAATTTCTGAATTTTCCAAAATGTCAGTTAAGTTCACATCTCTTTTCTCTGATAAAGAAAATTTTAAGGGAAATATAAATCACTTTAGACACCAGAGGGTGGCTATCAGAAGGTATTTGCAAAATATCAGAGAAATATTTCTTCAACAGTTCAGTAGCTGATATATAGGATGTTATAGGAAAATTTATCATTCTCAAGTTATTTTTCCTTAATTGGTTCTCCAGAAATTCCAATTTTTACAAGAAACATGGCTGTCCTTCATTACCAAATTAACTGATTTTTGTAGAGAAACCATTTCCGTAGTCAAAGTCTCTATTTTTATATCTTGGACTTCCTCTTTGTTAGATAAGTATTAATATAAATTCTTTAACTCACATGTTTATTCCTGAAAAATGTTAAACATCTGAAGAAGAGAGTTATTCACACTCTGCAGCACTTCCCATAGTACGTCCATTGTGACATTATTGGCTTCACCAGATCCACTTTCTCCACAGCAACCGCTCCAGATATCTTCGGGGGGAAGAGCTCACTCTCCAATCCCCCAGTTGGTTTATTATCCGGAGTCGATGCTGTGCCAGGACCTCCTCGGGTCGCGTGAAAATCCTAACCCACTTCGGGCGTTTCCACTGTCGACCTCCATAGCGAAGCATTACTGTTTCCGGGTCTTGGAGGGGTCGTGCCAACAGGGGGACTCAAAGTCACTCCCTCTCCACTGAAATTCGGCAATAAAACCTTGCTGTTCCCCGAAGCAGGAACCGATATCCCCGACATTATGACCCCGAATCTCTCCAAAGTAGGCTGAGAAGTGGTGGGAACCCCAGCCGTGTTCGAGGAGGACAACACTACGGCTTTGCCTTTTCTCTTCCCCATTCTCTGGGGAGCGCGCCTACTTCTTCAGGTATTCTGGTGTAAAACAGGAACTCAACTAATGTACGTCCTCCCTCGACACCATCTTGGATCCTCCAGTTTGGGACACTCTTTGTCTGGTTTCTCTTCAGAGGTCTGTCTGATATGGGTAACCCTTCAGCATAGCCCTCTGAGTCATTGAAACATGGAAGCCCCTCCACCCCTACAAGGTGGTGTCCCTTCAGAGGGGACCATAAAAGCTTTTGAGGGATCAGCAAAATCAAATATTTTTGATACAAAATTAATACTTGCAATGGAAGCCTTCAGAGCCACTTTGGACAACTGCAAATCCAATGCTCTAGAAATGAACTTGCGAAACTATTGTTAGTAATATGTAATTTATCATTAAAATCAAGCATGGTTCCGGAACATTGGAGGGTGGCCAATGTAATGTTGATTTTTTTTAAAAGGTTCCAGAGGAGATCTGGGAAATTATAGACCAGTGAGCCTGATGTCGGTGCCAGGCAAAATGGTAGAGACTATTATAAAGAACAAAATTAAAGAGCATATTCAAAAACATGGATTAATGAGACAAAGCCAACATGGATTTCGTGAAGGGAAATCTTGTCTCAACAATCTATTACATTTCTTTGAAGGGGTGAACAAACATACTACTACTACTTATCATTTCTAAAGCGCTACTAGACGTACACAGCGCTGTACACTTGAACATGAAGAGACAGTCCCTGCTCGACAGAGCTTACAATCTAATTAGGAAAGACAAACAGGACAAACAAGAGTAAGGGATTATTAAAGTGAGGATGATAAAATAAGGGTTCTGAACAAGTGAATAAGGGTTAGGAGTTAAAAGCTGCATAAAAAAGGTGGGCTTTTACCTTAGATTTGAAGACGGCCAGAGATGGAGCTTGACGTACCGGCTCAGGAAGTCTATTCCAGGCATATGGTGCAGCAAGATAAAAGGAACAGAGTCTGGAGTTAGCAGTGGAGGAGAAGGGTGCAGATAAGAGAGATTTACCCAGTGAACGGAGTTCCCGGGCAGGAATATAGGGAGAGATGAGAGTGGAGAGATACTGAGGAGCTGCAGAGTGAATTCACTTATAGGTCAATAAGAGGAGTTTGAACTGCATGCGGAAATGGATAGGAAGCCAGTGAAGTGACTTGAGAAGAGGGCTAATATGAGCATAACGACACTGGCGGAATATTAGTCGTGCAGCAGAATTTTTAACAGATTGAAGAGAAGAGAGATGGCTAAGTGGGAGACCTGTGAGAAGCAAGTTGCAATAGTCTAAGTGAGAGGTGATGAGAGTGTGGATGAGGGTTCTGGTAGTGTGCTCAGAAAGGAAAGGGCGAATTTTGCTGATATTATAGAGAAAGAAACGACAGGTTTTAGCAGTCTGCTGAATATGTGCAGAGAAGGAGAGGGAGGAGTTGAAAATGACCCCAAGGTTACAAGCTGATGAGACAGAAAGGATGATATTGTTATCCACAGAAATAGAGAATGGGGGAGGAAGAGAGGTTGGTTTAGGGGGAAAGATGAGAAGCTCAGTCTTGGTCATGTTTAGTTTCAGATGGCGCTGAGACATTCAGGCAGCAATGTCAGACAGGCAGGCTGATACTTTGGCCTGGATTTTGGCTGAGATTTCTGGTGTGGAGAGGTAGATCTGGGAGTCATCAACGTAAAGATGATACTGAAAACCATGGGATGAGATCAGAGTACCAAGGGAAGAAGTATGGATGGAGAAAAGAAGAGGTCCCAGGACGGATCTCTGAGGTACACCAACTGACAGTGGGATAGAAGTAGAGGAGGATCCACTAGAGTATACACTAAAGGTACGCTGGGAGAGATACGAAGAAAACCAGGAAAGAACAGAGCCCTGAAATCCGACAGCGTATCAAGGAGTAGGCTGTGATCAACAGTATCAAAAGCAGCAGATAGATCAAGAAAAATGAGGATAGAATAGAGACCTCTGGATCTGGCCAGGAACAGATCATTGGAGACTTTAGCAAGCGCTGTTTCAGTTGAATGAAGGGGGCGAAAGCCAGACTGAAGTGGATCAAGAATAGCTTGAGATGAAAGAAAGTCAAGGCAACGGTGGTGAACAGCACGTTCAAGTATCTTGGATAGGAAAGGGAGGAGGGAGATAGGGCGATAGTTGGAAGGACAGGTAGGGTCCAATGAAGGTTTTATAAGGAGTGGTGTGACTATGGCATGTTTGAAGGCATCAGGAACAGTCACAGTGGTCAGTGAAAGATTGAGAATATGACAGATAAAAGGGATGACAGTAGGAGAGATAGTGTTAAGTAGATGGGTGGGAATAGGATCAGAGAAACAGGTAGTTAGTTTTGAGGAGGAAAGAAGATGTGTAGTTTCCTCTTCAGTGATTTCAGAAAAGGAAGAAAAGGAGGCAGGGGTTGGAGGGTTGAGAGAATGGACTAAGGGAAGGAGAGTTGGAGGTGACCTGGTTGAGAATTCAAGTTTAATCTTGTGAACCTTATCATGAAAGAACTCAGCCAGAGTCTGGGGAGAAAGTGAAGGGGGAGTTGGAGGTGAAGGCACTTTGAGGAGAGAGTTCAGTGTGACAAAGAGACGTCGAGGGTTTGAGCCAAGAGAATTTGTCAACTGGATGTAATAGTCCTGTTTGGCAAGTAAAAGAGCAGACTGGAAGGAGGTCAGCAAGAATTTGAAAAGTATGAAGTCAGCATGAGCACAAGATTTCAGCCAAAGGCTGTGGATAAAGGTGAGCAAGTCGATATTGTATATCTGGATTTTCAAAAAGCATTTGACGAAGTATCACGAAAGACTCCAGAGGAAATTGGAGAGACATGGGATAGTTGACAGTATTCTATTGTGGATTAAAAACTGGTTAAAAGTTAGAAAACAGAGAGTAGGGTTAAATGGTCAGTATTCTCAATGGAGAAGGGTAGATAGTGGGGTTTCCCCGGGGTCTGTGCTGGGACCACTGCTTTTAAACATATTTATAAATGATCTAGAGATGGGAGTAACTAGTGAGGTCATTATATTTACTGACAACACAAAGTTATTCAAAGTAGTTAAATCACGGGAGGATTGTGAAAAATTACAAGAGGACCTGACAAGATTGGGAGACTGAGCATCCAAATGGCAGATGACATTTAATGTGAGCAAGTGCAAAGTGATGTATCTGGGAAAGAGGAACCCAAATTACAGTTACGTAATGCAAGGTTCCACATTAGGAGTCACCGACCAGGAAAGGGATCTAGATGTCATCGTTGATAATACGTTGAAACCCTCTGCTAGAGTGCATCGGTGGCTATTAAAGCAAATAGAATGTTAGGTATTATTAGGAAAGGAATGGAAAACAAAAATGAGGATGTTATAATACCTTTATATGGCTCCATGGTGCAACTGCACCTCGAATTTGTGTCCTATTCTGGTCACCGCATCTCAAAAAAGATATAGTGGAATTAGAAAAGGTACTGAGAAGTGTGAAGAAAATGATAAAGGGGATGGGATGACTTCCCTATAAGGAAAGGCTAAAGCAGCTAGGGTTCTTCAGCCTGGAGAAAATATGGCTGAGGGGAGATATGATAGAGGTCTATAAAATAATGAGTGGAGTACATACTGTAAGTACATAAGTATTGCCATACTGGGAAAGACCAAAGTTCCATCAAGCCCAGCATCCTGTTTCCAACAGTGGCCAATCCAGATCACAAATACCTGGCAAGATCCTGAAAAAGTACAAAACATTTTATAATGCTTATCCCAGAAATAGTGGATTTTCCCCAAGTCCATTTAATAATGGTCTATGGACTATTCCTTTAGGAAGCCGGCCAAACATTTTTTAAACTCTGCTAAGCTAACCGCCTTTACCACATTCTCTGGCAATAAATTCCAGAGTTTAATTACATGTTAAGTGAAGAAAATGTTTCTCTGATTCGTTTTAAATTTACTATATTGTAGCTTCATCGCATACCCCCTAGTCCTAGTATTTTTGGAAAGCATGAACAGACGCTTCACATCTACCTATTCTACTCCACTCATTATTTTATAAACCTCTATCATATCTCCCCACATCCGCCTTTTCTCCAAGCTGAAGAGCCCTAGCCGCTTTAGCCTTTCCTCATAGGGAAGTCGTCCCATCCCCTTTATCATTTTCGTCGCCCTTCTCTGCACCATTTCTAATTCCACTATATCTTTTTTGAGATACGGCAACCAGAATTGAACACAATATTCGAGGTGTGGTCGCTCCATGGAGCGATACAAAGGCACTATAATATCCTCATTTTTGTTTTCCATTCCTTTCCTAATAATACCTAACATTCTATTTGCTTTCTTAGCCGCAGCAGCACACTGAGCAGAAGGTTTCAACATATCATCAACGACGACACCTAGATCCCTTTCTTGGTCCATGACTCCTAACCTGGAACCTTGCATGACGCAGCTATAATTCGGGTTCCTCTTTCTCACATGCATCACTTTGCACTTGCTCACATTAAACGTCATCAGCCATTTAGACGCCCAGTCTCCCAGTCTCGTAAGGTCCTCTTGTAATTTTTCACAATCCTCTCGTGATTTAATGACTTTGAATAACTTTGTGTCATCAGCAAATTTAATTTCCCCTGGAGTCTTTCATGAGGTACTCCCATATCTAGGTCATTTATAAATATGTTAAAAAGCAGCGGTCCCAGCACAGACCCCTGGGGAGCCACACTATCTATCCTTCTCCAATGAGAAAACTGTCCATTTAACCCTGCTCTCTGTTTTCTATCTTTTAACCAGTTTTTAATCCACAAAAGAACATTACTTCCTATCCCATGACACTCCAATTTCCTCTGGAGTCTTTCATGAGGTACTCTGTCAAAACCCTTCTGAAAATCCAGATACACAATATCAACTGGCTCACCTTTATCCACATGTTTGTTCACCCCGTCAAAGAAATGTAGTAGATTGGTGAGGCAAGTTTCCCTTCACTAAATCCATGTTGACTTTCAGGCTTATTTTCAAAAGAGAAGGGCGCCCATCTTTCAACACAAATCGGGAGATGGGCGTCCTTCTCTCAGAGTCACCCAAATCGGCATAATCGAAAGCCGATTTAGGGCGTCCCCAACTGCTTTTCGTCACGGGGAAGACCAAAGTTTCCAGGGGCGTGTCGGAGGCTTACCGAAGGCGGGACTGGAGCATGCCTAACAGATGAGCGTCCTCGAGTGATAATGGAAAAAAGAAGAGCGTCCCTGAGGAGCACTTGGGCAACTTTACTTGGCCCATTTTTTCTTACGACCAAGCCTCATAAAAGTGCCCCAACTGACCAAATGACAACCAGAGGGAATCAGGCATGACCTCCCCTGACTCCCCCAGTGGTCACCATTAAAAAAAAAAACTTTAAAACCTTTTTTTGCCAGCCTGAAATGTCTTGCAATCCAGAGGTGGCCGGTTTAAATCCCACTGCTGCTACTTGTGATCCAAAATCTAAATAAATCAAGGGGATGTCAGAGGCATAGCAAAGGCATGGACATCCTTCTCGCAGAACCATCCAGATTTTGGACGTCCTCAACTGCCATCACAGGGATGGAGGCACAGCAAAAAAAAAAAAAAAAGACATCCCTGACGAGCACTTGCACTTTTTCAACCGTACTTATGTTTTTCTAAGGTTGTAGACGGCTATTATGCACATAGCTTGTCTGCATGTATGAAGCCGTCTTTTGCATGCGCAGAGCAGCCACGCATAATGCTTGGCTACTCTGCACTGGCTTTCCCTCCTTAGGAAGAAAATCGTTTGCAAATGAGCTAACAGCGAGCAGCTCATTTGCATGCAATTTCCTTCATGCATGCCCATTCCTTTGCGAATTGCTAAGGGATCAGTAAAGGAATGGCTTTTTTCCGTTCCATTAGTGCATCTGGCTGAAAGTAAGGGAGCTATGTACCTGGAAGCAATTTGCGAAGTCCACTGCCCCCTAGGGTGCCCGGTTGGTGTCCTGGCATGTCAGGGGACCAGTGCACTATGAATGCTGGCTCCTCCCATGACCAAATGGCTTGGATTTGGTCGTTTCTGAGATGGGCATCCTCGCTTTCCATTATCGCTGAAAATCAGAAACGACCAAGTCCTGGGGACAACCATCTCTGCTGGGGATGACCATCTCTAAGGTCGACCTAAATTTGCTGATTTGGGCATCCCCGACCATATTATTGAAATGAAAGATGGACACCCATAATAATACAGGTGTCACTTTTGTGACTGCTTTCCATGTGGGTGCTATCCTTGCCCTCAGGTGGCCAGAACTGGTGGCTGCTATGGACTGTTTTCTGCTGTCTTCCATGTTCCAGACTTCAGTGAGTCCGGTCCGGATTTTCCAGGTTGCCAGCCTTGCTCTGCTGGGTTGTTCTGGAACAGCACCCATACTTGGCTGGTGATTTACTGCAGCTGTGGGTCAGCTGCTGAGGGGCTTATTAGCTTCTGTGAGCCTTGCTTGCCTTGCCTTGGTATCAAAGGTCATCCATGAGTTCCTGGTGGTTTGTTGGAGTTCCTCTAAAAGTTTCCTTTGTGTTGGACCCTGCCTGTTCCTGGACTTTGGCTTTGCTTGCTTCCTGTGCCTGTGATCCTTGGCCTGGACCTGGACCTGGACCTGGACCTGGACTTTGCTTTCCGCCTGCCTATAGACTCTGGTTAGTTTATGGATTACCAGTGTTTGCTACCGGCCCCTTTGACCTTGCTGTGCTACTGGATAATGTTTACTATCTACTATTAAAGCCTCTATTCTGTGGTTCCTGCCTGTTGTGTTCAGCACTGCTTTCTGCTTGAGTGATTTGCCTGCCACTGCCGCTCCTCGACAGTGGCCCAAGGGTTCACAAACCTAGTTCCTGCTTTGAGAACGTGACAACAGGTTTCCCTGCCCCTTGCTAGAGCCGTTCTGTGAGGACGTCCCCAGGAAAACTTGGGCATCCCTCTCGATTATGCCCCCATACGTCTCATTAATCCATGCTTTTGAATATGCTGTGTAATTTTGTTCTTAATAATAGTCTCTACAATTTTGCCTGGCACCGACGCAAGACTCCAACGCAATCTTTTTTTCAAAGTCCCTCTTAGCCTTCCTTATCAGCGCTTTGCATTTGACTTGACATTCCTTATGCTGTTTCTTATTATTTTTAGTCGGTTCCTTCTTCCATTTTCTGAAGGTTTTTCTTTTAGCTCTAATAGCTTCCTTCACCTCACTTTTTAACCACGCTGGCTGCCGTTTAGTCTTCTGTCCTCCTTTTTTAATACGTGGAATATATTTGGCCTAGGCTTCCAGGATGGTGTTTTTGAACAGAATCCACGCCTGATGTAAATTTTTGATACTTGCATTTTATCATAGTCTCCTTTTTTAAAGTTAAACGCTAACGTATTTGATTTCCTATATATACTTCAGACCTTAGATCAAATCAGATCATATTATGATCACTGTTATCAAGCGGCCCCAGCACCATTACCTCCCGCACCAGATCATGCGCTCTACTAAGGACTAGGTCTAGAATTTTTCCTTCTCTCGTCGTCTCCTGTACCAGCTGCTCCATAAAGCTGTCCTTGATTTCATCAAGGAATTTTACCTCCCTAGCGTGCCCCGATGTTACATTTACCTAGTCAATATCGGGGTAATTGAAATCACCCATTATTATTGTGTTGCCCAGTTTGTTTGCGTCCCTAATTTCCTTTAACATTTCTGCTTCCGTCTGTTCATCCTGGCCAGGCGGACAGTAGTACACTCCTATCACTATCCTTTCCTCCTTACACATGGAATTTCAATCCACAGTGATTCCAAGAAGTGTTTTGTTTCCTGCAGAATTTTCAATCTATTTGATTCAAGGCTCTCGTTAATATACAATGCTATCCCTCCACCAATTCGACCCACCCTATCACTACAATATAATTTGTACCCCGGTATGACAGTGTCCCACTGGTTATCCCTCCTTCCACCAGGCCTCAGAGATGCCTTTTATATCTAATTTTTCATTTAGTGCAATATATTCTAACTCTCCCATCTTATTTCTTAGGCTTCTGGCATTCGCATATAGACATTTCAAACTATGTTTGTTGTTCCTATTTACATCATGCTTAGTACTTGACAGTATTAATTTGCAATCTTTTGTCTGATTGTTAGCCTACTTCACTCCTCCCCATTTCTAGTCTGTGATAACGCAAGACTGAAAGTTAATTTCAATCCCTTTCAACCTCAGCAAGCTTACTCTGTAAGCACAGGCATGTCCCCAACTGCCCACAAATGATCTGCAGCTCAAGACTTGCCACAACTTTCAAAAACATCCTGAATATTACTCAAATATATGTCCATACCAATCTCTGACAACTGAATACTGTCAGAATGACGCAGACCAGCACAGTTAGCAATCAATAAATCATGAGAAAACACTAAGCCTTTAGATAAAACTATGAATTTTGACACTTCTACATTAACATGCTTTCTCAGACTCTCAATTGCTTTACGAGATTTAGCATTTCAGACCAAATATTAATAACATCAGAAAAATGACATCTAATAGAAAAGATGCCCTTTGAGCTCTACACCTTTGATAAAACAAATATCATTAACCCAGATTTAAATTTTGGCATACCATAGCAACAATGCACCAATAACAATGGCAACAATTGAGCCCATCTCATACCCCTAATACCCATTCTAAATTAATCAAATATTATACAGGCTTAAACCTAATTGAAGTCCCTACTTAGATTTAGCTGCTTTTTTCTTTGCCCAGAAAATGAAAGAATGACCACACATCCATACAATATTTTCTTGAATATTCAAACAAGATGACCCTGAAAAATAAAACAAAATTAAAACAATCTAATGAATGTATAATTTAAATGCATCAAAACGCCATCTTCCAATGCTTTTAATGTTATTAACTGAAAATCCCTGAGAAGCAACAAAAGAAGTTACCCCTATACAAATTGAATGAGTACCAAAATATTTCCCATTCAAACTTAAACTGTGATTCAAGATTGAACTAAATTGAAATCTAGTAAGAGGAGAACCATCTGCATGACGTGGAGGGGCATAATCGAACGAAAACATCTATCTCCATGTGCGTTTATTTCCGAGAACGGGTCCGTGAAGGAGCGGACCGAACTGTATTTTCGGAAAAAATAGATGTCCATGTTTTATTCAACAATTTGTGAGCTGGGCGTTTTTGTTTTTCAGTGATAATGGAAAATGAAAGCGCCCAGCTCAAAAACGAATAAATCCAAGGCATTTGTTCGTGGGAGGGGCCAGGAGACGTAGTGCACTGGTCCCCCTCACATGCCAGGATACCAACCAGGCACCCTAGGGGGCACTTTTACAAAAACAAAAAAAAAGATAAAAGAGCTCCCAGGTGCATAGCACCCTTCCCTTGTGTGTTGAGCCCCCCAAATCCCCCTCAAAACCCACTGCCCACAAGTCTACACCATTACTATAGCCCTAAGGGGTGAAGGGGGGGCACTTACATGTGGGTACAGTAGGTTTGGGGGGGTTGGACGACTAAGCATTAAGCAGCACAATTGTAACAGGTAGGGGGGGGATAGGCCTGGGTCTACCTGCCTGAAGTCCACTGCACCCCCTAACAACTGCTCCAGGAACCTGTATACTGCTGCCAGGGAGGTGGGTATGACATTTGAGGGTGAAAATAAAAAGTTGTGAAACATCATTTTTTTGTGGTGGGAGGGGGTTAGTGACCACTGAGGGAG
Organism: Microcaecilia unicolor; assembly: GCF_901765095.1. NCBI lineage: Eukaryota > Metazoa > Chordata > Amphibia > Gymnophiona > Siphonopidae > Microcaecilia > Microcaecilia unicolor. The sequence continues at coordinate 88,978,804 of NC_044042.1, read as the reverse complement.
TCAGGGGAGGTCATCCCCGATTCCCTCTGACGGTCATCTGGTCATTTAGAGCACTTTTTTGAGACCTGTTCGTGTGAAAAAAGGGTCCGAAAAAAGGGTCCAACAAAAGTGTCCTAAATGTTCGCTAAAAATGCCTTTATTTTTTCAATTATCGCCCTAACGCGTACATCTCTCCTCGGCCTATAACCATGCCCCAGTTCCACCTTCGCCACACCTTTGACACGCCCCCATCAACTTTGTCCGCATCTGCAACGGAGTGCAGTTGAAAACGTCCAAAATCGGCTTTCGATTTATTCGTTTTTGTGAGATAAATGTCTATCTCCCGATTTGGGTCGAAATCTAGGTGTTTTTCTCTTTCGATTATAAGGTGGATAGCCTGTCATGACTAATAACTAGAAGCACAAGCAACAGGGCAAATCAATAAATTATTCACTCCTGTTAACTTTACCCAAGTCCCATGACCCACTTGATCAGTCTTTGACCGACGAATAAAAAGATGAACACAGTTTTCCTTAAATACTACATCCTGATGCAATAAGCCAAACCGTCCAGTAGCAGATTTAGAAGCTGCCACCAGCTCACTTATTCTTAAAGCTCCAAAAAATGCAAATGAAAAGGCAACTTTGAACAACGCTACTTCATAAACCAAATTCCAGGCAATATATTAAATAATTTTACCAATAACTCAGAGGAAATAGGCTGTTTTGGCAATCTTCTAGGTGCACTTCCAACATTTCTAATAAAAGCTTGAATCAACTTCTGTACCATAAAAGCTTTTGAGGGATCAGCAAAATCAAATATTTTTGATACAAAATTAATACTTGCAATGGAAGCCTTCAGAGCCACTTTGGACAACTGCAAATCCAATGCTCTAGAAATGAACTTGCGAAACTATTGTTAGTAATATGTAATTTATCTTTAAAATCAAGCATGGTTCCGGAACATTGGAGGGTGGCCAGTGTAATGTTGATTTTTTAAAAAGGTTCCAGAGGAGATCCGGGAAATTATAGACCAGTGAGCCTGATGTCAGTGCCAGGCAAAATGGTAGAGACTATTATAAAGAACAAAGTTACAAAGCATATTCAAAAACATGGATTAATGAGACAAAGCCAACATGGATTTAGTGAAGGGAAATCTTGCCTCACCAATCTACTACATTTCTTTGAAGGGGTGAACAAACATGTGGATAAAGGTGAGCCAGTCGATATTGTATATCTGTATTTTCAAAAAGTGTTTGACTAAGTATCATGAAAGACTCCAGAGGAAATTGGAGAGACATGAGATAGGAGGCAGTATTCCATTGTGGATTAGAAACTGGTTAAAAGATAGAAAACAGAGATTAGGGTTAAATGGTCAGTATTCTCAATGGAGAAGGGTAGATAGTGGGGTTTCCCGGGGGTCTGTGCTGGGACCGCTGCTTTTTAACATATTTATAAATGATCTAGAGATGGGAGTAACTATTATTATTATTATTATTATTATTATTATTTATTACATTTGTACCCCGCGCCTTCCCACACAATGCAGGCTCAATGCGGCTTACATAGTAATTTGAAATACAAAGTTAAGAATAAAATTTTCAATAAAACAGTAGTAAAACAACGTAAAGTCGGGCTTAGTAGTGTATGATAAGTTGAGCTAGATAATATCAAGTGGGTCATGGGACTTGGGTAAAGTTAACAGGAGTGAATATTTTATTGATTTGCCCTGTTGCTTGTGCTTCTAGTTATTAGTCATGACAGGCTATCCACCTTATAATCGAAAGAGAAAAACGCCTAGATTTCGACCCAAATCAGGAGATAGACGTTTATCTCACAAAAACGAATAAATCCGCCTGATCCTGCCTGATCCTGCTCTCCCTGCTTGCTCCAGTCCATCTGCTCCTACCTGTTACAGCCCGCGTGATCCAGCTTGTTCCAGCCCGCCTGTTCCAGCTTCTCCCTGCTTGCTCCAGTCATCTTGCTCCACCTTGTTCCAGTCCGCCTGATCCAGCCTCCCTGCTTACTCCAGACCTCCTGCTCCAGCCAGCTTGCTCCAGACTGCCTGATTCAGCCTGTTCCAGCCCGTCTGCATCAGCTTATTCTAGATTGTTCTAGCCTGTTCCAGTCTGTCTGCTTCAGCTTGTGTAGTCCGCCAGCTCCTGCTTCAAACCATTCCAGCTTGTTCCAGCACTACTGCCATGCTCTCCACCACACTCACCTGCTCCTGCCCGCCTGTTACCCAATCCACCTGCTCCTGTCACTCAACCTGCCTACTAGCCACTCACCCGACAGACTACCACCCACCCCAAAACCTGTCCGCACTCACCTGTTCTCCACCGCACTCACCTGCTCCTTCCTGCCTGATACCCAATCCACCTGCTCCTGCCACTCAACCTGCCTACTAGCCACTCACCTGACAGACTACCACCTCCCAGCCCATCTCCCTACCAGCTCATCACTCCCCTCCCCGACTGATCACCCTCACCACCTGCCTGTCTCCCAGCCCACCGACCTGCCCTGTGAACACCTCAGTCACTACCCATGGCCCCCATCCACATCCTAGTCCTTGCCCTGTCCCTCCCCAATCTTTTCCCCCTCCAACCGCCATCTACCACACGATCTCACTACCCATCCCTGTCCTCTTCCGTCCTCCTCGCTACTGCAATACCCTACCTACCCCTGTCCCCCACCACCTCACCATCCCTACTGTCTTCCTCCTCCTTCCTAGCTCTCAACCTTCAACACCTCCTTCCTGCCATGAACCCTTCCCCTTTCTTCCTAAGCGCATCCCGTCTTCGTCGCCTTCGTCTACCTTCCTCTCCCACCCTTCTCCGCACTGTCTTGCTCCTTCTCCTGCTATTCGCGGGAGACATCAATCCCAACCCAGGTCCCCCACACCTGTCCTCGCCCTCACCTCATCTATGCAAACGTTCCCGCGATAGCTCCAATCTCATCTCTATCCCCCTCCTCCCCCCCCTCCTCCCTCCCCCCCTCCTCCCTCCCCTTCTCGTGCGCTCTGTGGAACGCCCACTCGATCTGCAACAAACTTCCCTTTACCCACGATCTCTTCATCTCCCGTTCCCTTCAACTGCTTGCCCTAACTGAAACCTGGCTCACCCCTGACAATTCTGCCTCAATCGCAGCCCTATGCCACGATGGCTATCTTTTCTCCCATTCGCCCCGCCCAGCTGGCCGCGGTGGCGGCGTCGGGCTACTACTTTCGCCCTCCTGCAGTTTTCAACCTCTCCCCCTACCTCAGTCTCACTGCTTCTCATCCTTTGAAGTTCACTCCATCCGTCTATTCCACCCACTGCCACTCAGAGTTGCAGTCATTTACCGCCACCCCCCCCCCCCCCCCCCCCCCGATAAATCCCTCCATTCCTTCCTTACCGACTTTGATGCCTGGCTCACCGTTTTTCTCGAGCCCTCATCCCCATCCCTCATTCTTGGTGACTTCAACATTCACACTGATAACCCATCCGACTCATATGTTTCTCAGTTCCTCACTCTTACCTCCTCCTTCAACCTCCAACTGAGCCCCACCACCCCTACTCATAAATCTGGCCACTGTCTTGATCTCGTCCTCTCTTCCACTTGCTCTCCCTCCAATTTCGGCGTTTCAACTCTTCCTCTCTCTGACCATCACCTAATCACATTCACACTTCAGCACCCTCCCCCTCAATCTCGCCCCACATTAACTACTACGTCCAGAAATCTCCAGGCTGTTGACCCCCCCACCTTATCCTCTTGTATCTCTGACCTCCTCCCTTCCATCTTGTCCTCAAAATCTGTTGACAAAGCTGTCTCCACTTACAATGCCACTCTCTCCTCTGCTCTTGACACCCTTGCACCGTCCATCTCCCGTCCCACAAGGCGTACCAATCCCCAGCCCTGGCTGACCCCTTGCACCCGATACCTTCGCTCCTGCGCCCGTTCGGCTGAACGCCTCTGGAGGAAATCTCGCGCCCATAATGACTTCATTCACTTCAAATTCATGCTATCCTCCTTCCAATCCTCCCTATTCCTCACTAAACAGGACTATTACACCCAATTCACTAATTCCCTCAGCTCTAACCCTCGTCGTCTCTTTGCCACCCTCAACTCCCTCCTCAAAGTGCCCTCCGCTCCCACTTCCCCCTCACTCTCTCCGCAATCTCTGGCCGACTACTTCCGTGACAAGGTCCAGAAGATCAACCTTGAATTCACCACTAAACCTTCTCCTCCTCTTCATCCTATAACCCACTCTCTCAACCAACCTACCCAGGCCTCCTTCTCCTCTTTTCCTGCTATCACCGAAGAGGAAACCGCCCATCTCCTCTCCTCCTCGAAATCCACCACTTGTTCCTCAGACCCCATCCCCACCAACTTACTTAACACCATCACTCCTACTATCACCCCCACCATCTGTCATATCCTCAACCTCTCTCTCTCCACTGCAACTGTCCCAGACACCTTCAAGCATGCCGTGGTCACACCACTCCTCAAAAAAACATCACTTGACCCTACCTATCCCTCCAACTACCACCCCATTTCCTTCCTACCCTTCCTCTCCAAGATTCTTGAACGCGCCATTCACAGCCGCTGCATTGATTTCCTCTCCTCTCATGCCATCCTCGATCCGCTTCAATCCGGCTTTCGCCCCCTACACTCGACAGAAACAGCACTATCTAAAGTCTGCAATGACCTGTTCCTCGCCAAATCTAAAGGTCACTATTCAATCCTCATCCTCCTTGACCTATCCGCCGCTTTTGACACTGTCAATCACAACCTACTTTTCGACACACTGTCCTCCTTTGGGTTCTAGGGCTCTGTCCTCTCCTGGTTCTCCTCTTATCTCTCCCATCGTACCTTCAGAGTACACTCTCATGGCTCATCCTCCTCCCGCTCATCCTCCTCCCCTATCCCGCTCTCTGTTGGAGTTCCCCAGGGTTCTGTCCTTGGGCCTCTTCTTTTTTCAATCTACACCTCTTCCTTAGGCTCCCTAATCTCTTCTCATGGTTTCCACTATCATCTTTATGCTGACGACACCCAGCTTTATCTCTCCACACCAGAAATCACTGCGGAAACCCAGGCCAAAGTACTGGCCTGCTTATCCGACATTGTTGCCTGGATGTCCAGCCGTCACCTGAAACTAAACATGGCCAAGACGGAACTTATTGTGTTCCCACCCAAACCCACTTCTCCTCTCCCTTCACTCTCTATCTCAATTGATAACACCCTCATCGTCCCTGTCTCATCTGCCCGCAACCTTGGTGTCATCTTCGACTCCTCCCTCTCCTTCTCTGCGCATATCCAGCAGATAGCCAAGACCTGTCGCTTCTTCCTCTATAACATTAGCAAAATTCGCCCCCTCCTCTCCGAGCACACCACTCGAACTCTCATCCACTCTCTCATTACCTCTCGCCTTGACTACTGCAACCTACTCCTCATGGCCTCCCACTTAGCCATCTATCCCCCCTTCAGTCCATCCAGAACTCGGCCGCACGTCTTATCTTCCGCCTCAACCGATATACTCATATCACCCCTCTCCTCAAGTCACTTCACTGGCTTCCGATCAGATACCGCATACAGTACATGAATCACAGTCAGGATTCCGATCCAACCATAGCACTGAAACAGAGCTAACCACTCTCATAACCAAATTTAAACAACTAATGTGCTACTCCTACAATTCGATATGTCCAGTGCGTTCGACATTGTTAGCCACCAAATACTCTCGAACATCCTAGACTACTTCGGGATCGGAGGAAACGTACTAAGATGGTTTAAAGGCTTCTTAACAGCAAGAACCTATCAAGTGATTTCAAACTCAAAAATGTCAACACCATGGAAACCTGAATGTGGAGTACCACAAGGGTCACCGTTATCACCAACCCTCTTTAACTTAATGATGACATCTTTAGCCAAATCGCTATCCAACCAAGGACTCAACCTGTACATCTATGCAGACGATGTCGCGATATACATCCTGTTCAAACAAGACATAACCGAAATCACACATGAAATCACACACAGCCTCCAAATAATGAACTCATGGGCGGACGCATTCCAATTAAAACTAAACGCAGAAAAAAAACAATGTCTCATCCTGTCCTCACAATACAACACAAACAAACCCAATACCATCAACACCCCAGATTACACCCTTCCGATCTCAGACAGCCTGAAAATACTGGGAGTCACAATTGACCAAAATCTCACATTCGAAGACCATGCAAAAAATACAGCAAAGAAAATGTTCTACTCAATGTGGAAACTCAAAAGAATCAAACCTTTCTTTCCAAGGGAAGTATTCCCCAGCCTAGTACAATCAATGGTGCTAAGTCATCTAGACTACTGCAGTGCCATATACGCCGGATGCAAAGAACAAATCATTAAGAAGCTTCAAACTGCTCAAAACACAGCAGCCAGACCCATATTTGGGAAAGCGAAATACGAAAGCGCCAAACCCCTAAGAGAAAAACTACACTGTCTCCTGCTAAAAGAATGAATTGTGTTCAAAGTTTGCACCCTGGTCCACAAAATCGTTCACGGGGAAGCTCCGACCTATATGTCAGACCTTATAGACTTGCCTACTAGAAATGCAAAAAGATCATCACGCACATTCCTCAATCTCCACCATCCTAACTGTAAAGGGCTAAAATATAAATCCACATACGCGACCAGTTTCTCATACATCAGCACACAGATATGGAACACACTACCGAAGGCAATAAAAACAACGCAAGACCTAACCATCTTCCGAAGACTACTGAAAACATATCTTTTCAAGAAGGCATACCATAAACATCCATCTTAAATACTAAATAACACTATACACGATCTATACAAAACCGAACTCTTATCACATGACTGATTAACCTCCTTGATAATAATGATCAAGCAATACCACTTTAAACCTTATGTTGAATAGGGTCTCTCTATAGTCGATGACCTAATGTATGTTACAACCCAATCTATCACTCAGGAACCTTCATGCAATACCATAACTTATTCTTCTTTACCATGTATGTATGAACATACTATATATTATCATCTATATATATGCACCTTAACGCAATACCATTTGTAATTCTGTTACCCGGAAATGGCAACCGCCATTACGGCAAATGTAAGCCACATTGAGCCTGCAAATTGGTGGGAAAATGTGGGATACAAATGCTACTAATAAATAAATATAAAATAATGAGTGGAGTGGAATGGGTAGACATGAATCACTTTACCCTTTTCCAAAATAGTAGGACTAGGGGGCATGCAATGAAGCAACAAAGTAGTAAATTTAAAACTAATCAGAGAAAATATTTATTCACTCAAAGTGTAATTAAACTCTGGAATTCATTGCCAAAGAATGTAGTACACACAGTTAGCTTAGCGGGGTTTAAAAACGGTTTGGATGGCTTCCTAAAGGAAAAGTTCATAGACCATTATTAAAATGGCCTTGAGGAAAATCCACTGCTTATTTCTAGAATACAAAACAAAAGATGGTGGAGGATTCTAATGGAGTCAAACTGTGTACTCTTTAACATATATAGGGTACGTCTCATATATTTGTCACAAATGGTTTCACTTCACTCCCATGGTGAACCTCTATCCATGGACATATTATAATCACAGACTGTACCCACCAGCCTACCTATGCACTTAAGCTGATATGTGAAAATCTCACTTAGATCAATATACTATGAGCATAGGTAAAACTACGTGTCACTTATCTCAAAAAGACTGGTCGATGAGCGCACCAGTCTTTTTGAGATAAGTGACACGTAGTTTTACCTATGCTCATAGTATATTGATCTAAGTGAGATTTTCACATATCAGCTTAAGTGCATAGGTAGGCTGGTGGGTACAGTCTGTGATTATAATATGTCAATGGTTAGAGGTTCACCATGGGAGTGAAGTAAAACCATTTGTGACAAATATATGAGACGTACCCTATATATGTTAAAGAGTACACAGTTTGACTCCAATAGAATCCTCCACCATCTTTTGTTTTGATTTGTAAGTAACAAGTGAAGTGGAGAAGTGCTGTTTAATTTTTGACAGTTATCTGAATTATTTCTAGAATAAGCAGCATAAATTGTATTGTACTGTTTTGGGATCTTGCCAGGTGACCTGGATTGGCCACTGTTGGAGACAGGATGCTGGGCTTGATGGAGCGTCGGTCTGTCCCAGTATGGCAATACTTATGTACTTATGACTGTACTTCTTTCAATTGGCTTCCAAGGAACTAAATCATTAGATCTTAAAACATTCAGAAAACGCCTCCACCCTGCTACATACATATTCCATGTGTTCTTAGACAAAGAACTTTTCAAAACCTTCATAATTGTGCTGGAACCATGTCCAAAATTTCTGGTGGAATAATCCTCGGATCCTCTTGTATACCAGGAGCCAAAGCACGAAAGCGTGACCACTAAAAGCGAGATAGACAATCCGCAATACCATTATCAACACATATTTAGCAGATAATGTCACATTTAACTTCAAACAACGTAAAACAATCACTCTAATACATTCCACCAATAATGCAGAATGTGCCGTTTGTTTATTGATACACTCCACATATGCCATGTTGTCTGAATGCAACATAACTCATCTATTCTACAATTCTGTGCCCCAGATACATAAAGGAATAAAAACTGGAAATAACTCCAAGAAATAAATGTTAACACACCAACCTCTCTCAATCCAAACCAGAGGCCAACAACCAGCACACCAACTGGCTTATTTTCGAAAGAGAAGAACGCCCATATTTTGACCCAAATCGGGAGATGGGCACCCTTCTCTCATGGGCGCCCAAATCAGTATAATCGAAAGCCAATTTTGGGCGCCTCCAACTGCAGTCTGTCGCAGGAATGAACAAAGTTGATGGGGGCGTGTTGGAGGCGTGGTGAAGGTGGGACTGGGGTGTGTTTATCGGCCGAGGAGAGATGGGCGCCTTCGGCCGATAATGGAAAAAAGAAGGGTGGCAGTAGCGAGAATTTGGGCCACTTTTTTTGGACCCTTTTTTTCACGAACAAGTCCCCAAAAAGTGCCCCAACTGCCCAGATGACCACCGGAGGGAATCTGGGATGACCTCCCCTGACTCCCCCAGTGGTCATTAACCCCCTCCCACCCCAAAAAAAGAACTTTAAAAACTTTTTTTTGCCAGCCTGTATGCCAGCCTCAAATGTCATACCCAGCTCCATCTCAGCAGTATGCAGGTCCCTGGAGCAGTTGTTAGTGGGTGCAGTGGACTTCAGTCAGGTGGACCCAGGCCCATCCCCCCCCCCCCACCTGTTACACTTGTGCTGATAAATGGGAGCCCTCCACACCGCCCCCAAAACCCACTGTACCCACATCTAGGTGCCTCCCTTCACCCATAAGTGCTATGGTAATGGTGTAGAGTTGTGGGGAGTGGGTTTTGGGGGGGATTTGGGGGGCTCAGCACCCAAGGTAAGGAGCTATGGACTTGGGAGGTATTAAAAAAAAAATTTACTTTTTACAAGTGCCCCCTAGGGTGCCTGGTTGGTGTCCTGGCATGTGAGGGGGACCAGTGCACTACGAATCCTGGCCCCTCCCATGACCAAACGCCTTGGAGTTGTTCGTTTTTGAACTGGGCGGCTTCGGTTTCCATTATCGCTGAAAACCGATACCACCCATCTCAAATTCGCCCAAATCCGATGCATTTGCCCGGCACCAACCGTATTATCGAAACAAAAGATGGACGCCCATCTTTTTTGAAAATACAGTCCCGCCCCTTTGCTGAACCGCCCTCGGAGATAGTCGCCCATGGAGATGGGCGTCCGCGTTCGATTATGCCCCTCCAAGTCCCTTTAAAATACCAACCAAACCCAATCTGACTAGACACATCAGAAGTCTTGCAAGGTCACTGCTTGAACTCTCAGCAGCTATTTTGAATTGGCACCAGAAGAAAGACAGTCTGCAGATGTCCTGCCCCAATGAGGTCACTAGACCACCAGGACACCACACTAGGGTAAAGGAGGGAAGGGGAGGGGTAGTGAATGGAGTCATGTGGGTGGAGGGAGGCTGGAAAATTGGGGAGGGGATCTACGTGGGGGGAGATAGAGGGAATCTGGTTTTCTATGCGGGGTCAAAGTGACAGGGGATGAGGTGGGTTGTGACAAGGGGTGTGACAGGGGTGGGGTGGGTGCAACAGGGGGCGGGCCTTTGTCCTTTTTTCTCTTAGGGCAAATATGTTAACCGTACCAAAGAGGCCACTAGAATACCACGGGCACTTGCATTATTGGATGAAACCAAAACATAGCCAAATCTGGATTTCAGGCCAGATTTGTTACTGAAGCCAAAACCAAAATTCAGTCAGCCTCTAATTTGGATAGTACTCATTTTCAGATAGTGTCTGGATAAGCTATAGATTTAGTTTAGACTGAATATCAGAGATGGTAGATTGGCTGACTCTATGGCACCAGCATTTAAATTAACACTCACTGATGCTGGAAAATTACCCCTGATGTTGTCAATCCTTCGAAATCTTCAGCAAACAGTTCAGCAGTGGTAAAAAAGCAAACAGAATTATTTTGGAAAGGAATAAAGGACAAAGCACGGGGGTAGATATTCAGCCAGCAGTGGTGAACATTTTTAGAGCTGCCGCTGGTTTTATCCCTAGATATTCAGTGTCTTGGCACCAGCATTGAATATACAGGTTTATGTGTCTGGCTATCTCTTATATCATTGTGTGATACCTAGCACTTAGAGGGGCATAATCGAACACAAACGCCTATCTCCATGGGCATTTATCTCTGAGAACGGGTCCGTGAAGGGGCGGGCCGAACCGTATTTTCGAAAAAAATGGACGTTTTTGAGCTGGGCATTTGTTTTTTTTAGCGATAATGGAAACTAAAAACACCTAGCTCAAAAACGTCCTAATCCGAGCCATTTGGTCGTGGGAGGGGCCAGGATTGGTAGTACACTCACCCCCCTGATATGCCAGGACACCAACTGGGCACCCTAGGTCAGTGCGGTGGACTTCAGAAAAAGCTCCCACATGCATAGCTCCCTTACCATGGGTGCTGAGCTCCCAACCCCCCTCCCCCAAAACCCACTACCCACAAATGTACAACACTACCATAGCTCTTAGGGGTGAAGGGGGCACCTACATGTGGGTACAGTGGGTTTTGGAGGCCTCCCATTTACCAGCACAAGTGTTACAGGTGGGGGGGGGATGGGCCTGGGGCCACCTGGCTGAAATGCACTGCGGTACCCACTAAAAGTGCTCCAGGGACCTGCATACACGCAGGCCTCTAGAACTGGTTGCTGCTATATAACATTAGCACACCAGTTGACACCTGAAGACTAATCTCTCCGAAAACGTCCTTTATTGGCATAACCGCGTTTACTCACAGTTAACTGCAGATCAGAGGTTGTGCCCCACTGGCAACGAGTCTCCCTGGTACTGAGATGAGCGGTAGGTCAGAGCTGGCAGAATGCTGTACAATGCCCTCTTTCAGCCATATTCAAAGGAAGAACTAAGTTGTCTAACGTGGCTAACACAGGAAAGGGAACTGAAACTGGCTTACAAAAATGGCCACTACCGCATGGACTACAACAGGAAACACAACAGGGCACACTCTGACCCAGTAGGCAGGGGGAAAAGCACCATGGGAGAAGAGCCTACCAACTACCAACATCGTGAGACTGTAACACAAGCTAATGAAATCACGGAGCCCAATACCCTACACCCACCACAATGCAATGCTGATGTGACCCTGTAGTGCACCCAGAGCCACATCTGACCCAGGGAAAGGCTGTGAGAGGATCGAACATATTCTGCTGTCATGGAGGTGGGTACGGCATTTGAGGCTGGCATACAGGCTGGAAAAAAAGTTTTTAAAGTGGGGTTTTTTTGGTGGGAGGGGGTTAGTGACCATTGGGGGAGTCTGGGGAGGTCATCCCCGATTCCCTCCAGTGGTCATCTGGGCAGTTGGAGCATTTTTTGGGACTTGTTCGTGAAAAAAAGGGTCCAAAAAAGTGACCCAAAATCACGGTAAAAACGCCTTTTTTTTTCAATTATCAGCTAAAGACGCCCATCTCTCCTTGGCTGATAAGCACGCCCCAGTTCCGCCTCCACCACGCCTCTGACACACCTCCGTCAACTTTATTCGTTTTTGTGACGGAGTGCAGTTGGAAATGCCCAAAATCGGCTTTCGATTATACCGATTTGGGCGCCTTTGCGAGACAAACTTCTATCTCCCGATTTAGTTCGCACTATAGGCGTTTTTCTCTTTCGAAAATAAGCTGGTTAACCACCTAAGCAATACCAAATAAAGATAGGACTATGATTTATGTGGTCCAATTTGGCCACTTAGACGGTTAAGTGCTGAATATATGCCAATTCTGCCCCCAACTAATAGTCACATTTAATGGTACTAACCTGTTCAGAGCTGCTGAATATCAGTGGATAACCCCGCACAGATGACGTGGAGGGGCATAATCGAATGGCGCCGGCCAAATAGCTGGCCGGCCATCTTCGGGGCCGGCGCCGTAAGTGGGCCGAGCCAACCATATTTTCGAAAAAGATGGCTGGCCATCTTTTTCTTCGCTAATACGGTTGGGCCTGGCCAAATGCCACAGTTCGCCGGGTTTGAGATGGCCGGCATCAGTTTTCGGCCATAATGGAAAATAATGCTGGTGATCTCAAACCCGGCGAAATCCAAGGCATTTGGTCGTGGGAGGAGCCAGCATTTGTAGTGCACTGGCCTCCCTCACATGCCAGGACACCAACCGGGCACCCTAGGGGGCACTTCTAAAAATTAAAAAATAAAAATAGCTCCCAGGTGCATAGCTCCCTTCCCTTGGTTGTTTAGCCCCCCCCAAATCCCCCCCAAAACCCACTCCCCACAACTCTACACCATTACCATAGCCCTAAGGGGTGAAGGGGGGCACCTACATGTGGGTACAGTGCATCAGTTAGTTCACTGCAGTGCCCCCTAGGATGCCCTGTTGGTGTCCTGGCATGTCAGGGGGGCCAGTGCACTAGAAATGCTGGCTCCTCCCACGCCCAAATGCCTTACATTTTGCCAGATTTGAGATGGCCAGCTCCAGTTTCCATGATGGCTGAAAATCGGAGTCGGCCATCTCATCTAACCCCGGCGAGCGATTTGACTGGCATCAAGCGTATTTTGAAAATACGCTTGGCTCCGCCCCTTTGTGGAGCCGGCCCCGAAGATGGCCGCCCATCGATTTGGCCGGCGCCGTTCGATTATGCCCCTCTATGTGGAGTTCATAAAGGAACGTAGAGGAGGGTGGCAACAATGATTAATGGTAGAGCTCCGTTTCTTATGAAGAAAGGCTCGCCAGGTCTGAGAGAAGACATGATAGAGGTTTAAAAATCATGAATGGCATTGAATAAATTGATAGGGAATAATTAGTCACTCTTTACTATTATAGTAACATACATAGTAGATGACGGCAGAAAAAGACCTGCATGGTCCATCCAGTCTGCCCAAGAAATGTGCCACTTTTTTGTGTATACCTTACCTTGATTTGTACCTGTCTTTTTCAGGGCACAGACCATATAAGTCTGCCCTCCACTATCCCCGCCTCCCATCCACCAGCCCCGCCTCCCACTACCGGCTCTGTTATCCAATCTCGGCTAAGCTCCTGAGGATCCATTTCTTTTGAACAGGATTCCTTTATGTTTATCCCACGCATGTTTGAATTCCGTTACCGTTTTCATCTCCACCACCTCCCGCAGGAGGGCATTCCAAGCATCCACCACTGTGACTAGGGAACATTCCATGAAACTAATTAGTAGCAGATTTAAAATTAATCATGAAAACTATTTTTCAATCAATGCATAATTAAATTATGGATTGTATTGCTACTGTTTAGCCGGACAGTCTTGGAATTTCTATCTTCTGCTTCTGGGAAAGAATAACATGCTATGAGCTTTTTATTGGGGATCTGACAGGTGTTGAACTTCCACTAGCCGCTGTCTTAAGTAGGATGTCAGTCTCAGTAGACCATTGATCTGGTCTAGCTTGATAACTTATTTCCTAATCCTATATATTTATTTACAATGACTCAATATACAGCAACAGGTCACAAAATGTCTTGTAGGAAAATCAGAAGGGAGGTGAGGGTGGTCAAATGGAGAGAGAGTCTGGAAGGGATTAGAAGGGCAATAACTGCTCCTCATTTCCAGCCCAATCTTAAAGTGGCATTCCAGGAAATCCCTTCTCCTTCTCCGGGTCACTTGCAAAGGGTTTACAGGCAATTAAAGACACTCTTAAAGGGTAAACACTCCTCTTTATCTCCTTGTAACTCCTCCCCCCTTGTCATTCTTCAGTCTCATGGCACTATTTCTCTGCATTATATTTCAAACTACTCCCCTTGGGCTGGGCTTCCTCCTATCCATGGACCTCCCAGTCACTCTCCCCAGTGTTTCTCTCCCAGGGATTCTATCCTTCTAGTCATCCCTATCTAATAGGGGATTACAGGTGTTCTGATTATACTAGGGGGGTGACATGGTCGAAATGGTAAGAATTGTGAAAAAGTTTAAAATAAAAAAGATACTTTAATGCTGGGTAAGCATTTTCACATTGGAAAAAATGCAGGAATGCAAAGTTAAATGCTTTATATTCACTGCCCAGCAACAGAAACAAAGATAATGGTTAGCAAATGGGGAAATGAAGATTGTATTTCATGAAGCTAATAACAGTTTCTGGAGTGAAAAGGAATTGCCAAAAGATACAGACAAAGCCCTCATTTGTTGATGCAATTTCCTTCCTGGCAGGAGTTTAAAGGCCACAAAAGAAAAATTCTGTTTGTGATTCCACAACATAAAGGAAGACCAGGAGGAGGAGGAGGAGGAATGCCAGGCCCATAAAACCTGTACGCTCAGCTCCTTAGGAATCAGATGAGCAGCAGCACCAGAGGAATCCAGGTTATCAGGGAACACTGAGCCACTAGAGGCGTGCATGGGGACATAATCTGGTCCCAACCCATCTGCAGTCAATTCTATTCCGTCCCAACCTCTTCCCCATCATATTGGTACCGCCCCCACCCCATAAGAATAGCCATACTGGGTCAGACCAATGGTCCATCTGCTTCAAATAGTGGCCAATTCAGGTCAAAAGTACCTGGCAGAAACCCAAATACTAGAAACATTCCA
Organism: Microcaecilia unicolor; assembly: GCF_901765095.1. NCBI lineage: Eukaryota > Metazoa > Chordata > Amphibia > Gymnophiona > Siphonopidae > Microcaecilia > Microcaecilia unicolor. The sequence goes on along the minus strand of NC_044042.1, from coordinate 88,963,690 downwards.
TGCTACCAATCCCAAGGCAAGCAGTAGCTTCTCCCATGTCCATCTCAATAACAGACTATGGACATTTCCTCCAGAACCTTGTCCAAAACCTTTCAAACCTAGCTATGCTAACCGCTGTTACCACATCCTCTGGAAGCGAGTTCCAGAGCTTAACTATTCTTTGAGTGAAACAATATTTCTTCCTACTTGTTTTACAAGTATTTCTATGTAATTTCATTGAGTATCCCCTTTATATCATTATCTTTTAAATGTCACTGTGAAACAGAGTGCACAATATGAAATTAAAAATATAATGATATGAAGGGGTTTTTTTTGAAGACCAATGAGAAAACTGGAGTCCGATAAATGTAGGCTAAGATATTTGACTTCCTACCACAGTTTGGACATTTGAGGTCTTTTTTCCCCATTATTATTATTATTATATGAAATTGTATATTCTTCTGTATATAGGAGAGAGTAGAACTTATATTTCTTCAGCTTGGAATAAAGACTTACAGTAAATTTAACTGAAGTTAGTCCATAAGATTTATTCGTTAATAAAAAGGGTCTAGACCAAAATGTCCAACTTATAGCCATGGATGTTTTTGTTTTGTTCCATTACGGCAGAAAAATGTCCAAGTGTTAGGAACGCCCAGATACCACCCTTAACACGCCCCTGACATGCCCCCTTGTGATTTCAACACACTTCTGATGGACTTCATAGAAAAACATCTAAAAATTGGTTTTGAAAATACCAATTTGGAAGTTTTTGTGAGAAAAACGTCCACATGCAGATTTATGCCACTTTTTCAATGTTTTTCTCTTTTGAAAATGAGCCCTGTGGAGGGGCATTTTCGAAAGGGATGTCCAAGTTGCGATTTGGATGTCCTTGCAAAACGGCAAAATCCAGGGGCGGGGAAACCTGTATTTTCTAAACAAGATGGACCCCCATCTTTTGTTTCTAAAATACCGCCAAGGTTGTCCCTAGATTTGGACGTCCATAGACATGGACATTTTTGACTTTCAGCGATTTTCAAAACCAAAGACGTCTATGTCAAAAACGATCAAATGCACTGGTCCCCCTGACATGCCAGGACACCAACCGGGCACGCTAGGGGGTACTGCAGTGAACTTCATAAATTGCTCCCAGGTACATAGCTCCTTTACCTTGTGTGCTGGGCCCCCCAAAACCCACTACCCACAACTGTACACCACTACCATAGCCCTAAGGGGTGAAGGGGGGTACCTAGATGTGGGTACAGTGGGTTTCTGGTAGGCTTCGGATGGCTCGCTATTTCCTCCACAAATGTAACAGTGCACTGCAGTACCCACTAAAACTGCTCCAGGGACCTGCATGCAATGTCATGGACCTGAGTATGACATCAGAGGCTGGCATGGCATTTTGAGGGTGGGAGGGGTTTAGTAACCACTGGGGGAGTAACGTGAGGTCATCCCCAGTACTCTGCGGTGGTCATCTGATCATTTCGGGCATCTTTTTGTGCCTTAGTCGTAATAAAAACAGGTCCGGGAGAAAACATCCAAGTGTTCGTCAGGGGCGTCCTTGTTTTTTCGATTATGGGTCAAAGACATCCAAGTGTTAGGCATGTCCAAGTCCACCTTTGCTATGCTTCCGACACGCCTCCTTGAACTTTGGACATCCTTGCGACGGAGTGCGGTTGGAGACGTCCTAAATCGAGCTTCGATTATACCGATTTGGACGTCCCTGGGAGAAGGACGTCCATCTTCTGATTTATGACAAAAGATGGATGCCCTTCTCTTTCGATAATGAGCCCAATAGTCTCAACATACCGTGGATCTAATTTAGAAACCAAAGATAAAAATTTAGTTTTGCTCTTATTTAATTTGAACCTATGAAATGCAACCCAATTGTCTAGCGTACAAATATAGGTTTTAATATGATATAGCATATCAGACTACATTTGAGAAACAGGTACAATCATGGTGATGTTTTTGGCATATATAAAGTTTTTTTTATCTTAATTTGGTCAAAAGTGAAAAGGGAGGGAGAAAGTTGGGAGCGCTGGGGAACCTCACTTGACGGACTCTACCTCCATCTAAGGCAAAATGGAAATCGACCAGATCAAGTGCTTTTTACTTCCTAGTACCTGTATTATGGAATTCTTTGCCAAATGACATCCAGTTAGAAAAATCCTATGTCTCTTTTCGGGCAGTGCTGAAAACACACTTACTTATTTTATTCAGCATTTTGACAATAAATGAATAGTTGGACCCTGCAAATCGGGATTCACTGGTTGGGGAGAGTAGGTGACAATTTACGTATGAACGGTTTTAACTATCTTATGCGTGTTTGTTCTATACATTTATGGTATTCCATTTCTTAGATTTGTTTTAGTTAATATGTAAACTGCCATGACTCATGCGTGAAAGAGGCGGTATAATCAATAAACAATAATAAAATCAAGATGGCCACCGCATAGTGGGACGGGAAATCGCTGGCTCCCGGGGCCCCCGGGTTTACCGCCGGTATTTGACCACGGATCGGCATAGCATCGCTGGTCCTGCGCCTCTCTCGGTCCAGCTGCTCGGATCAGCAGGTTACCGTCATTTCCGTGTGCCTGTTGCCGGTCAGCTGCGGCCGCCCGCTCGGGCCGTTCGTACGGTGTGCGACTGCATGGACATCTCAGCTTGCCTTGCCGGTTCCGGTTACTGTGGGGAGATCATCTCCCGAAGATGGCAGCCTCTGCTCCAGGCAATCTAATGTCGCTATTCCTTGGCGGTGTCATTGCCAGGCCCGTTGGCATCCTGGGCCCCGCCTTCTTTGAATGCGATCTGCTGTGTGGCCAAGCATTGTCTTCAACCATTGCTTGCTGTGGCTGGGCCATTGGGCCTTTTAGAACTGTGACACCTGGTTGCTGCAGCCATCGTCTAGGGAGCTGGTGTGGTCGGTTGAAGAGCAGCTTTTACCTACTTCTGCAGCCTGCTATTTCGACTTGTCTGGTTCGGCAGCTTTCATTACTACTACTACTACTACTATTTAGCATTTCTATAGCGCTACAAGGCATACGCAGCGCTGCACAAACATAGAAGAAAGACAGTCCCTGCTCAAAGAGCTTACAATCTAATAGACAAAAAATAAATAAAGTAAGCAAATCAAATCAATTAATGTGAACGGGAAGGAAGAGAGGAGGGTAGGTGGAGGCGAGTGGTTACAAGTGGTTAAGAGTCAAAAGCAATGTTAAAGAGGTGGGCTTTCAGTCTAGATTTAAAGGTGGCCAAGGATGGGGCAAGACGTAGGGGCTCAGGAAGTTTATTCTAGGCGTAGGGTGCAGCAAGACAGAAGGCGCGAAGTCTGGAGTTGGCAGTAGTGGAGAAGGGAATAGATAAGAAGGATTTATCCATGGAGCGGAGTGCACGGGAAGGGGTGTAGGGAAGGACGAGTGTGGAGAGATACTGGGGAGCAATGGGTCAAAACCTTCTCAACGTCGGAGTTTGCACAAGCAGCCACAGAGATTCAGCCTACTCCAAGGCTTCAACATATCACCTGAAGTCCTTCCTAACAACATATTTGCGGACCATTTTTAAACTCTTTTCACCTGTCAACTTATTATCTATTTCCTCCGTTTCTTTGATTCTATCTGTCTGATTCTAATTTAATTGTAACTGCATCACCTCTGATTTGGCAATAGCCTATCAGTGCATTGTAAGCCACTTTAAGCCTGGAAAACGTGGGGTATAAATGTACAAATAAATAAATAATAATTATTGTTCTCAAGAACAGGTTTACTGCCAGTCAGTTTAAATTCCTTCTAAGGATTTTCTAAAATGCTGTCAATCATCATCTTAAAATAAAACCAGGATCCACAAGAGCAGCAAACAAAAAATAGCATTTCACAAACAAGTGAGTCCTTTTGCTTGTAGAAAGGCTTGTAACATGAATTTAATGGGAACCCTGACTTGGGAAACTTTTGAACAATACTTAAGATGAGTGTATCCTTTACTGTCTAGCAGCCAGTTTTCCAGATCTCAGAGAAATAATAAAAAGGGAGTTAAAGGAGGAGAGTGACTAAGGGGGGGGGGGGGGGGGGGGGGATGAAAGAGATGCTGTGCAAAATGCCAGGTTTAATGCATCCTTTATCTTTGGCCTTTGGGCTGTCTTTCTCTGAATTCCTCTCTTCAAAGTAACATTCATGACATTTCAGCTGAGCACTGCCCTGTTCCCAGGGCTTTGGGAAAAATAGCTTTCATGATGTGCGCAGAAACCTATGCAGGAAAATTCAAAATATGCCATTGTCCCTGGGCTGATGTTGTGTTATGTTTGATTTTAAAAATCTCAGTTTCTGGGATGTTGATACATTTTTGAAGACGCTGTATAAACCTTAAAACTCGGACAACTGACTAGTTTGATAGAGAAAGGACAAAAAAGAAATATCTGGGAACAGCATTTCATTGCAAGCAGCCTGACACTGGGTGCCGCTATTCTTCAACCCTTTATCACAATAAAGACCATCCTTTTTGAAAAGAAAATTTTAAGAACAGAAAACGTATTGATATCATTCCTAAAGATGACCAATATTCAGACTTTCTAACAGCTTAGAGAAACACTACCAGTAAATAACATAGGATCAGAATAGCCATATTAGCTCAGACCAATGGTCCATCTAGCCCAGTATCCTGCTTCCTACAATGGCCAATCCAGGTCACAAGTACATGGCAGAAATCCATGCTACCAATCCCAAGGCAAGCAGTGGCTTCCCCCATGTCTATCTCATTAACAGACTATGGACATTTCCTCTAGGAACTTGTCCAAACCTTTTTTAAACCCAGATACCACATCCTCCAGCAAAGAGTTCCAGAGCTTAACTATTCATTGAGTGAAAAAAATATTTCCTCTTGTTTGTTTTGAAAGTATTTATATATAGTAACACAGGGGTCCTTTTATCAAACTGTTTTTCCTGCGTGCCAGGGCTCTTTTTACCGCAGCAGATTTAAAGACCCCAGGCACACATGGCCATGATGTAAGAGCATAGGCGGTCGGTGGCCCAACTGTTTGGGGAGGCTAAAGGGGGCGGGGTTAGGGGTGGGGCCAGGGGTGGGGCTTAAATCCATAATTGTCTGATAACACACAGAAAAAATAAAAATAAAAGTCACAATTAATACCTTTTATTAAATTTAGATATTAGTTATGTATCATATGTCAAAGAATAAAGTGGTTGCTCAAAGCATATTCTAAGCACAATCGCTCAACTGCAAAACACTATGCACAACTTTGTGCAAAAACACACTCAGAACCTTACTGTACCATAAATATTACACTGGGCTGAACCTAATACCCAATATACCACCCATACGGAAAATGTAGACCGTCAACAATATGAAACAAGGGATCATATCATCACAATTCTCATATAGAGCCACAAAACACCCTAATTCATGTTTAATGTGGGATAAAATGCCATAAATAAGTAAATAAATATAAACTTTTAATGTTGAGCACCTGATTCTCAAAGTGGACATATTCCAAACACTATAATGAAAATAAAATGATCTTTTCTACCTTTGTTGTCTGGTGACTTTTTCTGATCACGCTGGTCCAGTATCCAATTCTGCTGCTATCTGTCCTCAGTGCAGGTCAGGAAGTCATCCTCTTTAAATATCTCCCTGGCAACCCAGGACACCCCCCCCCCCCCCACTCTCCCAGCAGTAAGGTAAACAAACCATAAACCAATTTCTACAATTGGTTACACAAGGCTAGAGGGCTTTCACTGCAGCTCCTGCTGTCAGGATGGAGGTAAATCAACAATTTAAACCTCTCTGAGCACAGCAGGGGAGGCTTAGCCTGTCCAAGCCTCTTATACCGGGCGCCTATGGGTAAGAGAACTCTTATCGCATGGCCATACAATGGGGAGCCCTGAGGTGGCAAAACGGGCTCCAGTGCTAATCCGGCAGTAACCGGGTAGCACGCGGCAATACACAATTACCGCCGGGTTATCGCTGCGCAAGCCATTTGCAGGGGTTTTCTTTTTCCCCTGGAAATGGCACGCACTTGGGATGGGACTACTGCCACCGGCTGTGTTGGGTCAGCAGTAGTCCCGAAAGAACGAGCGGTAAGTCCAATAGTAACATAAGTGACTGCAGATAAACTCCTGAGCAGTCCATCCAGTCTGTCCAACAGTCACATTCATTATCAATTTATGATTAAATCAACAATGAACACGGTATTATATACTTGATCATGATCTTTCTTTGGTGTTTCTGGAACATTCGTAGAAGTCCGCCCAGCTCTGTCCTTATATTCCAACTACTGGAGTTGCCGTCAAAGCCCACTAATTAGGGTTTCCATTCTTAGGTGTTCATAAATTGTAATTTAGGTGTTTATTTTCCAGTTAATTAGGAGTACAAAAAACAGTATTCACAGTTTTTTTTGTTATATTTGTACCCTGCGCTTTCCCCCTCAAGGCAGGCTCAATGTGGCTTACATATTGTATACAGGTACTTATTTGTACCTGGGGCAATGGAGGGTTAAGTGACTTGCCCAGAGTCACAAGGAGCTGCCTGTGCCTGAAGTGGGAATTGAACTCAGTTCCTCAGGACCAAAGTCCACCACTCTAACCACTAGGCCACTCCTCCACTCAAGAGCAAATGCCATTGCTTAGTAGCTCTTCTGATAAAATGATACACATTGAGGCGTCATTAGCCCAGAAAAGACACATAAACAGAGTGAAGGATCCAAGGCAAGCCAGGGAAACAGTGAGACAATACTATGGGAAGTTGGGGGGGGGGGGGCAGTGTTTATGAAATAACTGTTTGTTTGTTTATTTATTTATTTATGTTCTTTATATACAGGTGTATATATTGGGCCTGATATTCAAAATGATTCAGCCCACCGCTGACCGGTTAAATCACTTGATCGGGGCTAGCCACTAATTTTAAGAGGCACTTAACCAGCTAAATGACGCTGAATATTGCAGCTAGCACCAAAAACATTGCGGAAATAGCATTTGGCTGCATAAATGCTGATATTCATCACTTAAGCAGCCCTTTTTGACAGCCATGCCAGAAATGGACTTAACGCGCAGGAAAAGCCTGAGTAAAGGCACACTAAGCCCATTTCTTAGTGCAGCTTAGTAAAATAACCCCATGTTTTTTTGGATCTTGTTCACTTGTAAACATTTTTTGTAAACCAGAAACAACAAAGGAGTGCGGGCTGATCCGAAGAGAAGTAATAAATAATGGAGAATGGTTATAGGTAGGAATTTTTTCTTATTGATTTCTTTTCTTTTCTTTAGAATTTTGTAAGATTCAGTTCTATCCTATTGGTGGTATAATTATAAGGACCATGTAGACATAGAGGGGCATTTTTGAATGGGGACGCCCATCTCTAAGGGCGTCCATCTCTGAGGATGTCCCCGCGAAGGTGCGGGGCATCCCATATTATCGAAACAAGATCGGCGTCCATCTTTCGTTTTGATAATACGGTCAGGGATGCCCAAATCTCAACATTTAGGTCATCCTAAGAAATGGTCGACCTAAATGTTGAGATGGTCGACCTTAGAGATGGTCATCCCCGGTTTTCGGCCATAATGGAAACCGAGGATGCCCATCTCAAAAACGACCAAATCCAAGCCCTTTGGTTGTAGGAGGAGCCAGCATTCATAGTGCACTGGTCCCCTCACATGCCAGGACCAGTGCACTGGTTCCCCTCACATGCCCTAGGAGGCACTGCAGTGGACTTCATAAATTGCTCCCATGGTGCATAGCGCCTTTACCTTGGGTGCTGAGCCCACCAAAACCCATTACCCACAACTGTACAACACTACCATAGCCCTTAAAAGGGTAAAGGGAGGCACCTAGATGTGGATACAGTGGGTTTCGGGTGGGTTTTGGAGGGCTCCCATTTACCAGCACAAGTGTAACAGGTAGGGGGGGATGGGCCTGGGTCCGCCTGCCTGAAGTGCACTGCAGTACCCACTAAAACTGCTCCAGGGACCTGCATTCTGCTGTGATGGAGCTGGGTATGATATTTGAGGCTGGCAAAAAATGTTTTAAAATTTTTTTTTTGGGTGGGAGGGGGTTGGTGACCACTGGGGGAGTAAGGGAAGGTGATCCCCAATTCCCTCCGGTGGTCATCTGGTCAGTTCGACCACCTTTTTGAGGCTTGGTCATGAAAAAAAGGGACCAAGTAAAGTCAGCCAAATGCTTGTCAGGGACGCCCTTCTTTTTTCCATTATCGGCCGAGGACGCCCATCTCTTAACCACGCCCCCGTCCCACCTTTGGTACACTGCCGACATGCCTCCGTGAACTTTGTTCGTCCCTGCGATGGAAAGCAGTTGAGGATGCCCAAAATCGGCTTTCGATGATGCCGATTTGGGCGACCTTGAAAGAAGGACACCCATCTCCCAATTTGTGTCGGAAGATGGACGTCCTTCTCTTTCAATTATGCCCCTGATATTGTTTGGTGGTCCTTTATTTATTCTTATATCCCACATTATCCAAAACAAGTTTCAGTTCAATGTGGCTTAAGATAACAGTAGTATAACAAATTACATAGAATGTAGTGTTTAGTTAACAATTCATTGAGAAATATATTTTTGAACAAGTGAGTTTTTAGTGCTTTCCTGACTTGAAGATAAATATTTATGCTTCTAATTTCTTTTGGAATTAAAGCCCACCATTTAGGGGCCCTTTTACTAAGCCATGTAGGTGCCTACACGCACCCAATGCATGCCAAATTGGAGTTACCACCTGGTTACCGTGTGGCCCTTGCAGTAATTTCAATTTTGAAGCGCATCCGCTACACGCATTTGAAAAATATTTTTTATTTTGTGACATGCGGCAGCTACGCACGTCAAGTGGAATTTGACGCGGTAGACCATTACCGCCCGGTTACCGCTTGAGCCCTTACTGCTAGGTCAATGGCTTGCGGTAAGGTCTCAGACCCAAAATGGACGCGCGGCAATTTTCATTTTACCGCTTGTCCATTTTCGGCAAAAAAGGCATTTTTTGTAGGTGCGCTAAAAAATAATTCTGCGTGCACCCAAAACACGCATCTACACTACTGCAGGCCATTTTTCAGCACACCTTAGTAAAAGGACCCTTAAAACCTTGAACAGTCATAAATTCCATTTTTACAGCTAGATAAATGTAGAAGCAAATATTCTCTTGATGTTGGTTTTGCATTCCTCGCTGACAATACAGTTAGGTCCGTCATGTAGTCTGACACCATTCCAAACAAAATTTTGAAAATTAAGGTACACGCTTTAAACGTTATCTGCTAGATTCTATATAGCGCGCCTGGCGTTCTGCACTGAAATCTAACCATATTCCTTAACAATGTGTGTAACAAGCTAATCAGCATTGATAACAGCACCTAACAAGCAATAATGAGCACTAATTGACAATAATTAGAATTCGCAAACACAACTCGCTAAGCGTATTTTGTAATGAACTGCACCTAAATTCTAATGCACATAGTTCAAAAGGGGCAGGGAAATGGGCATTCCCAAATTTACACGGGTAGTTATAGAATATGGCCCTGTGCGCGTAAATCTGCATGCAAGGGATTTATGCCACATTTTCGCTGGGGTATATGGAGGCATGTAGCTTCAGGCACTGGGATATCAACTAAGTGAATTCTATATACCGTGCCTAAAACTTATAGAATACACTTAGACAAAAATGTTTTCCATGCAGATTTTTAAAGCGCCATATATAGAACCTGGCCCTATCTGGGCTCTGATAGAGGAAGCCAAAGTGGAGGAGTGGCCTAGTGGTTAGGGTGGTGGACTTTGGTCCTGAGGAACTGAATTCAATTCCCACCTCAGGCACAGGCAGCTCCTTGTGACTCTGGGCAAGTCACTTAACCCTCCATTGCCCCATGTAAGCCGCACTGAGCCTGCCATGAGTGGGAAAACACGGGGTACAAATGTAACAAAAAATTTAAAAAAAATAATGCAATAAGTAAAGAAGATGCTGTTTTAAACCTAGTCACCCCTCTAATTAGACGAGCAGCTGTATTCTGTGCAGTCTGAAATAAGTTATACCTGCCTACATAGATTGCATTACAGAAGTCCAATTGTGAAAGAGTCTAAGTTTGGGCAAGCAATCTGAAGGAATGTCAATGAATACATGATAAAACATTGTAATAGACAGCACAAGATGTAAGCAAACAGATAGATAAGAGAGAGTAACAGGAATGCGAAAATTACAGTTTGATATGTCCAGTGCTTTTGATACAGTTGACCATGAGATATTACTAAACTTACTAGACCACTTTGGGATATGTAGCAATGTACTTCAATGGGTTAGGAGTGGAGGAGCAGCCTAGTGGTTAGTGCAGTGGACTTTGATCCTGCGAAAATGGGTTTGTTTCCCACAATAGCTCCTTGCGATTCTTGGCAAGTTACTTAACTCTCTATTACCCCAGGTACAAATAGGTACTTGTATATACTATGTAAAGCACTATATACTATGTAAAGCACTTTGAATGTAGTTGCAAAAACCACAGAAAGGCAGTATATTAAGTCCCTTTCCATTTCTTATATCAAGATATTGCCAAGTAAAACAGTTAGGCCTAATCGCCTCTCCTTGGTCCCACAACTGTGGTGTACCATAGGGTTCCCCTCTTCTCCCCATCCTATCTACTATAATAATTTGCACCTCCAATGTTCTGAAGCTGACTGCCAGGAAGTTGAAGCCCGATTCGTAATGTCTGAAGCCTTCCGGTGACGTCACTGTGTTGCCTGGGAAACCGCGACACGTCCAATGTTCTGAATCTGACTGCCAGGAAGTTGAAGCCCGGTTCGTAATGTCTGAAGCTTTCCGGTGACGTCACCGTGTTGCCTGGGAAACCGCGACACGTCTCAAGCACGGGCACTATGAGTTCGCAGTACTCAGAGTACGTGCTGGGTCAACAGGCAGGCAGCAGGCACAAGAGTAGTCAGAGAGCCAGGCAGAGTTCAGCAACGAGGAATCAAGCAGATAGAAAGCAAGTAACAGGGCAAAACAAAACACCTACCGAGGTAGAAGCAGAGTGCAGGAGGAGAGATCCGTAGATAAAGTGCTGAAAGAAGAACAGCCATAGGGCGCGAGGAAGGAGAGGAAATCATCTGGACCAATAGAAAAGGATCAGAGGGAGGCTATGAAGGAAAAGAAACACCAGATTGGCCAGCAGAGGGGAGGAGCTGTGAAGACAGGAGTGGCGAATTCGGATGCATCAGGGCCGGAGGGAGGAGATGAGGGAAAGGAGACACCAGATTGGCTAGCAGAGGGAAGAGGGGAGGAGCCACAATGACAGGAGCAGCAAATCCGGACGAGTCGGGGCCGAGCCAGTGTGAGGCAAGCTGTGACGCGGAGCGCCAAAGAAAACAGCAAAACAGCCCAGCCTGCGTGTGCCGGAGGAGCGCGCCGCATGGCTGCGGCAGCCCAGGCTCCGTGTTCCCCAATGACGCCGCCTGGACAGGGGTAGGACGGAGGAAGGGAGGGGGTCCTGGAACCTTGCTAGCGCCTGTTTCCTTTCTGTTGGAAACGGGTCTCTTTTACTAGTTCAATATAATGATGACACCAATGGATTTCACTCTTTCATATACACTGATGATGTTACCATTTTTATATCCCTTTTATCAAGTACATCAAACAAATTAAAACAAAAGTCAAATCAGGACTAGATTTAATGGAAACCTGGGCCAACAATTTCAAATTTAAACTTAATAGAGAAAAAACTAAGGGGTCCTTTTACCAAGCTGTGGGAAAAAGGGCCCTGTGCTGGCGGCGAGGGGGGGGGGGGGGGTCTCATGTGCCAGGGCCCTTTTTACTGCATGTCCATGCGACAGGGAGCCCTTACCGCTACCCATTGAGGTGGCGATAAGAGCTCCCGTGGTAACCCAGAGGTAATCGGGCAGCGTGCAGTGATGCCTGATTACCGTAGAGTTATCGCCACTCAAGCCATTTCCAGGGGTTTTCTTTTTCCCCTGGAAATGGCACGTGCTCGGGATGGGACTACTGCTGGCAGCTGTGTTGGGCCAGCGGTAGTCCTGAAAGCGTGAGCAGTGAGCCCCCATTGGGCTTACTGCCGCTCTGTAAAAGGCCCCCTCAGTTCCTAATACTAACAAATCCTTTTCATCCAATACAAGCCAAAAACTGTGTTATTGATAACATAACTTACCCATTAGAGTCCACTATGAAAACCCTAGGAGTAGCAATTGACCAACAATGATCGCTTGAACCACAGGTATCCAAAGTAGTATTCAATTTCTTTAAATCGCTATGGAAATTAAAAAGACTGAGACCATACTTTTCCAAGTTCAGTTTTCAGATCCCCGACCCAATCACTAGTTCTATCTAAATTTGACTACTGCAATGCCATCTATGCAGGACTAAAAACCTCACTAATCAGAAAACTACAAACTGCCCAGAACACTCAGAGCTCCCCGCTACTCTAAAGTGACTCCACTATTACTAAAATTACATTGGCATTCAATAAATGCACGCATCACTTTCAAATAACGTGTATTCACCTATCAAATAATATATGGCATGCAGAACCTTTTTGAGTTGCCAATACACAATGGATTGAAATCTTTCAGAGACTTCCTTGTTCTCCACTTCCCAAATGGCAATACAATTCAATACAAAACAATTCATAATGCTGGATAACCAATGTACTAAGAAATGGAACTCCCTTCCTAAGCAATTATGTCTTACAACTGACTATTTCACATTTCGCAAATTGCTAAAAACGTACTTATTAAGATCATCTCTCATTGACGAAAGCAACCAATTCACTGTTCAATCTTTAAGACAATACTATTCCTATTGATTTTTACATTCTATTATTGTTATTACATTGTATTCACATAAGTTTCTATCTTTATAACTTGGATTTGCTATAAAATGTTCTACTTTTAATGTGAGCCACATTCGGGATAATTGTAGGATACAAATGTCATAAATAAATAATTACGGGGACTAATTTCAAGAAAGTTGCACATAAGTTCAGAATGGGGCTTGAAAATTATCTTAGCTAGGGTATCTCGAAAAGATACTGCAGCTCAATTTGAGCTAAAAATGAGCTGCGAGGAAAGAAGTTATGTTTGGATGAACAAGCACAGATTTATATTGATCCCCTGATGAAGCCAACGGTGAAACAATTCTGGTTGGGATCTTTTAGAGATAAATGCATTTTCACCCCATTTATTTTTATAGTGCCTAGTCCCATCTCTTTAACAAAGCATACCACAAAGATCAACCAATGTGAATATACACAACTCCTTCATATATAATCAGAACTGTCTTATAATATTCTGCTTGTTATACCATTATCATGTTTTTTCCTTATCATATTGCCCAAGATCCTTCAATAACACAAAATGTCTATTTTCTAATGTATCTCCACCATTCATGATGTATTGTAAGCCACATTGAGCCTGCAAAGAGGTGGGAAAATGTGGGATACAAATGCAATAAATAAATAAATACATAAATATTTGCATGAATATTTTACTTACATTGCTCCAATTGCTTATATTAAGAGTCGTAAGAATGGTGTGTGAGCAAATTCTATAAACTACGCCTAAGTTTAGGCGTTTATAGAATCGCACTAAATGCTTGGTTTTCTTTAATGCTGATTTTTAAAGTGCCATTGATAGAATTTAGCCCATTGCTTATATTAAGTTTGAATTTTGATGTGGAGCTTTTTCCAATGATGAAACCAGAGCCTGAATTTTTTAAAGTTTGGCAGATTTTCAATGGTGAACTGATAGGTCACTGTCCGGGTTCACGACAAAAAAAAGTGAAAAATAAAAAAAAAAGTGATTGCATTTTCCACTTCCGTTGGATTGAAGTGAAAGAGGAGACTTGGCATTTGAAAATGAGAGTGTAGGTCAATTCCAAGGGTTCAGGATGATCAGAATTCAGACTAGGAGGTGAAGCTGACAGAAGTGGCAGCAGCAGGAGATCCCTGCATAGCTGTCAAGAGGTAGAACATCCTAGTAGAGAACAATGGAAAGCAAAGAAAGAAAGAGAATCATTCCATGTACAGGCAGATCAATACAATCTAAGTACATAAGTAATGCTATACTGGGAAAAAAGCAAAGGTCCATCGAGCCCAGCATCCTGTCCCCGACAGCGGCCAGTCCAGGCCAAGGGCACCTGGAACCTGTACAAACATTTTATACATGTTATTCCCGAAATTGTGGATTTTTCCCAAGTCCATTTAGTAGCGGTCTATGGACTTGTCCTTTAGGAAACCGTCCAACCCCTTTTTAAACTCTGCCAAGCTAACCGCCTTCACTAGTTCTCCGGCAACGAATTCCAGAGTTTAATTATGCATTGGGTGAAGAAAACTTTTCTCCGATTTGTTTTAAATTTACTACACTGTAGTCTCATCGCATGCCCCCTAGTCCTAGTATTTTTGGAAAGCATAAACAGACACTTCACATCCACCTGTTCCACTCCACTCATTATTTTTATATACCTCTATCATGTCTCCCCTCAGCCATCTCTTCTCCAAGCTGAAAAGCCCTAGCCTCCTTAGTCTTTCTTCATAGGGAAGTCGTCCCATCCCCGCTATCATTTTTGTCGCCCTTCGCTGCACCTTTTCCAGTTCTACTATATCTTTCTTGAGATGCGGCGACCAGAATTGAACACAATACTCAAGGTGCAGTCGCACCATGGAGCGATACAACAGCATTATAACATCCTCACACCTGTTTTCCATACCTTTCCTAATAATACCCAACATTCTATTCACTTTCCGAGCCGCAGCAGCACACTGAGCAGAAGGTTTCAGTGTATTATCGACGACGACATCCAGAGCCCTTTCTTGGTCCGTAACTCCTAACGTGGAACCTTGAATGACGTAGCTATAATTCAGGTTCTTTTTTCCCACATGCATCATTTCTGATCTAATAGACATTACTAAAAGGTCCAAAATACTATTTCCCAGAGTTGCAAGTACATTTCCTCATCACCTTTAAGAGTTTTTTTTTAACTTAAATTGAGCTTTGAAATGTTTCTTAAGTTTGAATGGGTTTTCCAAATAAAATCAGGAAGAGACTGTATATTTTCATTTTGGGTTATATTCATCACAGCTGCTAAAGTTTTTTTTTCCCAGCTTAAAGGAACAGAATATATTCTGTACAACCTACATCACTTGAGTCTGGTTATCAGCTCCCTGAAGTAACTCAAATAATCTTAAAACTGAATAATCAGTTTTCTAAATACAGCAAATTGTCCACCAGAAACAGGAAACGTGCACTTGCAGCAGCTTCTTTGCAATGAGGAATGGAGCAGGGGCACTTGCCAAGTCACAGAACAAAATCATTTCACACTGATCATAAAAAAGTAGAAAATGAAGTGAAGACATCTCTTACCCATCTGGAGTAGCAGGAGGCAGATTATGGGAGTGAAGCATGGGGGGCTGAGGACCCCCGAGAACCACTTGCCTTCGCTCTTCATCTCCAGTTTACGTTTGGGTCCTGCTGACTGACAATTAGCATGATTTCTTCACTCCAAGCACGTCCCGTTCTTACTGCTCCAAGTGCTTCTGCCAGCTCCTCTCTGAACAGACTGCTCACTGTGCTCTGATTTTTCTCCCTTCTTTTCTTTCATTTAGAACGGATACGTGCTAGGTTTATTAGCCCGCACACCACTCATTTTCAAGGAAAGTTAGTCAGGGGGCAGGGTCCAAAATAATCAACAACATTTAGAAATGATCAAAAGCACAACTTTGGACTCTGCTGTGGCTCTCCTTTATTTGTAGAATCAGTTAATTAAGAGGACTTCTAATGGCCCTGTAATAGGGCACTGGGCAGTAAGGCCAAGGACAAAAGGACCTTCAAATAACCTTCAACTGTCCTTTCTCAGGTTTTTTTTTTTAAGTTATTCAAAAGTTAAATATTAATCTGTAAATACTGTGGGGTCGATACTCAAAGCAATTTAACCAGCTAGAAATGTCTCCTGATCAGTTAAATCGCCTGCTCAGAGCTAACCGCTAATTTTCAGCGGCACTTAGGATCCTCGGAAGCTTAGCATAGATTGGGTGGCAGCACCGGTGGTTGGGAGGCGGGGCTAGTACTGGGCAGACTTCTACGGTTTGTGCCCTGAAAATGGTAGATACAAATCAAGGTCAGGTATACATATAAAGTAGCGCATATGAGTCTATCTTGTTGGGCAGACTGGATGGACCGTACAGGTCTTTTTCTGCCGTCACCTACTATGTTACTATTAACCTGTTAGTGCCGCTGAAAATAACCAGTAAGTGCCAAACTGAAAACTGGTATTTTGGAGGCAATCTGGGGGCAGAGGTGGCACTTCACCTGTTATATACCGATATTCAGCATTTATCTAGCCAGGATAACCGCATAAATAGGACCGCATAAAAGCCAGTCCTATCTTTTTACTGTAATATCTCACTTAGGGGTCCTTTGACTAAGCTGCACTAAAAGGGGCCCTCTGCTAGAGTCAGTCCCTTTCCGGTGGGGAGCCCTTACCGCCACCCATTGAGATGGCATTAAGTGCTCCCATGCTAAACTGGCGGTAAACGGGCAGCACGTGGCACTGTTCGATGAACTGTCGGTCAAGCGCTACAGAAATCCCCAAAATTACTGTAGCACCGGAAATGGAGTGCACTGGGGTGGGAAGTACTGCTGGGCTCGTGCAGGAGCCCGATGGTAGTTCTGGATTGGTGCACAGCAAGCTCGTTGCCACACGTCTTTAGTAAAAAAGCACCTTAACCAGCTAGGCGTTAGCCGGCTCCACAAGCCTGGAGATTCGATGCTGGTACCCTGACACAGCCTGGCATTGAATTTACAGGTTTAACACAAAATGATGGCTGCCAGCTGAATACTGGGCCCTGTGATGTCAAGAAGCCTTAACATAGAAGATATTGCTCTACCATAAAAACTGCCTTAGCATCAGCTAGCACCCCAATATGTAAATGTGTAGATTCTGAGACCTATAATGTAACAGAGAGAGGGAACTAAGTACAAAAAATGTAACAGAGAGAGGGAACTAAGTACAAAAAAGGTCCAAGCAGAAAAACAGCATAAAGGGCCTTTAAAAACAAAGGGAACACAGTTCTTTCATCAAAAGAATCCTTTAATAGTAGAATTTGATTGGAGAAAGACCCGACACGGGCCGTGTTTCGGTGCTACCGCACCTGCGTCAGGGGTCACACCAATGACAAAAGAGGCTTCAACAGACTAATTTCAACCGTCTGATGTTTTCCAAAGTGTTCCGGCCCAAACAGCGGATATAGCGACGTCGCAGACTCGAAGCGGAAAAACTCGTGCTTCTAGTAGCCATTGAAAAGCCTGTGGTTTTTAATCGGTTTCCGCCAATATATGCTCCGGGGGCTCTGCCAGGTTATGCTACATGCAGCAAGCAGAAACATAATCCCTAGCAGTAGTTTGTAGCTAGGGGCACCATTTTGGAGACAGTGCTGGCAGGGGATTGCTCCTGCCCAAAGAAGACCACTGGATTATCAGGGAAAATGCTGGTAGGGCCCACAGGGATGGTGGTGGGGGGGATGGGATGGAAGGCTGGGGGATGTGATCAGGGTGTGGGGAGAATTTTGGGAGAGTGGGGAATGTGATTAGTGGTTGGGAGGTTTGATCTGGAGTGGAGAACTGCTCCAGCCCTTTAGGCTCTATCCTGGGAGCAATGGGCTTTGAGGCCTGATGCTCCTGGCATAGTAAAATAGCCCCAGTTTTATGCTGGGGTTATTTTACCATTATTTTATGTCCATAACACGATTTGCGGTGTGTACTCAGTGCACGTTACAAATCATGCTCTGTTTTTTTACACAGTAATAATCTGCTTTACATACATTTGCATGTTTTGCATCTCATTACTATGTAACCGCAGTGACCTAAATATCAATCCAGTAGGGGAAGACAAGCTGCATTAGAGCCCTTTAAGTTGCATTAAGGGGAAAATAACATGACTTAAGGCCCTAATGCAGCTTGATAACTTCCTCCCTCAACATTTTATCTGTTGTTTAAATTAAGAAATTGAACTAAAAAAAATGATACAGACAGAGTGGAGGCAATATAAGGACAATTTTCAAAGGGACTGCCCCAGGTAACTAAGGAGCTACTCAGGTAAATTCTCTACACTGAAAGCTTTCCTCCATTCATACATATGAATCCTTCTGTATTGTCAACTACACAGCCTCCCTCTCTCACCCAGGTCGTCTGCAATACCAGTAATCCCCTAAAACTTGAATAAATCATCTTACCTTCCCCTTACTAAGATGAGCAGGTTTAGGGTTACCATATTTTGTCCCCCAAAAAGGAGGACACATGCCTCACCATACACCCTGCCACGCCCCATTTCACACTCTCGCTCCGTCACATTTTCCCCTCCCCCCTGTCACACACCCCGTCACTCCCCCTCCCTGTCACCTCCCTCCCCTTACCTTACTACTGCCCTGGTGGTCCAGTGACCTCTTTGGGGCAGGAAAGAGCCCCCTCTTTCCTCCCCGGAGCGCTGCCCTGCATGCATCCTTCCTGTTCGTGCTCTCGGCGCTGATTCAAAATTGCCACCGAGAGTTGAAGTCTCCTGAGATCAGGAACAGGAAGGATGCATGCAGGGCAGCGCGCCGGGCAGGAAAGAGGGGGCTCTTTCCTGCCCCGAAGGCGGAAGAGGTCACTAGACCACAAGGGCAGAAGTAAGGGGAGGGGAGGCTAGTAATCTGCCCGTTTGTCCAGAAATCCGGACAAACGGGCAGATTGGCAAAACCTGCCTGGTTGCCCGGATATGTCCTCAAAAAGAGGACATGTCCGGGTAAATCCGGACATATGGTAACCCTAAGCAGGTTACACTATGAGCAAAGCTGTAGACTTTGCTTGCCCCAAGTAAACTATATGACACTGTCTTCAGTGTTGTTGGTGGGTCTGGGTGTATTGGTGTTTCCTTAGATTACTCCTGAGTCTGTCCCCTTCATCCTATGCCCCCTCATTCCAGAGCTTCCTTTCAATTGAAAGAGACTTGCCATCTGTGCATTTATAAATCCCTTGTTTGATCTCATTGAACTGAACTGAATTTTGTATCAAGATTGTCTGAATAATTTAGAAATAGTGAAGACAAAAAGATTGGACAGCTGATAAGTACAGCGAAAGTAGACCCCTGTATGGGGATTGGTTTAAAAATTTAAGACTATGAATGGAGCTTTTTAAGCTATATGATGGCACGCCGAGCCTACGCCTTATAGCCGACTACGTCGGGCTGGCTGGGTGGCGACACTGAAGCTTTTTTCTCCATTTAATTAGATTAATTTGACTACATAAGAGTGTGAGTGTCCTACACTAGAATTACAAAACTGGTGTGAAGTTGTTTTGTGATTTTCAAATATGATCTTAAGCTTGAGTGGAGTGCATTTATGCCATGTTGGTATTTAAATGTCTCTATCATATCTCCCCTCTCCTGCCTTTATTGTAAAATATACATATTGAGATCTTTAAGTCTGTCCCCATACACTTTATGATGAAGACCACTCACCATTTTAGTAGCCACCCTCTGGGCTAACTCCATCCTGTCTATAACTTTTTGAAGGTGTGGTCTCCAGAATTGTACACAGTATTGTAAATGAGGTCTCACCAGAGACTTCTACTGGAGCATATTCACCTCTTTTGTTCCTCCTGGCATTCCTCTCCCTATATACCCAAGCATCCTTCTAGCTTTCGCCATCACATTTTCTACTTGTTTGGCCACCTTAAGATCAGCAAGTACGATCACACCTAAGTCCTGCTCTGTCCCTCGGATTTTTGCAGCCCAAATGCATGACCCTACATTTTTTAGCATTAAATCTTAGCTGCCAAATTCTGGACCATTCTTCAAGCTTTACTAGGTTCTTCCTCATGTTATCTAGAACATCAGGGGTGTCTACCCTAGTGTAGATTTTGGTAACATCCACAAAGAGACCTGTGTCTTGCTATCCTTTCAGCTCCTTCTTCAGATGTGACATGAGAGACAAGTACGCACCTTATGGGTTTGTGCTTCTTATGTCAACCTTCTTGCAGGTTCTTAATCTTGTTTGTAAGAAACTCAGCTGTTAATATCTTGTATGATGGTCTGACAGGCCTGGCTCATATGACTCTGCCTTCTTCAGATTCAAGGCATCAGGAAGGGCCACTCCTCCTGGGCCACCATTAGCATAGTGAGGAGCTGGGTGTTCACTGTGGGCTTGTGAGCCCAAGGAGCCATTTTATGATCTCTCCACACATACCCAGAAGAGCATGAGATACACTTGAAATAGGTGCATATTCTTTCAAGATTACATACATATTTGGGGGAAGGGAAGATACACATATTTTATATCTGTGTGGATCTTACTGTGTAACCCCACTTATGCATGCATGCCAAGCCTGATTTACAAGCACTATATAAAATTATCCTTCCTAGTATTACAGTAAAATATGAAAACCTCTAAGTTTCAGGTTTTTCCCTCTGCACTAGTGCTTCCCAGAAAAACTTGCATTATGCTTAGGCAATCCAGGAAAGGCATATTTTACCAGGAGGTCTCAAATCCTGGTCCTTAAGGGCCACAAACATGTTTTTGGGATAGCCACACTGAAAATGTAGTGGAAGTGCAGGTTATAGGAAGATTATGCCTTTCATTTTATTGGAAAACCAACCGGAATTTGAGACTCACTGCAGGTTATAATGTGATTTGTTGTCATAATGGTGTTCAATTCAGTCCTCAGACTCACTCCCTAAGCCAATTAAGTTTTTCAGGAAATCCCTAAAATATATTAGCAGACATAGTTCATGCATTAGGATATCATTAGGAAATCCCTAAAATATATTAGCAGACAGTTCATGCATTAGGATATCATTAGGATATCTTGACAATTTGATTGGATATGGGAAGCCTGAAGGCTGGTTTGATTGACTACCTCTGGTCTTTTGCTGTGCTGTAGAGTTGGCCAGGATTGGACTGAATTTTTGCAACTAGTCAAGTTTGTCTGGACAAAGAAAAGCTCATTCCTGAGCTTTGACTGATTGACCAACAAATTAAGAGACAGAGGAGCATTCTTAGAATTTTTCCTATATCTCAGGAGGAATTTTCCAGAGTTCAGCCAGGCTCAACCCCCAAACACACAGACATGAATGAAGCTTCAAAGAGTATTCATTCAGTGTTAGAGAAAGAGAGACAGATTATATCGTGCATCAGCATTCATTGAGGTTGGTATGTTAGGAAAGGCTTCACCTGGGCAAGCGTATTAAATGCCCCTAATGAACATTCAGCCTTGCGTCCCCCTCAATTAATATTCAAGCCTTTAGGCACCTCCCTTTCAGTGATATTGATGAACTCAAAAAGTCATCATCACCCCAGTATCAACTATCTAACTGAACTAACCTTGGGGAGGGGTAGCGTTTGATTTAGTAGATCATGACATCCTCCTCTTCCATCTCAGAGATAGGAGTAACTGGTGTTCCCTTTCTCTGGTTTCAATCGTTTCTCCAAGGTAGAGCATCTAATATTAGGACCTATTCTTTTCAATATTTTCCATCTCCACTAGCCCTTTTTCTTCAAACTATGAACATCACCTTGTTTATTTATGCTGATAATATCCAACTTCTGTTCCTACTTGATAATATTGGTTCATCTATAATCTTGGATATCTCAAATAAATTGACCTTGATTACTGATTGGTTCTTTTTGCATCGACTATAACTGAATCCACTATAACTGAATCCTTCCAAAACCACAGCTCTGTTCTTTTCTTCCTATCTCACTTTGATCCCCTCTATTTCTGGGGTACCTATACAAATTAAAGACGAGATAAAAATCTTTGGAGCTCTTATTGACAACCATCTTAGCTTCAAATCCCACATTTTTTGTACTTCACCAAATATGCCTTGCTAGATCTTTCTTTGAGAAATCCCCCCTCCGCCTTCTACATTCAATTTCCTGCCTTGTTTTATTGCTTCGATTACTCCTTGCTTGAGGCCTTGCAGGAAACTTCCTGAAATGGTTCCAATATTTTTTAGCAGATAGGAAAGCTATGATGCAGCAGGGGGATAAGTTGTCAGGTGTTCATCAATTGGTGACAGGGGTACCACAATGATATGTATTATCTGCAGTTGTATTTAATACTAGTAAAACATGCCCGTTTCTGACACAAATGAAACGGGCGCTAGCAAGGTTATCCTCAGAGTTCCAGCTTGGCCCCCTCCCTCCCCCCTCCCCTCCGAGTTCCATGCCCCCTCTCCTCCGAGTTCCAGACTCCGCGCCTCCCTCCTTCTCTCTCCTCCCCTTCGAGTTCCATGCCCCCCTCCCTCCCTCCCCTCCGAGTTCCATGCCCCCTCTCCTCCGAGTTCCAGACTCCGCACCTCCCTCCTTCTCTCTCCTCCCCTCCGAGATCCAGGCCCCCCTCTCTTCTCCAAGTTCCAGACCCTCGCACCTCCCTCCCTCTCTCTCTCTCTCCCCTCCGAGTGGCAGCCCGACCTGCATTGCCCACCCTCTTCTCCCAGTCCTCCGCCTGCCCCTCACCTTCCTGCATACCGGCCTGAATTTAAAAGTTCTTACCTCGGAGTCTACTGGCAGCAGTAAAAGGCGAGCAGGCACGGCGCTTCAGCCTGCCTTCCCTTCTGTCTCAGCTCTGCCTCTGGTCACGCCCTCATTTCTTGTTTCCAATAAACAAGCTGATGAAGAGAATTTGGCCAGTAGAGATTTCATCTTATCCCATCCAACAGTTGAAAAAGAAGTCCATGATCTATCGGTAGGGATTGCCAAATTTGTCAAGGGCATGGAATTAGGTAATTCATGAAATCCACATTTCTAATGCTGACATCTCATTTCTCTAAATAGTGAAAATCAATTTTTTTTTCTGCCTTTCTTGTCTGACCATTTTGTTTTTTCCACTTAGGTTGGTCCTGGTCTCTCTTACTACATCTGCTTGTTGATTTTTCTCCTGAGTCCTTTTTCAGGATTTAATTTCCATTTTCTGCTTTTCACTGTCTTCTGACTCTGATCCTTTGTCTCATTTTTTTTCTCCATTTCTCTCATCTGCTTTTTTTTAACCTACAGGTAGTTAAATTTTGTTCCTCCTTCTCCCCCCATCTTAATTCTCCATCATTTACCTATTTACCAGCTTTTTACCTCTTGCACTTAGCTCCCTAATTCTCCCATTCCTACCTGTATCTTATTCTTCCTCATCTCCTACCTCCAGTAGTTCACCCATGTTCTAGTTGCCCATTCTGTATTCATTGCCTCCCCAGCTTATCTTCTCTGCATCTAACACCTTACCAACCTCCAGCTCCTTCCCTATCACTCAGCCTCTCTCCATCTCCAGTCTATGTGTTATCCCCTTATTCAGGCTCCCATTTCACCCTTTAACCTTCCTTATTTCCACCCTTTCTCATCTCCTTCAAAGATCTGTCTCCTTCCTTTGTCTCTCACCCTCTTCACAAATCTCCATCTCTTTTGCCCCTTTCCTTATCATTCTTTGCCCCTGCCTCTTCTCCCATACTTCCTTCTGTGTCTGCCGACCTCTTTCTCCAGTGTTTATTTACTCTATTTTTGCTCCATTTAACCCCACTACCCATCCCTCTGCCCCTCCATCTTCACCTTTCCCTACATATACCTTTGCTTCTCCCCATCCCCTATACATCTGCCCTTCCAACTTCCAGCCCTTGCATCGGCCCCCAAACCCCATATGCCCTTTGTCAGACCCCAGACCCCTCTCTCACCCCCATCCCCAATCCCAGTCTGATAGCTCTGAGCCCCCCCCCCCCCCCCCTTCTCTCTGCTCCTGGCAGGTTAAGTGCTGAACATCATCACTTAATCGGCCAAAATCTGACTTCACCCAGAATGCCCTCAAAATAGCTGACATTTTAACTGGTTAAGTGCCACTGAAAATTAGCAGTTAGCCCCAAACAGGCAATTTAACTGGCTAGGAGCCATTTCTGGCCAGTTAAATCACTTTGAATATTGACCCAAATGTAGGCGCATAAATGATGTATTAACTTTTGCAACTGCTCTCAAGCAGGATTAATGTCTGTGCCTTGAATCTAGACACTGTTCTGGCTGGATTTGAGCCAGTAATTTCTAAAGGGAGATAAGCAGCCATATGTCTTTTTAAAATAGTGCCAAATATGGACTTCCTGCTCCAGGGGCAGAGCCAGACATCCAATTTTGGGTGGACCTGGGCCCAAGGTAGGTGGGCAGAAGAACCCTGCCCCTGCCCCACAGACAATTTGTTCTAATTTATTCTATTCTATAGGGAGTCTTATATATCGCCCATTTTCCAAAGAGGATTCATGGTGGTGTACAATAAGAGAGGTGAAGGCACTTCATATAGAGCGAAGTGATATCTCAAGAATGGTGATGGAAGAGGAAAAACGGTTATGTGAGTTGGCTAAAATTGTTGATATAGTGCCTAACTATTTGTCGAACAGATAAGACTTCAAGGCCTTTCTGAAGGAGAAGTAGGAGACTATCAGGCTCATTTTTGAAAGAGATAGACGTCCAAAAAGTGACATAAGTCAGCATTTGGACGTTTATCTCACAGAAACGTCCAAATCAGTATTATCGAAAACTTTTTTGGACGTCTATTTGAAGTCTGTCAGAAGGACGTCCAAATCTCAAGGGGGCATGCCAGGGGCATGTTTGAGGCGGGACTTAGGCGTTCCTAAGACTTGGATGTCTTTCAGCCATAATGGAATAAAGCAAAAATGTCCAGGACTAAAACGTCGACGTTTTAATCTAGACCAAATGATAGTGGGGATGGGACGACTTTCCTACGAAGAGAGGCTGAGAAGGCTAGGGCTTTTCAGCTTGGAGAAGAGACGGCTGAGGGGAGATATGATAGAAGTGTATAAAATAATGAGTGGAATGGATCGGGTGGATGTGAAGCGACTGTTCATGCTATCCAAAAATACTAGGACTAGAGGGCATGAGTTGAAGCTACAGTGTGG
This sequence comes from Microcaecilia unicolor, assembly GCF_901765095.1. Classification (NCBI taxonomy): domain Eukaryota; kingdom Metazoa; phylum Chordata; class Amphibia; order Gymnophiona; family Siphonopidae; genus Microcaecilia; species Microcaecilia unicolor. The sequence goes on along the minus strand of NC_044042.1, from coordinate 88,938,807 downwards.
TAAATTTAAAACGAATCGGAGAAAATGTTTCTTCACCCAACGTGTAATTAGACTCTGGAATTCGTTGCCGGAGAACGTGGTACGGGCGGTTAGCTTGACGGAGTTTAAAAAGGGGTTAGATAGATTCCTAAAGGACAAGTCCATAGACCGCTATTAAATGGACTTGGAAAAATTCCGCATTTTTAGGTATAACTTGTCTGGAATGTTTTTACGTTTGGGGAGCGTGCCAGGTGCCCTTGACCTGGATTGGCCACTGTCGGTGACAGGATGCTGGGCTAGATGGACCTTTGGTCTTTCCCAGTATGGCACTACTTATGTACTTATGTAGTTTTTATTACAAATAAGGCACAAAAAGGTGCCCCAAATGACCAGATGGCCACTGGAGGGAATCGTGGATGACCTCCCCTGACTCCCCCAGTGGTATCTAACCTCCTCCCACCCCCAAAAATTGTGATTAAGAACATTACTTGCCAGCCTCTGTGCCACTCTCAGATATTATACTCAGGTCCATCAGAACAGCATGCAGGTCCCTGGAGTAGTCTAGTAGTGGGTGCAGTGCGCTGCAGACAGATGGACCCAGGCTCCTACCTCTCCCTACCTGTTACAATTGTGGAGGAATCTGTGAGCCCTCCAAAACTCACCAGAAACCCACTGTACCCACATATAGGTGCCCCCTTCACCCATAAGGGCTATGGTAGTGGTATACAGTTGGGGGTAGTGGGTTTTGGGGGGCTCAGCACACAAGGTAAGGGAGCAATGGTCAGATGTGTACCTGGGAGCATTTTATGAAGTCCACTGCAGTGCCCCATAGGGTGCCCTATTGCTGTCCTGGGATGTCAGGGGGACCAGTCTACTAAAAATGCTGGCTCCTCCTATGTCCCAATGGCTTGATTTGAAAAATAAAGATGTCCAAATTACAAAACATCCAAATCAAAGGACATCCATAGTATTTTCAAACGCAAAAGCTAGACATCCATCTTTTTTGAAAATGACCTTCTTTCCTGTTCAGAATTTGGACGTCTTTGTAAAACGTCCTAATTCTGATTTAGACATTTCTTTCGAAAATGCCCCTCCACGTGTTTTAGGTCAAGTGGCAACTGATTCCATAGTCTTGTCACTGAAAATGGAAAGGAATTTTCGATAATGGGTTTGAAGTGGATGCTTTTCAGAAATGGAGAACTTAGTTTTAGCGTTCTCGGGAAAGCCAGAATTCTATTGGGTGATGGTATGATGAGCAGTTTGCTGCAACTCCTCTGGATTTGATCCAAAGACTGATTTGAACATTAAACAAAGTACTTTAAAATTTATAAGTTGACAAGTTGGCAACCAGTGGAGGTCACAAATTGGTGAAGACACTCTATCGAAGCAGCCTAGACCGCAGACCAACCGAACAGCAGTATTTTGCATCAGCTGTAGATAGCTGAGCAATTTGGTTGAAATCCAAAGGTATAGTGAGTTACAATAGTCTAGTTGTGCTGGCAGAACCGCTTGAGCTAGAGTCATAGGCGGTCGGTGGCCCAACTGTTTGGGGAGGCTAAATGGGGCGGGGTTAGGGGTGGGGCCAGGGGTGGAGCTTAAATCCATAATTGTCTGATAACACACAGAAAAAATAAATAAATAAAAAGTCACAATTAATACCTTTTATTAAATTTAGATATTAGATATGTATCATATGTCAAAGATTAAAGTGGTTGCTCAAAGCATATACTAACCACAATCGTAACTACAAAACACTATGCACAACTTTGTGCAAAAACACACTCGGAACCTTACTGTACCATACATATTACACTGGGCAGAACCTAATACACCAATATACCACCCATACGGAAAATGCAGACCGTCAACAATATGAAACAAGGATCATAATATCACAATTCTCATGTAGAGCCACAAAACATCCTAATTCATGTTTAATGTGGGATAAAATGCCATACATAAGTAAATAAATATAAACATTTAATGTTGAGCACCTGATTCTCAAAGTGGGCATATTCCAAACACTATAATGAAAATAAAATTATCTTTTCTACCTTTGTTGTCTGGTGACTTTGTTTTTCTGATCATGCTAGCCCAGTATCCGATTCTGCTGCTATCTGTCCTCTTAACTCCATTTCCAGGGCTTCCTTTCCATTTATTTATTTCCTTTCCTCCTTTCTTCTTCATTTCTGGTCCTCAGCTTCTGCCTATTTTCTTCCTCCATGTGCAGTTTTTCTCTCTTCCTTTTCCCTCGTCTCATCTCCTTCCTCACTCTTCCCTCCCCTCCATCCACCCATGTCCAGCAACCCTCCTCTCCCCTCCATCCACCCATGTCCAGCAACTCTCCTCTCCCCTGCACTCCCTTCCATCCTCCCATGTCCAGCAACCCTCATCTCCCCCCTGCCCTCCCCTCCATTCACCCATTTCCAGCACCAGCAACCCTCCTTTCCCCTCCATTCACCCATGTCCAGCATCAGCAACCCTCCTCTCCCCTCCATCCACCCATGTCCAGCAACCCTCCTCTCCCCTGCCCTCCCCGCCATCCTCCCATGTCCAGCAACCCTCCTCTCCCCCCTGCCCTCCCCTCCATCCAGCAGCCCATCTCCCTTCTGCCAGCCATTTCCTGCCTTCTTCCAGCTTCAAGCTAAATTGTTCCTGCTGCCAACTGAAGTTTGAATTTAAAGTTTGCTTTTGCTGCATCCCATGTTAATGGAGAGGATAATGGCACAGAGTTTTAAAATATACTTCATAAACGTAAAAAAATAAAGCAAAGGAAAGCACAGGTTGCCTGCTGGCAAAGAAAAGGTTTGTTTGTTATTATGTGTTGTGAAGAAATTATGCAAAGCAGCCAAGGCAGAGAAAAAGAGGCAAGATTAGCTTTTTCTCTCTAAAACAAACAAAAAAAGGCTTCTAGGAAGAACTGATACTGAGAAAACCTCCTTCTAAACAAGTGCGGCCAACCATTTGTTTACCCAAACTCTTCAGGAAGAGATGGCATGTCTCCAGGAAATGTTGGGCACTCTAAGAGGAACCAGCAAAATCTCAAGAAAGCAGCTTCCACAATTTTGCAGGGAATGTAAACTTTTGTGCTTATGGGAGGCAGGCAGAAAACCTTGTGGCATCAGGTAGGACTGGGGCTTCTTTCTAGAGAATGGAGGTAAAATGAAAATGGCTGGCTTTATTGTGTTAAAGGAAAATATTTCAAACCTTTCTTTTTACACTCCAGTACAGTTTGCAGTAAAGTCTACTCATTTAGCTGGACATGAGGCTTATTAAATTTCTTGTTTCAGCATTTCCTCTTGAAGACAATGAGATAGTCTAATTGGCGCACCAGCCCTAGAATGTTGGCCAATTTATGCGACTGGAAAAAGTGAAAGAAAGCTTCGGGCATGCAGAATTTCTAATGCTACCTAATGTCATAAGGGCCACTCAGCCTGGGAATTCAGGTTCATGGAGGATTTTTTAAAGTCCTTTTGAATTCTTTTCAGAACCAGCTCTGATGCTGCTTGTTCACTGGACACTCTGGAAAATATTACCAGCAAGCCTGCCATTAAGAAATTCACCAGCATGATTTGATTTTTATCTGCAGCAAGGAGAATGAATCCACAAACTTGAACTTACAAAATAAAAAAGGGATTTATGTGGGTTTATGCATTCGTTACTGCCAGTTCCCAGGTATCTGTGAGTGGAATGTTCGAGCAGAGAATGTTTGGAAAGAATAAGGAAGGAAAAGTTTAAATCTTTTAGGATTCACTCCTCTGGAATCAAGTTTAAATGAAAGTTGTCTCTCTGTCTGTACAGTTGGGGTTGTCAACAAATTCAATGCCATAAGATAGATGACTTGAATTCTGCTATTACTCCATTCCGTCTACAGATCTGAAATTCTGTGTGCATTTCAGCTCCTGCATTTAAAGTACTAGAAGACCCAAGAGTCAGACAGTACAGATAATCAGATAAATTATCAACTTATTTTTAACTGGATATTCATAAAGTCTGGTTTTCTAAAAATAACTAACGTTTCTTAAAGCTTGCAAGAGAATATTTGTCAGTTATATTCTATGTGTGATTTTAGAGCTTAGAAGAAAGCTTGTGAGTTAAAATAATTCCGTGTATGGTTGTGAGAAGAATATTTAGCTGTGAGAAGGTATAATAGAGATATTCCTGTAGATAGTTATCGGTAGTGTTTGATTTTTCCCACCCTTCCCTTCTGTCTTCCACCTATCCCAGGAACATTCTTTCATAGACAGACCATTATCCAATAAATTCCTAATTGATGTTTGTGGCTCCGCCACTAAGAAAACCTTACTGGGATGAGCCTCTGTCTTCCTACCACTCCATAAGTACATAAGTATTGCCACACTGGGACAGACTAAAGGTCCATCAAGCCCAGCATCTTGTTTCCAACAGTGGCCACTCCAGGTCACAAATACCTGGCAAGATCCCGAAAAGGTTCAATACATTTTATGCTGCTTATCCCAGAAATAGCAGTGGATTTTCCTCAAGTCAATTTAATAATGGTCTAAGGATTTTCCTTTAGGAAGCCGTCCAGACCTTTTTTTAACTCCGCTAAGCTAATCGCCTTTACCACATTCTCAGGCAACGAATTCCAGAGTTTAATTACACGTTGAGTGAAGAAAGATTTTCTCTGATTCATATTAAATTTACTACTTTGTAGCTTCATTGCATGGCCCCTAGTCCTAGTATTTTTGAAAAGAGTAAACAAACGATTCACATCTACCCAATCCACTCCACTCATTATTTTATAGACCTCTATCATATCTCCCCTCAGCCATCTACTACTACTACTACTATTTAGCATTTCTATAGCGCTACAAGGTATACGCAGCACTGCACAAACATAGAAGAAAGACAGTCCCTGCTCAAAGAGCTTACAATCTAATAGACAAAAAATAAATAAAGTAAGCAAATCAAATCAATTAATGTGAACGGGCAGGAAGAGAGGAGGGTAGGTGGAGGTGAGTGATTACAAGTGGTTACGAGTCAAAAGCAATGTTAAAGAGGTGGGCTTTCAGTCTAGATTTAAAGGTGGCCAAGGATGGGGCAAGACGTAGGGGCTCAGGAAGTTTATTTCAGGCATAGGGTGCAGCGAGACAGAAGGCGCGAAGTATGGAGTTGGCAGTAGTGGAGAAGGGAACAGATAAGAAGGATTTATCCATGGAGCGGAGTGCACAGGAAGGGGTGTAGGGATGGACGAGTGTGGAGAGATACTGGGGAGCAGCAGAGTGAGTACATTTATAGGTTAGTAGAAGAAGTTTGAACAGGGTGCGAAAACGGATAGGGAGCCAGTGAAGGGTCTTGAGGAGAGGGGTAGTATGAGTAAAGCGACCCTGGCGGAAGATGAGACGGGCAGCAGAGTTTTGAACCGACTGGAGAGGGGAGAGGTGACTAAGTGGGAGGCCAGCAAGAAGCAGATTGCAGTAGTCTACACGAGAGGTGACAAGGGTGTGGATGAGGGTTTTGGTAGAGTGCTCGGAAAGAAAGGGGCGGATTTTACGGATGTTGTAAAGAAAGAAACGACAGGTCTTGGCAATCTGCTGGATATGAGCAGAGAAGGAGAGAGAAGAGTCAAAGATGACCCCAAGGTTTCGAGCTGAGGAGACAGGGAGGATGAGAGAGCCATCAACAGAAATAGAAAACGGGGGGAGCGGGGAGGTGGGTTTGGGGGGGAAAATGAGAAGCTCGGTTTTGGTCATATTTAATTTCAGGTGGCGTTGAGACATCCAGACAGCAATGTCAGACAAGCACGCTGAAACTTTGGTTTGGATGCAAGGTGAGATATCAGGGGTAGAAAGGTAGATTTGGGAGTCATCAGCATAGAGATGGTAGGAAAAGCCATGGGATGAGATTAATGAACCAAGGGAAGAAGTGTAGATAGAAAAGAGGAGGGGACCAAGAACAGAACCCTGAGGTACGCCGACAGGCAGAGGGATAGAAGTAGAAGAGGATCCACCAGAGTGAACACTAAAGGTGCGGAGGGAGAGGTAGGAAGAGAACCAGGAAAGGACAGAGCCCTGGAATCCAAGTGAGGACAGGGTATCGAGAAGTATGCTGTGATCGACAGTGTCAAAAGCAGCGGAAAGATCAAGAAGAATGAGGATGGAATATTGACCTCTGGATTTAGCCAGTAATAGGTCATTGGAGACTTTAGTAAGTGCAGTTTCGGTTGAGTGGAGAGGGCGAAAACCAGATTGTAGTGGGTCAAGAATAGCATGTGAGGAGAGAAAATCAAGGCAGTGGCGGTGAACAGCATGCTCAAGTAATTTGGAGAGAAAAGGAAGGAGGGAGATGGGTCGGTAATTAGAGGGACAAGTAGGGTCGAGTGAAGGCTTCTTAAGGAGAGGTGTGACCACAGCATGTTTAAAGGCAGCAGGGACAGTCGCAGTGGAAAGTGAGAGGTTGAGAATGTGACAGATAAAAGGAATAAGAGCAGGAGACATGGCATTAAGAAGGTGGGTGGGAATGGGATCAGAGGAACAGGTGGTACATTTTGAGGAAGAAAGAAGTGTAGTTTCCTCAATAGTAACTTCAGGAAAGGAGGAAAGGGAATGAGGGGAAGGAGAGAGAGGGGAACGGACTAGTGGAGGGAGAGGTGGTGAGGTAGAGAAAGCAAGGTTTATCTTTTGAACCTTGTTGTGAAAGAATTCAGCAAGGGTCTGAGGAGATAATGAAGGGGGAGTTGGGGGAGGGAACCCACTCACACAAGCAACAGGAAGCTGTCCTGGAACTGAAGCATACAAACAATGTAAAGAGAAGGTGGAAATCCTTGCAGGCAGGTGGCAAACGACACAAAGTGGAGTGACTGCAGGAACAGCATGTCAGGACCCGGAAAGCAGGAATGCAAGCAGGGTGACTTCGATGTGAGAGCACCAGGACTGGGAACTGAGCAGTTTAAATCCCCCTCTTCAGCGTCTGATGTCACAGGGACACACCGGCACTGAACACTGCAGGTCCTGCGATGGGCAGCATCTCCCGCTGCATGTTGGTAAGGCCGTTACACAAAGGCTCAGAGCAGAGTACTAACAGGAGGCTGAGGTAGCAACAGGGAGAGGAGATTCAGAACTGCAAGAGACTGAAATAAATGAAAGACAAACTAAGATGTTAACTGATAAGGAAAAAGAAAGGCCCAAAGGTGGAAGAATTAATAACTGAGCTCTTAGCCTATTTGAAAATCGATAAATATGTTAGATTCCAGGAGAGGAAAAGATTACCCAAGTTGAATTTAACACCTAGAGTAAACGGTATGATAACTAAAATGAATAAAAGGTCATGGATTTGATATACCATATTTCTGTGGTGCAACCAAACTGGTTTACATTCATTATATGCAAGCACTTTCTCAGTACCTAATGGGCTCCCAATCTGTTTTGTACCTGGAGCAATGGAGGGTTAAGTGACTTGCCCAGGGTCACAAGGAGCCACAGTGGGAATTGAACCCAGGTTTTCAGCCCACTGTGCTAGCCATTAGGCTACTCTTCCACTGCTAGTACAACAAGTTTACTGCTAGAGCTCACAGTGGCCATTTTCAGAGAGGACCCGTGAGGGTGCCTGCTGGGGTGAGGTGGGGCAGGAGGGAAGTTCTGAGGCTGATCAGAAGGGAGGGTGATCTGATTGGGGTTCTGGAGGGAGTTCTGAGACCATAACCTATGTAAAGATACACTCTATTAATATCAGAGAAATTAACTGAATACAATACTTTGCAGCAGAAGTTACTACCTTCTACTGCCAAAGGGTTTACATTTATTATATGCAGGTACTTTCTCTGTCCATAGTAGGCTCACACTCTAAGTTGTTTTTTTTTTGTACCTTGTGCAATGGACGATTAAGTGACTTGCCCAGGGTCACAGGGAGCTACACTGGGAATTGGACCCAGTTCCCCAGGTTCTAAGTCTACTGCACCAACCATTAGGCTACTCCTCCACCTTCAGTTTTCTACTTTCATATGAACTAACACTGCTACCACCATACTATTTTCTCTGAACTTTGTATCCTCCTGCAAAGTATAGTTACCCCCTTCTAAACTGCACTTCATGCATCTGAGAAAGTGGATTCTTATCCTTGAAAGCTTACAAGATGCCACCAGCCTGTCGTTGATTTGTGTTGCTTTCAAACTTGAAATACTCCATAACACAACGGTGCAAATAAACTGAACATAACAAGCTGCTCTCTAACCTATCCACAAGATGTCAGCAAAGCACAATTAACAGCTGAGGTCTTGAGTTCACATCCCCACATACTCTGGTTCACTCCTGTTGTGGGTATACACTGAACAATCCCATTTGAAGACACTACCCCAGCATGGTGTTTTCACGAGTGGACATCACTAAAATTTGTCTGGGTAACTTTGCGAATTATTGAGATAGATCTTTGTTTTTTTGAATTGCACCTTTCCCCCAACCTCTCTGCTGACCATTTGTCCAGCCAGAATTCATCCATTTAAGGAAAGGCGGTGTTTAATGCAGTTTGAGCATGCGGTTTCAGTTTAGTCACTAGCCACCTAATTTTTGGACGTTTTCAGCAAAACGTACAAAATTGGATTTAGATGTCATATCGAAACTGCCCTTCTACATCTTACATCATTCATCTATGCAGATGCTATTCAAATCTTAAGTGTCTTTGACCCAACTAAGGAACATGACGTTTAGCTTTTTAGTACAGTCTACAGTTCACTATACCACTTAACTTTAACTAAAGAACTCTGCAGTGTAAATGTAAAAGTAATCAAGAAAATAACTCCATTAATCAGATAGGACAGCAACACATTCATAGTAGCACGGTAACCTAGTAAACGATGGCAGATAAAGATCTGAACGGTCCATCCAGTCTGTCCAACAGTCACACTTATTATCAATTTATGATTAAACCTATCAATAGAAATCAAACAAAATAAAACATGGAAAAGAAAATAAGATGATACCTTTTTTATTGGACATAACTTAATACATTTCTTGATTAGCTTTCGAAGGTTGCCCTTCTTCCTCAGATCGGAAAAGAAATAGATGATTACTTAAGATGATTAAACCTACAATGAATGTGATATAAAATACTTGATCATGGTCTTTCTTTGGCATTTTTGGGACATAGACCGTAGAAGTCAGCCCAGCACTGTCCTTACTTTCCAGTTACTGGAGTTGCTGTCAAAACCCACTCTTGCCTATCTGTGTCCTGTCATTCGTGGGACACAGATTGTAAAAATCTGCCTTCAATTGATCTCACATTCTAGCTACTGAACTTGCTGTCAAAGCCCTTTCCAGCCCATCCCAAACTGTCTTGCTATATATAGGGGACAGACTATGCAAGTCTGCCTCGCACCGGCCTTAGTTCTTCACAGCTGGAATCACTACCTAAGAGCTACTTGATAGATCCACATGCATGCATGCAGCCATTTAAGTTTTGGGGTTCTTTTTTATACCATCTACTTTCTAAGAGATCCTCTGTGTTCACCCCACATTCCATCACCATTTTTGTCTCTACTACCTCCCTTCCAAGCATCGACCACCCTCTCCATGAAAAAGAATTTCCTGATACCTGTTTCTACTAAAGTATTAGAAACCTTCATCAGTAAACAACTCTCTTTATATCTGTAAACATTTTCAATATTACACTGCTCACAATTCGGCTTCAGATCGTCACATAGTATGGAATCATTGCTGCTAATTCTAACTATATATGTCAAACAACACCTATGCAAAGGCAACCAAGTAATTCTTCTCCAATTCGATATATCAGCGGTGTTCGATGCGGTTGACCACACATTGCTACTCAAACACCTGGATCAGATAGGAATAACAGAGACTGTGATCAAATGGTTCAGTGAATTCCTTTCAAATCAAAGCTATTCTGTCAAGCAACACAACCAACTTTCCAACTCCTGGTCTCCTAACTACAGGGTCCCACAGGGATCTCCCCTCTCACCTATCCTGTTCAATCTCTTTATGTCATCCCTTGCCTCAATACACTTGGGTCTTAATGAGCTACTATTATCCTACACAGATGACATCCTGCTTCTCTTACCAGTGACAGTATCAAACAAAGATATGACTCAATCTGTAGCGAATGGCTGTTAGCACCTGGGCTCTGACCAATAAACTGAAAATGAATGCGCAAAAAAACAGGTTTCTGTGGTTCTGAAATCAGGGAGTTGAGGTCCCGTCATCAATATCTTTGTCCAATGGTCAAAGCTTTACAGTTGAGTCTGAAACCAGAGTACTAGAGGTTTTGCATGATTCTTCACTCACCTCTCTTCCCATATTAGCCAGCTATGGAAAAAAAACACTATTCAAAATGAGACAGCTACGTCTAGTTAGATCATTCTTCAACCTAAAAGCCTTTGCACTACTAGTCCAAATGTTAGTCCTACCTCACTTGGATTACTGTAATGTTCTATTTCTTGGTATTAAGTGTCAATATCAGAAAAAACTTCAAATCATACGGAATACAGTTGCTAGACTAATATACAGATTTAGTAGATATACTAGTGTTTCAATTCATCAAAACAAACTGCACTGGCTTCCAATAGCAGAAAGACTCAGGTTCAAAGCCGCTTCTTTATTTTTTCAAATCTTATAAGGTATCACCTCTGAACTACTGACTAAGTCCACTTCGCTGCATTTGGTCCAGTCTAACAGAGTGAAAGAATAATTGATGCTAGTGTCACTGTTTCAAAAAACGATTCAAAATCAGATTTTCAGCTCTCTATTCCCTGTACTTGGAGTTAAAATATGGAACTCTTTACCTACTGCCATCAAAACAGAAAACAACTACCTTAGCTTCAGGAAGAGGCTAAAAACTTTTCTACAGAAGTATTGCCATACTGGGACAGACCAAAGGTCCATCAAGCCCAGTATACTGTTTCTAATATTGGCCAATCCAGGTCACAGGTACCTGGCAAGATCCCAAAAAAGTACAATACATTTTATGCTGCTTAACCTAGAAATATATCACAAGAATTAACACTGAGTGTATATAAATGAGTAACCATAAAACAAGAGCTGTTGAAATAACTAGGTGGATTAGAGTCTCATATCTTGCACATGATTATTCACATCTCACCCAATGGTGGATCACTTGTACATGCCTGTTTGCTAATCATTGACTCAACCTCCACAGCCCTATGGCTACCAATTCATTCAGCCCCATTAGTACAAAATTATTGAGGCTGGATGGTACAAGAAGCTTGTGACTTTTAAAGCACTCAATACAAAATATACTCAGCACTTAACTTATGCCGGCTGGCGAACTCCTGGATTATGATCCCACGAAAGAATTGCAGGACTTGATTATGAATATTACACATACAGCGGAAGAATCAGGGTTCCTTACGAAAAAGGAATTTCTTTTCTTAAATAGAAAATCTCCTATTGTTCCTGTACTGTATGTCCTACCAAAAGTTCATAAAGATCTTCGGAATCCCCCTGGTAGACCAATTATGTCTTCCCGTGGCTCCTTTCTTGAACCGTTATCAGTATATGTGGACACCTTCTTACAAGAGTTTGTAAAGGCTACCCCTGCGTACATTAAAGACACAACGCACTTCCTAAACATTTTGCAAGCGGTACAGATACCAAATGGCCCCATTTTAATGGTGACTCTGGACGTGAAGTCCCTATACACAGTGATCCCGCAGGAAGAACTGTTAGTTATTATTAAGAAAACGTTAAATGCAAGACCCAGACCACATCAAGTTCCGACGGCATTTTTGAAAAAACTAGCGGAAATTGCTCTATGTAAGAACTTTTTTGCATTTCGGAAGGACTTTTATTTACAAAAGTCTGGGGTAGCCATGGGCGCTACCTTTGCCCCAACTTTAGCCAACTTATACATGGCCTGGTTTGAAGATCATTGGCTAGTGACGTCTCCCTTTAAGGAGTGTTTGGGCATCTGGAGGTGTTATATTGATGACGTCTTTGTTGTATGGCATGGAAGTATTGAAGAACTACAAGCTTTCCATTTGTGGCTCAATCAGTGCCATCCTAGGATTCAGTTTACACGCACGTGGTCTGCTGAGAAGATACATTTTTTGGATGTAGAAATCCATCTGCTAGGGAATCAGTTTGAAACTAGAGTATTCACTAAAAGTACTGATCGCAATACATTTTTAGAATATGGTAGCTGTCACCCGATGTTACTGAGACGAAGCCTCCCGTTTTCACAGTTTCTCCGTTTCAAACGCATTTGTACTTCACAGGAAGATTATAAAGCACATTCGGAGGTTTTTGGAGCGAAGTTATTGCAAAGAAATTATCCACAGAAAGTTGTGAAGCGTGCCTACACCAGAGCAAAACATAACAGGGATTTGTTATTGCAGGACAGACAATGTCAGGAACAAGATGAGCAGTTGATGACATTCATAACGAGATATTCTCCTGGTGGTGAAGTCACAGCAGGGATAGTTAAGCGTCATTGGGACATTATTAGATCACATCCCATGTTCACTAATTGTAATCGAAGGAGCAAGCTTTATGTACGGCGATAAGATCTACACCTTGAAAGGCAGCACTACCTGCCGCACTTTGGGGATTATTTATTTTATCAAATGCCCATGCGATAAAATATATGTAGGAAAATCCATTAGGTCCCTGCATGAAAGATTAATTGAACACTGATCACGCATAGCTGCACAGAACACAGGAGCACCCCTAGTCCAACATTGGGTGTCTCACAAGCATACTATTGACGATCTGAAATGCATGGTTATTGAGAAAGTGGTCCCGTCCAGTAGGGGCGGTGATTTCAACTGAAGAGTCTTACAATGTGAAACTTTTTGGACTTTCACTTTAAACACTATTGAACCTCATGGTTTGAACACCTATACACATTGGGGCTGCTTCTTCTGATTGTTTGGCAGATTGTTGACATAATTTGTGACGTACCAAGGGGGGGGCGGGTTTACAGACAGCTGTTTCCTGTTGTAAGTATCAATAAGAATGCTGAGCGCCATTTTTAGTGTGAGAAGCGGTTGAGCACACACAGCCACGATATGCTGAAATCCGGTAAGCCAGGGGCAAGATAGTTGAAAAATATTGAGTAAAAGTGATCATGTGAGTATTATTGTTGAAGTTTGTAGATGTGACCGTGCTCTCTTTTTTGTTAGATGCAGCGTTACTCCCCCTTGAAAAAGATTAACGAAAGGGGTGCAAGAGTTCACCAGCAGGCACAAGTTAAGCACTGAGTATATTTTGTATTGAGTGCTTTAAAAGTCACAAGCTTCTTGTACCATCCAGCCTCAATAATTTTGTACTAACGGGCAGTGGCGTAGCCAGACTGCCAATTTTGGATGGGCCTGAACCCAAAGTGGGTGGGCACAAAATTTTCTCTCTACCCCCCTCCCCCAGCAAAATTTAGTCACGCTAATCAGATGCATTTGTCACACAGGGTAAAGTGCTGCTTTTCAGTGCATCAGATTTCAGAAAATTTATTTAATAGCCTAACACCCTTTTCAGTGAGCTTTCAGAGGCCAAAACCTCCTGCCTCAGGTCAGTATAATGCTGACCTAAGGAAGGAAGTATTGGTCTCTGAAACTTCATTAACACAGGTACCATATTACTTTATCCTAAATTAAAAATAAAATTATTTTCTTTACCTTTCTTGTATGGCCATTTACTTTTTCTCATTGTGTCGCTCCCAGTCTCTAGATTCTGCTTTCCTTCGTATTCGCTTAACTCTTCTGCCAGGGTTTCCTGGCCATTTGTCATTTTTCTATTTTCCTCGAGGCCCGCCCTGCGCGCCAGCGCCAGCTCCCATTGCCGGCCACTCCTGCGTCGCTCCAGGGGCAGTGACGTAGGAGACGGGAGGAGCCTGCGAGCCAGCAGCCAATGCCTCAAGGCTGCCTAGACAGTGCCTGCCGGCGCCGCACTTTTTTTTTTTTTTACATTTTTTGTCCTTAGCGTTAGCGCTTCTTTTTGTAGCGCCGGCCCTGCTGCTCAACAGGAAAAGCAGCAGTGGCCGGTAATGGGAGCTGGCACTGGGCGGGCCTGGGCTGAAATTGAGTGGGCCTGGGCCCAGCCAGGCCCACCCATAGCTACGCCCCTGCTAATGGGGGCTGAATAAATTGGTAGCCGTAGGGCGGTGGAGGTTGAGTCAATGATTAGCAAACAGGCATATACAAGTGATCCACCATTGGGTGAGATGTGAATAATCATGTGCAAGATATGAGACTCTAATCCACCTAGTTATTTCAACAGCTCTTGTTTTATGGTTACTCATTTATATACACTCAGTGTTAATTCTTGTGATATAAGTCTATACCTGAGTGAGGCCACTATTACGTTGTCAATAACCTAGCAGTGGATTTTCCCCAAGTCCATTTAATAATGGTCTATGGACTTTTCCTTTAGGAAGCCAGCCAAACCTTATTTTTAAACCCTGCTAAGCTAACTGCTTTTACTACAATCTCTGGCAACGAATTCCGGAGTTTAATTACATGTTGAGTGAATTCATTTTAAATTTACTACTTTGTAGCTTATTGTGTGCCCCCTTGTCCTAGTATTTTTGGAAAGAGTAAACAAGTGATTCACATCTACCCGTTCCACTCCACTCATTATTTTATAGACCAATATCATATCTCCCCTCAGCTGTCTTTTCTCCAAGCTGAAGAGCCCTAGCCACTTTAGCCTTTCCTCATAGGGAAGTCATCCCATCCCATTTATTATTTTTGTCGCCCTTCTCTGTACCTTTTCTAATTCCACTATATCTTTTTTGAGATGCAGTGACCAGAATGGAACAATAAAAATGGCATTATAACGTCCTCATTTTTTGTTTTCCATTTCTTTCCTAATAATACCCATTATTCTATTTGCTTTCTTAGCTGCCGCTACAACCTCAACAGAGGGTTTCAATGTATCATTAACGACGACGCCTAGATCCCTTTCCTGGTCGGTGATTCCTAATGTGGAACCTTTCATTGCGTAGCTATAATTTGGGTTCCTCTTTCCCACATGCATCACTTTGCACTTGCTCATATTAAATGTCATCTGCCATTTAGATGCCCAGTCTCCCAGTCTCACAAGGTCCTCTTGTAATTATTTACAATCCTCTTGTGATTTAACAACTGTTTCATAACTGCTTCTATCTCCTAGTATCATCCATTATCTTTTCATATAATGTTTTTGGCCTCATGCATTACACCAATAGTCTCTAATTATTCTCATACCTCACACTAGCATTATCGGCTTTTGTCTCACCTAGAATGTAAACAGTACTAAACCCTGGAAAGAGGATATTAGCGGTATACAAGAATAGATTTGATTTGGTATTACTCCTAAGTCTACCGCCCATAGCCTGAATTCATGTCCTACATTCATCCAAAATTCATCTAAAACTTTGCAAATAAGATAAACAAAACAAAAAAGTAAAAACTGTAAGTGCCTGGGTCTCTATCAGGTAAGGATGTTCCAAAACCTAGTGTAAAAAATAGGCCCTAACACTTTGATCGCTTCTCTGTAGAGTGCAGCGGCAGACGGATTATTTGCCAGACGGTCTTTTTTAAGACCATTTTTAAGTCCTTGTCTGCAGATTTTTCATTTGTGATTTGAGATTACTTTATTATACAAATTGATGATCTTATTTCATTATTTGATTCCAGTTACAAGAATCCTGATGTAGGCCATGTGGCCGAAACACAACGTTGTGTCGAGTCACTTTTAATATGTAACTGTTTTATTATCATTGTTTTGAAAATTAATAAACGCTGTTTATTTTAAATTTCGCTTTGGTTCCAGTTTTTGGGTAGCCTGGCTTGTATTCCCACCTTTTTATTTTTCAGTTAAATGTTATTGAAATCTGGCTCAAAGACAATAAACTAGTTTTAAATCCTTCCAATACTAAGGCTATCTTATTCACAGACACAGAAAACTCTATTCTCATTTTTTTTAAATCCTCTCTGTATAGCTGACCCTTGAGCTTGTTGAATCACTGAACATTTTAGGAATTACAATAGATTCTGATCTCAGAATCTATATTCCAGATTCTGCAATTCCCTTCCTCACTTTCTGCCATTCCTAAATCCTTCCTCTCTCCAGCCTCCTTTTCTCAAACCCAGAACCTCACTCCTTTTCCTATTGTCTCTTCTTCCTCTTCTCAATCCCAAATTGTCAATCATTCTACATTTCCTACTCTCCCCTATCTTCCGTTATGGGGCATATGTTGAGATTCTGTTCCATTCTATATAACGTTTCTAAAATGGCCGCCAAACTGTCTGGTAGTGTTGTTCCTATACCACAGTTTTTACATGTTTTGTTTGGTGAGTTACATAGAGGGGCATAATTGAACAAAAACGTCTATCTCCATGGGCGTTTATCTCCGAGAACGAGTCCGTGAAGGGGCGGACCGAACCGTATTTTCGGAAAAAATAGACGTCCATGTTTTATTTGACAATTTGTGAGCTGGGCGTTTTTGTTTTTCAGTGATAATGGAAAATGAAAGCGCCCAGCTCAAAAACGAATAAATCCAAGGCATTTGTTCGTGGGAGGGGCCAGGAGTCGTTTTGCACTGGTCCCCCTCACATGCCAGGGCACCCTAGGGGGCACTTTTACAAAAACAAAACAAAAGGTAAAACAGCTCCTAGGTGCATAGCACCCTTCCCTTGGGTGTTGAGCCCCCCAAATCCCCCTCAAAACCCACCGCCCACAAGTCTACACCATTACTATAGCCCTAAGGGGTGAAGGGGGGCACCTACATGTGGGTACAGTGGGTTTGGGGGGCAGTTTGGAGGGCTCCCATTTACCAGCAGAAGTGTAACAGGTGGGGGGGGGATGGGCCTGGGTCCACCTGCCTGAAGTCCACTGCACCCCCTAATAACTGCTCCAGTGACCTGCATATTGCTGCCAGGGAGGTGGGTATGACATTTGAGGGTCAACATAAAAAGTTGTGAAGCGGCATATTTTGTGGTGGGAGGGGGTTTGTGACCACTGGGGGAGTCAGGGGAGGTCATCTCTGATTCCCTCCAGTGGTCATCTGGTCATTTAGGGCACTTTTTGGGGCCTTATTCGTGGAAAAACAGGGTCCAGGAAAAGTGCCCTAAATTCTCGCTAAAAACGCATATTTTTTTCCATTATCAGCGAAAAGCGCCCATCTCTGATCGCCCGATAACCACGCCCCAATTCCACCTTCACCACGCCTTCGACACGCCCCCATCAACTTTGTCCGCATCCGCGACAGAGTGCAGTTGAAAACGTCCAAATTCGGCTTTCGATTATACCGCTTTATTCGTTTTTGTGAGATAAACGTCTATCTCCCGATTTGGGTCGCAATATAGGCGTTTTTCTTTTTCAATTATAAGCTGGATAGTAACATAGTAGATGACGGCAGAAAAAGACCTGCACGGTCCATCCAGTCTGCCCAACAAGATAAATTCACATGTGCTACTTTTTGTGTATACCTTACCTTGATTTGTACCTGTCCTTTTCCAGGCACAGACCGTATAAGCCTGCCCAGCACTATCCCCGCCTCCCAACCACCAGCCCCGCCTCCCACCACCGGTTCTGGCACAGACCGTATAAGTCTGCCCAGCACCATCTCCGCCTCCCACCACTGGCTCTGCCACCCAATCTCGGCTAAGCTCCTTAAATGTTCTACTTATTTTGCTAGGGTAATGTGAACAGTATATCACAGAACTGAGAGTTAGAGAGCTTATATCCAGATTCTGTTCCATTCTATATAGACTCCAGACTTCACTCTCAGGTAGAAATCATTGAATGATAGTTTTATTGGGTAGCTGACAATGAATGGAAGTTTTTTTACATGTAAAATTCTGTTGGGATCTTTTTTTTTTTTGTATCATGTAAAATCAATTTAAATGTGGAGGAGGGCTGTTATGTGGGTATAAAGTGCAGAAATATCACTTTGGCTCTCCCCCCCAAAAAAATAAAATCTGGCTTACCCCCTCTATTCCCTTCTGTCTGGAGGCACCACTGATCAGAGAACCTAAAATGAAATAACATTTCCGCCAGGCATAAATCTTTCATATTTTATTCACGGTATGAAATTTGAATTTGAAATGAACATTTTGAAACATATCAAAGGGGACTTACTAGGAATTATTAGGAAAGAGATGCAAAATAAGATCAAGAATATTACAATGCCCCTGTATCACTCCATGGTGCGACCTCACCTTGAGTATTGTGTTCAATTCTGGTTGCCATATCTCAAAGAAGATATAGTAGAATTAGAAAAGGTTTAAAGGAGAGCAACCAAAATAACATAGTAAATGATGGCAGATAAAGACCTATACAGTCCATCCAGTCTGCCCAACAAGATAAATTCATCATACATGTTATGTGATACTTATGTGTATACCCGAGTTTGATTTGTCCTTACCATTTTCAGGGCACAGACTGTAGAAGTCTGCCTAGCATTGTTCTTGTACTAAAATTTCTGAAGTTAACGTTGAAGCCCCTTAAAATTTACACTCCAGCCCATCCATATCTATTCAGTCACGATCAGGGCACAGTCCATAGACATCTGCCCAGCAATGGGTTTGCTTCCCAATTACTGGTGTTGCCACCCAGTAATCTGCTAAGATTTTGTGGATCCATTCCTTCTAAATAGAATTCCTTTGTGTCTGTTCCAGGCATGTTTGAATTCCGTTACCATTTTCACTCCACCACCTTCCACAGGAGGGTGTTTTCATGTATCCACCACGCTCTCCATGAAAAAATACTTCCTGATATTACTCCTGAGTCTGCCCCCCTTCAACCTCAGTTCATGTCCTCTAGTTCTACCACCTTCCCATCTCCGGAAAAGGTTTGTTTGCGGATTAATACCTGTCAAATATTTGAACGTCTGTACCATGTCACCCCTGTTTCTCCTTTCCTCCAAGGTATACATGTTCAGGTCAGTAAGTCTCTCCTCATAAGGTTTGCAATGCAAATCCCATTCCATTTTGTAGCTTTTCTTTGTACCGCTTCCAGTCTTTTTACACCTTTAGCAAGATACAGCCTCCAAAACTGAACACAGTACTCCGAGTGGGGCCTCAACACCTCCTTTCTTCTGCTGGTTATACCCCTCTCTATGCAGCCTAGCATCCTTCTGGCCAGAGCCGCTGCCTTGACACATTGTTTCTTCACCTTCAGATCCTTGGACACCATCACCCATAGGTCTCTCTCCTGAGTTGAGTTTATTAATCTCTTCCCTCCTATCCGGTATCACTTTTTTGGTTTCTGCACCACAGGTGCAAAATGATAAAGTTCCAGAACTTATCTATTCTTTCAGTGAAAAATATTTCCTCCTATTTGTTTTAAAAGTATTTACATGTAATTTCATTGAGTGTCCCCTGGTCTTTGTACTTTTTGAAAGAGTGAAAAATTGATTCTACTCGTTCTACTCCGCTCAGGATTTTGTAGACCTCAACCATATCCCCCCTCAGCTGTCTCTTTTCCAAGCTGAAAAGCGTCTGTCAACCTCAGGTTTAAGGGCATCTCTTAACCCCATTGAGAGGATGCCTCCCCCAGCTCCTGGAAGACCCAATGATTTGAAATAGGTTTTGGAGGTTAAGTAATTTTTCACCATTGTTACCTCCCTTCTCCTAAGGGGGTAAAATGATTTAGTCTCTTTGAACTAATTAGCTTTTCAAGTATTCAGAGTCTGAAAAAGTTTATCTTTAAGGCTAGAAGACATGTATAGTTACAGCCTTTTTAGGAAAAGTGTTTAAAAATCATACTTTTTAGAAGATATGTATAGCTTTAGATCTGTAAGAAACTGAGATTGCTTTTTTTTCCCCTTGGAAATTCGTGGATGATTGTCTTGGCATCCAAGTGGTCCAGATATCTGATGTGATGTAATGTAAGTTAATGATGATCCTACAAATGTCAATTTTACCCAATTTCTTGAAACTTCTCAGGTTGTTATTTTCTCTAAGACAACTTTATTGGTCGCATTTATGACAGAAAAAGACACATTGCCAGTTTTAAAAGCTTATTTTTGTAAAGAAAGATTTAGTATATTGTGGCCAGAAGATTAATTAAATTTAATTTATGCAATTATAGTCCGCTTAACCTTTAAGTTCTAGGCAGAGGACAAATCCAATTACTGCAAATGATAGTACATTGAAACTCAAATAACCCGAAAAATTGTTACATAGAAACAAAGGTAAATATTG
This sequence comes from Microcaecilia unicolor, assembly GCF_901765095.1. Lineage (NCBI taxonomy): Eukaryota > Metazoa > Chordata > Amphibia > Gymnophiona > Siphonopidae > Microcaecilia > Microcaecilia unicolor. The sequence goes on along the minus strand of NC_044042.1, from coordinate 88,918,715 downwards.
TTACATGAAACATAGGCAATAATGGTACAATTAAAAAGAAGTGTGTGTGTTTTAAACCAGGAAGCTGAAAAGTGTTTATGGGATGAATGCAAAGTTCAAGTCATTACTTTGAGATGGAAATGGCTGTGTGGTAAGTCCACACTTGCCACACGGCCATCTCCTGGTGGGAGCCCTTATCACCTCCTATTTAGGTCCCATTTGGTGCAAATAAGGAGACCCTGCAGTTTAGACTGTTGGGGCAATAACATTGACTGAGCCAGAAGAAAGGGAGATAAATAGTTAATAGAGTTGAGGGTAGGGAAAAGATAGAATGGTACGAAAGAAGGAGTTGAGAGGGTTAATGTTGAAGTGTGGGTAGGGTAGTAACAGGAGAGGAAGGGTGATTGGATGATAAGGGGAGATGGGGATTGGTGGTTGTCATAGGAACGATTGTGGGTAAATAGAAGGGTTTTTGGTGGTTTAAATCACAAATCATTTTGGTATTTTAAGGCACAAATCATCAAGAAACTCCAGATTGCCCAGAACACCGCAGCCAGACTGATTTTCGGAAAGGCGAAATATGAAAGTGCCAAACCCCTTAGAGAAAAATTGCACTGGCTCCCACTGGAAGATCAAATTGCTTTTAAAGTCTGCACCCTGGTTCATAAAATTATTTATGGAGATGCCCCATCTTATATGTCAGACCTGATAGACCTACCAGTGAGAAACAACAAAAGTTCATCACGTGCCTTCTTGAACCTCCATTATCCCAACTGCAGAGGACTCAAATACAAATCTATACACGCATCTAGCTTCTCATACATCTGTACACAACTATGGAATGAATTACCAATCACCATAAAAACATCACACGATTTGACAACCTTCCGGAAATTATTGAAGACTAATTTGTTCAATAAGACGTATAAAAAGGATCCCCCATAACGAAATGTCTCCTAAACTACACCAGAAGCAATCATTATGGACCTGTCCTAATTTGTTTACTTTAATTGCATCCTAATTACTGATCATTATATACTGCCCTGACCTCACTCATGCTATGTTTTATCTATTCATCCAATGTTAATCTTATATGTCATCCTTATACATCTATTGTAATAATATTCCGATATTCCTAATGTGTTAACATGAGTACTACGATATTTTATGCACCTTATCTGTAACAACATTCTGTAATTTTACTATTAAGGGGATTGATGTTGTAATGTAATGTAAACCACATTGAGCCTGCAAATAGGTGGTAAAATGTGGGATACAAATGCAGCAAATAAATAAATAAATTATTTGGGTGGGCAGGAGCAGGTGAGGGTGGATGAGGGGTTAGGATTTTGTGCCCTTCCCAACCCGCCCTGTGTTTTGTGTGGGTTGTCTTTAATTGCAATGGATAGTTGGTGACATGTTGTGGGTTTATTGTATAATGATTTTGGTGGGATGGTAATGGTGGGTATGTGAGTTTGGGTGGGGAATGGGAGGTCGGTAGCGGCTTTTGAGTCAGCTGGATATGTGGGGATAAAGAGGCACCAGATGCAGTGAAGTGGATATTGGTTAAAATATATTTTGATGGAAAAAGTAACTTGTGGGCGGAACAGCCACGAGTGAAATGTGGCTTGACGGCACCTTGAGTCACGTAGAATGAAGGGGGTAATTTTGGACATGTCAGAGCCAGTTTCGTTACCGAATGGCTCTGAACTGTTAAACCGCTCTGGGAATGCTAACATTGGTATGGAAGAATTTAATGCATTGGGTAAAGGTTAAGTTATAGAATTGAGTTATATATTTATATATTTATTTATTTGTTGCGTTTGTATCCCACATTTTCCCACCTATTTTCAGGCTCAATGTGGCTTACATTGTACCATGATGGCGATCGCCATTTCCAGTAGAGAAATACAGAGTGGTGATTGCGTTTAAGTTCATAAGTAATAGAATGAATTAGGTAGTCTAGGAGGAAGAATTAAGTATTGTCCAATTCTGGTATAAGTTCGTTGTGTTGCAGGGTTCAGGTGTTTAGGTTGGGTCATTGTGGTATGCCTTTTTGAACAAGTTGGTTTTTAGTGATTTCCGAAAGATTGTTAGGTCATGCATTGCTTTCATAACGTTTGATAGTGCATTCCAAATAAATGGTTAATAAATTTAATTCCAATGATGAGTTGTGGTATTATTATTTATAAATTAATAGATTGTAAGATGAGGACTGGATGATGTGCGAATGTCAATGTTAATGTGTTTTTTGATGAATTCTTGCATTAGAACTTTTTTCAACACTCCCTACGCTGTAGCTTGTGTTGCATTCTCTACTGTGTCCTTTGGTAGGCAGAGCTACCCAGCTGAGAAGGAAGCAATTTCTTCAGTTTACGTCTAAAGTGTTAACTATTGGATCTACCTTCTTTTTACACTTTATATGTAGATGTTAAATTTCTTGAAATATATTTTCAATGATCCTTCTCAACTGGAAACCGTCCTCATGAACAAATAGTTCTTTTTGAATACTTTTTTTCTTCTTTCTTTTGGAAACGTTTTCTGGATGGGGGCGGAAAGAAGGTTATAATAATGCTATATCACCCTGTTACAATTTATAATTGCTCTCACTTTGCTCATTAAGGGATACTTATACCACACGGTGCTGGAGCTATTGTGGCATTGGCCTGCCCCAATCCAGCACTACCACAGGCCTAGGGTGGGAGCCAGCAGTAGTGTTGCCCCCTCTGGCGCAGCAGGAAGTCCTCTTTATTTTTTGCACTAGGAGCTTACCCGGTGGTAATTGGGCAGTGCTGGGTGCAGCCCAGTTACCACCAGGTGAGCGAGGGAGCCTTTACTGCCTCCTAAATAGCTCCAGGAAATGGCCACACTACAAGTGTGTACTTACCGCACAGCCATTTCCTTTTTTTCCGCTTTTTATCCACTGCAATAAAAGGGGCCCTCGACACACAGCAAATCCACACAGCGATGCTACTGCAGGGCCCCCCTTTTACTGCTGCTTTGAAAAAGGGGCCCTAAGGTTGACTTGCCATAATGTGGTGTCCTGGAGGGGTTTTGTTTGGTTTTTCCTTGTCATTGTTAGTCATTTATTTATTTATTTGTTACATTTGTACCCCACTTTTTCCCACCTATTTGCAGGCTCAATGTGGCTTACAGTAGCTACCTCCGGTGGTGAAACAAATACAGAGTGATGTTATAGTCAGTGAGATAAATATATTACAGACACAGTAGGGAATCGCAGAGAAGAGGGAGCTATACAGAGTTCATTATAAATTTTTGTTTCTTTGTGTTGCTGGGTTAAGGCATTTAAGTTTGGTCAGTAGGGTATGCCTTTTCGAACAAGTTGGTCTTTAGTGATTTCCGGAAGTTGAGGCGGTCGTACGTTGTCTTTACGGCTCTTGTGAGTGCATTCCAGAGTTGCGTGCTTCTATAGGAGAAACTGGATCCATAAATTGATTTGAGGAGAATGGTCCAAAAATTTTTAAAAACTTACAGAAGCAGCTGCAAAGGTCAAGAATGTAAATCAGGTGTGGACGTAATTCAAAAAATACCATCCTGGAAGCAAGGCCAAATGACAGCCGGCACAGTTAAAAAGTGAGGTGAAGGAAACTATTAGAGCTAAAAGATGATGGTCTATTTCCATTTGTTATAACTGTAAAGTTTCCTTGCAAGTATTTTTCAGAATTAAAAAAAAAGTGAAATAAATCCATCAATCAATCAATCAATCAATCTCTGTCCACTTCTTCTGTCTGTGAAGAAGGCCTGTATATCACACCAGTGTAAACAGATGTTCCAGATGAATCTACTCTAATCCCAGCCTTTATCAACCGCTTACTCCCTACAAAGGTCCAATGCAGCCAACATAAAAATGACATAAAACCAGCAATCGTTCTCTTAAAACATATAGGGCCCCCTTTTACCAAGCTGCAGCAAAAAGGGGCGTGTGCTGGTCTTGGCATGTGTTTTTCACGTGCGTCGAGGCCCCCTTTTACCGCAGCGGGTAAAAGGGAAGTCTCTCTTTTCTGCAGGAAATGGCCATGCAGCAAGTAAAGCACTTACTGTGCGGCCATTTCAGGGGGGGGCCCTAACCACCACCCACTGAGGTAGCAGTAAGGGCTCCTGCACTAACCCAGTGGTAACCCAATTACCGCCAGATACACTCTGGCACTACAAAAATTAAATTTATTTTTGTAACACCGGATATGACAGCGCACTAGGGGTGGCCCAGTGGTACTCCCTGTTTAACGACCTGTAAGCCCGCATTGGGCATTAGGCTTACCGCTGCTTAGTAAAAGGGCCCATAATGGCTGAGAATTCTGTTACTAAACATTAGGAACACAAAAATATTTTTCAAACAGATGTAAAATGAATTGCATTTCAGAACGTTCGACAGATTATTCCAAAGTTGCACAGCTTGAAAAATGATGTTTCCAAATCTTTCTTATATTGGACACCCTTAAAAGAAGGACAGTTAAGTATTTGATGATTGAGTATTCAATTACCTTATGTAGACTGTGGAACAAAATTAAAATTAATCAAATAATCTGGTATAGCACCTTGCAAATAATACAAAAAGACTTGAACTCTAACCAAGTTTGAATTGGGAGCTAATGGAGTTCCTTCAAAAATTGGCTTTCTTTCTTTTTAAAATATTGCATGGGCAGATTCCTAGTTATATGCTTGCTCATAAGTACATAAGTAATGCCACACTGGGAAAAGACCAAGGGTCCATCGAGCCCAGCATCCTGTCCACGACAGCGGCCAATACAGGCCAAGGGCACCTGGCAAGATTCCCAAACGTATAAACATTCTATACATGTTATTCCTGGAATTATGGATTTTTCCCAAGTCCATTTAGTAGCGGTTTATGGACTTGTCCTTTAGGAAACCGTCTAACCCCTTTTTAAACTCTGCCAAGCTAACCGCCTCCACCACGTTCTCCGGCAATGAATTCCAGAGTTTAATTACGCATTGGGTGAAGAAACATTTCTCCAATTTGTTTTAAATTTACTACACTGTAGTTTCATCGCATGCCCCCTAGTCCTAGTATTTTTGGAAAGCGTGAACAGACGCTTCACATCCACCTGTTCCGCTCCACTCATTATTTTATATACCTCTATCATGTCTCCCCTCAGCTGTCTCTTCTCCAAGCTGAAAAGCCCTAGCCTCCTTAGTCTTTCTTCATAGGGAAGTCGTCCCATCCTCACTATCATTTTAGTCGCTCTTCGCTGCACCTTTTCCAATTCTACTATATCTTTCTTGAGATGCGGCGACCAGAATTGAACACAATACTCAAGGTGCGGTCGCACCATGGAGCGATACAATGGCATTATAACATCCTCACACCTGTTTTCCATGCCTTTCCTAATAATACCCAACATTCTATTCGCTTTGCTCATTTTTGTTTTGCATCCTCTAATAGAGTGCGGAGCTCCATTGTTGATATTTTTTTTTTCAACTGTTAAAGGAAAGAAAAGATTAAGAGCCTGTTTACTAAGTCGCGCTGTAGGCATGCTAACTTTTTAGTGCATGCTAAAAATAAGTGCTCGCTAACGATAGAGACACCCATTATATTCCTATGGGCATCTCTAGCATTGGCGCAAACTAAAACGTTTGTGCGCCTACAGCGCGGCTTAGTAAACAGGGCCCTAAGTTATTTTGATAGGTTATCAGTTCAGGGTAAAAACTTATCTATTTAGGAAATTTTGTGTCTAACTGTGTTATCACCTTTTATTGGTTCCATGAAGTCTGTTCTGTTTCTCTTTTGATTTGGGACCCGCTTAGAACTGCAAGGTGTTAGCAGGATATAAGCCTGAATGTAATAAAAAAAAGTTGAATGATCAAACTTATAACACCTGAAATTTAAGCAAGAAGCTTTATTTTGTAGTAATTGGATTCTTCTTTGTAGTTTAATGGAGATACCACGATATAATACATTACAGTAGTCTAGTTGAGACAATATTAGTCCCTGCACTAAAAGTGCAAGTGATTTTCTGAAAAATAAAGTTGAACAGTTCTAAATTGTTTCAATCTAATGAATACCTTCTTGGTAAGACAATTTACTTGATTTTCCAACAACAAGAATCCAGAATTACACCCAAAACTTTAGTGAAGTGATCTATTGGCAATTGGTCAGTTCAATATAATGGCAATGCAGCTAGTGGTAGGTCAAGATGTTCACTTAATCAAAGTATTTTGATTTTATTAGAATTTAATTTTAACAGTTGACTTGATACCCAATTATCCCACAGCACCTCTTTATCTTTAACATATAACACCACTCCTCCATCCTTTCTACCCATCCTGTCCTTCTAGAATAGATTATAGCCTGGTATAACTGTATCCCAGTCATGGTTCTCCATGGTAATTGCTCTATAAATCATGTGCAATTTTTGGGCAACATCATACTTAATTCATTCTGTACTGTCTTGATGAACGGAACATAGATTTCAGAAGCTATTCAGAGTCCGGTATGTCCAGTAGAGAGGCATCACAGCTTGTTTGTTGGCCTTTATACCTTGGTAGAGGCAAACGTTTTCCATGCAGCTAATCAGTCAAAACCCTACTTAGGACTACTTAGGAGTTTAAGAGCAAATGGCATGTCACATAGAAAGCCAGTTATTGATTTGTTTAAAGATTTATAACAAATGATTTTTCTTCTACCTACTTAGCTTTTGAACTCCTCTGATAAGACTATGAATTGCAATTTTAAAATGTTTACAGTCTTAAGTATGAAAAATAGTGTCATGTGATTGATCTATTGTGATTTAATTTTATGATGGGGAAGCTTGCAAGCACATAGCAGAAATCATTTGGAACCAAAGAGTATAAAGTTCACATGAGACGGACTGAGTTTGTTTACTTAGCCTCTAGAAAAAAAGGCAATCAGGATGATATTAAGCCCAAAGTGGTCAGCATTTTTTAAAAATTAGTGGACATTCACTGCTGATATGCACAGAGAGGGAGAGGGACTTTGGTGTGATAGTGTCTGAAGATCTTTAAGTAATGAAATAGTGTGAAAAAGCAGTGGCCATAGCCAGAAGGATACTAGGCATAATCAGCAGAAGAAAGAAGTACATATAAGTACATAAGTATTGCCACACTAGGAAAGACAAAAGGTCTATCAAGCCCAGCATCCTGTTTCCAACAGTGGTCAATCCAGGTCACAAATACCTGGCAAAATCCCCCAAAAATTACAAAACATTTTATACTGCTTATCCAAGAAATAGTGGATTTTCCCCAAGTCCATTTAATAATGGTCTATGGACACAAAGATCAGCAGTGGGAATTGAACTCACTTCTCCAGGATCAAAGTCCACTGCACTAACCACTAGGCTACTCCTCCACTCCGGAGTATAGGGCTAGAGAATCTAGCTCTATATAATTGAGGGGACAGCAGAATTCCTTGAGAAACTCCACAAGCAGAGGGCCATTATATATTCTGCTTTTCAAAAATGTCTCAAACCAATTAAATACCCTGCCTGTAATTCCCATCTCACTTATTAGCAAAGAGTGGTCTGTAGCATCAAAGGTTGCAGAGATGTCAAACTGCATAAGAACTACTTTCTTACGCAAACGCCAAAATGTCCTTATTTCTGTTACGAGCTTCAGTAGAAGTGTGTCAGTGCTATGCATTGGCCAAAAGCCATGCTGTGATGAATGTAAATATGTTGACATAACAAGATAATCTGAAAATTGCATGTTGACAACAAACTAAAAGTTTAGCAATCCAAGAGATGCTAGCCACAGGTCTAAAATTTTCCACCGATGTCAAACCCACCCCAGTGCCCTTCAGTATCGGAGTAAACATAATTCTAGCAATATCTTTAGGATAAGCTCCTTCCAGCAAAGCTGAGCCATTGTAGAAGGGACATCTTTTATGGTAAATAAAAAGATGGACATACATCCAAACAACAGCATTTACTAGCTAACTTTGAGGGGAATAACCGAACGGCGCCAGCAAAATAGATGCCAGCGATCTATTTTGGCGGCGCCACAAACAGCTGGCCGAACCGTATTATCGAAAAAGATGGCCGGCCATCTTTTCTTTCAATAATATGGTTTGGCCCAGCCAAATGCCAGAGTTTGCCGGGTTTGAGATGGCCGGTTTTGTTTTTCAGCGATAATGGAAACTGAAAGCGGCCATCTGAACCCCGGCTAAATCCAAGGCATTTGCTCATGGGAGAATCCAGCATTTGTAGTGCACTGGTCCCCCTGACATGCCAGGACACCAACCGGGCACCCTAGGGGGCACTTCTAAAAATTAAAAAAATATATTCAAATACCTCCCAGGTGCATAGCTCCCTTAACTTGGGTGCTCAGCCCCCCAAATCCCACTCCCCACAACTCTACACCATGACCATAGCCCTTATGGGTGAAGGGGGGCACCTACATGTGGGTACAGTGGGTTTGGGGGGGAGGTTGGAGGGCTCAACACTTACCACCACAAGTGTAACAGGTGGGGGGGTGGGCCTGGGTCTGCCTGCCTGAAGTCCACTGCAACCAACAAAAACTGTTCCAGGGACCTGCATACTGCTGTCAGGGAGCTGGGTATGACATTTGAGGCTGGCATACAGGCTGGCAAAGAAGGTTTTTATTTTTATTTTTTTAGTGTGGGAGGGGGTTGGTGGCCACTGGGGGAGTATGGGGAGGTCATCCCCTATTCCATCCGGTGGTCATCTGGTGAATTGGGCCACCTTTTTGAGGCTTGGTTGTGAAAATAAAAGGACCAAGTAAAACCGGCAAAATACTGATTAACGCCACTTTTTTTTCCATTATGCGCTGAAGCCAGTCATCTGGTAGCCACGCCCATGCCCTGCCTTTGCTACGCCGCCGACACGCCCTCTTGAACTTTCGCCGGCTTGGCAACGGGAAAGCGGCGATGGTGTCAAAAAGCAGCTTTCGATTATACCGATTTTGCCGCTTTTGAGAGATCGCCGGGCATCTCCCGATTTATGTCGGAAGATGGCCGGCGATCACTTTCGAAAATAAGCCCGTTTATAAGAATCTTGCTTACCAATTCAGATGAAACTGGAATAAATGAATCCTAAAATTTATCAAAAGGAACTTCCTTCAACTGATAGGTCTCTCTCAGAACCAGTGAATTGACTGAACTAAATGAACTTTAGACTGAAAGTATTGAGCTAGACTTTCTGTGGAAGGTTGAGATCACTCAGGAGTTGTCAGTATTCCATCAGAACAGGTCAGGGTGCGATGGATCTCATATAAGACTTTCAATAAATTCTCTGCATTCTTTAGCTGCCGGTCATTATACCATATTTTTGCTTCTTTAATAGCCAATTTATGTTGTTTTATCTTTTCTCTCCAACAAAGATAAGATGTTTCATATTTGTACTTCCTCCAATGTCTTTCCAATGATCTGCTAAACCTTTTTAACAGTGTCAGAGCACCAGAATACCATGGATTAACTGCTTTACCTCTCTTACATAAAATGAATCAAAATAAACTATCTAATACAGAATTCTATAACGCTATTCTCAAATCCTAGACCCGCCCCTGACCCACCCATGCTCCTCCCACAACCATGCCTCTTTTTTGGATCCACATGGGAAAATGTACGTGCTCATCTTTATAGAATAGTGAGTATAAAGATACACATGTAAATTCCAATTAACGCCAATAATTAATTTAGTGGCCAATTATTGACACTAATTTGCTCATTAAGCAATTAAATTGCACACACAATTATGATAACTATATATAGAATCTGGGGTTTACAGATTGTACTTATTTTGTTATTTATATCATAAACATATACATACATTTATTTTACATGCATGTACTCTGTCCCCCAATATTCAGTGCTATTTAACTGGTCAGAATGGCTACTGACTGGTTGAATAGCGCTTAACCAGCTATCTGCGATATTCAGTGGGGGATATCTGGTTATCCTCCACTGAATATCCCCAGTTAGCAGCCTGCAGTCAGCCAGTTATATTGACCAATATTATCGACTATCTGCTGATTTTTAAACCGGGTTTCGTGGCCATATTTGGCCATATGAAAACCTGGTATATCTTTAAATCAGCCAGCAGTGTTTCTTAGATGCAGCAGAGTATAAGTACATAAGTAATGTCATACTGGGAATAGACCAAGGGTCCATCGAGCCCAGCATCCTGTCCACGACAGCGGCCAATCCAGGCCAAGGGCACCTGGCAAGCTTCCCAAACATACAAACATTCTATACATGTTATTCCTGGAATTGTGGATTTTTCCCAAGTCCATTTAGTAGTGGTTTATGGACTTGTCCTTTAGGAAACCGTCTAGCCCCTTTTTAAACTCTGTCAAGCTAACCGCCTTCACCACGTTCTCCGGCAACGAATTCCAGAGTTTAATTTGATCAGAAGTGTGGATACAATTATAGATGGAAAGAACCCTTGACGCAGCACCAGCGAAACGGGGGCTCCCTGTCGGGTTGCCAAGCAGCGAACACCAGTGAGAACGGAACACTTTAGCGGCGATATTAAGATAAGTGATGTCTGGCGCTGTCTCCTGATTTATTTTGCATTATAATAGTTTAAAATTGTATTACTATTACACATAGATTTGATCCACATAATTGTGGGCACACACGACTGTTAGTTAATAGCCCCAAAATTTGAGTAAAGCATTTGGGTGTCATGAGTTAACACTAATTCATGGAGTTTTTTTTAAGCTGCATGATGGCACGCCGAGCTTGAGCCTTATAGTCTGCTGAGTTGGGCTGACTGGGCGGCGAAACTGAAGCTTTTTTTCTCCATCTAATAAAAGGGTGAACAGAGTGAGTGCGCATAATTATAAATTTACACAGCTGGTGTGAGGCTGTGTTGTGATTTTCAATTATATTGTCAGCTTCAGTGCACTAATATCTTTAAATCAGCCAAAAATAAACCAGATATTCAATACTGGTCACTGGAAATGGCCTGGTATTGAATATCAGGGCTTAGCGATGACTGCAGGAATTAGCTGCTCTCACTCCTGTGGTCTGAATAGATAGATAGATAGATAGATAGATAGATAGATAGATAGATAGATAGATAGATAGATAGATAGATAGATAGATAGATAGATAGATAGATAGATAGATAGAATGTCATATAATATACATAAATATGTTATACATACAGAGGCCGATATTCAGCCCAGCAAACTCCCGCAGTCAGCGGCGAGACCCAATATTCAATGCCAGGTAATTTCCGGTCACTGGCATTGAATATCCGTTTTATTTTTGGCTGGTTTCTTCTTAATCGGCCAAGCCAATATTCAGCAATATTCAAGAATTTGGCCACCAAACATAGCCGGCATTGCACTGAATATTAGTGAATAGCCGGTTATATCATACGATTTAACCTGTTATCCACTAAGTGCTAATCAGCAATATTCAGTGGGAGATAACCGGCGATCTCCCACTTGAATATTGCCAGATAGATGGTTAAGTGTCATTTAACCAGCCAGGAGCTGTTCTTGGCCTGTTAAATGGCTTTAAATATCGGGTGGTATGTGTTGTTCAACAGGGAGCCAATGATAATTTTGAAGCAAGGGGAAGACATGATCCGGTGCGCGTGCATGACATAAGAGCCGAATGGCGATGTTCTGTAAAGATTGAAGTTTCTTCAAGATTGCTCAAGAGTATCCTAAATATGCAATGTTGCAATAGTCTAACCAGGTAATTAATAAAGATAGTATAAGTAAGTGAAAAGAATCAGGGTCAAAATTTCTCCTAACTGAGCATAATTGTCTCAGCACAGTCTTACAGAGACCAGGCACCTGTGGAGAGAAGGTGAATTGAGAGTCAAAGATAATATCTAAGTAGCGAAAAGAGGTCACAGGTTGAACAAGATGATCAAACATATACTATTCATGTAGTTAAATGGAATGTCATATACATACATATACTGTCTGAACACTTTTGGTCAAAGCCGAAACTTATTGCTTGGTTAAACTGAAAACTAAAGTTTGGTTGTGTGATGTGGTTAATTGGAAAGGGGCTAGTCTTAGTCCTCCTCTCTGTTGTCCTTGTCCCTAGTGTAGCCTTAACGTGGTTCTGTGGGTTCCCTTTTAAAAAAAAACCCCCAAAGGAAAAAAAAAAAGCTCTCTTTGGCCCACAGAATTTTTGTTTTCTGCTTATTCAATTTTAAAAGATGATCCATAGCCCAATGGATCCTCAGGAGTTTAGCCGAGATTAGATGGCAGAGCCGGTGGTGGGAGGCGGGGCTAGTGCTGGGCAGACTTCTACGGTCTGTGCCCTGAAAAAGACAGATACAAATCAAGGTAAGGTATACACAAAAAGTAGCACATATGAGTTAGCAGACTGGATGGACCGTGCGGGTCTTTTTCTGCCATCATCTACTATGTTACTATCCAGCTTATAATCGAACGTGATCGCTGGCCATTTCCCGACACAAATCGGGAGATGGCCGGCGATCAAGGAAAAGCGGCGAAATCTGTATAATCGAAAGCTGCGTTTTTGACAGCATCGCCGCTTTCCCGTCGCCTCGCCGGCGAAAGTTCAAAGGGGCATCTTGCCGACTAAGCGAAGGCGGGACATGGGTGGGCGTGGCTACCAGATGGCCGGCTTTCGCCGATAATGGAAAAAAAACCCGGTGATAAGCAGTATTTCGCCAGGTTTACTTGGTCCTTTTATTTTCACGACCAAGCCTCAAAAAGGTGCCCCAACTGACCAGATGACCACCGGAGGGAATGGGGGATGACCTCCCCATACTCCCCCAGTGGTCACCAACCCCCTCCCACACTAAAAAAAATAATATTAAAAACCTTTTTTGCCAGCCTGTATGCCAGTCTCAAATGCTGTACCCACCTCCATGACGGCAGAATTTTGTTCTATCCTCCGACAGCCTTTCCCTGGTTGTGATGTGGCTCTCAGGTGAGTGTGACACCTTTTCTGTTAGGTGCACTGCAGAGTCATATCAGCAATGCATTGTGGTGGGTGTAGGGTACTGGACTGTACTCCCATGGTGCTTTTCCCCCTGCTAAATGGGTCACAATGTGCCCTATTTTACTTCCGTTAGTCCATGAGGTAGTGGCCATGTTTGTAAGCCAGTTTTAGATCCCTTTCATGTGTTAGCCACGTTAGAGAATTTAGTTCTTACCTTGAATGTGGCTGAAAGAGGGCATTGTACACCATTCTGCCAGCTCTGACCTACTGCTAATCTCAGTACCAGGAAGACTCTTTGCCAGTGGGGCACAACCTCTGATCTGCGGTTAACTGTGAGTAAACGTGCTTATTCAAATAAAGGACTTTTTCAAAGAGATTAGTGTTCAGGTGTCAACTGGTGTGGCAAGCTTATACAGCAGCAACAAGTCCTGTCCCTAGAGCACTTTTAGTGGATACCGCAGTGCACTTAAGGCAGGCGGACCCAGACCCATCCCTCCCTACCTGTAACACTTGTGCTGGTAATGGGAGCCCTCCAAAACTCACTGTACCCACATGTCTAGGGTGCCCAGTTGGTGTCCTGGCATGTCAGGGGGACCAGTGCGCTACAAATGCTGGCTCCTCCCACAACCAAATGGCTTGGATTTCACCAGGTTGGAGATCGCCGGTATTTTTTTCCATTATCACTGAAAAACAAACCCGGCCATCTCAAACCCGACAAAATCCACGCCATTTGGCTGGGCTAAACCGTATTATTGAAACAAAAATGGCCGGCCATCTTTTTCAATAATACAGTTCCGGCCAACTGTAGCACCGCCACCACAATAGATCGCTGGCGACCTATTTGGCCGGCGACGTTCGATTATGCCCCTCTATGTTACTATGAATGTGTACAAATAAGGCCCACTGGGGATCGTCAGAACTTGCAGTTGGTAAGTCTGCTAAACCCACTGGCGATTATTAGTGGAGGAGTGGCCTAGTGGTTAGGGTGGTGGACTTTGGTCCTGAGGAACTGCGTTCAATTCCCACTTCAGGCACAGGCAGCTCCTTGTGACTCTGGGCAAGTCACTTAACCCTCCATTGCCCCATGTAAGCTGCATTGAGCCTGCCATGAGTGGGAAAGTGTGGGGTACAAATGTAGCAAAAATAAATAAATACTCTCCAGTCCCAGGAACTGCAAGCATAGGCTGACAACTGGGAAAGCCATTTTAACAAGGTCTTCTCAACAAGTCTGGCACGTTTAGGTTCCCAAGTCAATGCTGATGTAGTTAAATATCTTCTGAGACATGACCATTGTGAGAACATGTAATAAAAACTATGATTACCAGCTTTATATGCTTACCCAAACTGTGCACAAGTAAGAAAAGAAGTAGCATTGAGATGTTTCCAGTTTTGTATTTAGTTATAAAACTGATTAAGGACAAGCATGATATAGATTCTTACTAAAATAGGGTAAAGGAATTTAAACACTGGCTAAGACTGTGCACTTTATACTAGCCTGATGCAGAATCCAGAATAAAAAAGTACATTGATGTTACTGAATGCAATGAGTGAATGATCTGAAAAATTATATAATAGAGAAGCAAAACATTTCTCAAATTATTTTCTAATATATAATAACATTTCATCACAATATCATTTCTCTACTAATGCTATAAGCTGACCAGTACTTGGACTTGAAAACAATCACTGCAGGTTTCTTTCTCATAGAATCTAGCTTCTGCATGCCAAAAGATTGATTAAAACGCTGCATCTTTATCATACCCAACAAAGCCTGGAAATTCTTTTAACTCACTCAAATAGTATCCAAGCCAGAATTAATATAATAATTTAAATAATGAAAGACTGTATTTTATCTCCAAGCAAAATAGCCTCTGCACACAGGGACCTCAGCTAATAAAAACTGAAACTAAAAGCCATGGTGCTTTTACAATGCCTGACTTTGTGCCGTACTCAAAGTGACAGCTGATGTCATAACTCTACAGAGAGGCTAATTCCTAAGGAGCTTAGGGATCCTTTTACTAAGCTGCAGCACGCTGCTGTCAGCGTGTGTTTCAACATGCGCTGAGCCCCCCCCCCTTTTACCGCGGCAGGTAAAATGCTGGGTTTTTAAAAAAGAAATGGCTGTATGGCAAGAGAAGCACTTGGTGGTGGTAAGGGCTCCAGCGCTAACCCCATGCAGCACTGCCCAATTACCGCTGGATCAACACCGGCGCTACAAAAATAAACATTTTTTGTAGTGCCCAGTGCATCTTTTCTAGCTAAAAAGGTGCAGGTACTCAAATGCTAGGCCACCCTTCAAGGGTGGGATGATCACTGAGGGACCCACCCCACAATAGCCAGGCCCCCTGCAACCAGTCACAGAACCTATGGCAAGGCAGAATTGGTGTGTAGAGCCTGAGCTTGTTCATTAAAACTTGGGGTCCTTGGGTCAATTTTAGCAGACAATGGAAAAGGTGCCGGTACTCAATACCCCCAAGTACCCCCACAAAAAGAGCCCTGGTAGCGCCAGAAATGGTGTGTGCTGGGTGAGAACTACAGCCGGGCTGCTACGGTAGCACGGCAATACTTCTGGTTTAGCAAGCAGGGCTTACCGCTGCTTAGTAAAAGACCCCCTTCTCATCCCAAATTTACAGACTTAAATTCCTGCTTAACATTTGCAACAAAAGCATCTGTCTTGTTTCAAAAATACAGGTTTCCCTGCCCCTGGATTGGAACATTTTGCAAGGACGTCCAAATCGAAACTTGGACGTCCCTTTCAAAAATGTCCCTCAATGTCATATTGTGGATTAAAAACTGGTTAAAAGATAGGAAACAGAGAGTAGGGTTAAATGATCAATATACTGGGACCGCTGCTTTTTAACATATTTATAAATTATCTAGAGATGGGAATAACTAGTGAGGTAATTAAATTTGCTGATGACACAAAGTTATTCAAAGTTGTTAAATCGCAAGAGGATTGTGAAAAATTGCAAGAGGACCTTATGAGACTGGGAGATTGGGCATCCAAATAGCAGATGACTTTTAATGTGAGCAAGTGAAAAGTGATGCATGTGAGAAAGAGGAACCCAAACCATAGTTACATTAGGACTCATCAACCAGAAAAAGGATCTAGGTGTCATCGCTGATGATACGTTGAAACCCTCTGCTCAATGTGCAGCAGTGGCTAAGAATGCAAATAGAATGTTAGGAATTATTAGGAAAGGAATTGAAAACAAAATTGAGACCTTTATAGTTCCATTGTATTGCTCCATGCAGTTCTGGTCACTGCATCTTAAAAAAAGATATAGTGGAATTAGAAAAGGTACAGAGAAGGGTAACAAAATTGATAAAAGGGGATGGGACGACTTCCCTATGAGGAAAGGCTAAAGCGGCTAGGGCTCTTCAGCTTGGAGAAGAGACAGCTGAGAAGAGATATGATAGAGGTTTATAAAATACTGACTGGAGTGGAATGGGTAGATGTAAATCGCTTGTTTACTCTTTCCAAAAATATTAGGACTAGGGGGCACATAAAGAAGCTACTAAGTAGTAAATTTAAAACAAATCAGAGAAAATATTTCTTCACTCAATGAATAATTAAATTTGTTGCCAGAAAATGTGGTAAGCAGATAGATTATTAAGATGGACTTGGAAAAATACATTGCATATTCTAGGATTAGCAGCATAAAATCTGTTTTGCTGTTCTGGGAACTTGTCAGGTAGTTGTGACCTGGATTGGCCATTGTTGGAAACAGGATAGTGGGCTTGATGGACATTTGGTCTCTCCCAGTATGACAATGCTTATGTTCTTATGTTCTTATTTATCATGTAAACTACTGTGCAAGATCATAAAAGCAGTTCTTGCAATCACATTACACACACACACAATTAAAAAAAAAAGAATACAAATAGTAGTTCCTCCCCCCACCCCCACCCTGAGACTACCTTACGATCCCTTGCGGTCTAGTGGTGTAGACATGGAAGGAGCTCTTGCCCATGTCAGCTCAAAATAGCTGCTGTGACCTCTTGTGGCAGTCTCACAAGATTGCCACTAGAGGTCATGACATCCATTTTGATCCATTTTGAGAGCTGAGGCCACCAGGGACTGTAAGATAGGCCCGAAGGGGGCACCAACAGGTGGGCAGGGAGGGAAAGGCAACTCCTGTTCAGAGGGGAGGGGGAGGGAGGGAGTCAACTAGGACAAAGCACACATTTTTGGCTTCCACCGAAAATACATGGCCAGCTAAGGCCGAAACCGTGGCTGTAGCATTTTGGCCGAAACTGAAATTCGGTCAATCTCTAATACATACAGTACATATACTATACATATAGTTAGATGGAATGGTTTCACTCTGCCCTAACTCTACCCACAGATAGTGCCAGAGTGTTAGAGAGATTTTCAGCTGAACTGTCCATAAATCCATTGACAAGGGCTTATTTATTTAGTGGCCACAACTAAACTATTTTAATGTTGACCCCTAATTTAGTTATACAACCAAACACACTGTGAATCTCATGTACACACTTGCAAACCACTGCGTCTATGCGCATATACGTTATTTATAGTGATGAGAAGAAAAACCTCATACTACTGTGGCTTGACTTGGTTACTTCAACCGGAAAAAACAGCAAACAGCTCTAAGCCCACAGTGAAAAAGTAATCATTGGCACAAAAACCTCTCATTAAGCTTCTTCAGTGATACAATAAATCAATCAATATGCAGGGCAGTAAACTTTTTTGACTGAACGTTTTTGAAATTTTTTTACTTGATTGTCTGCCTTGGTTTGGAGTTTTCCATGTCTTGGTTTTGGTTTTGATTTTTTTGTTTTGATTTTGATGGCGCTTGGAGTTTCGTGACATCATGACATGAGGATGTCATGACGCACTGTTCCATGTTGGGCGTTTCCTTTTGGAAGTCTAGCTTTAAAATGTTCGATGCGCCATTTTGCAGGCCTTCTTGCTGGCTTTGTATGCCATGGGACTGTAGCTCTCAGGGTACAGGAGGATTCAATATTTACGCATCTGCCCACTATAGTCTGTTTTGCTGGGACTTCTTGCATTTATCGTGCGTTTTTGTTGCTGTTCCAGATCAGACGGTGAGGAATCTTGAAAAAGCCTAAGCAAAATGTGTTCGTCGGGACCTCACGCTGTGAGAGAACATTAACGAAGCAGCAGAGAACAGTACAGATAAGTGGTTTTGATTGATTTATTGTATCACTGAAGAAGCTTAATGAGAGGTTTTTGTGCCAATGATTACTTTTTCACTGTGGGCTTATTTATTTTTATTTATTTATTTGTTACATTTGTACCCCACATTTTCCCACCTATTTGCAGGCTCAACATGGCTTGCATAGTATCGTGAGGCGTTAGTCGCCTTCGATGATGAAACAAATACAAAGTGATGTTATTATCAAAGAGGTTCATGTGTTACAGACACATTAGGAGAATCGTAGAGAAGAAGAGTTTAACAGTGTTCATTACAGGCTTTGGTTTCGTTGTGTTGCTGGGTTCAGGCACTTAAGTTGGGTCAGTAGGGTATGCCTTTTTGAACCGGATGGTCTTTAGTGATTTCCGAAAGCTAAGGTGGTTTTTATTGCTTTTGGTAGTGCATTCCATAGTTGCGTGCTTATATAGGAGAAGCTGGATCCGTAAATTGATTTGTACTTGAGTCCCTTGCAACTAGGGTAGTGAAGATTTAAGTATGTTCGTGATGGTCCGATTGTGTTTCTGGTTGGCAGGTCAAAGCAGCAGTAAGTTATGGTCAGATCAAGAGAGAGGAAAAAAATTTTCTCAATGCTTTCCCTGTCGAAGCACAGCCCTTGAAAAAGCCCACAAGCGAAACGGATGGGGCCACTGTCAGGCAACAGATAAGTGCTCGACTTTACTTTATCTTTGTAAAGCTGCTTTAGAGCACTTCATGAGAAGCAGTGAAGGTTTTTATGAACCAAAGACAATTTGAAGTTAGCATTGATATTGTCAATATATTTAAAAAGATTTTCTTGTAAAAAGAGCAAAATTGTTAAAATCTATTTGGAAATAAATTAAAAGTTAAAATAATTCTTTCCAAGCAAGGTTTTTATGACCAGTGATGAACACCACGCCCCCAGTTAAAGCCGCTGAAAACTGAAAGTAAGCAGTCGGGCGTTTTGAGGTCTTTTCCTTGCTTTTAGAAATATTTTGTTAAAATCAAACATTATATTTCCATATTAATTTTATTGGATTCCTCTTTATATGTTCGGAGGTCTATAAGGTCGGTCATATATCCAGGGGCTTCGCCATAGATAATTTTTTGGACCGGGGTGCATATTTTGAAAGTTCTTTAATTGGGAGCCAGTGCAGTTTTTCTCGGAGGGGTTTGGCACTTTCGAATCGCGATTTTCCAAATATAAGCCTGGCTGCTGTTTTTTGAGTGGCCTGTAGTTTCTTTATGAGTTGCTCTTTGCATCCCGCATAAATTCCATTGCAGTAGTCTGCATGGCTTAGTACCATTGAATCTATTAGGTTATGGAATGTTGCCCTCGGGAAGAATGGTTTCACGCGTTTGAGTTTCCACATTGAGTGGAACATTTTCTTGATTATGGAGTTAACTTGGCTCTTGAGTGTAAGGTTCCAGTTGATTATGACACGGAGGATTTTCAGACTATCTGAAATAGGGAGGGTGTGGTCTGGGGTGACTAAGTTTGTAGGTATGTTCGTATTATATTGGGATGAGAGGATGAGGGAGTGTGTTTTTTCTGTATTGAGTTTTAATTGGAATGCATTTGCCCATGAGTTCATGGTGTCCAAGCCGAGGTTGATTTCGTTGGTGATTTCTGTCAGATCATATTTGAAGGGGGTGTATATTGTAAAGTCGTCTGCAGAGATGAATGGGTTGAGGCCCTGTGTGGATAAAGACTTGGCTAATGGGGTCATCATCAGGTTGAAAAGGATCAGTGATAGTGGTGACCCTTGAGGTACTCCGCAGTCTGCTTTCCACGGTGATGTTATATTTGAGTTTGATTTCACTTGGTATGTTCTGGAGGTTAGGAAACCCTTGATCCAAATGAGTACGTTTCCACTAATCCCGTAGTAGTCTAGGAGTCTTAGAAGTATGTTATGGTTTACCATGTCGAATGCACTGGACATGTTGAATTGGAGGAGAAGTATGCTTTTGCCTGTTGCTATTTCCTGCTTGAATTTGGCCAGGAGGGTGGTTAGCACTGTTTCGTTGCTATGGCGGGAGCAAAATTCTGATTGTGATTCATGTAGTATTGAAAATTTGTGTATGTAATCAGTGAATTGCTTTGTTACCATACTTTCCATCAGTTTGACCACTAGTGGGATAGATGCTACTGGGCGGTAGTTGGTGAGTTCACTTGTGTTTTTCCTGGCATCTTTTAGGATGGGGGTGAGCAGGATGTTGCCATTTTCCTTGGGGAAGAGACCTTGTTGGATCATGAAGTTTAGGTGGGATGTGAGATCCGTTGTGAATCGATCGGGGGCGGATTTTATAAGGTAGCTGGGGCAGGTGTCCAGTTGCAGTGAGCTGTTTGCTGTTTTTTTCCGGTTGAAGTAACCAAGTCAAGCCACAGTAGTATGAGGTTTTTCCTCTCATCACTATAAATAACGTATATGCGCATAGATGCAGTGGTTTGCAAGTGTGTTTGGTTGTATAACTGATTTAATAGTGAATCGGATCTATTGTGGTTAGACCCCTAATTTAGGACAGGACATAAAATAGTGGAACAGAGAAGACTCAGAAGAATCAGAATGAAACTGTTGCTGGGTGTGGTTATTTTAGACTTAGTAAACATATGTTTGATTATTTCATAAATACCATTTTCAGTGCTACCTGTAATTAAGTAATTTGTTTTCATTCTTTAGTCATAAAAATAATCTGTTATCTTTCAAAACAGCACATTAAAGCAGTAGAGTGCAATGTGTTTGCCACTGATAAAATATCGCTTGTAGTTGTAACTCCTCCAGGACTGGGATCTGGATGAAAGCAGTGCAAAAACCTGTTCAGAAACGCAACTGATCAAATGGGACTAGTTGGAGAACATAATCCGGTCCTACTCAGATAGGTGCTGCTGAATATCCGGATCTTCCTTCCAACCCAGTGAAAGCTGAAAGCATTATACCAAAGGAGTCAAGAAGTTCTCTCTGTATGTTCGAGGGTAAAATAATCTTCTGAAAATGTAAAGGAATGGGATAAAAGTTGGTATGAGGGGGAAACCATAAAAAGGCACAAGGCGTTTGAAAATGGGTCAAATTAGACTATGGGTTTCAGAAATTTAAGCCCCCCTCCAAAAAGCAGCCCAAATCTTTTCTTTGGGAGAAGGAGCCCCAGCTTCTGTAGCATAGAAATTAGATAGAATGAAAGGTCGCAGTTAGAGAACAAGGCAAGGCAATTTAAAAACGGAATTCCCTAATCTTCCAAACTCTCAAACTGACTCAACCTCCCCTTCCCCCACCAAAAAAATACTATCCCACCTCACAACTTCCCTACCCTCCAAACTGCCCTCACAGTCTAAAACCTATCCCATCACTTCTATGCCACCTCGCAAACTGCCCTAACCCACAAAATTACTCCTTGTAACTGCCACATCACACTACAAAGTGCCCAATTCCACCCCCCCCCCCAAACACACACACAATTGCCACACCATCCCCAAAATTGCTTTATCCCCCAAAACTACCACATGCAACTGCCATACTACCCCACATACAGCCACCACACCCAAAAAAGATCCCCTGCAACTGCCATACATCCACCAAACCACCCCATCCCTAAAACGTACCCACCTGCAAACTGCCTCACACCAAATATATTATTTTCTTACCCTCCAAAACTACCACATTGCCTGGTAAACTGTCACACCCCAAAAAACTATCCCCCTGCAATTACCCCAACATCCAGCACACTACAACACTACCTAACATAATCCAAGTCACAGCTGACACATACCTCTCAAACTGCACCCAACCCCCCAAACCTAACCTCCTGCAACTGCCCTATTGCCCCAACCCACAACTCGTTCCCCAGTTTTTTTTTTAAGTTTGCATTCTGGGATAGACCAAACAGCCATCAAGCCCAGAATCCTGTTTCCAACAGTGGCTAATCCAGGTCACAAGTACCTAACAAGATTCCAAAACAATAAAAGTTGGGATATCCTGAAAACCTGACTGATAAGGGGGTACTTCAGGACCAGCTTGGGAAACCCTGCTGTAAAGGACTGCTTAAGAGTCAAAAAGTCGCAACCTGGACTCTTAGTGAGCAATTAAAGGACATCAAAGCAGTGTATGTAAATGTGAATATTGCACACCCGTGGTGTCAATCACTCTAACAAAAGACACATGCAAGTGGCAGATGAAGTTCAATGTTGACAAGTGCAAAGTGATGCATGTGGGTAAGAGGAACCCGAATTATAGCTACGTCTTGCAAGGTTCCGCGTTAGGAGTTACGGATCAAGAAAGGGATCTGGGTGTCGTCGTCGATGATACGCTGAAACCTTCTGCTCAGTGTGCTGCTGCGGCTAGGAAAGCGAATAGAATGTTGGGTGTTATTAGGAAGGGTATGGAGTCCAGGTGTGCGGATGTTATAATGCCGTTGTATCGCTCCATGGTGCGACCGCACCTGGAGTATTGTGTTCAGTACTGGTCTCCGTATCTCAAAAAAGATATAGTAGAATTGGAAAAGGTACAGCGAAGGGCGACGAAAATGATAGTGGGGATGGGACGACTTTCCTATGAAGAGAGGCTGAGAAGGCTAGGGCTTTTCAGCTTGGAGAAGAGACGGCTGAGGGGAGATATGATAGAAGTGTATAAAATAATGAGTGGAATGGATCGGGTGGATGTGAAGCGACTGTTCACGCTATCCAAAAATACTAGGACTAGAGGGCATGAGTTGAAGCTACAGTGTGGTAAATTTAAAACGAATCGGAGAAAAATTTTTCTTCACCCAACGTGTAATTAGACTCTGGAATTCGTTGCCGGAGAACGTGGTACGGGCGGTTAGCTTGACGGAGTTTAAAAAGGGGTTAGATAGATTCCTAAAGGACAAGTCCATAGACCGCTATTAAATGGACTTGGAAAAATTCCGCATTTTTAGGTATAACTTGTCTGGAATGTTTTTACGTTGGGGAGCGTGCCAGGTGCCCTTGACCTGGATTGGCCACTGTCGGTGACAGGATGCTGGGCTAGATGGACCTTTGGTCTTTCCCAGTATGGCACTACTTATGTACTTATGTACTTATATTGTATCATTACATCCATGAAACAGCATTACATGGTTCAGAAAAGGAAAAAGCGGTATATGTGAGTGGATATGACAAATCTATCACAATTGTAATGAATGTTATGCTATATTATATATTGCATGTAGTCCGCATATACCTGCACAGTTCAATGCGGATTACAGTAAAAAGACACTGGACAAACAAAATCCAGGAATTCTATATTTCAAAACAGCAGAAAGCAATTAATTAGATCAAAAATACTTTTCTAAAAAAACAAGTTTTTAAAGTTTTTCGGAACGTCAGATAGCTGGAATTTATTCGGATTCCCAAAGATAGAGAATTCCATAAGACCACAGACTGATAATAAATACTTTTAAAACAAATAGGAGGAAATAATTTTTCACTCAATGAATAGTTAAGCTCTAGAACTCTTTACCAGAGGATGTAGTAACAGTGGTTAGCATATCGGGGTTTAAAAAAGATTTGGACAAATTCCTGGAGGAAAAGTCCATAGTCTGCTATTGAGACAGACATGGGGAAGCACTGCTTGCACCGGGATTGGTAGCACAGAATGTTGCTGTTAATTGGGCTTCTGCCAGGTACTTGTGACCTGGCTTGGCCATTGTTTGGAAAACAGGATACTAGGCTAGATGGACCATTGGTCTGATTCAGTATGGCTACTCTTATGTTCTCATGAGAAGAATTAAACACAAACCTACATTTCCATTATCTAACAGATGGAAAATGTAAGAGCATCAAGTTACGAGTGTTGTAAGGAGAATTAATATAAAGTACACTAGCCCAGTTACAAAGATAGAAAGGCGCTTAAACTGGGCTCTGACCCCTATAGGAAGCCAATGCAACTTCATCAGAAGTGGAATAGCTGATTCATATCTAGAGGCTGAGAATATCAGTCAAATTCTTAATTGTTTCACATGGACAGAAAAGGTCATTAAACTATCAACCTCAATTCCTAAAATTCTTGAGGAGCTTGCTACGCACACTGTAACTTAGACCAGTTCCTTACGTGTTGATTAACTGTACATGAACTTGCCTTTAGTTTAGCCACCCATTTATTTATCCCAATTGACTCTGTACCACCCATCTTGACCCCATTTATATATCTGAACTTGGCCCCTCAGCTGTATGGTAAGCTGTATTGTAGAAAAGCATTAGTATTATAGCAATGCTATTTGAATGTTCTAATTGTGTGCTTATTAGATATTACATTATGCTTGCATTGTATTATATCTCTATTATTTGAATATCAGTGCTGTTAAATGTATATATTTTTGATCCTGTTTCATTGTAGTCTTATTATTAGGTTTCAATTTGCTGTTGTCACACTCCTGGGACTCATCTAGGGGTGGTCTGCGGAACACGCATTCGGCGCGGTCTCCAGGGCTGCTCGCAGTGCGCCTGGCGCAGCCACAGTGGCTTGCTCCCGCCTCTTCCTCCTCGCTGTGCCTGCATGCCTTAGGCGGGCTTCCTTCCTCCCGACTCCTCCCCTGGTGAGGGCACAATCTGTGCTGACATCAGACACCGTCATCTCTTAGGGGAGAGTCAGCTCTTACTTTGGGGCCTCAGCTACTTCGTCCTAGTAACATTGGTGTGTTTTTTTAGCCTTGGATTGCTGCCTGCCCCTGACCTGTAAATCTGAACCTGACTAAGCTAGGACCGCTGCCTGCCTGACCTGTAAGCCTGAACATGACTAGCCTTGGACTGCTACCTGCCTTACCTGTAAGCCTGATCCTGACTAGGCTTGGAAAGCTGCCTGCCTGACCTGTAAGCCTGAACTTCACTAGCCTTGAACTGCTACCTGCCTGACCTGTAAGCCTGAACCTGACTAGCCTTGGACTGCTGCCTGCCTTACTTTTAAGCCTGAACATGGCTAGCAGTGGACCGCTGCGTGCCTTACTTTTATGCCTGAACCTGACTAGCCTTGGACCGCTGCCTGCCTGAACCTGACTAGCCTTGGACCGCTGCCTTCCTGACCTGTAAGCCTGAACCTGACTAGCCTTGGACTGCTGCCTGCCTTACTTTTATGCCTGAACCTGACTAACCTTGAACTGCTGCCTGCCTGACCTGTAAGCCTGAACCTGAGTAGCCTTGAACTGCTGCCTGCCTGACCTGTAAGCCTGAACATGGCTAGCACTGCACCGCTGCCTGCCTTACTTTTATGCCTGAACCTGACTAGCCTTGGACCGCTTCCTGCCTGACCTGTAAGCCTGAACCTGACTAGCCTTGGACCGCTTCCTGCCTGACCTGTAAGCCTGAACCTGACTAGCCCTGCTCTTGATTCTAGTTTTTATCAAGCCAAGTCTATTCCTGACTCCTGTCCCTGCTACTGTCAAGGCTGCTCCTGACTCCCGCTCCTGATTCCCGTTCCTGCCCAGACCCTCCTGAAATCCTGTGGACTGCCTGAACCCAGGGGCTCAACTGCTGGGGAACAGCGGTCATCACAGGTGAAGCACTGGGCTTCCCGACTGCTACTCTGGGAACAGAATCCAGGTCTTCTAGCCTGAGATCTCTGATCTTGGAACAGCACGAGGGCTCACAACCGCTGACTGTTACCGTGAACATCGTGACTGACCATGACAGACTGTGATAGCTGTTTTCAGGTTTTCCTCTTTCATGGTATTTGTACATTTTAAATTGTAAGTTTGATGTTAAACTATACCTACTGTACACCGCCTTGGGTGAATCTCTTCATAAAGGCAGTTAATAAATCCCAATAAATAAATTTTAAAAAAAAAACAATTTTTTGCTGCTTATCCTAGAAATAAGCAGTGAATTTTCCCAAGTTCATCTTAATAATGGCTTATGGATTTTTCATATAGGAAATTATCCAAACGTTTTTAAAACCCTGCTACACTAACTGCTTTTACTACATTCTCTGGCACCGAATTCCAGAGTTTAATTACACACTGTGTGAAGAAATATTTTCTCCGATTTGTTTTAAATTTACTATTTAGTAGTTGCATTGTGTTCCCCCTAGTTCTAGTAATATTGGAAAGAGTACACAAGAAATTCATATTTACCCGTTCCACTCCACTCTATCATATCTCCCCTCAGCCATCTCTTCTATAAGCTGAAGAGCCCTAGCAACTATAGCCTTTCCTCACAGGGAAGTCATCCCATCAGCGTTCCATCATTGGGGGGGGGGGGGGGGCACAAGACACAAGGTTCTCTGTTGCATTTGGAGTATACGTATGGAGGTTGATGGGGAGGGGGTGCTAGCTTTTAGATGGGAAGGTTTAGTTCATTAAATATAAAAAAAAATCCTCTTTGGAATGCATTTGTTGCTGTTTCTCACTGAAGTTGCTTTGATTTGAACTGGAATGTGATTTTTCAGATAAAAAATACAATTTAAACTAAAAGTAAAGAAAGAAAGATGGAAAAAATGCTTTGTCCTTAAGTCTAAAGCAGGGAGTCCACATGTTTTGCTCAGTGTCACAGAGTTTATGGTAAAAAAAAGATGCCTGGCTTGCTGTTCTATGCCCTATCCACTACCAGCTTGTAAATGGGTCGATAAATGAATCAAATGTTTCCTAGCCTGAGTTTCATGAGTCACTGTTTCTAATGATAACAAATTCTAATAATATAAGGGAAAACAGAAGTTGCATTGTGTATGAGGGAAACAAACCTGGGAGTGGGGTACTTTCTGCTTTAATTATGTGGAAATAGAATAGTGATCTGTTCTGCCCTCATTTCATATGTGTGCATGTTTACATATCTAGTTTTGTTGTATTGTGAACTACTACCTGTAATTGTAGTTTGGTTTTTATTGGTTACCCCTGGGCACATGATCCCTGCTCCAACTGTAACATGGGCCTTTCTTTTTGGCTCACTCTCTAGCCTCAGGAATGCTGAGTAAGCAGTCCCCCTCCCATTCTGTACTAGATCTCAGTTTTTTGTGCCTTAAGCCAGGGTTGTAGCCAGATGGCCAATTTTGGGTGAGCCTGAGCCCAAGTTGGGTAGCCTTGGAATTTGCCCCCCTCCCATCCCCCCAAGGTTTGCTCCTCTCTCCGCCCCTCCCTGCCCACAAACCCCAAATATTAAATACTTGAGCTGGCAGAGATCCCCAAACCCTGCCAGCTGAAGATTTCCTCCTCCTCCTCCTCGAGCAGCCAGCACTCTTCCAAACGGCAGCCAGCAGCACTTGCCTCAAACTGATGCTGTTGCCGGCAGGCCATGCATGCTCAGTGGTTTTGCATGTGTGAAAACTGAGCATGTGCAGAAGTGCCAGTCTCAGCTTCAGCTCAAGTAAAGTGCTGCTGGCTGACATTTGGAAGAGCGCTGGCTGCCCAAGCAGGGAAAATCTTCAGCTAGCAAGGTTTGGGGATCCCCACCAGCCACAGCAAGTGTGTCACAATTTGGGTGGGCTTGAGTCCAAAGTGGGTAGGCCCCGGCCCACCCAGGCCAACCTGTGGCTATGCCACTGCCTTAAGCACTGAAACTAGCCTGTTTGTCTAAATTTCTGCCAATCCTTGAAGCTGTATTGTTTTTTCACCAGTGTCACACAATACTCACCTGCCAGCATCTGTGGCTGATCTCCCAGTCTGAGACCCTTTTCTGCAAAGGCAGCAGCTCCAGTTCAACAACTTTAATTGTAAGTGTTTATCTTTTGGTTAAAGTACAATTGGAACTAGAATCTTGAGAGCATCCCAGAGAGAGGGGAATCAGAGCTTGAAATTCCCAAAGTTGATGGATTTTTAACCACTGATCCAGGCAAAAGGTATGATTTGTGATTCTCTTCAGTTCTTAGGGCTACAAAGGCATCCATCTGCAGACCACTCATGGCAGGCTCAATGTGGCTTACATGGGGCAATGGAGGGTTAACTGATTTGCCCAGAGTCACAAGGAGCTGCTTCAAGTGGAAATTGAACTCACTTCCTCAAGACCAAAGTCCACCACCCTAACTACTAGGCCACTCTTCCACTCCACTATAGTTATACCGGGCTATAATCTGTTCAAGAAAACAGGGTAAGAAGAAAGAGAGAGTGAGTGGTATTATGTATTAAAGATAATATTAAAGCCACACGATTGCAGGACCTACAGGTAGCTCAATCTGGAAAGAGGGAATGGCATTGGTGTGATATACAGGCCTCCTTCATAAATAGAAGAAGTGGTGCATCTGCACCTTGAGTATTGCATTCAGTTCTGGTCACTGTATCTCAAACAAGCTATAGTGGAATTAGAAAAGGTTCAAAAAAGAGTGACCAAAATGATAAAGGAGATGGAATTCCTGTCATATGAGGAAAGGCTAAAGATGTTAGGGCTCTTCAGCTTAGAAAAGAGACAGATGAGGGGAGATATGATTGAGATCTACAAAATCCTGAGTGGAGTAGAAGTGAATTGATTTTTACTCGTTCCAAAAGTACAAAGACTAGAGGACACTTGAGGAAGTTACATGGAAATACTGGAGGAAATATTTCTTCACTCAACGAATAGTTAAGCTCTGGAACTCTTTGCCGGAGGATATGGTAACAGCGGTTAGTGTATCTGGGTTTAAAAAAGGTTTGGACAAATTCCTGGAGGAATAGTCCTTAGTCTGCTATTGAGACAAACAAGGAAAGCAACTGCTTGCCCTCGGATTTGTAGTATGGAATGTTGCTATGATTTCGGTTTCTCCCAGGTACTTGTGACCTGGCTTGGCCAGTGTTTGGAAAACAGGATACTGGGCTAGATGGACCATTGATCTGACCCAGTATGGCTACTCTTATGTTCTTATGTTCAGTGTGCATAGTTTCTAGGAACACACATGACTTGCCCATTCTCTTCCCATGGCCATGCCCCATTTTGAGATCTAGTGCGACTAGAGTATTCTGATTTGCACACCCAA
This sequence comes from Microcaecilia unicolor, assembly GCF_901765095.1. Classification (NCBI taxonomy): domain Eukaryota; kingdom Metazoa; phylum Chordata; class Amphibia; order Gymnophiona; family Siphonopidae; genus Microcaecilia; species Microcaecilia unicolor. The sequence continues at coordinate 88,889,802 of NC_044042.1, read as the reverse complement.
CTCAATTGGTTAACAAGCCATTTAGCACCGATAATTGTATGTTAGCAAGCAATTATCGATACTAATTGGCAGTAATTAAAACTTATGTGCATTACTCGCTAAGCATATTCTATAACATAATCTGCATAAATTCTACCATGTGGATCCCAAAAGGGGGCGTGGTTAATGGAGGAGCATGGGTGGGTCATCAGTGTTCCTAAAATTTATGTGCAGTGTTATAGAATAACCTTCTCTGTGCCTAAAGATAGGAATGGGCATGTACATCAACTTTTCATTGGTGTTATTTGCTGTGCCTATTCTAGTCACGTGGAGGGCTTAGGTATATTCTGTACACGTGGCAGGGGCGTAGCTAGGTGGGTCCACGGGGGCATGGGCCCCCACAGATTTAACCCTAGCCCCATCTATGTTCGACCCCCCCCCCCCCCGCCAATGACGACAACCCTCCCCCACCAGGTACCTTTGCTGGCGAGGGTCCCCAACCCCCACCAGCCGAAGTCCTCTTCAGCTCCGGACTCTGGACGTGCAGGACGTCAGGAGACAGGACTCAGGACTCACAGAAACAGATCAGTGAACGCACCAGTGACCGGCACTGAAGAGGACTTCGGCTGGCTGGGGTTGGGGACCCCCGTCAGCAAAGGTACCTGACAGCAGTAGGGTAGGGTCTGCAGCAGAGGTGGGGGGGGTCAAAAGTGGCAGGGGCGGTGGCACCAGGGGGGCTAAAATGTGCCCCCCCTCACCTCGGGCTCTAGACCCCCCCTCCCACCGAGGTGTGGCTATGCCCCTGAGACGTGGCTTATAGAATACACCTAAGTGTGTTTCCGATCAGCACCGATTTTTGAGGGGCCATAAATAGAATTAGGTTCTTAGTGTGTGTGGGGAGTCTACATGTTGGCAGGTCATGGGCAGCTCACTCAGTTACATCTCTAATGTATAGAATAGTGCAAGTTATATCTAAAATGCCACATTTAGGTGTCATTAGCTCCACCTGCCATAGACATAAGTACATAAGTACATAAGTAGTGCCATACTGGGAAAGACCAAAGGTCCATCTAGCCCAGCATCCTGTCACCGACAGTGGCCAATCCAGGTCAAGGGCACCTGGCACGCTCCCCAAACGTAAAAACATTCCAGACAAGTTATACCTAAAAATGCGGAATTTTTCCAAGTCCATTTAATAGCGGTCTATGGACTTGTCCTTTAGGAATCTATCTAACCCCTTTTTAAACTCCGTCAAGCTAACCGCCCGTACCACGTTCTCCGGCAACGAATTCCAGAGTCTAATTACACGTTGGGTGAAGAAAAATTTTCTCCGATTCGTTTTAAATTTACCACACTGTAGCTTCAACTCATGCCCTCTAGTCCTAGTATTTTTGGATAGCGTGAACAGTCGCTTCACATCCACCCGATCCATTCCACTCATTATTTTATACACTTCTATCATATCTCCCCTCAGCCGTCTCTTCTCCAAGCTAAAAAGCTCTAGCCTTCTCAGCCTCTCTTCATAGGAAAGTCGTCCCATCCCCACTATCATTTTCGTCGCCCTTCGCTGTACCTTTTCCAATTCTACTATATCTTTTTTGAGATACGGAGACCAGTACTGAACACAATACTCCAGGTGCGGTCGCACCATGGAGCGATACAACGGCATTATAACATCCGCACACCTGGACTCCATACCCTTCCTAATAACACCCAACATTCTATTCGCTTTCCTAGCCGCAGCAGCACACTGAGCAGAAGGTTTCAGCGTATCATCGACGACGACACCCAGATCCCTTTCTTGATCCGTAACTCCTAACGCGGAACCTTGCAAGACGTAGCTATAATTCGGGTTCCTCTTACCCACATGCATCACTTTGCACTTGTCAACATTGAACTTCATCTGCCACTTGCACGCCCAATCTCCCAGTCTCGCAAGGTCCTCCTGTAATCGTTCACATTCCTCCTGCGACTTGACGACCCTGAATAATTTTGTGTCATCGGCGAATTTAATTACCTCACTAGTTATTCCCATCTCTAGGTCATTTATAAATACATTAAAAAGCAACGGACCCAGCACAGACCCCTGCGGGACCCCACTAACTACCCTCCTCCACTGAGAATACTGGCCACGCAATCCTACTCTCTGCTTCCTATCTTTCAACCAGTTCTTAATCCATAATAATATCCTACCTCCGATTCCATGACGCTGCAATTTCTTCAGGAGTCTTTCGTGCGGCACTTTGTCAAACGCCTTCTGAAAATCCAGATATACAATATCAACCGGCTCCCCATTGTCCACATGTTTGCTTACCCCCCTCAAAAAAATGCATTAGATTGGTGAGGCAAGACTTCCCTTCACTAAATCCGTGCTGACTTTGTCTCATCAGTCCATGTTTTTGTATATGCTCTGCAATTTTATTCTTAATAATAGCCTCCACCATCTTGCCCGGCACCGACGTCAGACTCACCGGTCTATAATTTCCCGGATCTCCTCTGGAACCCTTCTTAAAAATCGGAGTAACATTGGCTACCCTCCAGTCTTCCGGTACTACACTCGATTTTAGGGACAGATTGCATATTTCTAACAGTAGCTCCGCAAGTTCATTTTTAGTTTCTATTAATACTCTGGGATGAATACCATCAGGTCCCGGTGATTTACTACTCTTCAGCTTGCTGAACTGACCCATTACATCCTCCAAGGTTACAGAGAATTCGTTTAGTTTCTCCGACTCCGCCGCTTCAAATATTCTTTCCGGCACCGGTGTCCCCCCCAAATCCTCCTCGGTGAAGACCGAAGCAAAGAATTCATTTAATTTCTCCGCTACGGCTTTGTCCTCCCTGATCGCCCCTTTAACACCATTTTCGTCCAGCGGCCCAACCGACTCTTTGGCCAGTTTCCTGCTTTTAATGTATCTAAAAAAATTTTTACTATGTATTTTTGCTTCCAACGCTAATGCCGCAATGCCAATTTACACTACTGTTCTATAACAAAATCTTGGCAAGCAGATGCTGATATTTATTGAGATTTTGCTCACACCTTTTTCAGGAGTAGCTCAAGGTGAGTTACGTTCAGGTACACTGGAACTTTCTCTGTCCCAGGAGAGCTCACAATCTGTTTGTACCTGAGGCAATGGAGGGTTAAGTGATTTGCCCAACATCACAAGGAGCAGCAGTGGGATTTGAACCGACCACCTCTGGATTGCAAGACTGGTGCTCTAACCACTAGGCCACACCTCCACTCAGAATTAATGCTGAACTGGGAGTCTGTTCTCTATCAGCTCACCCTGTATATCAGGGAAGCCAGGAGACCTCCGCACATATTATAGGTAGGCTGCACATTCTCTCACCCCGACCCACATGTATAAGGCACACAATGACTGGGCAAGAGACAGGCTTTGGGAATAAATGGCCACAGCTTTATTAATATACATTATCCTATTCCTAGGAATCACCCGAGCCTTGGGTTATATGCTATAGATGGCTTCTTCCAGCTAGGGAGCATGACTCACTGGTCAATGTGGTGGCCAACCATTTCTCCTCCAGCTGTCCGCAGTGATGGTCAGTGTGGTGGCCAGCCATATCTCCTCTCCAGCGTATCTGCAGTGCTGGTCAGTGTGGTGGCCAGCCATATCTCCTTCTCCAGCGTGTCTGCAGTGCTGGTCAGTGTGGTGGCCAGCCATATCTCCTCTCCAGTGTGGCCACAGTGTATGTCTGCTTTTTGACTCCATCCCGGTCTGGCATTCCACCCGCCATTAGAGCCAGCTGGGGGATCAGCCCATCGCCACCACCAAAGAGGCTTGTTCCCTCCTTCTCCGGCTCTTTATTTCTCCTCTTCCCGCCGGTGCTTGGGCCACACCCCTTCCCCGGCTTCCCCACAAATCCCTGCTGTGATTTCCTGTGAGATCACTCCATGCAGTGGGGAAGTCAGAAGAGGGGCAGAAATGAGTGGGGAGCTTCTGCCTGGCAGCTGCCCTGTTATGTTCGGCTGCTCGCAAGTCAGCTCGCCGGCCTTCTTAAGCTGAAAGAGTACATGCTGTGAAGAATACTTTTAAACTGGTAAAAGCTTGGTTATTTTACAGTAACTTGAAAGGGGAGTATGCAACAGGTACAGGAAAGTCAGCTTACAGTTCTTAGAAAACCATGCTACAGACACACTCTCGACCCCAAAAGGAAAGAAAAGGGGAAGGCTACAGCCCAATATACAGGGCTGCTGAGAGGAGGGGCAGGGGGGGACAAAATTTCCTGGGCCCAGCCTCCAAGGGGTGACCCGGCGCTGGGGTCTGTCTGTCTCTCTCCTGCTTCTGTTGGGACCCAGGTAATTACATTAACGTGATAACCTGGTCCTGGCACACAGGAGCTGGAGCGAGACAGACTCCAGCTCCGTGCCCCCCTTGGAGGCCGGGCCGGGAGGAGCAGATGCACTGATGCAGGAAGGTAGTGGGCGGGAGCGGTGGTGACCTGAGGGAGGGAGGGGCAGCGTTACCAGCTGAGTTTAGAATGGGGGGCAGCGGCTGCAGCGGCCCTTCCCTGTGCCCGGCTCTGTCTGTTGGCGGCCCTGCCAACATACACAGGGACAAAGGGCCAGGAAACGTCCTGCAAGGCTTCGGGAATAGGGACAGGTGCTCAGGAACAGCCTATCACAAGAGAACCAAATTTGACTATACCAATGTCTCATATATCTATATATATAAAAGGCAACCCCAACGTTCTATGAAGCCTCCAGACGGAAGTGTGAAGCGCCAGAGATATCCGTTTTCCCCATGAGTGAAGGTAAACAGCACAGCACAAGGGGAGGGGGAGGGAGAGAGGGCAGAGGGCAGGGACACATACTCCCACATGCACACTCTGAAGAAAACCTTGCTAGCCCCCGTTTCATTTGCATCAGAAACGGGGTTTTTTACTAGTATACATATAAACAACAAACAACCTGCCTCCATGAATATGGGGGCAGAACAACATCTGAACATCAGCTTTCAGAATTGTGTACAAAGTGACCTGTATATTGTGTGTGGCAGCATTAGGGACAAAAATTTTTTCCAGGATGTAAAAAAAAAAAAAAAAAGAGTTGAATATAATCACTCAGTACAGTATTATCATCAGTCAAAACCCGTCATATTTCCAACTTACTGTTAAATACATTTTATCCTTCATCAACAAATCCCTGCGTGCCAAATTTAACTTCCCTTAGCTTTAAATTCACCTCCAGGGCTGGCCCAAGTATTAGGTGACTATGCATTCACCCAGGACAACAGCTTCTGGAGGGGGGGGAACAGCAAAGAGTGAAAGCATTCAAAGCAAAACAATAGATCATGCCAGCCACATCATCCCAAAGATCCATCAATGCATATTTTTATATACAGGAAGGGAGGACAATTACAAATAGCCTGTTTATTCCAAAATCAGAACTGCTAATTGAGAGAACTACATATAGAGACTCAGCTCAAAATTTGGGGCATCATATTTGACAATTTTTGGACATCTGAACCACAGGTAGAAGCTGTATCTAAGAAAGCTTTTGGGATGGTAAGGAAATTACGGTGGATCCAAGGTTATTTTGAACCTAACCATTTTAAATTAATGGTGCAAGCTGTCATTCCATCCCATTTGGATTATTGTAATATAATCTATGCAGGTTGTAAGGACACTGTACGTAAAAGAGGGTTGCAAACTTTGCAAAACACAGTCATGAGATTGGTGTTTAGATTTTCTAAACTTGATAGAATAACACCTTTGTTTATTGAGTTATACTGGTTACCTATTGAGGCTAAGGCAATTTTCAAATGATGTGTACTAGTTTTTCTAATACAGTAATACCTCATTTTTCGTTGACTTCGGTTATCGTTGGTTTCAGTTTTGGTCGATTTTTTTCGCGAAAAATTTGTCTCGAATTTCGTCGGTTGCCTCAGATTTCATTGGCGTGCCCACGTGACCTCGCTGCTAATTTTGCGAAAACGCGCTCTCCTGCTCAGTGTGGCGTTGTTTCTCGTTGTGTGAGCATCACCCCGCGAGTCTAACCAAACAATTCCATTGCTTTCCAATGTTTTTATTCATATGGAAATAATTGCCTCGGTTTTCGTCGGCTTCAGATTTTGCCGATTGTTTTCAGACGGATTATCGACGAAAACCGAGGTATCACTGTATAACATGGTCAAGCACCAGAATTACGATAAATTGTATTACATTTTCTTTTAGGAATTGTGACATAAATCTAGGCATCAGCTAGAATTACACTTTCAAAACTCAAAAAAGTGGTATATTAATGGGCTTTTACTCTAGCATATCAGGTTGCAAAGTGGTTGAATGTTTTACCAATAGCAATATGAAGAATATCTCATTATAAATTATTCCCTAAGCAATTGAAAACATTCTTGTTTCAGAAGTTTTTGTTACTTAAGAACTAATCGATGTCTTTTTTGATTTGCTATTGTTAAATTCCTAATTTTCTTTTGTTAGCTGCCCTGAACGGGTTACAAATGTTAAATGTAATGTACCTGGCAAATGGCTTTTGGACACTGCCTTCATTATTTAATATGTAAAAGAATGATGGCTTAGGGGAAGGGGATCTGAAAGGTAATAGGGGGAGTGGGATGTGTCCAAGACTACTGCAATATAATGTATCTAGGTCTCCCAGACTTGTGGCAGCCCCAAACTAATTGGAAGAGGAAAATGGAGAGACCAGGCCACTCCTATTCTGTTCAAACTACACTGGCTTCCATGCAAAGCAAGGATAGAGTTCAAATTACTCACCATAATCTTTAAATGCTTGTAAATATTAGCCCCAAATTACTTACAAATGTTTATACAAGTTTACCAACCTAAAAGAACGCTTAGGGATTCTTTTACTAATGTGCACTGAAAAATGGCTTGAGCACCTGTAAAAAAGGCCCTTTTTTTGGCCGAAAATGGACGTGCGGCAAAATGAAAATTGGCGCACGTCCATTTTGGGCCTGAGACCTTACCACCACTGAGAGAGATGTGACCAGCAGAAGAAAAGAAGTTTTAATGCCCCTGTATAAGTCGTTGGTGAGGCCCCACCTGGAGTATTGTGTTCAGTTTTGGAGGCCATATCTGGCTAAGGATGTAAAAAGAATTGAAGCGGTGCAAAGAAAAGCTACGAGAATGGTATGGGATTTGCGTTCCAAGACGTATGAAGAGAGACTTGCTGACCTGAACATGTACACCCTGGAGGAAAGGAGAAACAGGGGTGATATGATACAGACGTTCAAATATTTGAAAGGTATAAATCCGCAAACGAACCTTTTCCGGAGATGGGAAGATGGTAGAATGAGAGGACATGAAATGAGATTGAAGGGGGGCAGACTCAAGAAAAATGTCATGAAGTATTTTTTCACGGAGAGAGTGGTGGATGCTTGGAATGCTCTCCCACGGGAGGTGGTGGAGATGAAAACGGCAACGGAATTCAAACATGCGTGGAATAAACATAAAGGAATCCTGTTCAGAAGGAAGGGATCCTCAGAAGCTTAGCCGAGATTGGGTGGCAGAGCCGGTGGGGGGAGATGGGGCTAGTGCTGGGCAGACTTCTACGGTCTATGCCCTGACAATGGCAGATACATATCAAGGTAAGGTATACACAAAAAATAGCACATATGAGTTTATCTTGTTGGGCAGACTGGATGGACCGTGCAGGTCTTTTTCTGCCGTCATCTACTATGTTACTATCCTGCTTATTTTCAAAAGGAGAAAAACACCCATGTCCGGGAGATGGGCGTCCGTTTCCCGTGGGCGGCCAAATCGGTATAATCGAAAGCCAATTTTGGTCGTCTTCAACAGCACTCTGTCGCGAGAACGAATAAAGTTGACGGGGCGTGTCGGAGGCGTGGTGAAGGCGGGACTGGGGCATGGTTATTGGCCGAGCAGAGATGGTGGCACTTGGCCAATAATGGAAAAAAGAAAGGCGTTTTTAGCGAAAATTTAGGACACTTTTTTGGACACTTTTTTCTCACGAACAGGTCCCAAAAATGTGCCCTAAATGACCAGATGACCACCGGAGGGAATCGGGAATCACCTCCCCTGACTCCCCCAGTGGTCACTAACCCCCTCCCACAAAAAAAAAACCCCACTTGCAGAAACCTTATTTCCCAGCCTCTATGCCACCCTCAAATTCCGTACCCACTTCCATGACAGCAGAATGTGTTTGATCCTCTCACAGCCTTTCCCTGGGTCAGATGTGGCTCTCGGGTGCACTGCAGGGTCAGATCAGTATTGCATTGTGGTGGGTGTTGGGTATTGGGCTCCGTGATTCCACTAGCTTGTGTTAAATGCTCACGATGTTGGTAATTGGTAGGCTCTACTCCCATGGTGCTTTTCCCTCTGCTTACTGGGTCAGAGTGTGCCCTGTTTTGTTTCCGGTAGTCCATGAGATAGTGGCCATTTGTGTAAGACACTTTTAGATCCCTTTCATGTGTTAGCCACGTTACAGCACTTAGTTCTTACCTTGAATGTTGCTGAAAGAGGGCATTGTACACCATTCTGCCAGCTCGGACCTACTGCTAATCTCAGTACCAGCGAGACTCGTTGCCAGTGGGGCACAACCTCTGATCTGCAGTTAACTGTGAGTAAACCCGGTTATTGAAATAAAGGACGTTTTCAGCGAGATTAGTCTTATGTTGTGAACTGCTGTGCCAAGGTTATACAGCAGCAACAAGTCCTGTCCCTGGAGCAGTTTTAGTGGGTAATGCAGTGCACTTCAGGCAGGCGGACCCAGGCCCATCCCCCCCCTACCTGTACCACTTGTGGTGGTAAATGGGAGCCCTTTAACCCCCCCAAAACCCACTGTACCCACATGTAGGTGCCCCCCTTCACCATTAAGTGCTATGGTAATGCTGTTGAGTTGTGGAGAGTGGGTTTTGGGGGGATTTGGGGGTCTCAGCACCCAAGGTAAAGGAACTATGCACCTGGGAGGTAATTTAATGTTTTTTCCTATTTTTTAAAAGTGCCCCCTAGGGTGCCTGGTTGGTGTCCTGGCATGTAAGGGGGACCGGTGCACTACGAATCCTGGCTCCTCTCACGACCCAAAGCCTTGGATTTGGTCGTTTTTGAGCTGGGATGCTTCAGTTTCGATTATCGCTGAAAAACGAAAACGCCCAGCTCAAACAAACGCCCACATCTCAAAAATGCCCACATCCGATGCATTTGCCTGGCACAAACCGTATTTTCGAAACTAAAGATAAACGTCCATCTTTTTCGAAAATACGATTCGGCCCACCCCTTCACGGGCCCGTTCTCGGAGATGGACGTTCTTACATGGGCATTTGCGTTCGATTATGCCCCTCCACATATTCACTTAGTGGTAAGGTCTCACCCATTAACCGAGCAGTAATCGTCAGTGTGCATACAAGGCTGATTACTGCCTGGTTAGTGCCACGAGCTGGAAAATGAAATATATTTTTCCGGCATGCATAGTGAATGTACGTGAAAAATGAAATTACTGCCTGGGCCACGTGGTAGCCGGGTAGTAGTTATGAATTGGCACATGTTGGGCGTGCATAGGCGCCTACGTAGCTTAGTAAAAGGGCTCCTCAGATCCTTAACTGACATTAGATTGGTATCTACTACTACTACTACTTATCATTTCTAAAGTGCTACTAGTATCTCCAAACAAACAAGTTGTCCAAGCAAAATGGTAGACTATTATAAAGAACAAAATTACAGAGCATATTCAAAAGCATGGATTAATGAGACAAAGCCAACATGGATTTAGTGAAGGGAAATCTTGCCTCACCAATCTACTACATTTCTTTGAAGGGGTGAACAAACATGTGGATGAAGGTGAGCCGGTTGATATTGTGTATCTGGATTTTCAGAAGGCGTTTGACAAAGTACCTCATGAAAGACTCCAGAGGAAATTGGAGAGTCATGGGATAGGAGGTAGTGTTCTATTGTGGATTAAAAACTGGTTAAAAGATAGAAAACAGAGAATAGGGTTAAATGGTCAGCATTCTCAATGGAGAAGGGTAGTTAGTGGGGTTCCCCAGAGGTCTGTGTTGGGACCGCTGCTTTTTAACATAATTATAAATGACCTAGAGATGGGAGTAACTAGTGAGGTAATTAAAGTTGCTGATGACACAAAGTTATTCAAAGTCGTTAAATTGCGGGTGGATTGTGAAAAATTACAAGAGGACCTTACGAGACTGGGAGACTGGGCGTCTAAATGGCAGATGACGTTTAATGTGAGCAAGTGCGAAGTGATGCATGTGGGAAAGAGGAACCCGAATTATAGCTACGTCATGCAAGGTTGCACATTAGGAGTCACCGACCAAGAAAGGGACCTAGGTGTCGTCGTTGGTGATACGTTGAAACCTTCTGCTCAGTGTGCTGTGGCGGCTAAAAAAGCATATAGAATGTTAGGTATTATTAGGAAAGGAATGATAAACAAAAATGAGGATGTTATAATGCCTTTGTATCGCTCCATGGTGCGACCGCACCTCGAATATTGTGTTCAATTCTGGTCGCCGCATCTCAAAAAAGATATTGTGGAGTTAGAAAAGGTGCAGAGAAGGGCGATGAAAATCATAAAGGGAATGGGACGACTTCCCTATGAGGAAAGGCTAAAGTGGCTGGGGCTCTTCACCTTGGAGAAAAGACGGCTGAGGGAGATATGATAGAGGTTTATAAAATAATGATTGGAGTGGAATGGGTAGATGTGAAGTGTCTGTTTACGCTTTCCAAGAATACTAGGGGATATGCTTTGAAGCTACAAAGTAGTAAATTTAAAGCAAATCAGAGAAAATTTATCTTCACTCAATGTGTAATTCAACTCTGGAATTCGTTGCCAGAAAATGTGGTAAAGGCGGTTAGCTTAGCAGAGTTTTAAAAAGGTTTGGACGGCTTCCTACAGGAAAAGTCCATAGACCAATTTAATAATGGTCTATGGACTTTTCCTGTAGGAAGCCGTCCATTATTAAATTGGACTTGGGGAAAATCCACTATTTCTGGGATAAGCAGCATAAAATTTTGTAGTTTTTTTTTTTTGGGGGGGGGGGGGGATCTTGCCAGGTATTTGTGACCTGGATTGGCCACTGTTGGAAACAGGATGCTGGGCTTGATGGACCTTTGGTCTGTCCCAGTATGGCAACACTTGTGTACTTATGTGCCACTCAAAAGAACATCCAATTCAGCTCTAATAGGCAAGGGAACTGAACTATGGAACCACCTACACTAAAGCTTAGACAGATACCGTAGAGAATTAAAAACATGGCTCTTTCACAAACATTATGAGCCACAAATGATCACAACCTAGGAACCACGCGAACCTAGGAATTGCACTCAAAGACCTCCTAAGGGACTCAATATAATAATACAAGCAAACATCTCGAAGTAATGGCATGAATCTCTGCATTATTCTCAGAATTACTTTCAGCTACCTGGTTGAAAATACACACGCTTCATCTTAATTGTAACGTTATTCACCTATGTTTTATATAACAATATTTACCTTTGTTTTCATGTAACAATTTTCGGTTAATTGAGTTTCAGTGTACAACTGTTCTCCTTAATTGGATTTGTCCTCCGCCTAGAACTTCAAAGTTAAGCGGACTATACATGCCAAAATTAAATTAAATTAACTAGTGGCCGAGGGTGGAGTGTAGGGGGATTACTCTTACCTTGGGCCACAAAACTGCCAGGGAAACCCCTAGGTAGGTTGTAGGAGCAGTGGCGTTCCTTGGCTGGCTGACATCCGGGGTGGATTGCCAATGTGCCCCCCCCCCAGCGAAATTACACCCCCCCCCCCAGGTGCAGCGCGACCCCCCCCCCCCCCCCCCCCGGCAAAATTACATCCCCCGGGTGCATTTTTACTTGCTGGGGGGGTGCTGCACGCCTGTCGGCTCCGAGTCCGCTCGTTCCCTGCTGCTCCCTCTGCCCCAGAACAGGAAGTAACCAAAATTTGCTATACCACCTTAACTAGCCAGCAGATCTAATCTAAAAATTTACAAAGCATAAAAGAGAGAAAGGAAATACAATAAAAACAGAAAAGGATTGCCACGCATTCTACTACAATTAGCGTCATATCTATGTTAGTTGAATGTTCTAATGCATGCTTATTAGTTCTGTCATTAGTATTATCCTAACATTGTATTTTATCTCTGGTATTTGAATTTCAGTGCTGTTAAATGTGTATAGTTTTGATACTGTTTCACAGTAGTTCTATTATTAGTTTTCAATTTACTGTTTTCAAGTTTACCTCATTTATTGTATTTCTGTTTCTTCTTGGTCTTTTTACTACTAGTAAAAAAAAGCCCAGTTCTCATTGAAATGAAACGGGCGCTAGCAAGGTAATCACCTTCTGCCATTAATGTTTTTAAGGGAAGTTCCAGCAACCCCCTCCCTCCCTCCCTCCCTCCCTCCCAGTTCCAGGGTCCTCCCTCCCAGTTCCAGAGTCCCCCCTCCCTCCCAATTCCAGGGTCGTCATCCCTCCCTCCCAGTTCCAGGGTCATCGTCCCTCCCTCCCTCCAAATTTTAAAAGTCATCCTGACTTACCTCGTCGGGGTTACGGCAGCCGGCAGCAACAGTAAAAAGCGTGCAGGCTTGGCACTTACTTCAGTTTTCCCTTCTCTGTCTCTCAGCTCTGGTCCCGCCCTCATTTCCTGTTTCCGCAAGGGCGGGACCAGAGCTGAGAGACAGAGAAGGGAAAACTGAAGTAAGTGCCAAGCCTGCACGCTTTTTACCATTGCTGCCGGCCGCCGTAACCCCGTCAAGGTAAGTCAGGATGACTTTTAAAATTCGGAGGGAGGGAGGGATCACGACCCTGGAACTGGGGGGGAGGGGGGACTCTGGAACTGGGAGGGAGGACCCTGGAACTGGGAGGGAGGGAGGGAGGGGGATGCTGGAACTTCCCTTAAAAACATTAATGGCAGAAGGTGATTACCTTGCTCGTACCCGTTTCATTTCAATGAGAAACGGGCTTTTTTTTTACTAATAGTAAAATAACCAAGAAGAAACAGAAATACAATAAATGAGGTAAACTTGAAAACAGTAAATTGAAAACTAATAATAGAACTACTGAGCCTGCACATTTTTTTACCGCGCAAGGTAAGTCAGGATGACTTTTAAAATTCGGAGGGAGGGGGCCTGGAACTGGAAGGGAGGGAGAGACGACAACCCCGGAACTGGGAGGGAGGGAGGATGGACGACGACCCTGGAATTCGGAGGGAGGGAACGAACTTCCGGTGGACGGGGCAGTGATCGTGAGTGCAATTATGAACACTACACGGCTTCACTGCCATGCTGCCACGGAGCCAGCTTCAGAATGTTGGAGGTGCAAATTATTATATTAGATTGTTATTCTGTTAACAAAATTGTAAGTTGTATGTTAAACTGTACATGCTGTACACTGCCTTCAGTGAATCTCTTCATAAAGGCCGTTAGTAAATCCCAATAAATGAATAAATTGTACCTAAGATACAATAGGGGAAGGGGTAGCAAAGACTAGGAAAGGAGAAAAGCTAAAAGGGAAAAAGAGAAAGGTAGGATGGGGGATGGGGGAATGATCAAAACTAAAGGAACCAACAGGAATCACGGGGGAGAGAACTCCAATAAAAAGGGGATGTGAAGTAAAAGGCACGATGTCTAGTAGATCTCTATATGGTTTGTTTGGAACAAGGAAGATCTAGGCGATAATCAGTAAAAGACGAGTTGGGGAACAAGGAATAGTAAGATTAGCTAAATACTGTGCTAATCCCATCCTAAAGGCCTTGAACGTAAGTGTCAGGAGCTTGTAGACAGTTCCTTGTTCAGTGGAAAGCCTGAAGGAGAAACATGATCAGATCTTTTTGCATGGCACAATAACTTGATTGCCAGGTTTTGTAATGATTGCTATCATTTCAGAGTATCATTTCAAGATAAACTCTATTGCAATAGTTGATTCTGGTAATTAGTAATGAAAGAATAAGAGAATGAAAGGTATCGTGGTTAAAGTATCTTCTAATGAACTGTCGCTGTTTAAGAATGAAAAAAAACAGTTTTACAAAGTTTAGATATTTGTAATGAGAAAGTTGAAATTCTAGAATAATACCCAATATAGCATATTCAGCAGCACTTAACTGGCTAGGTGCCACTGAAATATACCCTGTTTAGTGCCTAAGATTAAACCGGCTATTTTGTGGGTGTTCTGGAGCAGAGTTGGCACTTATCTAGTTAAGTTAACTGTATAAATAGGACTGAATAAACCGTAGTCCTATTTCTATCCGGCTTGACTTATCCGGTTGAACGCTGATCACTTAACCAGATAAGTTTTATTCGGGCATCTAAATGCTTCTGCCTGGACGTGACTGGGCATTGCATATTTGAGGATAGTGCCATCAGCGACTACAAAAAATGCTGACCACTTCCAGCTGAATATCAGGCCCTCAGTTCCTTTTGCCAATAAAACTGTGATTTTATGTGACATTTGTAAACTATTCAAAAGCAACTTGGGGCAACTTTCCTGCTTCACTTTCTTTAAAGTGCATTGTGAACAGAGCTACTTTTACTGATAGGCAAAGCCCCTGCATCTCTCTCTCTCTCTCTCTCTCTCTCTCTCTCTCTCTCTCTCTCTCTCTCTCCTCTGCTCCCCTCTTCTGCAGGTCCAGCATATCTTCCTTTCCTTTCCTCCCTGTGGTCCTCCCCCCCCTTCTGCAGGTCCAGCATATCTTCCTTTCCTTTCCTCCCTATGGTCCGCCATACTTCTTTACTGTGATTAGGACAGACTGCAGGTGTCATGGCCTTCCCACTAGCTCATGCTACCTACTCTCCTCTTTCTGCACAGTATTGAGCCAAAAATATCTTAGAATAGCCTGATACTGTCTGTATAAGAAAGGGGCAGAGAGAAGGCAGAAAAAAATGATTTAGATAGCAGCAATATTCAGCCATTTTCCAGGTAATATATGCTTTTATTTTAGACTCACTAAACAGCAGGCTGAAACAAGACAGTGCCAGCTCATAACTACACTGTACCTGTATTCAATGATGCTACCTATCTAGATAGCAGCACTGAATAGATGGATTAAATTAAACACCTGTACTGGAATATAGCTTTACTCAATCACTGTGCAGACCAAATGTTTATAATGACTAATGGGCAATGCATTTGATATACTGCCACTTTACCTGAATGTACAGCACTTCGAGAGCTTTTGGGCTTCCATGTGGCATATAAGAAATAAAACTAATTAAATTTAATTGGTGACTCCACGGGACTAGATCTTCTACTACTACTACTTATCATTTTTATAGCGCTACTAGACATACGCAGCACTGTACACTTGAACATGAAGAGACAGTCCTTGCTGGACAGAGTTTACAATCTAATTAGGACAGACAAACAGGACAAACAAGAGATAAGGGAATATTAAAGTGAGGATGATAAAATAAGGGTTCTGAACAAGTGAATAAGGGTTAGGAGTTAAAAGCAGCATCAAAAAGGTGGGCTTTTAGCTTAGATTTGAAGACGGCCAGAGATGGAGCTTGACGTACCAGCTTAGGAAGTCTATTCCAGGCATATGGTGCAGCAAGATAAAAGGAATGGAGTCTGGAGTTAGCAGTGAAGGAGAAGGGTGCAGATAAGACAGATTTACCTAGTGAATGGAGTTCCCGGGGAGGAATGTAGGGAGAGATGAGAGTGGAGAGGTACTGAGGATCTGGAGGTGCATCTACTGAATCTGTGATGTATTTTTTCTTTGGAACTTACATTAATTACTAGGTGAAATTGTATTTATTTTCTTATTTCTAATTTGTTGATGATGTACACCATTCAGAAAGATTTCTAATGGGTGGTATAGTAAGCACCAAATAAACTTGAAACTTAAATCCCAGTGCAGCTTTACCACTAGTTCTCAGCAGCCATTTTAGCTGCCGGAGCTGCAAGAAGCAGGAGCGAGTAGGGATCGCTCCTGCACTGAGTATCCCACTGGACCATCAGGAATGTAAGGTAGGCCCCGGGGGGGGGGGGGTAGTTCTTCGGGGTTCTGATCGTGGGGGCGGGAGAGACTTGATCACATGGGGGTCGGACTGGGAGTCACATCCAACTACCCCAGCCGCTACCTGGAAGCTATGTGGGCGCTGGCCGATATTCAGTCTTGGCCTCCACCTAGCTTAAGGGGCTCATTTTCAAAAGAGAAAAACATCCACAAGGTGGCATAAATCTGCATTTGGATGTATTTTTAAACCAATTTTTAGATGTTTTTCTATAAAGTCCGTCACAAGTGCATTCAAGGCACAAGGGGGGGTGTTGAGGATTTGGGCATTCCTAAAACTTGGAGGTTTTTCTGCCATAATGGAACAAAACAAAAACGTCCAGGGCTATAAGTTAGACTTTTTGGTCTAGACCTGTTTTATTATTTATTTATTTATTTATTTATTTATTTATTTTTTAGGATTTATTTACCACCTTTCTGAAGGAATTCACTCAAGGCGGAATTAACAAATAAACCAGAAAGCAAATGCCCTAAATGAACAGATGGTCACTGCAGGAATAAAGGAAGGACACCCTCTTACTCCTTCAGTAGTCACTGACCCCCCCACCCCCACCCCAAAGATGTAAATGAAACAGTACATACCAGGTTCACTGGAATAGCCTAGTAGTCAGTGCAGTGCATTGTAGCGAAGGGAACCCAGGCCCATAATCCACTCTAACTATTACACTTGTGGTGGAAAATGTGAGCCCCCCCAACAAAAAACCTACTTACCCACATAGATTGCTTAGCTATGCAGTCGCTGGCACTGAATATTCCCAGCACCCCACAGCTGCCAACTCTTTCCTGACTCCACCCTCCAAACACTTTTCTCTAGCCCATTTTGTAAATGTCTGGTTTGTACCGATATTTGGTGGTTAAAGGCCATTGAATGTCAGTGACTACCCACACAGCATTAAGTGGGCAGGAGATTCGTCTGCCGGCTTAAATCACTTTGAATATCAATTAGTACAAGTTTAATTTAGAAGTTTGAGATTTAGATGGCTGCCGAACTGCTAAATATTGACCCGAATAAGTTTTCTTTTTTTTTCAAGAAAATTCTTCAATATATTTATTTAAAACCTTGAAAAAATATAATAACACTCCCCTCCCCCATTATCTCAAGATTTATTTTCCCTTTTGTGCTGCATCTGTGCTACTGGTGTTACACAAGTTCTTTGTCATGGGGACAGAAAAATTATCTGTTTAATCTAAATGCCTTGAACATAGGCAAGAAACTAATAGTTAACAAGCAATCTAAACAGGGTGAGTAATGAAATATCAAGGCAACCTGATAAATCTTATCCTGCAGTGCTTCTGAGATTATAGGGGAAGGTGATAAAGAGTACAGGCAGCCAGCCATGTGAGGTTTAGCCAGGATGAACTGCTTGCTCCTGATTTCATAATAAACACTGATTAATTGCTATCCTTGACCAATACACACAAGCCTGGAAGCTAGCAATTTATTCTGCCAGTACATCGGGTGCCTCTTAGTGTAATTAGTCAAAACTTGCTTACCTCTAAACAAATGGTCCCTGTGACTAATGAGAGCAAATGAATTGCAATATATATAATACTTAAGCAACTACAATAAACTTCTTTGACTAAGGTGTGCTCAGTCTAAAAAAAGTCATGGAGGTGGACTAATGGGAGAGTTGGTTGCAGCCAAGAAAAATGGCACCAAAATGTAAAGCCATCAGATGTAACCACTTGTTGGCACCTGTTATTTTTATTTCATTTAGAGGTGCAGTAAAAGTCAGGCTTTCACTACACCTTAATTTACTACCGGAGTGACTAACCTACAGTCATAGGCAACTGGTTGGTATAAGAGGCTCGGAGAGACTAAGCTTCCTCAACCCCAACCATGACCTTCTGCATCTCCCACCTCTACTGCTTTTGCTTCTTCTAGAACCCAGCAGCAGCAGCAGGAAACGATCACATGACAGTCATAAGGCCACAGCCTATATACATACAGCTACTGGCTTTGCCTGTCTCACCCCTTCCATCGTAAACTTCCTGTTCTGGAGAGGGTAAGATTGGCAGAGTTGGCAGCCAGCTCGTATAGAGGATGCAGCTCCACAACGGTTTACTTTTTATTGTCAGCTGCTGCTGGTCCCAGAAAGCAACAGTCACTGGAATGCTGTGGGAGTGAGGGAGAGGAGAGAAGAGACACTGAGTGGAAGGAGGGGGGGGAAGAGAGAGGATATACGCAGGATTGAAGTAGGGGGCTGAGAGCAAAGATGTTGGATAGAAGGGGAGACAGAGGGGGGGGAGGGAAACACTGGATAGAAGGGGAGAGGGAGAACATGCTGGATGGATGGAGGAGAGAGGGAGACGAGAGAGAGGGGGGAACATGCTATATGGAAGGGGGAGAGGATATAGTTAGTGAAAGATTGAGGAATGGGGTGAGGGAATAGAGAGCTGGAGAGCTGTAGGTAGATCGTAGATGCAGTAAAAAGAGGGAAGTTGAAGATTGTATAGTAAAAATGAATGAAGAGACGCAGAAAAAATGGAAGAAAGCTGAGAGGAAAAGATCCATGTTGGAATTAGATGTGGTAGAGGATGTGAAGAACACAGGAGGAGATAGAAAAATGAAAAATAGACACAAAACCCTGGTAGGAGTTACAAGAAGATAGAGGAAAGTAGAAAGCAAAGATCAGGACCAACATGATTAGAAAAATTAAATGGCTTGACAACAATTTAGGGTAAAGTAACATGGTAGCCATGTTATTCCACTATAATAAATAAAAATAAAACAAAATATGGAAAATTGTTTGTTTGTTGGATGGGGATCACAGTGTTGGTTATCGGGAACAGGATATAATTTTTTCTTACATTCCTCTTATTAATTTGTACTACTGTTATGATAAATAGAAACAAAAGTCTTGTGAAGGTACAAGTTCTAATGCTATGCCCAACAAAATACATGTTGTAGTAGGGTATCTTCCCTTTCTAATTTCTAAAAATACCATACTAGGAAGTCGATATTAAAAGTTTAGTTTAGTTTACTTAAACTTAACATATCACCTTTCATAACATCAAAGCAGTTTGCAATCCGCTATAAAAACAACATAATGAGTGAAAGGAAATAGGAACTCCAACTTAAATAGGAAACAGAAACAGAAAAGCCAGGAAAGAGCAAGAATTAGATAAAATAAGAGAAGAGCACACATAAGCACCGCCATACTGGGAAAAGACCAAGGGTCCATCAAGCCCAGCATTCTGTCTCCGACAGCGGCCAATCCAGGCTTCAAGAACCCGGCAACCCATCCCCCCCCCCCAAAAAAAATGTATAATGTTCAATGGAGTCTAACTACACGCTGAGTAAAGAAAATCTTTCTCCTATTTGTTTTAAATCTACCATATTCTAGCTTCATCTTGTGTCTCCTGGTTCTATTATTGTTTGAAAGTGTAAACAAACATCTGTCCGCTCTACTCCGCTCATTATTTTGTAGGCTTCTATCATATCACCCCTCAGCCGCCTTTTTTCCAAGCTGAAGAGCCCTAACCTTCTTAGCCTTTCCTCATAGGGAAGTCATTCCATCCCTTTTATAATTTTCGTCGCCCTTCTCTACACCTTCTCCAATTCCTTTATATCTTTTTTGAGGTGCGGCGACCAGACTTGGACACAATATTCGAGGTGTGGTCGCACCATGGAACGATACAACGACATTATAACATCCTCGTGTTTGTTTTCCATCCCTTTCCTAATAATACTCAACATTCTGTGCGCTTTCTTAGCCGCCGCAGCACACTGAGCAGAAGTTTTCAACGTCTTATCAACAATGACTCCCAGATCCCTTTCTAGGTCTGTGACTCCTAACGCGGAACCTTGCATGACATAGCTGTAATTCGGGTTCCTCTTACCCACATGCATCACTTTGCACTTGTCAACATTGAACTTCATTTGCCACTTGGACGCCCAATCGCCCAGTCTCGCGAGGTGACCCTGAATAACTTTGTGTCATCTGCGAATTGAATTACCTCACTAGTTACTCCCATTTCTAGGTCATTTATAAATACGTTAAAAAGCAGCGGTCCCAGTACAGACCCCTGAGGGACCCCACTAACTACCCTTCTCCATTGAGAATACTGATCATTCAATCCTACTCTCTGCCTCCTATCCTTCAACCAGCTATTAATCCATAGTAATACCCTACCTCTGATCCCATGACTCTCCAGTTTCCTCTGGAATCTTTCATGAGGCACTTTGTCAAACGCCTTCTGAAAATCCAGATACACAATATCCACTGGCTCCCCATTGTCCACATGTTTGTTCACCCCCCTCAAAAAATGCAGTAGATTGGTGAGGCAAGACTTCCCTTCACTAAATCTGTGCTGTTCGCACGCAAAACTCAAGGCAAGAGGAAAAAGCAATAGTAAATAAGTGTGTCTTTAAGGCAATCTTAAAACATAAGATTGTTCAGTACAGAGGGCAAAGGGTAAAGCATTCCATCGAGACCAACTCAGAGAGAATAGAGCAGAATGGGGAGTGGAATGGAGCCTCGTATGAGCTACTGCAGGGATAACTAATTGATCTGATAGGTGACTCACAATTTAGAATGACTTTTATTACAGAAATCTGGTTAATAGACAGTAGCAATTTTATACTAGTGAAATTATATCCTCCAGGTTATAAAATATTGCTCTGCTTTAGAACAGTTAAAAAAGTGGTGATATTGCAGTAGTTTATGAAGATTATTTTTTAATTTTTTTTCAATTTAATTTATTTATCATTTTACTTAATGACATTCACATTTATCATATAAATGTAAGGAAATACAGAAATGAATATAAAAAGGAAAACATTTTCTCTCAACAATATATATTTACATAATTGTCCACAATTGGAAGATCCAAGATCAGGAAAACAATCTTAAAGAAAATAAGAAAAACTCAAAATGGTTAATCTTACACTTTACATTTTCTGAGGGAGGAAGGTTAATCGGTTATTGCAGCCGGTACAGTGGTAACTGAAGGAAGTTGCTGCAGAGGATTCTTCATCTGTTTCCACAAACTCTTATAATTTCTTAGGTTCAAACAAATAAGTAATAAGGAAATAAAACACTTACAAGGGAATCGCGCTGATTTTTTTTTTAATTTTTCAACAGAAGGGTGTTTGATGATCTTATGTCTAGAAATGATGGCCTGTAAAATATGAGATCCACAGACTATCAAGTAATAGGAAGGATGTGTAGAATGATTTTTATGAATTTCTTCTTCATTCTATCTCTTTTACTACTGTTATGCTGTTCAGGGATATAAACATATCTTTAAAATAAGTTAGATTCAGATATGTTAGATTTTATGACTGTTTTAGACTCTGTATCTCTATCACTTTGTTACAAACAAGTCACTCATTAGACGGATCATATTCTTGACTTTTTTGGAGTTTCATTCAACCTATCAGGTAGTTTCTTTGGTGGGGATTGTACCAGGTTATTCTACTGTCTCTGAAAGAACTTGGAATATTTTGGAGACAGTTGATAGTATATTTGGGCAGCGCATTCAAGAGAGAGGATCAGATATTCAAAATGATTTAAATGGCCAGGAGAAGCTCTTGGCCATTTTAATTGCCTGAACAAGGCTACTACTACTATCATTTCTATAGCGCTACTAGACATACGCAGCGCAGTACACTTGAACATGAAGAGACAGTCCCTGCTCAACAGAGCTTACAATCTAATTAGGACAGACAAACAGGACAAACAAGAGATAAGGGAATACTAAAGTGAGGATGATAAAATAAGGGTTCTGAACAAGTGAATAAGGGTTAAGAGTTAAAAGCTGCATCAAAAAGGTGGGCTTTTAGCTTAGATTTGAAGACGGCCAGAGATGGAGCTTGACGTACCGGCTCAGGAAGTCTATTCCAGGCATATGGTGCAGCAAGATAAAAGGAACGGAGTCTGGAGTTAGCGGTAGAGGAGAAGGGTGCAGATAAGAGAGATTTACCCAGTGAATGGAGTTCCCGGGGAGGAATGTAGGGAGAGGTGAGAGTGGAGAGGTACTGAGGAGCTGCAGAGTGAATGCATTTGTAGGTCAGTAAGAGGAGTTTGAACTGAATGCGGAAACGGATAGGGAGCCAATGAAGTGACTTGAGGAG
Organism: Microcaecilia unicolor; assembly: GCF_901765095.1. NCBI lineage: Eukaryota > Metazoa > Chordata > Amphibia > Gymnophiona > Siphonopidae > Microcaecilia > Microcaecilia unicolor. The sequence goes on along the minus strand of NC_044042.1, from coordinate 88,867,770 downwards.
AGGGCTAATATGAGCATAACAACACTGGCTGAATATTAGTCGTGCAGCAGAATTTTGAACAGATTGAAGTGGAGAGAGATGTCTAAGTGGGAGACCTGTGAGAAGCAAGTTGCAATAGTCTAAGCGAGAGTGTGGATAAGGGTTCTGGTAGTGTGCTCAGAAAGGAAAGGGTGAATTTTGGTGATATTATAGAGAAAGAAATCTGCTGAATATGTGCAGAGAAGGCGCAGGAGGAGTCGAAGATGACGTAGCTGGGCATTTTCAGCGGCACTTAACCAGATACTGCTTCTGAAAATGCTCAGTTAGCACTCACGCCGAAACCAGCTATTATGGGGGCATTCGGGGGGCGGAGTTGGCATTTAGCCAGTTAAATGCCAAGTTTCAGCTCATAATTGGCTAAGATAACTGCGTAAATATAAAATGCAATCCTATCTTTATGCAGTTCACCATAGCTGGATGAGTGCCAAATATCACACTTAACCAGCTATGTTTTCACCAACTCCATATACCCAGAAATTCAACATCGGAGCCTGGATATGGCTCCCCCTCCCTCCCTCCCTCCGACTTTCTGGGTCCCCCCTCCCTCCCTCCCAGTTTCAGGGTCCCTCCCTCCGACTTTCAGGGTCCCCCTCCCTCCCTCCCTCCCAGTTTCAGGGTCCCTCCCGAGGAATCGTGGTGGCTGCCCACACACCCTCCCATGGGACCCGGAAGGGCAGCCACAGCCGTCGCCTGCTTTCCTCCTCTGCAGCGCCGCTCCGACTCCTGAGGTCTCCCCCTCCCCCGCACCCAGCGCACGCGAGCACACCCGCACACCGGCTCGGCACAGCAGCACGTTCTCCATGGCACTGCCCCCTCTGCTCACGCCCAAGGAGGACTCTGACCTTTCTTTCCCTGCCATTGGTCACGACGCTCTCGGCTACTCTGCCCCTCAATGCTTCTGTTTCTCTTTGAAGCTCCGCCTCCGCCCCTGTGCCCTACCCCTTTTGCCCCTCCTCCTCCGGCTCTGGCGTTCTACGTGACATCAGCCTGATCTATGGAGCCTAGCAGACCAACTCGGAAGAAAGCCACCGACATAGGCAGCAAGAATAGAACGTTGGAGGTGAAAATTATTATATAGGATTTGCCTGTTGCAATGTCCAGCTTTGTACCTTTTTTGCCTTCTTATATGCAAATTAATTTCAACTACTGCAGGGTCTATCTCTACGAACGAGGAGGCAAACATTTTTATTAGGCTTTCCTTCTATTAACACTGTTAGATTTTATGGGGTACATTATCCTTTCAGACAGCATCAATATGGAACTTTCTTCCTTTACCTTTAAGAAAGGAGTCTAATTATCTAATTGTTAGACATTTTTATAGAGGAGGTTTGTTCTATGAATAATTTGATGTTATGCACTTTTGTATTATGGGATTCCTAGTTTATTTATTTATTTATTTGTACCCCACATTTTCCCACCTATTTGCAGGCTCAATGTGGCTTACATGATACCGGAGAGGTGTTAATAGACTCCAGAGTAAAGCAAATACAGATAATGGTTAAGTTGGGGTAGGAAGGGTAGGGACCACATGAAGGAACATGTGGTGGGGCCATATAGAGGACAGCAAGAACAGATGTCTAGTTACATTTTTACTGTGAGCCACATTGAACTTCAATTGGTAAATGTGTGCATACATTTTTTAGTGAGCAAGTAAAAAGGGGGCATGACCATGGGATGGGCATGGGCAGGTCAGGGACATTCATTAAAGATGTGTGCAGCATTAGAGAATATGGGAGATCGCTGCCTCATTTGGGCCCAAGGATTTACACCAGGTTCAGTTGGGCATGGATCCTGGCGGTAAGCTCCACGGTGCCCAACTCAGAGTGACATTTACTGAATCTAGGCCATAATGAATCTTTGCCAGTTCCATCTTCTGGGCTCTCCACTGTCTTTCTGTTCTCCTAACTTGCCTTTTTTTATAAAGCCAATCATGGAAGATACCAATGTTGACTTGTCTTTTTATTGAAAATTTCACAATCGACCAAACAATGTATCCTATTGAATCACAACTAAATACATTAGGAACTATTCTAGACAAACCTCTATCTCTTGAAAACCAGGTTTCAAAAGTGCATCAAAGTCTCTATGGAAACTGAGAAGGATCAGAGATTATTTTCCCAGACAAACATTCCATCTAATAGTACAATCTTTAATGTTACCCCAACTAGACTATTGTAATGCAGCATATGTAGGATGCAAAGAAAACATGCTGAAATCACTGCAGACTGTCCAAAACACGGCAGCAAGACTAATATTCAAAAAGTCGAAATACGATAGAGTAACCCCACTGCTTGTCATGTTACACTGGCTCCCAATTAAGGCTTAGACTATCTTACACACTATAGGTTATTTGGCTGCAATCCAGCTGTTCTAGAAATATATACTGTCTTACAAATTCCTAGGTATGTTTTCCATATGCATGATATTTTTTGTCTGATTTTATTGTTTTTTAACATTTTTTTATTTTTATGTACTTTACTAGTAAAAAAGGCCCGTTTCTGACACAAATGAAACGGGCGCTAGCAAGGTTTTCCTTGGAGTGTGTATGTTTGGGAGAGTGTATGTGAGAGTGACTGTTTGAGAGTCAGAGTGAAAGTGTGAGTGTGTGAGAGAGAGAGTGAGTCTGGGTGTGAGTGTGTTTGTGAGAGAGTGTGTGTGTGAGAATGAGAGTGTGTGCAAGTGTGTATGTGAGACACAGTGTGAGAGAGAGTGTGTGTATGAGACCAAGCGAGTGTGTGAGTGACTGTGTGGCACATAGAGAGTGAATGTGATACAGTGTGAGACAGAGTGTGTGAGAGTGAGAGTCAGAAAGACATTGTATATGAGAAAGAGAGTGTGAGCCGTGCCCTCCCAATCCATGGCCATCTGTCCCCTGCCCCCTCCATTCATCCTTTTCCAGCAATTCCCCTCTCTCCCTGAGCCCTGCCCTCCCAATCCATGGCCATCCATGTTTCTCTGTCACCTGCCCCCTCCATTCATCCCTATCCAGCATTTCCCCTCTCTGCCTGAGGCCTGCCCTGCAATCCATATCCATCCATGCCCATCTGACCCCTCCATTCATCCCTATCCAGCAATTCCCCTCTCCCTGAGTCCTGCTCTTCCAATCCATGCCCATCCATGCTCCTCTGTCACCTCGCCCCTCCATTTTTCCCTATCCAGCATTTCCCCTCTCTGCCTGAGGCCTGCCCTGCAATCCATATCCATCCATGCCCATCTGTCCCCTCCATTCATCCCTATCCAGCAATTCCCCTCTCCCTGAGTCCTGCTCTTCCAATCCATGCCCATCCATGCTCCTCTGTCACCTGGCCCCTCCATTTTTCCCTATCCAGCATTTCCCCTCTCTGCCTGAGGCCTGCCCTGCAATCCATATCCATCCATGCCCATCTGTCCCCTCCATTCATCCCTATCCAGCAATTCCCCTCTCCCTGAGTCCTGCCCTTCCAATCCATGCCCATCCATGCTCCTCTGTCACCTGGCCCCTCCATTTTTCTCTATCCAGCATTTTCCCTTTCTGCCTGAGGCCTGCCCTGCAATCCATATCCATCCATGGCCATCTGTCCCCTCCATTCATCCCTATCCAGCAATTTCCCTCTCCCTGAGTCCTGCCCTTCCAATCCATGCTCATCTGTCACCTGGCCCCTCCATTTTTACCTATCCAGCAATTGCCCTCTCTACCTGAGGCCTGCCCTGCAATCCATATCCATCCATGCCCATCTGTCCCCTCTATTCATCCCTATCCAGCAATTTCCCTCTCTCCCTTAGTCCTGCCCTCCCAATCCATGCCCAGCCATGCTCCTCTGTCCCCTGGCCCCTTCATTCATCCATTTCCAGTAATTCCCCTCTCTCCCTGAGCCCTGCCCTCCCATTCCATGCCCATCCATGCTCCTCTGTCCCCTGCCGCCTCCATTCATCCTTTTACAGCAAGTCCCCTCTCTCCCTTCCATGACCCCCCCCTCGCATCCATGCTCCTTTCTCTCCCATGTCCCAGCCTGGCCCGCCCTCTTCTCCCCCCCCCTTCGCATCCATGTCCCCCCTTCGCATCCATGCATCCCCCCCCCCTTCGCATCCATGCATCCCTTTTTTTTTTCTTCTTCGTTTTAACTTTACCTCCGTGGCGGTTCGTGCAGCGAAACGTCAGGGAAGGAGGCGGCGCTCCCGACGTCTTGCTTTCCCTTCGCTGTCTCCCGCCTTCTTTTGAAGGCGGAACACAGCGAAGGGAAGGCTAGACGTCGGGAGCGCCGCCTCCTTCCCTGACGCTTCGCTTCCGGATTTGTTTGGTTTGAGGCGAGGGCGGGGCAAAGACGGCTGGCTGGCTTGAAGGCTTCACACCACGAATCCGGCGCGAACCCTTCAGCCTGGGAGTGACATCAGATGGCTTCATGGCTTCAGGCTTCAAGGCTTCAGGCTTCAAGGCTTCACAGAACGTTGTCCTCAGAACGTTGAGGGTGCGTTTTATTATATTAGATGTGTTGGTGTTGTTATATTTATTTGTCACAGACCCCTGACGCAGGCCGGTAGGGCCCAAACACAACTCGTGTCGGGTCGCTCATTTTTATTGATTTGAATAAAGATTCTATTGTGGACACCAACTGAGAGAGGTTTTTTGCTGCACCATTCTTTGCTTGGCAATTGATCTTCAGTGGAGTTGTTACCATCTGTTGGTGTTGGAAATCCTAAACCCCTCATGATCTAGTGATAGGGACAGCTATGGAAGCAGTATATTAAAAGCAGGAAGCTGGCAAAAGAATCGGTTGGGCCGCTGGATGACCGAGGGGTAAAGGGGGTGATCAAGGAAGATAAAGACGTAGCGGAGAGATTGAATGAATTCTTTGCTTCTGTCTTCACCGAGGAAGATTTGGGTGGGATACCGGTGTCGGAAATGGTATTTCAAGCGGACGAGTCAGAGAAACTTACTGACTTCACGGTAAACCTGGAGGACGTAATGGGGCAGTTCAGCAAACTGAAGAGTAGCAAATCTCCTGGACCGGATGGTATTCATCCTAGACCACTGATAAAACTGAAAAATGAGCTTGCGGAGCTACTGCTAGTGATATGCAACTTATCCTTAAAATCGAGCGTGGTACCGGAAGATTGGAGGGTGGCTAATGTAACGCCGATTTTTTTAGAAAGGTTCCAGGGGAGATCCGGAAAATTATAGACCGGTGAGTCTGACGTCGGTGCCAGGGAAAATGGTAGAGACTATTATCAAAAACAAAATTACAGAGCACATCCAAGGACATGGATTACTGAGACCAAGTCAGCACGGGTTTTGTGTGGGAAAATCTTGCCTGACCAATTTACTTCAATTCTTTGAAGGAGTAAACAAACATGTGGACAAAGGGGAGCCAGTTGATATTGTGTATCTGGATTTTCAAAAGGCATTTGACAAGGTACCTCATGAAAGGCTACAGAGGAAATTGGAGGGTCATGGGATAGGAGGAAATGTCCTATTGTGGATTAAAAACTGGTTGAAGGATAGGAAACAGAGAGTGGGGTTAAATGGCCAGTATTCACAATGGAGAAGGGTAGTTAGTGGGGTTCCTCAGGGGTCTGTGCTAGGACCGCTGCTTTTTAACATATTTTTAAATGATTTAGAGATGGGAGTAACTAGCGAGGTAATTAAATTTGCTGATGACACAAAGGTATTCAACGTCGTTAACTTGCGACAGGATTGTGAAAAATTACAGAAGGACCTTACGAGACTGGGAGACTGGGCGGCTAAATGGCAGATGATGTTTAATGTGAGCAAGTGCAAGGTGATGCATGTGGGGAAAAAAGAATCCGAATTATAGCTACATCATGCAAGGTTCCACGTTAGGAGATACGGACCAAGAAAGGGATCTGGGTGTCGTCATCGTCGATAATACACTGAAACCTTCTGCTCAGTGTGCTGCTGCGGCTAGGAAAGCGAATAGAATATTGGGTATTATTAGGAAAGGTTTAGAAAACAGGTGTGAGGATGTTATAATGCCGTTGTATCGCTCCATGGTGCGACTGCACCTTGAGTACTGTGTTCAATTCTGGTCGCCGCATCTCAAAAAAGATATAGTAGAATTGGAAAAGGTGCAGTGAAGGGCGACTAAAATGATAGTGGGGATGGGACGACTTCCCTATGAAGAAAGACTAAGGAAGCTAGGGCTTTTCAGCTTAGAGAAGAGACGGCTGAGGGGAGACATGATAGAGGTATATAAAATAATGAGTGGAGTGGAACAGGTGGATGTGAAGCGTCTGTTCATGCTTTCCAAAAATACTAGGACTAGGGGGCATGAGATGAAACTACAGTGTAGTAAATTTAAAACAAATCAGAGAAAATGTTTCTTCACCCAACGCATAATTAAACTCTGGAATTTATTGCCAGAGAACGTGGTGAAGGCGGTTAGCTTAGCAAAGTTTTAAAAGGGGTTAGACGGTTTCCTAAACATAGTAACATATTAGATGACGGCAGAAAAAGACCTGCACGGTCCATCTAGTCTGCCCAACAAGATAAACTCATATGTGCTACTTCTTGTGTATAGCTTACCTTGATTTGTATCTGCCATTTTCAGGACACAGACCATAGAAGTCTTGCCCAGAACTAGTCCCACCACCCAAACAAGTCCATAAACCACTACTAAATGGACTTGGGAAAAATCCATATGTATAGAATGTTTGTATGTTTGGGAAGCTTGCCTGGTGCCCTTGGCCTGGATTGGCCGCTGTCGTGGACAGGATGCTGGGCTCGATGGACGTTTGGTCTTTTCCCAGTGTGGCATTACTTATGTACTTATTATTACTCCAAATCCTGGTCCAAGGATGAGAAGCTAACAGTAGCTGAATCCAAAGGTTGCTAAGTAGAATTCAGGAACTGTCAGTACTTTGATTTGGTGCTGGCAGAAGCCTGGGATTAAATTTATTTGGATTTAGCTCAGCCTTGTCCATTTGTAGGAGAGTAACATTCGGGTACAGTGGGTATACTACCCCCTATCTTCAAAGCATAGGGTAGCCGCAGATGGGCCTGGACCCACCCAGCCCTGTTGCACCATTAGTGGAGGAGATGCCAGCTCAAGACCTCCTCAGCCCCCCCACAACCCCCAGGACATCAGAACACAGTGTCAGTCAGCTACAGAGCTCCCATTGAATATGAATGGGGTGTCAGTGTTGGCAGCTGTGCTGATCTGATGGCCCAGGGGTTCAGCAGGCTGAGGTGGGGTTTGGGGGAGTTAAATTATTCCAGTTTTAAGTTGGGAGAAGAAATGAGTTCTTCCCCCCCCCCCCCCAAAAAAAAATGGCCTTAAGTACCAGTCTGCTCCTACCCTGGTACGAAGGATGTAGAAGTTTCATTTGATATCACAGCGCCAGGTCTGAACTAGGCAGATGTAGCGGAATTCACTTCCATGTCCGGCTCCAACCTCCGTCCAAAGTCTATAGGCGAATCTCTGCTTCTTTCCCGTGACCCCCCCCCCCCCCCCCTCCCAAAGTAAGTGGGCGGGGAAAACTTTAGAAAGGCTCCGCCCTGCTCCCGTGCTGGTCCAGGGAGGAGGAGGAGGAGGAGGGAGGGGTGGTGTCTGCAGTACAAAGGCTGCCGCCCCAGGGAGCGAGCGGTACCGGGGAGCCAACGGAACGAGCTCCGGTCTTCAGCACCACCACCAGCACCACCACCACCACCATGAGGTCCTCACTAGCCCCGGGCATCCGGATTCTGCGAGCGGTCTCCAGGGACAGCTGGTAAGAGATCGGACTGTGCACTCGTGATCACAGTCTGCTGCTGCTGAGAGAATGAGATTTAACCCGGCCACAATCCGAAGCGCTTTGGGGGGGGGGGGGGGGGGGGGGGGGGGGGGGGGGTTGTGAGTCCCCTCGGCTCCTGTTTGTGGGGGGGAGGGGTGATGATCTCCTGGCTCGGATTGTCTGTCTCCGATTCGGAAGGGATCCCCTGGCTCCAGTTCGGTTTCACAGGGGATGAGGATGTCCTGTCTGGCTTCGGGGGAGGAGGATAATCGCCCTGTGTTCGGTTCAGTTCAGGGAGAGAAGGATCACCCTAATTCTCAGCCCCGTTCTCCAGGAGGCTGGGGCTGACGGTTCACGAGATCTGGTCAGGCTTTTCCCTGACTCAGATGTGCCCCTGACACTGTGCAGGTCCTTAGTACATCTTCTGTAATTAGTACTCCGCATAATTCACTCTTTATCCCCCTTGACATGTGCCTTTCTCTTTTCCAACTATTTATTTAGGACTCCAGTAATCCATTTATTTTCACCAGGTGTATACTATTCGCCCAATTAACAACAGGGCTGGGGCTGGGGGAGTAAACTATGCCTTTCTGAAATATGACTGTAGTTTTTACCCCCACTCCGTTCCTCTTGGCACAGCCATAATGCTGAATGGGAGGCTAGCAGGGGGTTACTTTTCTGCCTGAGGTATCATCTTATTTTCTTTTCCATGTTTTATTTTGTTTTATTTCTATGGATTACCTTTTCTGCCTGAGTAAGCCCAGAACAGATTTTCAAATAGAAAAGGGGAATAAGACATGGGGATGAAAAGCCTGGAGGAGTTTGCAAATGAAGACTCAAGGGACTATGATCCTAGACCTGGTTCTGACTAAGCCCAAAGGAGCAGATAGAAGTTGCTGGATTAAATGGTGGTACCTAACACTTGTACCAGTCATTCAGAATAGCCCCTTTAAGGGGGCAGGAATAAAACTGACCCACATTAACAAAAATCCCACTGGAGTTTTCACCAGCAAGGAGTGTACCAGTAAGCAAATCAGCACTGGGCAGGTAATTTCACTGGTGAGGATTATACCAGTATGTAAATCAGCACTGGTTAGGTAGTTTTCATTGTTGAGGACTGTACCTGTAATCAGACCAAAGCTGGTCAGGTAGTTTTGCTTTGATAATTGCTGGGATCTGCACCTGCTTTTGCTACAGGAGCTGTTCAATCAGAAACCACATATGTACTTTATAAACTTCCTGAGCTGGTCCGTTAAGCTCCATCTGTGGCCGACTTCAAATCTAAGCTAAAAGCCCACCTTTTTTAATGCTGCTTTTAACTCCTAACCCCTATTCACTTGTTCAGAACCCTTATTTTATCATCCTCACTTTAATATTCCCTTATCTCTTATTTGTCCTGTTTGTCTGGCCTAATTAGATTGTAAGCTCTGTCGAGCAGGGACTGTCTCTTCATGTTCAAGTGTTTAGCGCTGCGTACGTCTAGTAGCGCTTTAGAAATGATAAGTAGTAGTAGTAGTGATTATGCAAAAGAACAGTTACTGTTCCACAGCCCACTTTCCCCCATCATGAAGGCAAAATTAGCTGTCTTAGGTACAGGCTCTTTTGTCTGCACTGAAGAAGGTGGGCAACTTTCCCTTTTTCTTTTTTGTTTTTAAATGTTTCACCAATGCATAAACAAGAAAAAGAAGCTGATACTAATTAAAAATAAATCAATTAAAACCGAAATCATTTTATCTATTATATGCAATTAAGTTTCTCTTATTTATTTATTTATTTATTTAATTTTATTTATTAGTGCATGGTTGTAGGGAGAGAAAAAAATCAAATCCATTTGGTTAATGTTTATATTTATGTTTGTTACAATCATACCACTCAACTTGTTCAGGTCTATGGGGTTTACAAAAAAAGGATAAAATCAATTACGAGTTTCAAAAAAATACAGTAAGAAAATGGACAGTTTTCAAAGTCTCCATTTACTTTGGCACCTGTCTAGATTCTCTGGGGTAAAAAGAATGACTGAATCTAGATAAAGGAGAGGGGAAAATTCAATACATCAGTGCATTTATGCACATAACTGATCCATGGTTAGAGCAGGTATAAGCTACATAGATGGGGGGTTTTTAGCCCATGTATCCTGTACCTAATTTTTGCATAAAATGACCTACAGTACAAGGTTGATGAGTAAAATAGTATGCATGAACCTTGCTCCTAACTAGCTTACTGAAAGTTTGCTTTCCTAGCCAGTCTGCTTTTCAGGATATTCCCAGTAATCAGTTCTGAAAGATAAAAGGTATTGTGGGGTTCTGCAAGGTCAGTATTTAAACAGTTATGATGTTGGGTATTACTTTTATGGTGATGATATTATACTGTTCTTTCCAGTTAATACCTCCAATGTGGAAGCATATGTAGAAATGAATAGGGTGTTTTCCTGAGGGCCGACATGGATGAGTGAGAAGGGGCTGCAGGTCAACTCGGAAAAGGCCAAAATACTTTGGCTAGGAGGTGTCCAAAAGATTAAACCATCAGAAGCCCCAATTATAACAGAATTACAATTATCCTTGTATTGAGAAATCAAATTGTTAGGTGTTTATTTGGACTCTAATCTGACTATGGATAAACAGATAAGATTTTTATCTGAAAAAAAAATCTATGAAAAATGATGTCAAATTCATTCAGATTACTTTGCGTATCTCGCCATTCCCTATTCACTGGCTATCCATTAATGACCGTATTACATTCAAAATCTGCGCCTTGACACATAAGATCATTTACGGAGAAGCTCCAGTTTACATGTGTGATTTGATTGATTTACCTCCCAGAAATTCATCGGTGTCATCTCGTACTTATCTTATTCTGCACTATCCTTCCTGCAGGAATCTAAAGTACAAGTCAATCTACGCTTCTTCCTTTTTGTTCATCAGCCCACAATCCTCGAATGCTTTGCCGAGACTACTGAAAGAGACAGCGGATCACCAAACATTTAAAAAATTACTTAAAACTTATTTGTTTAGTAAAGCCTATCCCAAAGACCACAATACTCTTTAAACCCCTTTTTCCGCTTTGTTTGATTACCCGTTTTTTACCTTCTGTCTGCTTCCCTTTTGTTTCCCTTTTGTTGCTCCTGTATTCCCATTCGTATTCTCTTATTTAGCAGCTTCCGTTATTGTATTTGTTAATTTTAATAGAACAATAATATCCTGCTGTATTGTGTAATTTTCTTGTAACTTTGTTAGCCACATTGAGCCCACACAAGCTGGGAAAATGTGGGATACAAGTGAACCAAATAAATAAATAAATATTCTCCCACAATGGTCCTTCGCTTCATTGACAACCACCGCCTTCTCCTTCCTAATCCTAAATCTGCTCATTATGAATCTACCAGACATAGAGGGTCTTTTACAAAGCAGTGGTAAACCCAGTGTGGACTTACCGAACGCTAAAATGGAACCGCCGCCAGCCCAACACAGTTGCTGGTGGTAGTTCTGGCTGGAAAGCGCACTGTTTCCGGCACTGTGTAACAAAAATGTTTTCTCTAGTGCCTGTCCCTTTCCCCTGCTCTCTTTGTACGAATAGTTATCTTTACTATCAAAATTGGTGTTCCTTTCTTGATTTCTCGAGATTGTAGTTTTGTAAACCGCTCTTCACTGCCTTGTCAGCTACAGCAGTCTAGTATGTCTAAATAAACTATAAAACGTATTAGACACTACCTTGATATAAATTATTTACAACTAGTAAAAAAAGCCCGTTTCTGACACAAATGAAACGGGCGCTAGCAAGGTTTTCCTCGGAGTGGGTATGTTTGAGAGAGAGAGTGTGTGTGAGAGATGGAGTGTGTGTGTGTCAGAGAGAGAATGAGAGAGAGACAGCGTGTGTTTGCGTGTGTGAGAGAGAGAGAGTGTGTGAGAGACAGAGTGTCTGTGTGTGTGAGGCTGTGTGTGTGTGACAGAGAGATGGAGTGTGTCAGAGAGAGTGTATGTGAGAGATAGTGAGTGAGTGTGAGCCCCCACCCCTCCTCTCGCAGGACCCCCTCCCCACCCCCACCTCTCTGGTCTCAGGACCCTCTCCCCACCTCCCTCTCCCCTGCCCCCCCTACAGCCAACTATGCCCAGCGGCCCTCCTCTCCCCCTGCCCCCCTGCAGCCACCCATGTCCAGCAACCTTCCCCTCCCCCCCCCGGCACATCAAACCCCCTCGCCACCCGCAGCTGCCAGTGGTAACGCTGTCCAGCCACTGCTGCTTCTCTTGTTGAGCAGCAGCAGCCGCTACAAAAAGAAAAAAAAGCGATAAATGTTTTTAAACCCAGCCCAAATCATTCGCAAATGCCGGAGTCTTAAAACGCAGTCTCTGCAGCCGCTCCTCCTCTTGCCTGTCACGTCGCAGCGCTCCTCCGGGGTCTTACTCCAGGGGCAGTGACGTGGAGGCGAGAGGAGGAGCGGCTGCAGAGACTGCATTTTAAGACTCGATCAAGGAGGGGTTAGAGCACTGGCCTTGCAATCCAAAGGTAGCCAGTTCAAATCCCACTTAACCCTCCATTGCCTCAGGTACAAAATTAGATTGTGAGCCCTCCTGGGACCGAGAAATATCCAGCGTACCTGAGGGGGGCAGACTCAAGAAAAATGTCAGGAAGTATTTTTTCACGGAGAGAGTGGTGGAAGCTTGGAATGCTCTCCCACGGGAGGTGGTGGAGAGGAGGACGGTGGCGGAGTTCAAGCATGCGTGGGATAGACATAAGGGAATCCTGTTTCGAGGGAATGGATCCTCAGAAGCTTAGCTGAGATTAGGTGGCAGAGACGGTGGTGGGAGGCGGGGCTGGTGGTTGGGAGGCGAGGATATTGCTGGGCAGACTTATGCGGTCTGTCCCAGAGCTGGTGGTTGGGAGGCAGGGATAGGGCTGGGCAGACTTATATGGTCTGTGCCCTGAAAATGACAGATACAAATCATGGTAAGGTATACACAAAAAGTAGCACATATGAGTTTATCTTGTTGGGCAGACTGGATGGACCATGCAGGTCTTTTCTGCCGTCATCTACTATGATACTATATTACTATGCTCCTCTGCTTGCCTGTCACGTCGCTGCGCTCCTCCGGGGTCTTACTCCAGGGGCAGTGACGTGGAGGCGAGAGGAGGAGCGGCTGCAGAGACTGCGTTTTAAGACTCTGCCATTTGCAAATGATTTGGGCTGGGTTTAAAAACATTTATGTTTTTTTTTCTTTTTGTAGCAGCCGCTGCTGCTCAACAGGAGAAGCGGCAGTGGTCGGACTGCGTTACCAGTGGCAGCTGCGGGTGGCGAGGGGGTTTGATGCGCTGGGGGGGGAGGGTCGCTGGACATGGGTAGCTAGAGGGGGGAGGGGTTAGAGCACTGGCCTTGCAATCCAGAGGTGGCCAGTTCAAATCCCACTTAATCCTCCATTGCCTCAGGTACAAACTTAGATTATGAGCCCTCCTTGGACAGAGAAATATCCAGTGTACCTGAATGTAACTCACCTTGAGCTACTACTGAAAAAGGTGTGAGCAAAATGGAAATAAAATAAGAACAGTAAGGGTGAGATTCATTTAGGGTCCCTTTTACCAAGCTGTGGTAGTGATTCTTGGCCCATCAAATGCAGTGAAGCCCATTCAATTCCTATGAACTTCATCGCATTTGCTGTGCAGGAATCACTCCCATGCAGTGGCGTACCAAGGGGGTGGGGGCGGTCCGCCCCGGGTGCATGCTGTTGGGGGGTGTTGGGGGGTGCTGCGGCGCGCGCCTGCTCCTCCGAGTTCGCTAAACTTTGTTCGTTCGCTGCAGCTCCCTCTGCCCCGGAACAGGTTACTTCCTGTTCTGGGGCAGAGGGAGCTGCAGCGAACAAACGAAGTTTAGCGAACTCAGAGGGGCAAGGCACGCGCCGCAGCACCCCCCCCCCCCAGCGGCGTGCACCCGGGGGGGTGTTGTTTCGCCGGAGGGGGGAGGTGTCATCTAGCGGGGGGGGCGCATCGGCGCTCTGCCCCGGGTGCCATCGAGTCCAGGAACGCCACTGCTCCCATGGCTCAATAAAAGGAGCCCTTAGTATCAAACTATAGATCTGTAGTTTCCATCCCCGTCTTTGCTAAACTTATGGAGGGTGAGGTTGCAAACTAACTAGAGTCTTATTTAGATAAATATAATATTTTACATTGGTACACTTTATCTCTGTCTCTTCCTGACAATTTTGGGTTACAGACCATAAAATTACTACTACTACTACTATTTAGCATTTCTATAGCGCTACAAGGCGTACGCAGCACTGCACAAACATAGAAGAAAGACAGTTCCTGCTTAAAGAGCTTACAATCTAATAGACAAAAATAAAGTAATCAAATCAATTAATGTGTACAGGAAGGAGGAGAGGAGGGTAGGTGGAGGCGAGTGGTTACAAGTGGTTACGAGTCAAAAGCAATGTTAAAGAGGTGGGTCCAGCTCCGGTCCTACTTCCCATCAAAGCCCACTCCAGCCTTGATTCTGATCTGTTTTTGCATATTAATACCTTTTAGGTATTTTAATATCTGTATCATATCCCCCATTTCCTTGTCATCTATACCAGACCAGTCCAGACTAATGGGTTGTGTCCATCTACCAGCGGAAGGAGACAGAGAAAATAGTTCCAAGTAAACCGCCCCTTAAGGGTATCATGCATCCTGGAATGTTCAGTATTTTATCTGTCTCCTAGCGGATGGTGGACGGATCTTGCAGCTGTAATTGCTTTTTTTTTTTTTTTGTGGGGCACAGTTCGTGTCTGGATCACGAAACTCAGTTGTTTTTCTCCTCTTCACGGTCCTAGATGGCGGATGATTCAGAGGGCAGCCTCGTTGCTGGAACTTGTACCTTTGCGGTTCGGAGGTCTTAGTCTGCCATTTCCAAAGAGGGGGAAGTCTCTCGCTGGCTCAGTTTGGCTGCAGGCTCGGTCTTTTTAGTCCAGGGCTATTTTTTCCTTCCTGTCAGCCTTACGCGGCTGTTGGTTAGTTCTTTTTCAGACCGGCCAGTCTCTGCTGCTTCAGGCATCTTGCTTGAGACGCCCCTGCTATTTGATTCTTGTTTTGGCAGCAGTTTTTCCTCCCTTCCTTAGGGAGGTTCTGGTTCTCTCGTCCCCATGGATCTCTCCTGTCTGCTCTGATTTGTCTGTAGGGTACTTTCCTTCTGGCAGGGGTCCGAGTTGCCCTTGGTGTGCAACTGCTAGCTCAAATCCCTCTTCTGAGTACCCTTGGGAGTGCCATTCTTGCCAGTCTTTTGCTTGGACTAAGTTCAGTGTCTCTTTATGGGAATGTGCCTTTTTAGGACTAGTTTGCCACAGCTCTTCCTTGCTTTCGGGCAGGAGTTTTAGCCTGACACAGGCAGATTTTGCCTTTTCTAGTTTCAGGCGCCTCTCTCCTGGCACATTTGGCACTCCTTCCTTTTTCTGTAAGGGGCGCAGTTCTTTCCTGCTGAGCAGATCTATTGCTGTGCATCTGGATTATCGCCTCTTAGCTCTGTGCTTTTTTCTACTTTTCTGCAGGGAAGTGGCTGTGTTCTAGGTCTGGAGTTTGACTCTCCCTGAGCTGGTTTTTCCTCAGTTTGGTGTTAGTGGCCAGCTTCCTCTTTTTTCCTGGCCTGGCGAGAGTTGTTTCTTCCTCACTGCCTTATGGCTGCATTTTGCTCCCTATGGCCTGAGGATTCCAGCTCCGTGATGCTTACCTCCCTCTTGGTGGGAGTTCTTTCTCTACGTTGACTGCTGCTCTGTATCGGTTGCCTAGGAGGGCGGTCATTGTGGCTCAGAGACCACTTGGGGGCCCAAGAGTGTCTCTTGGGACACGGGGCTTTCTCTTCTTGTAGTTTTAGTCCCTCTGGGCCAGGTGAGTGCAGCGCCAGGTCTGCATTTCCACAAGTTGTGCTCCTTTCCTGTTGGCCTCCTGGCAGCACCTTCTTCTCTGGCTGTTCCCCGGGTCTCCATCTATGCATTTTGCTTGTTGAGCATAGCTCCATCGCTGCATGTTGATCAGATGTTAAGATCCTTCTTATTTTCAGCCAGCATATTGGAGGTTTCTGCTACCTATTTTCACACCAATTTTGGATTCACCCAGGCCTGTTCATTGCATGACGGTTTCAGCATACATGTTGAAAGCTGATGCATCCTTTTCATGTGCCCTTTCCAATCTTGAACCAATCTGTTTCTCCATATGGCGTTCGGACTGGAGCTTCTTGATTTGATAGAGTTATCTTATGAGTTCAATCATAAGTGGAGGAGTGGCCTGGTGGTTAGGGTGGTGGACTTTGGTCCTGAGGAACTGAGTTTGATTCCCACTTCAGGCACAGGCAGCTCCTTGTGACTCTGGGCAAGTCACTTAACCCTCCATTGTCCCAGGTACAAATAAGCACCTGTATACAGTATGTAAGCCACATTGAGCCTGCCATGAGTGGGAAAGCATGGGGTACAAATGTAACAAAAAAAAAAATCAGGTGTGGCGGTGTGCCCACCCATCTCCTTTGGGCAGATCCAGAGCATGTTGTGCTCAGGCACATCAAATACCTTCAAATAATTGATAAAACACATGTAGAGATCTTTCTGGTATTCCCTAGCTTTTTCCATAATCCATTGAAGGTTGGCAATATGATCACGAGTGCCTCCGCCTTTCCTGAAGTCAGCTTCCACATCTGACAACTCCCTGTAGATGGTTATATCCAAGCGCTGTTGAATGATCTTCAGCAGGATTTTGCTTGCATGTGGTATCTGAGCTTTGGTGCAGTAATTTGTGCAGTCCTTTGTATCCCCCTTCTTTGGAATTGGGATGAAAACTGATCTTTTCTATTCTTTTGGCTACTCACAAGTGTTCCATATACATTGGCATAATGTTGTTAATGCTGTTGGTATGGGCTTGAGCAATTCTATTGGTATACCATCAATTCCTGGAGCTTTTTGGTTGGCTAATTCTTCATTGCCCACATGACTTCTTCCTCCAGAATTTTTGGTTCAAGCTCCAGTGTCTCGTCTATCAGACGGTTCTGTTGTTCACCTTCATATAATTTCTCAGTATATTCTTTCCACCGATCAGGTATTGCTGGCAGGTCATACAGTTCCTGGCCATCGCTCCCACGAACTGTTGTCTTGCGGGCCATGAATGTTGACCGTGTCCTCTTCACATGGGTGTAGAGTTCTTGCATGTGACCTTTCCTATTCGCTTCCTCCATCTTCTGGCACTGTCCATTCTAGTAGTTCTCTTTGTCCTTTCTGGTTTCTCTTTGGAAATCTGCATTTAACTTTCTGAAATCTTCTGTGTTCCCAGTAGTTTTGACCTTCCTTCTCTCTTCTGTAATGCTGATGGTCGAGTCAGAAATCCACTGGGCTGATTTTGATGGTTTCTTGTATGGGATATGTTCTAGTGCTGTTTTGATTACGTGCGTTTTCACTTCTTCCCACAGTTCATCTGAATGTCTTTCTTCCATGGGGAGATGGTCAAATCTGTTCATTAGTTCAACTGCATAGCTGGCGCTGATCTTGTCTGTGTCAAATCTCTTTGCAGCTGCCGATTGTTTGCCATTGCAGAATCTTGAGTTTAACGTGTGGTTATCAGTAACTGGTGATCAGATCTACAGTCAGCACCAGGGTATGTCTTCACTGCCAAGACTGAACTCCGCCACCTTTCCTGACGCAGGATATAGTCGATTTGGTTTCTGTGTTCTCCACTTTGTGATGTGCAGGTGTACAGCCACCGTTTGGGTTGTTGAAACCAAGTGTTGGTGATCATTAGCCGAAATTCTTTGCAGAACTGAACCAGTAGATCTCCTGCCTCATTCTGCTCTCCTAAACCAAATCTTCCAAAAATGTTGGGTTCTGCCACAGTTCCCACTTTGGAGTTGAAATCACCAATAATGTAGATAATGTCTTTATTGGATGTTTGGCTTAAAGCATCCTGAAGTTCACCGTAGAACTCGTCCACCTCTTCCTCAAGAGCATCTGCTGTTGGGGCATATATTTGCAGGACTGGGACATTATAATGGCCATCCAAAGATTTTGGGGTTCTGAAAATGGAAGTTACTAGCTAGGTATACAATTTGCTTGACAACTGGTTCAAAAGCTGCTTTGTTAGCAGTTAATATTCTGGTATCAGCTGCTTTCATGGGAGGCAGTACAACATACAGAAATTGAATTTTTAGAGAGAGTGAGAGAGATTTTTAGTTCAGTTTCTTAAATTCCTAATTTCTAGCAGGCTGTAATATATTTTTAAAAAGGCAAGTTGGGCCTGATTACAGTTTTTTCTTAAGTGCAGTCACATGAGAAATTTGAAAAAAGACTTAAGGCCAAATTTTCCAAAAATTTAATTGTTTCCACAGAAGTGCTTATGAGAAAGCATCATCTTTCTGACTTGTCTGCAGATTCCACATTCCTGTCCCTTCTTCTATTTCCTAAACCAAGTTTGAACTTGCCTCATGCACTGACTTCTGCCTCACCTATGTGCTTTCATGACGCGATGGAGAATGTAACCAGCTTAGGAATTGCTTTCTGGTTTAGGGACTGTTTCTGTAAACTTTGCTGTTCTGTTTTGTGTTTCCAGTGTATTCTTAATGGAACAGAGTTAAGCATTTAGGGCTAGATTCTGGCGAGGAAAAAATTACACCTAGGTGCATTCTCTAAAATACGCCTACATTTTATAGGATAGACCAGTGGTTCCCAAACCTGGTCCTGGAGGCAACTCAGCCAGTCAGGTTTTCAGGATATCCACAATGAATATTCATGAGAGAGATTTACATACAGATCTCTCTCATGAGTATTCATTGTGAATATCCTGAAAACCTGACTGGCTGGGGTGCTTCCAGGTCCAGGTTTGGGAACCATTGGAATAGACTTAAATTTCCGCTTGGTATTTATTTATTTGTTGCATTTGTATCCCACATTTTCCAACCTATTTGCAGGTATATAGAATTTATGCCACATTTTGCTTGGTGTAAATCCCGACTCCTAAATTAGGTGCAGATCGGGTATATTTATAATAATGTGCTTAGATTTTAGCAATGCCCATGCCTTGCCTGTGGCAACACCCCCTTTTCAACTGTGCAACTTAGACTTTAAGGGGAACCACGTTATAGAATATACTTAAGTGCCCTATTACAGACCAGCGGTAAGCCCAATGCGGGCTTACTGCTCGCTCTTCTGGGACTACTGTCGGCCTGATACAGCCACTGGCGGTAGTCCTGCGCCAAGCGTGCACCATTTCCAAGTGAAAAAGAAAACCCCCGGAAATGGCTTGTGCGCTGGTAACCTGGCAGTAATTGGGCATCGCCGTGCACTGCCTAGTTACCGCTGGAGCCCTTATTGCCACCTCAATGGGTACCAATAAGGGCTCCCCGCCGCATGGCCATGCAGTAAGAGTTCTCTTATCGCATGGCCATGTGTGTCTGGGGGGGTTTCATCCACTGCGGTAAAAAGGGCCCTGGCTTGTGGGAAAAACGGCCCCCACCTCTAGCGCAGGGCCCCTTTTCCTGCAGATTGGTAAAAGGACCCCTTAGTGAGTTGTGTACTAAATGTCAATTAATGCTAATTAATGCTGATAATTGCTTGTTAAAATCCAATTAACAGCGCTGATTAGCCAGTTAACCAAATAAGTTATGTGCATTGTTATAGAATACGCTTCGGTTTCCTTGTGGATTTTTAGGCGCCATATATAGAATCCGCTACCCATCAAATTGATTAATTATTTCTTTTTGTATGTTTAAACATATGACAATATGCCAATCTTCATTACTATTTATTAATTACCATATCCATACTCTCAAACATTAGATCTCACATATTCCCCATCAAATCTCCTTAGACATCAATCATCTGAACTTAACGATACAAAAATGTCCCGCATCATATGTAGTCCACAGTAATCCTACGTGATACAACCCCGCTGGTTGCTCCACCTATTTATTCTTTGATGTATCCAAGGTACATAATCCAATATCCACTCAGTTAAGTTCAAACAATGAAAACATAAAATGTTCCGCTGTAATCTTGATCTCAAACACCAACAGATGTGAAATCTTCACAGACCATATCTTAACAAGGAGACTTGTCTGGATCTGAATCACTCGTTTCAGTCACATCCAATCATCAATCGGGTCTCTACACAGGCCGTGTTTCATTTTACTTCTTCAGAAGACCTTTTACAAATAACATCAACAATTACACATTATACCATACATTCATAGTATTAGTTATATTCAAATAGAAGCTCCAAACAATACCTTTAACATATATATAGAATCTGGGGATTAGGGTGTGATTCAGTAAATGGTGCCCAAATTACTCACAGGATGATCTGTATTAAAATAGTATTTATTAAAGGCTGCTGTTCGCCAAGAGCCCTTCTATAGAATACTAGGTTAGTGAGCCTTTGGCACTGTTTTAATATGGGGGTTTAGAGACCCCTAGGTTCTGCCCGGTACTGGAACTCAGCTGTCCAGTAGCGGTGAGAACCTCAGAAGAAGGCTGATTGGACCTCAAATCTGACTGCATCTCTAAATAGAATATTAATTGCTATTCCTTAACCAACCCAAGAGATTATTAACGAATATTAGTGAAGACAAGCAGAGACACTATAATTCTAAAGTTTATAAATTTATTCACTCACCCAAAGACACCAAAGGATATACAAATGGCATGTACAATCAATCGGCTACAGGAAGGTAATTCTCCAGCTGCAAACAGGTGCTATCTGGGTCTTAGGTGATATAACTTACCACTCAAGGGTATTCAGGGAAAAGCAATTGGGTAATTTGCCAATTCTATTGGAGTGTATTGGTTTTCCCTGGAGAGAGAAAGCAACCATGACCCCTCTCTAACTTAAACCAAGAAATACACTGATTTTTATAGGTGCAGTCAGGATATGGATAATATGACAGTAGATATACCTGATTGGATCTATGCTAATGTCATGGTTACCACTGATTGGCTTATGCTAATGAGTAGCTTTTATCTTGTAAACATGTTTTCGTCTTTAGCTCGCTTGACCACAAATCTTAAGCAAGACCCTACATCTGGCTATACCTTTCCTTTCCCACCATGTTGCTGACCACAATGTCACTCTGTCCTTTAGACCCCCACCTTTGTGTTTCCTGTTGTTCCCCTCAGTGCTCCAACACTGGGAGTTCAAGCAAGAGTCACCCAGGCCTGTAAGTTTTTCCCTCATTTTACAGCCTGAACCAAAGTCTAGGCAGGGGACCAAGGCTCAATGCTGTAGCATTTTTATACAGCACCTAACTTTGGGCCCCGGTATTTACGCAGTTAGGTGCGCCAATGACAGTATTCTATAACATCGCGCCTGAATTCTGGCAACGCCTCTGACCCACCCATGCCCCTCCTTTGACCATGCCCCCTTTGGAGTTGCACACAAGGGAAATTAGGCAAATGTTTTAGAATAAGACACAGGACCTAATGGTTCGTGCAGTGACCTGAGAAGTTGGGAAACTGGGTTTGATTCCCACTGTAGCTCCTTGTGACTCCGGACAAGTCACTTAACCCTCTTTTTCCCCAAGTACAAAGTAAGTAATTTGTATAAAACATGTAAACCGCTTTAATTGTAACCACAGAAAGGTGATATATCAAACTCCATCCCCTTTCCCTTCCCTTTTCCTAATTATTATTATTATTATTATTAGGATTTATTTACCACCTTTTTGAAGGAATTCACTCAAGGCAGTGTACAGTAAGAATAGATCAAACATGAGCAATAGACAATTACAGCAGTAAAAATATTCAAAAAACAATACAAAGAATGGCATGGTATACTACTTACAATGTCAACACAATATGTAATACAACATTTTAATTGATAGTGAAGGGTAAAGCAAAGATGTAATTACAGGAACCATTCTAGGCTGGTTAAATAACGCTGAATACCGGTCGGTATGCATTTAGGCATAAACTAATATGAGTAACACCCAGTGTGCTTACACCGATTTTTGGTGCCTGTGACACACATGAGTGGGGCATAAATTTAGGCTCCAGGTTACAAAATTGCCTGTAATCTGTTTAATCTGATTGAAATTAAACTACGTAGCTGCACAGATAGTGGCCAAATATTTTTCTAACTGCAGCTCAGCAGCCATTCATATATTCAGCACTGTTGCCTCTGGACGTGGGAATAAAGAACAAATAAACATAAACCTGAAACATTACATTACATTCATTCTTATATACTGCTAACACCACAGGGTTCAAAGCATTTTACAATATGAGTAAGCCGAGACATTCACTTGGAAATTTCAGTAAGCAAAAATTCTAAAATTCACACAGTAAGAATGAAAACCAATGACAGAGAATTAGACAAATCTTTTAAATTCCTCCTAAAAAGTAAGTAATTATGTAAAATGTTAAAACAAGGCGCCAGTTCTTTCCATATTTTTGGCGCTTCAAAGGCAAACAACTTTTCATAATGCTTACATTTCTTAATGCCCTTCAGTGGTGGAAAAATGGAGGGAGAATTACTACACAGTGTTCTATTTCTAATTGGAGTAGCAAATTCTGGACAGAATAACAAATCTAAGCTCTCCTAACAGTTTGGATCTAAGGAAATGTTTAGACTCATTGCAGGAAAATATTGTTAAAAGAGCTACTTTGTTGGTAATACTCTCAT
Organism: Microcaecilia unicolor; assembly: GCF_901765095.1. NCBI lineage: Eukaryota > Metazoa > Chordata > Amphibia > Gymnophiona > Siphonopidae > Microcaecilia > Microcaecilia unicolor. The sequence continues at coordinate 88,845,417 of NC_044042.1, read as the reverse complement.
CTATTGAGAAGAAACTCTATATATCGAGGGGTCTTATGTTAAGAAAAGGAATGTGCCATTCTTTTTGGGCAGGTGGTTATGATGTTCCCTGATGTGGCCAGGGCTATACATCTTTGTCCTAAAGCTTTCCTGCAGCTTAAGACATGTGTCTTGGCTGCAGGTGGTCTTTTCTTTCTTAAATTTCCTTGTAAGTGCATGGTCACTCTTGGGAACCATACCTATCTGTTCTTGGACCCTGCACATTTAGAAATATTCCTTCCTACTAAGGTTTCCTTTGTTAATACTTCTTAGTTTATTGTAGCAGGTTATTTAGGGATTAATTTTTTTTTATATTATTATTATTTTATTATTTGTTGCATTTGTATCCCACATTTTCCCACCTATTTGCAGGCTCAATGTGGCTTACATTGTTCCGTCATGGCAATCGCCATTTCCGGAGTGAGATATACAAGTGGTATTACATTAAGATCATAATTGACATAGTAGATTAGCAGTCAAGTGTAAAGAGTTCATATTCCGAATAAGATATAAAGTGGTGTTGCGTTAAGGTTCATTCGTGGTAGAGTAGACCTTGGTAGTCGAGTATAGAGAGTTAGGTTTTATCCAGTTCAGGCTTGAGTTTCGTTGTCTGGTAATTAGGATGGTTCGTTGTGGTATGCCTTGTTGAAAAGGTTGGTCTTCAGTGATCTCCGGAAGTTAGTTAGGTCGCGCATTTTTTTCACAGCGAGTGGTAATGCATTCCATAGCTGCGTACTTATGTAGGAGAAGCTGGATCCATATGTTGATTTGTATTTTAGTCCTTTGCAGCTGGGGTAGTGGAGATTCAGGAATGTGCGTGCTGATCTTTTAGTGTTCCTGGGTAGTAAATCTATGAGGTCAGACATATGCCTGCAGGACTTGCTTTTTGATGTTTTCTTTATTAATTTCTGTAATGGATTAATGCTTATTGTGATGTGGGCTTGAATATTGTGATTTTATTTGAATAGTTTTCTTGATGTATTCTCAATTTTCTTAAGGGGAAATTCTATATATGGCGCCTTTAAAAATCGGTGCTGTAAAACCATGTGGTTAGCGAGATTCTATAAACTACACCTAAAGTTACATGTAGTTTATGGAATATGCTCACATGCCAATCTTGTACCAAAACATTAGACCACCTAAAACTAGACCTAAATACCTGTGCCTAAGTTACATAAGTACATAAGTAATGCCTCACTGGGAAAAGACCAAGGGTCCATCAAGCCCAGCATCCTGTCCACGACAGAGGCCAATCCAGGCCAAGGGCACCTGGCAAGCTTCCCAAATGTACAAACATTCTATATATGTTATTCCTGGAATTGTGGATTTATCCCAAATCCATTTAGTAGTGGTTTATGGACTTGTCCTTTAGGAAACCGTCTAACCCCTTTTTAAACTCTGCTAAGCTAACCGCCTTCAGCACGTTCTCCGGCAACGAATTCCAGAGTTTAATTATGCATTGGGTAAAGAAATATTTTCCCCGATTTGTTTTAAATTTACTACACTGTAGTTTCATCGCATGCCCCCTAGTCCTAGTATTTTTGGAAAGCGTGAACAGACGCTTCACATCCACCTGTTCCATTCCACTCATTATTTTATATACCTCTATCATGTCTCCCCTCAGCCGTCTCTTCTCCAAGCTGAAAAGCCCTAGCCTCCTTAGTCTTTCTTCATAGGGAAGTCGTCCCATCCCCGCTATCATTTCAGGCGCCCTTCGCTGCACCTTTTCCAATTCTGCTATATCTTTCTTGAGATGCGGCGACCAGAATTGAATACAATACTCAAGGTGCGGTCGCACTATGGAATGATATAACAGCATTATAACATCCTCACACCTGTTTTCCATACCTTTCCTAATAATACCCAACATTCTATTCGCTTTCCTAGCCGCAGCAGCACACTGAGCAGAAGGTTTCAGTGTATTATCGACGACGACACCCAGATCCCTTTCTTGGTCCGTAACTCCTAACGTGGAACCTTGCATGACGTAGCTATAATTTGGGTTCTTTTTTCCCACATGCATCACCTTGCACTTGCTCACATTAAACGTCATCTGCCATTTAGCCGCCCAGTCTCCCAGTCTCGTAAGGTCCTTCTATAATTTTTCACAATCCTGTCGCGAGTTAACGACTTTGAATAACTTTGTGTCATCAGCAAATTTAATTACCTCGCTAGTTACGCCCATCTCTAAGTCATTTATAAATATATTAAAAAGCAGCGGTCCTAGCACAGACCCCTGAGGAACCCCACTAACTACCCTTCTCCATTGTGAATACTGCCCATTTAACCCCACTCTCTGTTTCCTATCCTTCAACCAGTTTTTAATCCACAATAGGACATTTCCTCCTATCCCATGACCCTCCAATTTCCTCTGTAGCCTTTCATGAGGTACCTTGTCAAACACCTTTTGAAAATCCAGGCGCAGATCGGATGTATTCTATAATGGTGCACATAGTTTTTTGAAACGCCCTCAGCCCGCCCATTGCACACCCATGGCCGTTTCCCCTTTTCAACTATGCACATTAGAATTTACACACACTGCGTTATAGAATATGCCTAGAAAGTTGTGCGTATAAATTCTAATTAAAGCCAATTAGTGCTGCTAATTGCTTGTTAAGTACTAATTATCGCCACTGATTATCTTGTTAATCAATTAAATTGAGCACACAATTTGGCCATGCGGTCAAATTAGCACACACAACTTAAGGCGCCATATATAGAATTTGGAGGTTAGTGCTTATTTTTATCAGTTTGCAAAATTTAATTTAAAAACAAAACTTTGTATAGCACACAAGAGAATCCTGACCTCCATGGGCAGCCAATGGAGTGCTACATTGTATTTTGAGATCTCACTGTGCCTTCCCAATTAAATCTTGCTCCTGGACCATACCTGGATTTTCAGCAGTAGTAAGTTCAGATTTCAAGATTATTTATCCCCGGATTCTATATATAGTGCCTGGAATTACACACCGAAATTTCAGTGAATGCCCAAGATGCGGGCACAGCTTAAATGAGCAACAAACCCTTATATCAACAATTGGGTGCCAACAATCAATTATTCATGTTAATTGGCACTCATTAAATTTGCGCATGCCTCTGGATGCACACTAACTCTCATAGCATGTAACTCAAAAGGGGCATGGCCACAGGAATGTTGGGGCATTCCGAAAAGTTGTTCACGGAATTGTAGAATACAGCTTCAGTGCGCCTAAATTATGTGCCACCATTTACACAAAGTTTCAGCAGATGTAAATTAGAAAAGGTGCCAAGAAGGGTGACAAAAATGATAAAGGGGATGGGACGACTTCCCTATGAGGAAAGGCTAAAACGGCTAGGGCTCTTCAGCTTGGAGAAAAGGCGGCTGAGGGAAGATATGATAGAGGTCTATAAAATAATGAGTGGTGTTGAACGGGTAGATGTGAAGCGTCTGTTCTCGCTTTCCAAAAATACTAGGACTAGGGGGCATGCGATGAAGCTACAATGTAGTAAATTTAAAACGAATTGGAGAAAATATTTCTTCACTCAATGTGTAATTAAACTCTGGAATTCGTTGCCAGAGAATGTGGTAAAGGCGGTTAGCTTAGCAGAGTTTTAAAAGGTTTGGACGGCTTCCTAAAGGAAAAGTCCATAGACCGTTATTAAATGGACTTGGGGAAAATCCACTATTTCTGGGGTAAGCAGTATAAAATGTTTTGTACATTTTTGAGATCTTGCCAGGTATTTGTGACCTGGATTGGCCACTGTTGGAAACGGGATGCTGGGCTTGATGGACCTTTGGTCTTTCCCAGTATGGCAATACTTATGTACTTATGTAAATGCTGGCATCTAATGTTATTCATGAGAATCAGCACTAAGTACAATTCTATAAAGGGTGTACACCCTTTATGAAATAGCTTAGTGCTGATTTTTTTTTACGGTACCAAACTTTGAACACAATTTATAGAATTCCCTTGTTAATTCTTCCTATACTGCCCATTATTGATTTTAAATGCCATGGCTGGGGTTTAAAAAGCCACTGACCACCATGGACTGAATATTAACCCCATATGTTTATAGTGGCACTGAATGTACATGAGTGATTTAAATGCCATGCCTGGGGTTTAAAGAAACATCAGCCACAGGTTTGAATGCTTCCCAGGTTGCAGCTTGATGATGGGCCTTGCACAAGACACTGCAGGGAGCTCCAGAGTTCAGTCCTGGAAGGTTTTGCTTGCTGTGTAGGTCTGTGCTTAGTGGTCCAGGCTATAAGTAGCACAAGCAGTGCCTGTGTGAATGAGTTTACCAGTGGTGCATCAAAGTTTCCCCCATGAGAGACAGAAATAGCAGTTCAGAATCTGAGCCGCCCCCAAGAACAAAGCAATAGTCAGGTTTTTCCAACTTCTGTGTGAAGACTGCAGATGTCAAATTAGGATGACTAAAAGCTTCCTGTATATGGAAATGGGAAGTACTTTTTGCAGGGATGATCATACTTGAGCCCCTGAGACAAGCTGACTGGAAACTTGAAGGCACAGGAGGGAAGTCTGCACCTACGGAGAGCCATTCAGCTTTTTCTAGGAGCTGGAATAGGCAAACCAAGAGGCCCTTTTACTAAGGCACGTAGGCTACCGCGTGCCCCGGGTGGTAATTCTAATTTTGACATGCGTTCAAAATGCACGGCAGAAAATAATTTCTATTTTCTACTGAGTGGCACTCACCAGGCGGTAATCGGCAGTGTATGCACACTGGCAATTACCGCCCGGTTAACGCTTGAGACCTTACCGCTTAGTCAATGGGTGGCGGTAAGGTCTCAGGCCCAAAATGGACGTGCGCCAATTTTTATTTTGTCGCACGTCCATTTTCATCCCAAAAAAAGGCCTTTTTTGCAGGCGCGCTGAAAAATGGACCTGCGCAGGTCCAATACACCCTAGGATACTGAAAGAACTCAGTCATGAAATTGATGATCTGCTGTCCGTTGTACCTGAAGATTGAAGGGGGCCAATGTAACGATGATTTTTAAAAAAAAGTTCCAGGGGTGATATGAGAAATTATAGACCAGTAAGCCTAGCAAAATACTGGAAACTATTGTAAAGAATAAAATCACTTAACACATAGACAAACATGGTTTAATGGGACACAGTCAACATGCATTCAGCCAAGAGAAGTCATGCCCCACCAATTTGCTTCATTTCTTTGAAAGTGTGAGTAAACATGTGGATAAAGTGAGCTGGTTGATGTAGTGTATCTAGATTTTCAGAAAGCTTTTGAAAAAGCCCTCATGAGAGGCTTCTGAGAAAATGAAAAGGCTGTGGGCTAGGAGACAATGTTCTGTTGTGGATTAGGAACTGATTAAGGAACAAAAAACAGAAGGTAGGGTTAAATGGACATTTTACCTAGTGGAGGAGGGTGAATAGTGGAGTTCTGCAGGGATCTGAACTGTACGAGTGCTATTTAATAAATGATCTGGAAACTGGAACAGCAAGTGAGGTGATTCAATTTGTAGATGATACAAAACTATTCAAAATTGTTAAAACACGCGTGGACTGTGAAAAATTGCAGGAAGACCTTAGGAAATTGGAAGACTGGACATCCAAATGGCGGGTGAAATTTAATATGGACAAATGCAAAGTGATGGACATTGGGAAGAATAATCCAAATCATAGGTTATTTGATGCTAGGGTCCACCTTAGGAGTCAGCACCCAAGAAAAAGATCTAGGTGTCATTGTAGACATGTTGAAATCTTCTGCCCAGGGTGCTGTGGCGGCCAAAAAAGCAAACAGGATGCTAGAAATTATTAGGAAAGGGATGAAAAATAAGACGAAGAATATTATAATGACTCTGTATTGCTCCATTGTGTGGCCTTACTTTGAGTATTGCATGTAATTGTGGTCACCATATCTCAAGAAAGACCCGCCTATGCTTCTCCCATGGCTACGTCCCTATGGAGTTGCATGCTATGACATTTAGGTGCACATGTTATAGACTAGGGTGTAGGACAGATCGGCACATAACTCCTAATTACTGCCAATTAAATGCTTGTTAACTACAATTATTGATAACGTATAATCTGTGATCCGTGCTCAATTTTGGGTGACCTATATAGAATCTTGCTGTTAGTGTGATGATTTCCAAATTTCTGCAAGTTCTCAATGATTTATGAACGGAAAAAGCACACAACTTCAGCTACTGAAGGAAAATCAATATTAGCCAACTTTGTACACAGCTGAATGACAACACACATAGAAGGTGCAACAGAGGAAACTCTCACAGGAAATTGTGGCATTACTGGATAGTTCCAGCCAGTGACGTAGCTACGTGGGGCCACGGGGGCCTGGGCCCCCATAGATTTGGCTCTGGACCCCCCTGCCAATGACCCTCTCAACCCCCCTCCCCGCCAACCCGCCGTCGCCTACCTTTGCTGGCGGGGGACCCCAACCCCCGCCAGCAAGGTCCTCTTCTTCCGGCGCAAAGCTTCGTTCTGTTTCTGTGAGTCTGACATCACAGAAACAGAACGAAGCCTTGTGCCGGAAGGACCTCGGCTGGCGGGGGTTGGGGTCCCCTGCCAGCAAAGGTAGGCGACGGCGGCGGGAGGGGGTCGTCGGCAGGGGAGGGGTCAAAGTTGGTGGTGGTGGTAGTGGGGGGGGGGGGGTCGGCAGCGCCAGGAGGGCTAAATGTGCCCCATCACCTTGGGCTCTGTACCCCCCTCCCGACAAAGTCTGGCTACGCCCCTAGTTCCAGCACTGAGTGAGCTCCAGGTCATTCTCTGGATTACAGATACCAGTGCTTTGCTTTACATTTACAATGTGAAGCCCTTCCCAGGAAACTAGCTACACTGGGGAAAAAATGAAACCAGCTAACTCTATCAAACCAGGAGCCTTTCCAGGGCAACTAAGGTAAACAAGAGGTGCATACACGGATCTCAGTCAGTAATCAGATCCTGGTCTTGGGCTGTCTTCCTGCAGGCAAGAATCCAAATGCAACTTCACTTCTTTTACAGACAGCAAACTAATTTCTCCTACCACAACAGGTCTGGCCAGCTCCTCTCCCCCCCCCCCCCCCCCCCCCCACACACACACACACACACTATATTTCCCTAGTTCTTGGGATGAAGGGCCCTATCCAAATTGGTTGTGCAGCTTTCCCTTTGAGAACCTGAGAATACACAGGTCATTCTGTAAGGAGCTATCAGTTTAGGTTTTAAGAACATGCAGAAATGTTGGAAGTTTGGTCATTTACATGCATATTTCAACACATATGCATTTAATGGGTAGTTTCCAGCTCTGTGGTATTTTGTAAGTATGTGTCCAAATGCGATGGTGCACACTTTGCACATGGAGTTTGGGCAGAGAGTGGCGGGGTGCGTAATTATGCACATGGATAATAAAATCTTAGAATCTATATGCAGTCTTTTTTAATCTCTCTGTCTGTGCCTTAAACATAGGTGTCATTCTTGCCACTCAGAGTACTAATTCTATAAAGAAAATAGGTGCTTTCTTTTCTTTGTAGAAGAAGCTTCCGATAGGCACTTTCTTAACACCTAAATATAGGCATCCTCTTGCAGAATTACCCTCAAAGGGAAAGAGAATTGATATACTGCCTTTCTGCAACTACATTGAAAGCAGTTTACATATTATATACATGTACTTATTTGTACCTGGGGAAATGGAGGGTTAAGTGATTTGCCTAAAGTACACAGCTGCAGTGGGAATATTGAACCCAGTTCCCCAGGATCAAAGTCTGTCTGCACTAACCACTAGGTTACTCCTCCACTCAAACCAGGGATGTAGCCAGAAGTCCATTGTTTGAGGGTCCCTTCCCCCTCCACCCCACACCCACTGCTACCACCATATTAAAAAATACCAGACGTGTAGCTAGGTGGGGGCACGGGGGCATGGGCCCCCACACCTTTGGGCCTGGCCCCCTCTACTTTTGACCCCCCCCCCCCCCGCCACTTTTAACCCCCCACCACCACCGCCACAAGCAGGACATCAGGGCTCACAGCACAGATCAGTGAAGTGAGTGGACACGCTGGAGACTGACGCTGAAGAAGACTAAGGCTGGCAGGGGTTAGGGACCCCCGCCAGGAAAGGTACCTTACGGCAGTGGGGGTCGGTGGCTGGGGGAGGCGGACTAAAATGTGCTCTCCACCTTGGGTTCTGGACCCCCTCGCACCGAGGTCTGTGCAAGTCCCGCCTATGCTGCCAGAGCAGTGCTGACATTGGCTGTCCCACACATGCTCAGTTCAGTCGCTAAACTGAGCATGCACGAAAGAGCCGGCATTGGTGGTCCAAATGTGCCCGCTAACTTAAATGCTGCTCAGACAGTACAGGCAGGAATCGCACAGGAGACATCTTCAGCCATTAAAGCAGAGGGGACCCCCTTCCCCACCCCCACCCCCACCCCCTCCATGGCTACACCACTGCCTCAAACCCTCAGAAATCATTCAGGCCTTACTGGCCCTCTCGTTTCACTGGGAAATATATCCTGTGAAACCCATAATCCATAGGTTTCTAGCAACTGCTGGTTAAAGTTGAGGCATCCCGAATTCTAAACATTCCTCTTTCCCAGCTAGCGTCTGCCAGTGTGGTAATGGGCTGTGTCTGTATTGCTGCGCTGTGGCTTTGTAAAAGGCGGGCGGGGGGGGGGGGGTAATAATATTTTTCAAAAGTGAGCCAGTAAATGGATATAAGGAACATTTCAATTCACCAGTGACTTCACCTAAGTTCTCGTTTGTTTTTCTTTCTCTGCAGGTATCGAGGGTTAATTATTGTGATGACTTTTTTATGTTACACCTGTTATCACATGTCAAGGAAGCCTATCAGCATTGTGAAGGTAGGTAGAAGGATCAGAGCTCACCCTTGCCTAAGCTGATGGGGAAGAAACTTAGAATGGACCCTTTGGCAGGTGGTGGAGGTGTGCAAGATTATAGATCAGTCTAGGGTTATCATATTTGGTCCCCCCAAAAAGAGGGTAGATGCCCCGCCCCCCGCCCCACCACACACCTCTGCCCCTGTCACACCACCACTCTGCCCCCTGTCACATATTGCCCCACCCCTTTCACCCCCCTAAGGGTGTCCTATCCCCTAGTCCCCTCCCCTTACCTTACTCTACTGCCCTGGTGGTCTAGTGACCTCTTTGGGTCAGGAAAGAGCCCCTTCTTTTCTGCCTGGAGCACTGCCCTGCATTCTCTTCCCCTTGCAATGCCGATGGTCCTGAGGCTGATTCAAAATGGCCGCCAGGACCGTCGGCAAGCATTGCAAGGGGAAGAGAATGCAAGGTAGCACTCCAGGCAGGAAAGAGGGGGCTCTTTCCTGACCCCAAGAGGTCACTAGACCACCAAGGCACTAGAGTAAGGTAAGGAGAGGGGATAGGACACCATTAGGCCCGCTCACCAGCCTTCCCGTTTGCCCGGCCATGTCCTCAAAAAGAGGACATGTCCGGGTAAAACCGGACAAATGGTAACCCTAGATCAGTCCCTCATACAGTCACTGCATATATGTGGCACAGTCTGACATCACATGCAGCCTTACACAAAGGGGTAGAACAAGGACCCAGAAGGTACTGCTCTGATGTCTGCCCTTTGTCGGTTCCACTAGCCAGCATTATGTCCATACATCCCTCCAAATGAACAAATAACACACAGCATTGGTCCAGTGCAACACAGGAGTGATAAAGGAGGGTGTCAAAGTGAAAGTGGGTAAAAGGTCAACAACTTGCAAAACAAACATGAATTGAGTAGGATTTCTATTCTGTCGCAAATTGCTGGTGTTCTTTTCAGTTTCTGATTATTAGAATGTGAACCGTGTTGGCTTTCTTGCTCAATAAAAGTGAATATAGAAATTCCAAATAAATAAAAAAATTTTAAAAATTTAAAAATTCACATTTCATGTTAATTTAATATACTGCAAATAAAATAAGCTGTTCATAATACAATCAAAATTAATAGAGGGGGAGAAGAAAATAATATAAGGATACCTAGGTTACAACACCATATTAAAATAAGTAAAACATTTATAAAATTTAACTAACAACATACAAACATGGAGGGGAATGTGTAAGAAAAATTAAGACAAGGACAATATAGTGTGTGATCTTGATGAACAAGGCAGTGAAGAAATGCAATTTATGAACTGCCTTTATAAAGAGAAATTAGGAAAATGTTGGGGTGAGAATGAATTTGAAGAAAAGTAGGAAACTGTTGGGTAGAGTGTAGGGTTTGGGCAGGAGAGTAAGGAATGAGATGCTGGAATAAAAATAGTTGATAAATCCCTTTAACTGTTCAATAAAAAAAAACCTCAAAGTGGGGGCAAACTCTTGACTATAGGAATACTTGAAGCCCAATGCTACTAATGATATTTAACCGCATTACTGTGAGACCTCAGCGGCTACTCATTTCACATGGATACTCAAATCCATGACTCGCTTGCCTCCTCACCGGTCTCGTTATTTTGTACTTATACTGTTGTGCTTTACATTGAAATATCAATTCATACAATATCTTTGTACATACATATATGTGAAACAAACTTATCTTTGATTATTAACGGAACTCACTGCCAACATGGGCCATGTTTCACCTCTGGCTTCATCAGGGTGCGGTCCCATATTCTTGCATCTGCCTTACATCACCTTTCAAACAAAAATAGTGGAAGTTCAGAATGTAGAATTTGAACAGTCAGAATACACATTTGAAACATAATACCTACCCTGTCCTGGGAGGGTGGAGAGAGCTGTCCGTACCCTCAAGATGAAGAGGATAGGTGAAGGGTGAGCACATATGCTCACAGGGACAGCAAATGTGAGCAGAGCAGTACAGCACATGTTTTTTTTTGTTTTGTTTTTTTGTTACATTTGTACCCCATGCTTTCCCACCCATGGCAGGCTCTATGTGGCAGGCAATGGAGGGTTAAGTGACTTGCCCAGAGTCACAAGGAGCTGCCTGTGCCGGGAATCAAATTCAGTTCCTCAGTTCCCCAGGACCAAAGTCCACCACCCTAACCACTAGCCCACTCCTCCACTCCACACTTACCTCATGTTCCATGTAGGACATGGTTGCAACCCTCCATCTCACTATACTATAGCCTCTGTTCTCATCATGATGTTAGCAGTGTACACATAACCCACATAAGGGCACAACCCACTGAGTAAGATGGACTAGGAGGTGCAAATGGGAGGAATGTAGCAGGATAGGTTGCCACATCACTGCACCGTGCCCAGGCATAAAAGGAGGGCAAGCATACAGCACAAAGTGACTGGTGTTCTTGGCCCTATCGACAGCATTCCTGCAGTGGGATGCTGCTGGCCAGTTATTACAGACACAATGAGTGCTACAACAAATACAGATGTTCGATTTCATCCTTACTGGCTGGTGGGAGCAAGGGAAAACATCTGGTAAACAGGCTCGTGGCACCAAAGCATAAGAGCACCGATGCCTACCTCATTGGGTAGCCTTTTACAGAAGGAGCAGCACATTCCTTCTCTGATATCTAAGGAACTCATATCTCGACTGGCTCCAAGATAAAAGCGCAAATGCAAAAATTGGCCCACAGCACTACAACCCCATGAGCCGGCCCTGTCTGTATTGTACTATATCTTACGCATCCTGCTTCTCCTACATAAGCGCACAACTATGGAATGGACTCCCAAAAGCCGTGAAAACAATCCATTACCATCTAAACTTCAGGAAATCACTAAAAACCAACCTCTTCAAAAAGCGTACCCCCACCGATCCACCTTAAACCCCCACACCTAGCAACACAGCATTACCAGTGATCGTGCTGGACAATGTACAATCTTCATTCCCTTTGACCCTCAAGTTGCCTGATACACACCTACCTCATTTGACCACAATACAACATTGTATTTGCCATCAACTGAGTTGGCGAACGCCATTACGGTACTATGTAAGCCAGTGGCGTAGCTAGGGTAGTTGACACCCGGGGCCGGTCATTTTTTAACACCCCCCTCTAAAATCCAGTACTAGGCATGCCGAGAATACAAAACACTCAAGACCTATAGAGAAATTGTACCATACCATAAGCAGTCATTTCTACGAATCACACAAGGAAAAGGAAAGCATCTTAAACACTACATTGAGCACTAGAACATCAATTCACCTATTGTAAAATGAAACCAGACAGCATAGTACAGATCGGCGATCCTGCACAGTCAATGCCAACTGAAAGCCATGTCTTTTTCACAAACACAGATACACCCTAATCCACTATAGAATAAGTAATCATAAAATTTCTATTTAGACAAAAATTAAACTGAACCCCCAAGATGCAACACCACAGAAACAAATATAGAAAATAAAATAATACCATTTTATTGGACTAATACATTTAGCTTTCAGAGGCCAAAACATCCTTCCTCAGGTCAGTACAGTACTGTTACAGTATCCTATCCTGACCTGAGGAAGGGGGTTTTGTTCTACGAAAGTTAGCCAAAATGTATTAAAATTAGTCCAATAAAAAGATTACCTTGTTTACATGTTCTATTATAAACATTTATTAACGCAGCTACAATACTACTTTATCCTAAAGCAAAAAAATAAAAAAATATATTTTATTTACAGTTTGTTGTCTCTGGTTTCTGCTTTCCTCATCTTCTTTTCACTGTCTTCCTTCCATCCAGCATCTGTCTTCATTCTCTCTCTGCCATCCAGTGTCTGCCCCCTCCATCCAATGTCTGCCCTCTCTGCTGTCTCCTCCATCCAATGTCTGCCCTCTCTGCTGTTCCTTCCATCCACATCTGCCCTCTATCTCTGCCCCTTCCATCCACCATCTGCCCATGTCTGCCCTCTCTCCTCCCCCTTCCATTCACTGTCTGCCCTTTCTATCCCTTCCATCCACTGTCTGCCCTTTCTCTCTGCCCCTTCAATCCACCATTTGCCCTCCCTCTCCCATCCATCCAGGGCCTGCCCTCCCTCTCACTCCCCCTTCCATCCAGGATCTGTCCCCTCTCTCTGCCCCCTTTTTTCAGCTCCCAGTTCCAGCCCCATTATCCCACCAGTCCCGAGCTTCAGCCCCAGCTACTTCTCCATGTCTCCTTTTCAGCCCCCAGTCCCTACAGTTTCAGCCCCTGCCCCTTTTCAGCCCCCAGTCCCGGTACTAGCCCCCGTATCCCACATGCCTTGTATTAGGTCCCACCTGACCCACGCATGCCCCATTTTCCCACCAGCCCCAGGCATGGCCCCTTCTCAGACCCCAGTTCCAGCCCCCTTCTCCCATCCGAGAACCCCCTCCCCTCCCCTTCCCAGTTGCCTTCTCCCATCTGAGAACCCCCTCCCCTCCCCAGTTCCCTTCTCCCCCCACCTCACCCCAGTCCCCTTCTCCCATCCGAGAACCCCCCTCCCCACTCCCATCTCCCATCTGAGAAACCCCACCCCACCCCTTCTCCCATTGGAACCCAACCCTGACCCGACCACCAACTCCGTGGAGAGACCGCTCTCTTCTCCTTCCACCACCCTGCTTTAAAAAAAAATTTGTGAAACTGAGTCGCAGGCAGGCAGCGCCTCGCGTCTGCCCTGCTTGTAAAACAAGTAAATCTCCTCATCGGCGTCGGGCCTTCCCTCATTGGGTCCCTCCCTCGCGGAAATAGGAAGTTACCTCAGAGGAGGGCGGGACCCAATGAGGGAAGGCCCAACGCCGACAAGGAGATTTACTTGTTTTACAAGCAGGGCAGAAGCGAGGCGCTGCCTGCGTGCGACTCCGTTTCACAAATTTTTTTTTTAAGCCAGGGTGGGAGGGAGCAGCAGGAGCAGAGCACCCCCCGACCTGCTGACACCCGGGGCAGCCCCCATTGCCCCACCCTTGCTACGCCACTGATGAGCCTGCAAATAGGTGGGAAAATGTGGGATACAAATGTAATAAATAAATATCTAGTAGTGCCGTTGAAATAAGATGCGGTAGTTAAGGTCTGAGCTCATTCCTATCTCTCTGGCTTTTTTTTTCACAGTCCCAGCTGCATCAGAACTGCTCCGCTGTGTCTGGAGGACCCCACAACGCCTCTGCCAACAGCACTTGGTGTGACTGGGCTCCTTTCGGTAAGAGCCAATTCTTGACTATTCTGTCTTGTTTCTTTCCTTCTTCTTAAAGCCAAATCTACGGGGGCCCAGGCCCCCGTGGCCCCACGTAGCTACGCCACTGGTTACTACACAGCAATGTAGCTGCACTAACTGATTAGTGTAGAGAATGCCCACTCTGCTCCCAGACACACGGGTAGCATGCATCAGTCCCCAAATTACCATGGGACGCCTGGGCGCACTCCAAGATAAGGCATTTTTAGCTGCGGTAAGCACGCACTAGTGCTTACCACAGCTTAGTAAAAGGACCCCATACATTTGTACGACTTTATCTGAAATGTTAAATAATCCCCCCCCCCCCCCCCCCCGGTATCTCCTGCAGCATTCATTATTGTAATAATTACATATGAATGTGTATTTACTTGCACTCTGCCAGAGGTGGAAGAATATCAAGCACTGGGTCTGTCAGATACCTACAATTTCACACCTACCATCAGGGCCAGGAGATGCCACTAAAGTTAGGAATCCAGCCAGCTGAGAAATTGCTGTTGCGACCAGTAGGACCCAGATCAATATGCTGCATCTTAGAACTTCCTTCTATCCAAAGAGCAGAAGTTGGAGTAAGGAAGATGGAGAGAGCACCAGGAGGGAGGAGGGGGAGAAAATAGCATTAGACTGTGTGGGAGTGGGAATAACAGAGAGAGGGTATGGAAAGAAGGAGAATTAAGGAAAGCAACATTTAAAACAAAGGAAAAGAAGCAAAAACAAAGAAACAAAACTCTAAAACAGACAAAAAAACAAAAAATAAAATGTGCAAATTAGTGAATAAAAAAAAGAAAGTTTTCCCTGGCACCTCAGAATTTTAGGTGACTACATTTTATTTTTCATAATTATATCATAGAGGATGGGAGAAACAAGAAACATCTCATCCAGTCTGTAAGATATATCCTAGATGGCAGCTACCGAATATGACTACCTATAGGATATCATTCCTTATTCCATTGGTTCTGAAACCTGGTTCTGGTGGCACCCCGGCCAGTCAGGCTTTCAGGATATCTATAATGAATATTTATGAGAGAGATTTGCAAATCTCTCCCATGAATATTCATCTCCTGAAAGCCTGAATGGCTGGGGTGCCTTCAGGACTAGGTCTGGGAATCACTGATTTATTTAGAATTGTTTTGTTGTGCTTCTTATCTGCACCCCAATTGAGCATATAATTTCCAATTTAGATGTTGTTATTAAAAAAAAAACTGAGGGCCTGATATTTAGCCGGCTGCAATCAGTGATTTGCTGACTGCTGCCAGCGTTATCCCTGGAAATTCATGCCTGGATCATGTCTGGACTCTGGCATTGAATTTCTGAATATATGGGGCCTGTGAAAACATAGAGGGCCATAATCGAACTGGGCGCCCATCTTTAAGGGCGCCCATCTCTAAGGACGCCCCGGCGAAGGGGTGGGGCATCTCGTATTATTGAAACAAGATGGACGTCCATCTTTCGTTTCGATAATACGGTCGGGGACGCCCAAATCTTGACATTTAGGTCGACCATCTTGACATTTAGCTCAGCCTTAGAGATGGGCGACCTCGGTTTTCACCGATAATGGAAACCGAGGACGCCCATCTCAAAAACGACCAAATCCAAAGCATTTGGTCGTGGGAGGAGCCAGCATTCGTGGTGCACTGGTCCCCCTCACATGCCAGGACACCAACCAGGCACCCTAAGGGCACTGCAGTGGACTTCATAAATTGCTCCCAGGTACATAGCTCCCTTACCTTGTGTGCTGAGCCCCCCAAACACCCCCCCCCCAAAAAAAAACCCACTACCACAACTGTACACCACTACCATAGCTCTTAGCGATGAAGGTGGGCACCTACATGTGGGTACAGTGGGTTTTGGGTGGGTTTTGGAGGGCTCCCATTTACCACCACAAGTGTAACAGGTTGGGGGGGATGGGCCTTGGTCCGCCTGTCTTAAGTGCACTGCACCCACTAAAAACTGCTCCAGGGACCTGCATACTGCTGTCATGGAGCTGGGTATGACATTTGAGTCTGGCATAGAGGCTGGAAAAAAATGTGTTAATTTTATTTTTTTTGGGTGGGAGGGGGTTGGTGACCACTGGGGGAGTAAGGGGAGGCCATCCCCGATTCCCTCCTTTTTGAGGCTTGGTTGTGAACAAAAAGGGACTAAGTGAAGTTGGCCAAATGCTCATCAGAGACGCCCTTCTTTTGTCCATTATCGGCCGAGGACGCCCATCTCTTAACCACACCCCTGTCCCGCCTTCGGTACACTGCCAACACGCCCTCTTGGTCGTCCCTGCGACGGAAAGCAGTTGAGGTCGCCCAAAATCAGCTTTCGATTATGCCGATTTGGGCGACCTTAGGAGAAGGACGCCCATCTCCCGATTTGTGTCGGAAGATGGCCAACCTTCTCGTTCGAAAATAAGCAGGTTGGTTATCTAAGGGCCATAAGTTAGGCACCTAGGGGTCAGTATTCAAAAATGTTTAACTGGTCAGGAGAGGCTTCTGCCTGGTTAAACCCTGCTGAGCGAGCTGGCCGTCGCTATTCAGAGGCATTTTACCAATTAGTGTTGCTGAATGCTAAGCAGCCATCCCCTAATAACTCGGTTAGGGCGGGCCAGGGACGGAGTTAGGGCAGAGTGGCAACTTAGCTGGTTAGCAGCGATATCCAGTCCACTAACTGGTTGAGTAACCACATAAAGTTAGGACACCAAAAGAGCCTGTCCTAACTTTATATACTAGGTCTGAATATCGGCCAGTGGCTGGTTAACTTCCAGATACAGATAATGCTGGACAAAATTTCAGCAAAAAAGACTAAACTATAACGTTAATAATAAGCTGAACTAAACCAACTTAATCCTAAACACGCTAACTCAATTAATATAGAGTGTGGTATCCATTCTTTTTTCAATTTAAAGTGGAGAAAAATAGACCTCAGTAGTCACTGCATGGCGATACTGTGCTCAGTGCACTCAAACACCAGCATTGCTTGGACTCCGTTTTTATCACTGGTCACAAAAACTCCACTTGTTTGCAATGAAGATATATATGGGGTAAACTATATCCTTAAACCCACTTCTGAATCGTGATACTCAATCATTATAACAAAAATACTGATGTTACTTAGCTTTCAATCTTACCCAACGGGGCTCTCCGTTTCACTATACAATGTAAGCTTCCTCAGGGGGCCAAGTAACTTTTGGCAAATCACGATACCTTACAAAATGGCGTCCCATACTCATGTGACACTGCCCTTACCACCTTCTAAATAGGTGGCGGTAAGGGCTCAGGCAGTAAATGGCCATGCGCTAATTGTACTATTAGTTCAGGGCCATTAAAAACTGCAATTGAAAAATAGGCCTTTTTCCCACCGCAGTAAACAACGGTCTAGCACGTGAAAATTCCACGCACCTACATTACCGTGGGCCATTTTCTAGCATGGCTTAGTAAAAAGGCCCCTAAATGTAAAAGTGCCAGATTTTGCAAAATTGGATGTCCAAGAAGAACGAGTTAACCATCCAGTTAAAAAAAATTCTTTCTTTTAAAATTTTAAGGTGGTTTTAAACACCAGAGAAGTAACCCTAATTGTACCTTCAACCAAACCCCAGGTCCAAATGAGCCGTTAGCAGACATGCTTGCCTTGGAGAGATATAAATTCCAACCTTCAGATCTGGAGTGGAGGAGTGGCCTAATAGTTTAAAGGGTTGAGGAACTGGGTTCAATTCCTGCTGCTGCCTGATGATCAGTAGTGGGTTGTTCACTGACACTGCTTACTGCACTACATAACACGCTGGTGCGAATTTAAACCGTAAGACTTTCCTAAGGTCTTTTTTAAGACTGCTTTGTTTTTTTCAACACATATTGACCTACTTGATTGTAGACATCATCGAGACTCCTGAGGCAGGCCTGTGGCCAAAACACAGATCTGTGTCGAGTCATTAATAAAACATTATCCGTATTTGATTCTACTATCCCAGTCTCTGAAGTTTTTGGTCCACTTCCCACTTTTCTCTGTACTCCGTTTGATTCCTTGGGACTTCGTTGTCCATCCACCCAGGTGGATTTTTCTCCCTTGAATCCTGGTAAACCAGGATCAATTCCCTCTGCAGCTCCGTGTGACCCTGGGCAAGTCACTTAATCCTCCGTTGCCCCAGGTACAACAGTAGTACAATGTACTACTTACACCATGAGCCCACTAGAAACAGACCCAGTACTTGTAAACTGCTTAGGTCTACCCAGTTATATAAATACATAAATAAATGAATGAATTTTTAAAACTATGTATGTATTACCATTGTAAAATACACGCAGAACACACCACAACTGCATGTGCAGTGCATCTACATGTGTAAACTGCAGCTATGAAAACAGAAATTTACACGTTGGCCATTTATATGTGAAATTAGGAGCTGTTCCGGTCAGCCACTGAAATTTCAATAGGTAAAACAATTTCAAAGCTAATAATAGCTAGGCCCAATGATTTATGTCAGGAAGGCCTAAATTAGCTGTCTGTTTCTTATCTCTTGTTAGACTATGGACCTGCTAAGCAAATGTGTAATTTCATTGTGATAAATGAGATTATAATACATAGCAAACATTATTATTTTGTTGTATTTCTTGAACAGCCTTAAATTGTTAACTTATCATTGCAAGTTCAAGGGAGTATCATACCTAGGCAACTCAAGAAATCAATGTGATTAAGTACATAAGTAATGCCACACTGGGAAAAGACCAAGGGTCCATCGAGCCCAGCATCCTGTCCCCGACAGCGGCCAATCCAGGCCAAGGGCACCTGGCGAGCTTCCCAAATGTACAAACATTCTATACAATCAAGCCATTGTGACATCACTAATGAGGTTGGCTCTTATTGGTGGAATGAGCCACTATGACATCACAATAGGTTAAATCACTGCTCTATGTAATAAAAGTGAGCCAAGTAGAGGACATAAGTACATAAATAATGCCACACTGGGAAAGACCAAGGGTCCATCGAGCCCAGCATCCTGTCCCCGACAGCGGCCAATCCAGGCCAAGGGCACCTGGCGAGCTTCCCAAACGTACAAACATTCTATACATGTTATTCCTGGAATTGTGGATTTTTCCAAAGTCCATTTAGTAGTGGTTTATGGACTTGTCCTTTAGGAAACCGTCTAACCCCTTTTTAAACTCTGCCAAGCTAACTGCCTTCACCATGTTCTCCGGCAACGAATTCCAGAGTTTAATTATGCGTTGGGTGAAGAAAAATTTTCTCCGATTTGTTTTAAATTTACTACACTGTACAGACCATTAGATTATTAACCAGGTTAAATTATGAGATTTAGAGGGCCTTTTACAAAGCCGCGCTAGTGTTTTTAGCTCACGGTAAAAAAATCAGCTGGTGGTAAATGCTGAGACGCCCATAGGAATATAATGGGCATCTCAGCGTTTACCGCCAGTTGATTTTTATCGCTAGCTAAAAATGTTAGCATGGTTTTGTAAAAGACCCCCTAAGGGCTGGGAGTTTATTACCTTGTAATTTCCTGAATACTGCTGCCTGCCTTGAGAACGAGGGCTTACCACTTGCTATTCCAGGAAACGGTTAGCATGGCGGTAATTGGGCATCACTGCATGCTGCCCGGTTACCACGGGAGCCCTTACCGCCACCTCAGTGGGCGGTGGTAAGGGCTCCCCGCCGTATGGTCACATGGTAATAGTTTTCTTACCACATGGACATTTTTTGGGATGGGCTTTTTACCCACTGCGGTAAAAAGGGCCCTGGCACTTGGGAAAAATGGCCCCCGCTGCTACCGCAGGGCCCTTTTTCCCCGCAGCTTGGTAAAAGGACCCCAGAGTGTATTGTTATTAAAGGAGAAATTTCCACCACCTAACAGCACTTTTACTTGCTCTCCTTTCTCTGGCCTTTCTGAGCAGCAGCAGGGGACAAGGGAAGAGGGCTTTTCTCTGGCTCCCCTTTGTCTTTTCTGCCGTCACCTACAATGTTACTATAAACGTAAAGGAATCCTGTTCAGAAGGAATGGATCCTCAGAAGCTTAGCGGAGATTGGGTGCAGCACCGCTGGTTGGGAGGCGGGGCTAGTACTGGGCAGACTTCTACGGTCTGTGCCCTGAAAATGGTAGATACAAATCAAGGTCAGGTATACATATAAAGTAGCGCAAATGAGTTTATCTTGTTGGGCAGACTGGGTGGACCGTACAGATCTTTTTCTGCCGTCACCTACTATCATGGTCTCAACAGGCTTGTGAGTGCCGGGCTTTGGGTTTCATCAAGTTCCTAAGAGTACCCGAACCCCAGCTATACTTCTAAAAAACCTCTAAAACACTTCAACCGTATAATAGTTCCAAAATACTTTTTTTAAAAAGAATTCTTGAAATGATTTGAATTTTGCTGCAGTGTTTACAGCCATGTCCTGATGCAGAGCTTTGGCTCGAAATGTGATCATATTGGCTTTTCTGTGGAATTGTATGTGTTGTACACTATTTTCAAGGAACAGTGATTGTCACTTAAGTCCTATTTATATATAGGTTTGTTTTTTTCACAAAATAACGAGGTGGGATAAATAATTATTTATGGAAAAATTGGGACATGGTTATAATAAAATTAGAGCACTAAATTTGAGAGCTGTGTTCAGCACCAAGTGAAACTGCTGCATTTATATTGGACATGACTTACTTCCCCACACTAAAAAGAGATGAAAAGATATGCGTATGAATTATCATCATTAGGAGTCTATTTTGAATAGTAAATGGTTTTTTTGGACTTATTGTATGGCTGTTTTAGAGTTTTTTGTGATAGGAAGTCTTTGCTTCCTTTAACACGACAAATATGTATCTTAAAGCTATACTAAGCCATGCAGACTACTGCAGTGGAATCTATGCGGGTTGCAAAGCACAAATCTTAAAGAAACTTCAGACCGCTCAAAACACAGCAGCCAGGCTTATATTTGGAAAAACGCGGTTTGAAAGCGGCAAACCCCTCCGAGAAAAACTACACTGGCTCCCAATCAAAAAACGTATTGCTTTCAAACTCTGCACCCTGGTTCATAAAATTATTTACGGCGAAGCCCCGGGATACATGACAGACCTCATACACCTGCCAACCAGAAACACAACAAAATCAGCATGAACATAGCTAAATCTCCACTACCCAACTTGCAAAGGACTCAAATACAAATCAACTTATGCATCCAGCTTTTCCTATTTAAGCGTACAACTATGGAACACACTGCCAAACGTAAAAACAGCATATGACCACCTAAATTTCTGGAAATCACTAAAAACAAACCTATTCAAAAAGGCATACCCCACCGACCCAACATAAAAGCCTCAATACCTGCAACACAATGAAACCAAAGCTCAGAATGGACATAACTTAACTCTTCCTCCATAAGGTCCCCTAACGAGTCTGTCACACATGACCCTTATTCTACCACAATATCACATGAATTTGTTCATATCGGAATTGGCGAACGCCGATACGGTACTATGTAAGCCACATTGAGCCTGCAAATAAGTGGGAAATGTGGGATACAAATCTAACAAATAAAATAAAATAAATAAATCAAATACTTCTAGCATTTGTGAGTATTGGCATAGTGTGATCCAGAAATTACTCCTGGTCTTGAGAAAATGTCCATATTTTCTCCAGCTTCTGTTCCTTGGCGTAGTTTATATAGATGGTGTGTGTATCATGGAATGACAAAGGAAGAGTAGCAGAGACTGGTAACTATTATTCTATTAAGCTGTATGTAATTGTAACTATGATTTTCTTCTTTTTAGAAAATGCTAATTACAATGAGTTGTTTGGGGCGCTGGATGATTCCTTCCTCGTGACGTATGCAGTTGGCATGTTTATCAGGTACTGGCTTGGGGGAGGGAGAGGTGAGGAGGGAATTTGGCTAAGAGATGTTTCACACTATCTTTTCCTTCCAGTCATCATGCATAGAAGCATGACTGAAATCCTGTAGCTAATGGCCTGGTCACCAGCTTATTTAAGGAAATGACCACATATATACAAGCCTTCAAGGCAGCTACAGCAGTGATTGAGTGATCAGCAGCAACAGCAGCACTAAAAACTGATCGAACCTTTGGTCTGCATCTATATGTGGTCAAAAAGGTTTTGATACAGTGTAAGTACAGGAAGATTAGGGACAACTTACAGAGGATGTACACAGACTTGCCAAGTCTCCTGCTTTCATAACATAACATAACTGTTCTTCCCCCATATTCGTGGAGGCAGGGTATAGTGTGATGTATATTTAATATGAGTATTATTTGTATTTAATTACATTGTTTGTGTAGTAGATAGCACTGTGTACTGGGGTTTCCCCACCCCCTTCTATGGTTTGCAGTTCCTGTGATTGGCTCCTTATGAGCTTTCCCTATTGGCTGTCGGTTGTGAGCTAGGGGCAGCCATTTTTCTTTGCCTCGCAGGCTGGGTGTGAGAGGCTAGCAGCTTTTCTGAGACATGACCTTTCTTAGTTCCACTGTGATTCCATCAAGGTTTTTTTTACCTTCTCTTTCTCTCCCTTGTCTTTCTCCTCAATCTCTCTCCTTTAGGTTCTTTCCTTAGAGCAAGTCCCTTCCCAAGTCTCTTAGAGCAGCGGTTCCCAACCTGTGTGCTGTGGCACCCTGGGGCACCACAGTGAAATCTCTTCAATTTGTCAAATTGCCCGGTTACATCTTCCAGGTTTACAGAGACTTGGTTCAGTTTCTCTGACTCGTCAGCACTGAATACCATTTCTGGCACTGGTATCTCTCCCACATCTTCCTTGGTGAAGATCGAAGCAAAGAATTCATTTAATCTCTCTGCTATGGCTTTGTCTTCTCTGAATGTCCCCTTTACTCCTCAGTCATCTAGTGGTCCAACCGATTCTTTTGCTGGCTTCTTGCTTTTAATATACCTAAAAAAGTTTTTTACTATGCATTTTTGCCTCCAACACAATCTTCTTTTCAAAGTCTCTCTTTGCCTTCCGTATCAGCTCTTTGCATTTGACTTGCCATTCTTTACGTAGTTTCCTATTATTTGCAGTCGGATCCTTCTTCTGAAGGATTTTATTTTAGCTCTAATAGCTTCCTTTACCTTAATTTTTAATCCTTTCCGGCTGTAGTTTGGTCTTCCTTCCTCTTTTTTTAATAGACTGAATATATTTGGCCTGGGCTTCCAGGATGGTATTTTTGAACAGCATCCACACCTGATGTAAATTTTTGACCTTCACAGCTGCTCCTCTAAGTTTTTTTTTCACCATTTTTCTCATTTTATAATAGTCTCCTTTTTGAAATGTAAATGCTAACGTATTGGATTTCCTGTGTTTACTTACTCCAGAGCTTATATCAAATCTGATCATGTTATGATCACTGTTATCAGGAGACCCCAGCACCATTACCTCCCACACCAGGTTATTCACTGCACTAAGGACTAGGTCTAGAATTGTTCTTCCTCTTGTTGGCTTCTGAACCAGTTGTTCCATAAAGCAGTCCTTGATTCCATCAAGGAATGTCACCTCTCTAGCATGCAATGATGTTACATTTATCCAGTCAATATCAGGGTAATTGAAATTACCCATTATTATCGTGTTCCTCAGTTTGTTAGCCTCCCTAATTTCTGATAATATGTTTCTTCATCCTGGCCAGGTGGATGGTAGTACACTCCTATCACTATCCTTTTTCCCCTTTAGACATGGAATTTCAATCCATAGGGATTCCAAGATGTGTTTCTTGTCCTGTAGAAGTTTTAGTCTATTCGATTCAAGGCCCTCCTTAACATACAATGCTACCCCTCCACCATTTCGATCAACCCTATCACTGCGATGTAATTTGTATCCTGGTATGACAGTGTCCCACTGATTATTCTCCTTCCACCAGATCTCAGAAATGCCTATTATATCTATTTTTTTCATTTAGTACAATATATCCTAACTCTCCCATTTTATTTCTTAGGCTTCTGGCATTTGCATATAGACATTTCATACTATATTTGTTGTTCCTTACAGCTTGTTCAGCAGTTGACAGTGATAATGTGCAATCTTGAAAATCTGTCTGCTTTTTATTTAAAGACTCCTGGTCTACTTTTGCAACCTTGTGGAATGGGTAGCATTTCTGAAATGCTACCCTGGAAGATCTGGATTTCAGCGTTCTACCTAGGAGCCAAAATTTGGCTTCCAGGACCTCCCTCCTACATTTTCCTACATGTTATCTACATGCACCAAGGCAGCCGATTGCTCCCCAGCACTATCTAAAATCCTATCTAGGTGACACATGAGGTCCGCCACCTTCGCACCAGGCAGGCAAGTCACCAGGCGATCCTCACGTCCACCATCCACCCAGCTATCTATATGCCTAATAATTCACCAACTACAACAGCTGTCCTAACCCTTCCCTCCTGGGCAGAAGCTTCTGGAGACACATCCTTGGTATGAGAAGATATTGCATCCCCTGGTGGGCTGGTTCTGACTAAAGGATTATTTCCAACTTCACCAGAGTGATGCTCTCCATTTAGGAAACCTCCATCCTCCAAGGCAGCACAGGGGCTTCCAGACTGGAAGTGAGACTTCTCTACAACGTCCCTGCAGGCCTCCTCTATGTACCTCTCTGTCTCCCTCAGCTCCTCTGTCTGCTACTCTAGCTATGAGCTCTTTGCATCGAGCACACACATATAACCTCACACGAACTAGGAGATAATCACACATGTGACACTCAGTGCAAAAGACTGGATAGCACCCCTCTCACTGCTGGAGTGCTGTCTGCATCTTAGTATTATAGAGTTGTTTAATTAAAACTTCTTCAGGTACTAGGAATATTAGATGAATATAAAGAGCCTTAAGATTATATGGTATAATATGTAATTTATTTAGTGTTTGCTTCCCAGAAACTAATTAAAAGTAAGTACAACTGATAAAGATGTAATTAAATAATGAAAATACTCCTCTTGTTATCCTAATTAGAATAATGACTATAAATGAAGAGTTGTGCTAGGGGTGGATAGGAGCTGGTGAAGGGGGTGGCAATGAAGACTGAACTAAGTCCTGCTGTGCCTGTTAGATGCTATCTGTCAATGCTGTGGTACAAAGTTCAAGTTTGACAACTAGGGGGAAAAGGGTATAGAGACTAGTTGATAAAGTTTGCTTTTTCTTTTCTTTTTATTCTGCCTATCAATAACCTACAATTCCTCCCTTAAACCCCAATCTTTAAGTTCCCAAAGCACAGAGCAAAATAATGTTATCTTACCAGAGGAATGTCCTCTTCTCTCAGAACTTCTCAGAAAGAAAGTTAAGTGGGACCTTTCCTCTCTATATAGTTTTGATTCTAAGGGAACTGCGTCAAACAAACCCTTTGAAGCTAACTCAGTAATCAGATTTCCCTTAGTAACCTTTGCAAATATTCCAGGAGATTTTATAGCCAATGATGAAAAGTTCCAGCTCCTTAAATCTTTAAACTTGGGACTCTTTGAGGCTCTTTCTCCCTACCGAGCCCGGCCATTTGACTCTCCTGCCGTTGGTTGATGGGGGGGGGGGGGGGGGGGGGACTCTGATCCATTGGCTCCTGCCGAACATTTTACCCCTTCAATGTTTTCTGTCTCTTCTGTCATCCTATGTTTTACCTTTCCTATTATATTGTTTCATGCACTGTTGTAAGCCACATTGTGCCTGCGCTTGTGGGGAAATGTGGGATATAAATGCGCTAAAATAAATAAATAAATGTTTTAAGTGATTGACATTGTTTAATGCTGTATGTTTACTTGAGAACTTTTCACTGTTTTTATGCTTTTGTTAAGATTCCCAGTATTATTTGTAGTTGATCCTCATCACAGAAAAGCCAGGATTTTTTTAAATTTTAATATTTATCAAAGTTTCAAAAGATTACAATGAAATCAAATAATATGGGAAAAAAAAGCAGAAAAGAAAAACATTTTCAAATATAGGGTCCTTTTACTCAGTGTGTTTTTTCTAGCGAAAAAGGTGCCGGTACTCAAATGCCTGGCCACTCTCCAGGGGTGGGGTAATCAATGAGGGACCCACCCCACAATAGCCAGGCCCCCTTCAACTAGTCACAGAATCTATGACAAAAGGCAGAATGGGTGTGTAGAGCCTGAGCTCTTTCATTAAAACTTGGGGACCATAGGTCAATTTTAGCAGACAATGGAAAAGGTAGTACCCCCTCAAAAAAAACCCTGCTTTTACTAAGGTCTGCTAACAAATTAGTGTGCGCTAAATACTACGAAGCCCATAGGTATGAAATGGGTTTCTTAGCATTTAATGCACACTAATCATTAGTGTGTGCTAAATCTGTTAGCACACCTTAGCCAAAGGGCCCCATAGAGAGATTTCTGACTTGATTGATCTCACATTTATTTACTTTACTTTAACACATTTATGAAGAGATTCACCCAAGGCAATGCACAGCAGGAACAGTTTAACATAAAATGTACAATTTTAACAGTATAACAATAGTAAAATAACTACTACTACTACTATTACTTATCATTTCTATAGCGCTACAAGGCATACGCAGCGCTGTACACCATAGACAAAAAGACAGTCCCTGCTCAAAGAGCTTACAATCTAGATAAGACAGGCAAACAGACAGAACAATTAAGGATAAGGAAACAATAGGTGAGGTTGAAGGACAGGGCAAGTGAGTAGCGGTTAGGAGTCAAAAGCAGTGGTAAAGAGGTGGGCTTTAAGTTTGGACTTGAAAACGGCCAAAGACGGGGCTAGATGCACAGGCTCAGGAAGTCTATTCCAGGTGTGGGGTGCAGCAAGACAAAAGGAACAGAGTCTAGAATTAGCAGTAAAGGAGAAGGGGACGGATAAGAGAGATCTATCTACAGAACGGAGTACTCGAGGGGGGGCGTAGGGAGAGACGAGAGTGGAGAGGTACTGGGGAGCAGCAGAGTGAATACACTTATAGGTCAATAAGAGAAGCTTGAACTGAATATGGAAACGGATAGGGAGCCAGTGAAGTGATTTAAGGAGGGGGCTAATGTGAGCATAGCGACTTTGGCGGAAAATGAGTCGCGCAGCAGAGTTTTGGACTGATTGAAGAGGAGAGAGATGGCTAAGAGGGAGGCCAGTGAGAAGCAGGTTACAATAATCAAAACGAGAGGTGATAAGAGTGTGGATAAGGGTTCTGGTAGAGTGCTCAGAGATGAAGACCAAAAATGACCAAACATAAGCATAAATACAGTCGATGAGGTAAACTTGGAGACAGCAAAATGGGTGGGAGAGGGGATAATTCTAGAAAGAGAGCAACATGAAAGAACGTTAAATAATCAGCATACAAGTATGTGTGTACTGATGCGTGGAAAAGCCAATATTGTGGCTACCCATTATTCCATAAATGGAGCCTAAATGCAATTTTGCATAAGAACATAAGAATAGCCATGCTGGGTCAAACCAATGGTCCATCTAGCCCAGTATCTTGCTTCCAACAGTGGCCAATCCAGGTCACAAGTACCTAGCAGAAACCCAAAGAATAGCAAGATTCCAGAATCCCAAAGAGAAGCAAAATTCCAGAATCCCATAGAGTAGCAAGGTTCCGTAATCTCAAAGACTAGTAAGATTCCAGAATCCCTAGGGTGCCCGGTTGGTGTCCTGGCATGTGAGGGGGACCAGTGCACTACGAATGCTGGCTCCTCCCATGACCAATTGGCTTGGATTTGGTCATTTTTGAAATTGGCGTCCTCGGTTTCCATTATCGCCAAAAACCGGGGACGACCATCTCAAAAATGACCTAAGGATGACTATGTCTAAGGCCGACCTAAATTTTATGAATTGGGCATCCCCGACCGTATTATCAAAACGAAAGATGGACGCCCATCTTGTTTCGATAGTACGGGTTGCCCCGCCCCTTTACGGGGCCGTCCTGTGAGGACACCCTTATGAAATCTTGGGTGCCCCGTTCGATTATGCCCCTCACTGCTGCTGAATTATCTGGTTAACTTAGGACAACAAAAGGGCTGTCCTTGGTTAATCAGGCAGCAATCTGAGTACCGCCATTGAATATCAGTAGTACCCGGGTAACCATCAAGGGCAGAGGTGTAGCTAGGTGGAGCACCAGGGGAGCGACCACTCACCTAAATGGACTTCCAACGGTGCCGGTGCCTATTGTTCAGATAGTCTGTCGAGCCTACGCAGTGCGTGCGTGCAGCTATGTAGTCTGTTCTCCACTTTCTCTGGTGTTTACAGCCTGGCTACGCTTCTGCTCAAAGGTCCAGATATTCGGTGTCAGCAGGAGAGGTTCCCAGACTGAGTATGTGGCCCTTCAGTTGTAAGTCCAGTAGAGATGTCCATGCCTGGACATAACTTGCTTTGAGCTACCTCTGAAAAGGCACAAGTAGGGGAATTCTTTACAGGTCGCACAGTGTTGGGTGCAGATCATAGTTCCACATGTAAACTAATTGGCTAATTAGGCAATAACAGTCAATTATTTGCATTAAAAAGCACTGATTGGCAGTAATTAGGAGTTACGTGGATCTCCCTATGTCCCTATTCTATAACCTGCACACCTAACTTATCGTGTGCGCAACTGCAAAGGAGGCATGACCAGTGGAGGGGCAGGGGCAATCCCGGGATTTAGGCATGTGGTTATAAAATACCTGAATTTGCATGCCTGACTGACAGTAGTTGGGCATGAGCATGACACCAGCCTTTGGCCTAAGTGCTGGAGCCCAAAGTTAGGTGCAAACTTGCACACTAACTAATATTCTATAAAAATAGTTCCATGCTGAAATTCCTTTATAGAACTCAAGCTTAGCACGCATCATCCCAGCGCCTAACTTTGGGTAACCTTTACTGAATTTCCCCCCAAGGTAAATATTAATAACTAAGGGGGTCATTTATGTGCATTATTTACCACTGGGCCCATGGCATGAAAATGGAATATGTATTAATGCACAGTCATAGTAAATGACTCCCTATATAACTAAACTTGATGCAATATGCCATGTTGTAACACACTGGGAAGCTCCGAGGTGCTGCACTAAACAAGAAGAAAACCCTAGAGCGCTTCCTTGTGTTAGGCAACAGCTGAGTGGCTCCTAAGGCAGTCCCGCCACTGATGCTCTTGCTGTTCCCATTGATGTATCCCTCTGCGGCAGTACGTTTCTGATGTGTAATATCCAGTAATGTTAAGTCACTGTGTCCTCTTTTGTAGTGGTATTTTTGGGGAGCGACTCCCACTTCGTTACTATCTGTCCTGTGGAATGCTGCTGAGCGGCGCCTTCACCGCACTCTTCGGCCTCGGCTATTACTGGAACATTCACAACATCTGGTTTTTTATCTTTGCACAGGTGAGTGTTCCTGTGTCTCAACCTTTCCATAAAAACAAAAACAAAAAAAAGTAGCGTGATCAACACGACACTTCCAAGACACCATGGGGGTGAGTAAGAGATAATCAAACTTTATTAAAAAAGCAGTGTAAAAAACTCAAAAGACTCAACACGGAAAAAAGACTAGTGAATAGTGAATGCACCAAGCATAAGCTTTAAAGTCAGACCCGAACTAATTCATGGATAATGCATCACATCTATCAAGCTAAGAAATGATCAAGACTCATTCCTTTCCACATAATTCTATTACGTCAAACTGCACGAATCTTACTACTGCAGTTATAATTAAGTGTACTTCTACTCTGTATCCTACTCTGTATTGCTCACTAGACGCTGTAGTCCCATCCCCGGAGACTTATCAGCCTCATTGGGATTACTTATGTCTATATGCTACTATATATTCGGCCCAAAGTTGTATTCTCTTTTCTGGAACCTTATCAGCTTCCTTGCACCTACTTTTACTCTATATTCAACTCTGTATATATTCCCGGAGTTGGTTCTCTCCTCTCCGGAACCTGTAAACCACATTGAGCCTACTGCTATGCGGGAAAATGTGGGATGCAAATGTAATAAATAAATAAATAAAGTGACAATAGAGACTGTGAGAAGAGTCAATCTCAGTAGTGCTGAACAAAACATGCTGAGGCAGCAAAGCATTTTTTGTTCAGCACTACTGAGATTGACTCTTCTCACAGTTTCTATTGTCACTTTAAAGCTTATGCATGGTGCATTCACTAATCACTAGTCTTTTTGAAGGCTCGATTTGGCTTATTCGCTTAAGCTGCCCCATCCATTGGCTTACAGAACAAACAGACTCCTGAAGCAGGCGTTTTTCGCCGAAACACGGCTCCATGTCGAGTCTTTTGAGTTTTTTACACTGCTTTTTTAATAAAGTTTGATTATCTCTTACTCGCCTCCATGGTGTCTTGGAAGTGTCGTGTTGATCATGCTACCTTTTTCGTTTTTTTTTTTTATCTTTACCCTCGTAACGGATCTAGTTTCTCCACTTTTGTTAGTTTTTTACTCAACCTTTCCATACACACAGTGCATGCTACAGTTTTGCTCTTGATGTACTTCCTACATCACATGTTGCTGTCTGATGTAGGTGAACTACACCAGGACAGCACTAAGTTATGCTCCCTCTTTTTCCTTAGATTTTGAATGGTTTAGCACAGACGACAGGCTGGCCCTCTGTAGTGTCCTGTATGGGAAACTGGTTTGGGAAAGGGAAGTAAGTATCATTCCTGTTGTACGTCTCTACTCCAGTTGTCTTTGTCAAGCACCATCCCTTGCAGTTTCCCAGTTGTACCACTCTGTCCTTCCTTTTTCTTGTCAATGCGGACATCTGCTCTATGCTGCTTAAAGAAGTTTAGCCTTTTCTGAACTATCTTAAAATGAAAGAATCTCTCCGTAATTATAATGAGAATCTGGACTCATCTGTGTCAGTCTGTCTTTTCTCCATGCTTTCTCCCCAGTCCCTCATTGTATTCTCCATACTTGATTAACTTATTCATTCTGGGGGGGGGGGATGTTTCTTGCCAGGCGGGGTTTGATCATGGGTATCTGGAACTCCCATACATCCGTGGGGAATATCTTGGGCTCTCTCATTGCTGGTGCCTTCGTGACCAAAGCCTGGGGTCTCTCATTTATCGTGCCTGGGATCATTGTCGCCATCATGGGCGTCATCTGCTTCTTCTTCCTCATAGAATGTAAGTCATCATCTATTTTTTTTTCTTTATTTTCCATTGTGTTGATTTTTAAGGTTGTGGCTTCTTTGACTGGTGCTTGACGTGAAGTTTCAAGACAGTATAGCTCAGCTGTATCATGCATCTTATTTTCACTCTTGTAGAAGGAATGCTCATGGTCTCAAACTCATACCTACCAATAGCACCAGCTCATATATGCCTCTATCTACTAAGGCAACACTAATACAAGACTAAAGATGTTGACTACAACATCCAGGGTTCATTCACCCGCTCTTTCTCTAATGTAATTGTTTCTAAACTATGTGTTTGTGTGTGTGGGAAGACACCAAATGGAGTCACAGAAATATCCAACGGGGGTCACTAGTGAGTCTCAGTGAAATTAAGTCAACTACCCAGCCGCTTGTACTGGATCAGCTTGTAAGATGTGTAACCTGGTGGGGGATGGGGACTAAATCATGCAGAAGGTGGTGCCTAAATGCGACAAATTAAGAGCCAATTAGCAGCTTTTCATGGTTACTTTCTGGCGGGAAATGAGGGTTGTGAATTGCGCTTACCACTTCCTTCCTTACAGTCTATGCTGGCAGGGCCGGTCTTAGCAAGTGCGGGGCCCTATGCAGACCAATTTGATGGGGCCCCACCCTAGCCCCGCCCCCTAGCTCCGCCCCCTCCCTAGCTCCAGGGCCGGCCACCCCTCCCTCCAAGCTCCCAGACCGCTCCCTCCAAGCTCCAAGGCCCCCAGCTCCAGGGCCTCCCTCCCTCCCTCCCAGTCATTTTTTAACATCCCCCTCTAAAATCCAGTACTAGGTATGCCGAGAATACAAAACACTCATGACCTATAGAGCAATTCTACCATACCATAAGCAGTCATTTCTACTAAATCACACAAAGAAAAGGAAAACATCTTAAAACACTACAGTGAGCACTAGAGCATCAATTCACCTATTGTAAAATGAAACCAGACAGAATAGTACAGATCATCGTCGATCCTGCACAGTCAATGACAAGTGAAAGCCATGTCTTTTTCACAAACACAGATACACCCTAATCCACTATAGAATAAGTAGTAATATTAAAACTTTCTATTTAGACAAAAATTAAACTGAACCCCCAAGATGCCAGACTCTGCATTCAATGCAACAACACAGAAACAGAAAATGTCCCCTAGTACTGTGCAAAATATAAAGACAGCAGATGTAAATTTGAAAAAAAACCTAACAAATACCAATCACCACTTTACAAATTAACAAATAGAAATAAAACAAATATAGAAAATAAAATAATACCATTTTATTGGACTAATAGATTTAGCTTTCAGAGGCCAAAACATCCTTCCTCAGGTCAATATAGTATAGTACTGTTACAGTATCCTATCCTGACCTGCGGAAGGGGGTTTTGTTCTCCGAAAGTTAGACAAAATGTATTAAAATTAGTCCAATCAAAAGATTACCTTGTTTACATGTTCTATATTATAAACATTTATTAACACATCTACAATACTACTTTATCCTAAAGCAAAAAAAATAAAAATATATATTTTATTTACAGTTTGTTGTCTCAGGTTTCTCCTTTCCTCATCTTCTTTTCACTGTCTTCCTTCCATCCAGCATCTGTCTTCGGTCTCTCTCTGCCATCCAGTGTCTGCCCTCTCTGCTGTCCCCTCCATCCAATGTCTGCCCTCTCTCCCTGCAACTTCCATCCACATCTGCCCTCTATCTCTGCCCCTTCCATGATCCATCCACCATCTGCCCCTGTCTGCCCTCTCTTCCCCCCCATCCATTCACTGTCTGCCCTTTCTATCCCTTCCATCCACTGTCTGCCCTTTCTCTCTCTGCCCCTTCAATCCACCATTTGCCCTCCCTCTGCCATCCATCCAGGGTTTGCCCTCCCTCTCGCTCCCCCATCCAGGATCTGCCCCTCTCTCCGCCCCTTTTTTTCAGCCCCCAGTTCCAGCCCCACTATCCCATCAGTCCCAAGCTTCAGCCCCCCAGCCACTTCTCCCTGTCCCCTTTTCAGCCCCCAGTCCCCAGTTTCAGCCTCCAGTCCCAGTACTAGCCCCCTTATCCCACCTACCCTCCTTTTCAGCCCCCAGCCCCCAGTCCCCTTCATCCACATGCCTTGTATTAGGGCCCCCTTTTCAGAACCATTCTCCCACCTGACCCACGCATGCCCCATTTTCCCACCAGCCCCAGGCCCCATATGGCCCCTTCTCAGACCCCAGTGACAGTCCCCTTCTCCCATCCAAAAACCCCAGTCCCCTCCCCACCCGTCCCCTTCAACCATCCAAGAACCCCCTCCCCACCCCCTTCTCCCATCCGTGATTCCCCTCCCCAACCCCAGTCCCCTTCAACCATCCAAGAACCCCCTCTCCACCCCCTTCTCCCATCCGTGAATACCCCTCCTACCTCAGTCCCCTTATCCCATTCAAGAACCCAGTCCCCTCCCCACCTGTCCTCTTCTCCCATCCGAGAATCCCCTCCCCAACCCCAGTCCCCTTCAACCATCCAATAACCCCCTCCCCACCCCCTTCTCCTATCCGTGAATACCCCTCCCACCTCAGTCCCCTTATCCCATTCAAGAACCCCAGTCCCCTCCCCACCTGTCCTCTTCTCCCATCCGTGACCCCCTCCCCAACCCCAGTCCCCTTCAAACATCCAATAACCCCCTCCCCACCCCCTTCTCCCATCCGTGAATACCCCTCCCACCTCAGTCCCCTTATCCCATTCAAGAACCCCAGTCCCCTTCCCACCCGTCCCCTTCTCCCATCCGACAATCCCCTCCCCAACCCGTCCCTTTCAACCATCCCCCTCCCCACCCCCTTCTCCCATCTGTAAATACCCCTCCCACCTCAGTCCCCTTATCCCATTCAAGAACCCCAGTCCCCTCCCCACCTGTCCTCTTCTCCCATCCGTGACCCCCTCCCCAACCCCAATCCCCTTCAATCATCCAATAACCCCCTCCCCACCCCCTTCTCCCATCCGTGAATACCCCTCCCACCTCAGTCCCCTTATCCCATTCAAGAACCCCAGTCCCCTTCCCACCCGTCCCCTTCTCCCATCCGAGAATCCCCTCCCCAACCCCAGTCCCTTTCAACCATCCCCCTCCCCACCCCCTTCTCCCATCCGTGATCCCCCTCTCCACCTCCCCATTTGAGAACCCCCACCCCCCACCCTTCTCACATCTGAGTCCCTCCCCCCCCCCCGACCCACCTACCAGCTGAGCTCCATTCTGCCGCCCACCACCATTCACTGCCTTTAAAAAAACAATTTGGAAGCGTCGGAGAGACAGTGACAGGCAGCACCTCGTGTCTGCTACTAAAAATCTCTTCGACGTCGTTCGGGCCTTCCCCACATTGAGTCCTGCCCGCCCTCGCGGTAATTGGAAGTTACCTCAGAGGAGGGCGGGACTCAATGTGGGAAGGCCCAATGACGTTGAAAAGATTTTAGTAGCAGGGCGGGCAGACGCGAGGCGCTGCCTGTCACTGTCTTCGGCGCTTCCAAATTGCGTTTTTAAAGGCAGGAGTGACAGGAGAGCAGCGACTCGGAGCACCCCCCCCCCACCCGCTGACATCGGGGGGGGGGGCGGACCGCCCCCACCACGCCGCCGTCACGCATCGGATTCATTGGGAGGGAGGGAGGACAGAAGGACAGACTGGAGCTCGGATGGACTGGAGCTCGGGCGGGCGGGGCGACCTGAGGCGCGCGCGGGGCCCCACTGAGCGCGGGGCCCTATGCGGCCGCCTCGCCTTAAGACCGGCCCTGTATGCTGGAGCAGGTTCCTGACGGAAAAGTCCATAATCTGCTATTGAGAAAGAAATGGAGAAACCACTACTGCGGTTCCTGGGATCAATAGCATGGAGTCTTGCTATTCTTTGGGATTCTGTCAGGTACTTGTGAGCTGGCTTTGCCACTGTTGGAAGCAGGATCCTGGGCTAGATGGACCATCAGTCTGCCCCAATATGGCAATTATGTTCTTTTACATAAAGAATGTGGCTTGGTCCGCTCATTTCACGTGGGTCCTGTGCCCAGTTTTAGGGTTGCAGCTGGCTGATATTTGATGTGCCTGGTATGTTTCACAGAGAAGCCAGCAGCAGGGAGTACAAAAAACTAACCAATATAAGTACCATTTTTCTGCTGCTGATTGCCAGCAACCAGGCCTGTTTCTCGTGTGTGCCGGGCTAAGTCCGCTGCTTCATCCGGAGCTTTCTTTTCTGTGGCACTGTGCTGCCCCGTTGTCCCAGCATTCCTTATTTACCCTGCCTGCTCCCAAATCCCAACTGCACCCCTTCGACTGAAACCTTCAGTGAACCGAGGGGCTATATATCTACAGTGGCCTGAATAGTTCAAACATCAGCTGATGTGGGTGAGAGAGTGACAGAGAAAGAGGAGTCATAGGAGGCTGGGTAGGGGATGAGAGACTGAAGAATGTACTGGGGGCTAGGGAGGGAATGAGTGACAGTGAAAGAGCTACAGCTGGTGAGGGGATGAGTGGCAGAGGATGGTAGATGAGGGTGGAGAGGGTGAGTACAGAGCAGGGACTGTCTTTTTGTGTATGGTGTACAGCGCTGTGTATGCCTTGTAGCGCTATAGAAATGATAAGTAGTAGTAGTACAGAGGGTAAAAGGTAGAGAAGGGTATAGGAGGTGGAGAAAGGAGAGAGACAGAGGGCAGAGGGAAGCTAAAGACTGGATGAGAGTGGGAGATGGAAAGCTGTTATGTACAGTAGGTGAACGGTGAAAAGGAGGAGACTAAAGGCTGGAGGGTATGAGAAAAGGAGGGAGGAGGGAGAAAGGAAAAATAAAAATAAAATGGAAAGATCAGTGTCAAAGACAAGTACAGAAGGAAGAGGAGAAGAGAGAAGAAATGGAAAGAAGATGCTGTGAAGACAGACACAAAGAAAGTGGAAAAGAGAGATTGGAACTAACTCAATAAAAAAAAAAAAAATGTCCAGACAACAAAGATAGACAATCAAAAACCTTTCTTTTCAGTTTTTATGGATTAGATTATGTCACCATGAAGAATGTTGCATCTCTTCTATTTTTGTATGTGGTAAAATACAGTAGGAAATACATTTCTATTTCCCTATTCCGGTACTGCCTCTTTGGGATTTGTGTTTCAGTTTTTGGCTGCATGTTTCTGTTTCTATTTTCTGGTCCTTTATTCTGTCTGAGGTGAGGGTTGGTCCATGTTCTGTGTGTGTTACTAAGGCAAAGGATTCTGACAGTAGCAGTTCCTAATTTGGGGTTTGTAGCAGTCCTGCGTAGTCTTTTTGCCCTATAGGAGTATGGCCGTTGTAGGATTCAGTATAACATTTGTATTTTCCTTTTCATAGATAGCAGTGTTACAGTTTGAATCCTTGCAGTCAATGCTGGTATGGTATTTGCTTACGCTGTGAGTCTTTTTTTTGCAGGGTAACACGTTAACTGCATTAACCTGCACTTACAAGGTAACACACTCCAGTTAATCTAGTCTAAAGTGTCTGGCAGTGGAACGTGAGTGTATCATTGTTCCTGAGATGTTACCACTGTTTGAATATTTGTATATTTTGTTAATGGTAAGTGGAAGGGGAAAGCATCCTCCCTTCGTTGTTGGGGAATGTGGGACGTGTGTTAAAGCAATGGAGGGGCGGAGTTTAATATATTGACATTCTGCCTAGTCCTACCTAGACATGATACTTCCACAGAGAAGAAAATTGTTGGTAGTTTTACAAGATGGCTGAAATTGGAACTGATGACCATTGGGGACAGTGAGAAGGTCACATATCACTGGAGGGATTGTATTGCATGGTGGGGGTGCGGGCACAGGGTCGCTAACTCACTCACCTTAGGTGGACCATTTGTAGTTTTACCTCATTTCATGCATGGAGTTGTAGTTCTGTTTGTTCAAGAGATCTCTCTTAGATAATAAGAGGTACAGAACCGTGAATCCAATGTGAGAAAACCAGAGGTAGATCAGGCTGTTCAACTGACCTGGGATGAGCTGGCAACCTATAAGAGAAAGAGACTTGGTGTTTGGTGCTTCTGTGTACACTGGTGATTAATTTAGAAACATTATTCGCCTTTTAGTCATGCATAAACCAGCGTTTACATGTTTGTATATCATAAGCATCTAAATCCCAATTTTACAAAGCTGACATATAAATGTCTAAAATTGAAAAACATAAACGTCTAAAACTGAAAAATGTCTAACATTGAAAAACATGTGCGAGATTATGACAAGCTAAAAAAAATGAACGTGCATTCCATATTTCAGAAGAGAAATACACATCCTCGCTGGCCTGGCCCTGCCAGTTGAAGAGGTCCACCTACTCTCTGCCCCAAAAATGCCCCTTCCAAATAAAATTAAATGTAGAAAACAATCAATATATCATCACCTGAAAACAAGTGCGCTATGTGCACCTGATGCAAAACAGAGAAAATGAGAAGTAAAGGTTAATGTTCTTATTATATATCAAATTTTACTTTTTTACTTGAGATAGGGCTTTGCCCAAGTTAGAACAGTTTGACATGGAAGAAGATTTCACAACAGTGTACTGAAATATATGTCTATCTAATTTCATGCAAAAAAGTGCTCATATGACACTTTCCACCTTATAATTGAAAGAGAAAAACGCCTAGATTTCGACCCAAATCGGGAGATAGACGTTTATCTCACAAAAACGAATAAATCGGTATAATGGAAAGCCGATTTTGGACGTTTTCAACTGCACTCCATCGCGGAAGCGTACAAAGTTGACGGGGGCGTGTCGGAGGCGTGGCGAAGGTGGAACTGGGGCGTGGTTATCGGCCGAGGAGAGATGGGCGCCTTTCGCCGATAATGGAAAAAAAGTATGCGTTTGTAGCTAGAATTTAGGGCACTTTTCCTGGACCCTGTTTTTTCACGAATAAGGCCCCAAAAAGTGCCCTAAATGACCAGATTACCCCCAGAGGGAATCGGGGATGACCTCCCCTGACTCCCCCAGTGGTCACTAACCCCTCCCACCACAAAAAATGATGTTTCACAACTTTTTATTTTCACCCTCAAATGTCATACCCACCTCCCTGGCAGCAGTATGCAGGTCCCTGGAGCAGTTGTTAGGGGGTGCAGTGGACTTCAGGCAGGTGGACCCAGGCCCATTCCCCCCCTACCTGTTACAATTGTGCTGCTTAATGCTTAGTCATCCAACCCCCCCAAACCCACTGTACCCACATGTAGGTGCCCCCCTTCACCCCTTAGGGCTATAGTAATGGTGTAGACTTGTGGGCAGTGGGTTTTGAGGGGGATTTGGGGGGCTCAACACACAAGGGAAGGGTGCTATGCACCTGGGAGCTCTTTTACCTTTTTTTTTGTTTTTGTAAAAGTGCCCCCTAGGGTGCCCTGGCATGTGAGGGGGACCAGTGCACTACGAATCCTGGCCCCTCCCACGAACAAATGCCTTGGATTTATTCGTTTTTGAGCTGGGCGCTTTCATTTTCCATTATCACTGAAAAACAAAAACGCCCAGCTCACAAATTGTCGAATAAAACATGGACGTCTATTTTTTACGAAAATACGGTTCGGTCCGCCCCTTCACGGACCCGTTCTCGGAGATAAACGCCCATGGAGATAGACGTTTTCGTTCAGTTATGCCCCTCTTTGGTTTCCAGGCAGTGATACATAGAAACTGCTTCATGTGTGGAATTCCTTGCAAGAGGGCAGTGCATACCACTCCCAAATCCTGCGCTTTCCAGAAATACAGTGATAAACTCCCCCTTGTGAATACATTAATAATGCTATGAAGAGTGTCAGAATTTGAAGAGGTGAGTTCCAAAACCTGTTTGATATGTGAAATAGTCACTAAAAGGCATTTCTTCATAAGGTATATGATAGTCAATGAAAAAAAATGTCTTATGTTGGCTAGAATTCTTGAAAATAAAAATTTGCATTTATCCAGGGGACAGCTTTTTGTACCTGACAGGTTTGGGAACTCACCTCTTCCTTTATTGTTTCACAGTAAGGGCTAGATTCAAAAGATGGCGCCCAAAGTTAGGCGCCAGGATGATTTGTGCTTAGCTAATATTCTTCGCAGACCGTCTTTAGAGAATACTAGCTTAGCATGTATTTCACGCCTAACTGTGGGCATGAACAGCTGCTATAAATTCTTGTGCCCAATTGATGGTAGTTAGGTGAGATAATGCAGGTATTCTATAACATCGCAACTAATTCCTGGGAACGCCCTGACCCACCCATGCCCCTCCCATATCCATGCCCCCTTTGGCACGTATGTTATAAGTACTTTACATAAGTGTTGTCATACTGGGACAGACAGAAGGTCCATCAAACCCAGTGTCAACAGTGGCCAATCCAGGTTGCAAATACCTGGCAAGATCCCAGAACAGTAAAACAGATTTTATGTTGCTTATCCTAGAAATAAGCAGTGCATTTTCCCAATTCCATCTTAATCACGACTTATGGACTTTTCTTTTAAGAAATTATCCAAACCTTTTTCAAACCCCACTAAGCTAACTGCTTTTACCACATTCTCTGGCAACAAATTCCAGAGTTTAATTACACGCTGAGTGAAGAAACATTTTCTCTAAGGACAAGCAGGCTGAAATAATCCTCACAAGTGGGTCGGTGGTCCACGCCGGCCCAGGAACAGGCATGTGAAATAGCAAAAACTTTTGCTGGATCCTTCTGAGCGCGCTGCACCTCCAACTGCGCATGCACTGAGTACCTTCCCGCTCGCTGCACGGCCACATTCAGTTACTTTTTTTCTGCATGAGAAGCGGCAGCTGTATAACTGGCTCTGCTTTGTCGCCCGGGGAAGCCTTCAGTGCATTTTTTGTGGCTTTTTTGCCTCATTTTTTTCCTTTTCTTTCTTAGTTTACTAAAAATAATAATAATAATAATTTTCCTTTTATTTCTTAGGTTTATTTTTTGACCCGCGTTGTTTCCTTTTATTTTAGTCGCAGCCATCCTTAGGCCTGCTCGGCCGGGTTTTCTTCTTTTTGTGCGTTTTTTCAGCACAATCGCATTTTTGATTCGGCTAGGGCAGTCTTCCTTTCCATGTCATCGAAGACTCCCAGTGGCTTCAAACGCTATTCTCGGCGCAACAGGACCATCTCAGACACTGATACCCATTTGTGGTGTATTCAGTGCCTTGCGCCCGACCATAGCCCAACCAGTTGTACCCTTTGTCTTTATATGAAGAAGATGACTCAACTGGCTTGAGAAGCCCAGAGAGAAAAACTTTTTGGGGCTCAGTCCAGTCCTTCGATGTTGACATCGGCATCGAGGTCGGCGTTGGCACTGAAGGAGGCATCGACGTCGGAAGTAGAGGTAAGCATGGCTGCTGAGAGACCTCGATACACTGGGAGCAGCGAGGCATCGAGTGGGTCTCCACCCGCCTTGAGGCCTCCTGCTATGCAGGGCCCCCAGGACCGTCCATTGTCGGACCTGACCCCGAGGTGATGTGGGGATTCAACGTCATCCTCGTTAGCACTGAGGAACCTCGGTGAGGTGCATCGAGTGAAGGCTAAGAAGCACCGACACTGTTCTCCCTCAACACATAGTGCCAGAAGCTCCGGGGCGCCGGGGACATCAGCACCCAAAAAGTGTCGATGCCAGGAGGACCGCTCCCCCTCCATACAAGCAGTGCCGATGCATTGGTCTCCCAGCAGTTCAGTTCCTGAGCCCTAGGTGACTCTGCCACCGACTGCTCCACCAGCCCCACAGTCTGTACCGATGGAGGCTCTCGACGAGCAGATTTGGGCCTTGATTCCAGAGCTTCTGGAAGGACTGCTGTGTCACACTGCATCAGCGTCAGAGGTGCTTGTGCCTACCTTGCCGTCTGCTGCAGCTATGTCTGGCCCTCCACCCGCGGTGAGGTCTCCAACCTCAGCGCAGCTTGCGACTCCAGTATCAGCTGCCACCCAGGTCGACTCTTTGGAGGAAGCTACGCTACAGTGCGTGCAGGATTCAGCTCCTCATCGCCATCAAGACCAGGGTCTTCAGCATCGAGGCAGGTTTGGTCTCGGAAGTCCCTGAGGGAAGTGCTGTCTGACACCGAGGAAGAATGCTCGTGGGAGTCAGAGGAAGATCCCAGGTACTTTTTCTCAGATGAGTCCTTTGGGATTCCCTCTGAACTTCCCCTCCACCTGAAAGGAGACTGTCTCCTCCTTCTCATCTTTTGTGCGGGAAATGGTTCAAGCCATTCCATTCTCCGTAGGCGTGGAGGATGAGCCCAGGACTGAGATGCTCGAGGTCCTGGACTACACCTCTCCACCTAGAGAGGCAGTGACAGCTCCTTTGCATAAGTTACTCAGAGAAGTCCTTATGCAAAACTGGGCGCCCCCTCTGTCTGTCTGTCCTCATTGTCCTGAAGAAGACAGATTCCCAATATTGGATCCATGGGGAGACTGGGTTGATGAGGTCTCAGTTACTCCACAACTCCATGGTGGTGAACTCTGCCCTCAAAAGAGCCAAGAGTACTAGAGACAATGCTTCAGCACCCCCAGGCCAGTGAAGCTAGGACCTTGGACTCTTTTGGGAGGAAAATGTGTCAGGCCACCATGCTCACTGCCCATATACAATCATACCAGCTCATCACGAGCATCCACTTGCAGGACACGGTGTGGTAGCTGTCTACTTTGGTTGATGCCCTCCCTCTGGAGCAGGCCGAACCCTTTTGCCAGCTGGTCAAACAGCAGAAGGTGTGTCATAAATTTTTGGCCAGAGGCGCATACAACACTTTTGATGTAGCATCCAGGAATAACAATGCGCAGACTCTCATGGCTGCGTGTTTCTGACCTGAACCATTCGGTCCAGCAGAGGATAGTGGATGTTTTTTTTTGTTACATTTGTACCCCGCGCTTTCCCACTCATGGCAGGCTCAATGCAGCTTACATGGGGCAATGGAGGGTTAAGTGACTTGCCCAGAGTCACAAGGAGCTGCCTGTGCCTGAAGTGGGAATCAAATTCAGTTCCTCAGTTCCCCAGGACCAAAGTCCACCACCCTAACCACTAGGCCACTCCTCCACTCTTGCTGGGGGGAATAATCTTTTCAGAAAGAAGGTGGAAGATCTGGTTGACCAGATCAAGAGGCACACCGATACTTTGGCTTCTCTCTCCCGCCTAGCGCCTTCTGCTACCATCTCCTCTACTAGGAGGTTTTTTGGTGGGCCTCAGATTGCTCCCTAGTACTATCCTAGGCATAGGTACACTCCCACTGCTCGCCAGCTTCTCAGGCTCAGCCCCAGCATGCTTGTTCACGTCAACAGCATGCACCCAAGGCCCCTGCTGCCCCCCCCCCCTCGCAAAAGCAAAGGATGGGCTTTTGACTGGCTCTAGGCGAGCATAGCCACAGTACAAGTATCCATGCCAGATGACTTGCCGGTTGGGGAGAGGTTAATATTTTTTCACCAAAGGTAACCTGATAACCTCTGATTGGTGGGTTCTTCAAATAGTCTGGTTAGGATACACCCTCAGTCTGGAATCCAAACCTCCAAATTGCCCACCGAGAGCTCATTCCTTCAGTTCTCTGCCCAGGCAGGTACTT
Source organism: Microcaecilia unicolor (assembly GCF_901765095.1). Taxonomy (NCBI): domain Eukaryota; kingdom Metazoa; phylum Chordata; class Amphibia; order Gymnophiona; family Siphonopidae; genus Microcaecilia; species Microcaecilia unicolor. The sequence goes on along the minus strand of NC_044042.1, from coordinate 88,802,829 downwards.
GCAGAGGAACTCTCCTCCCTTCTACAAGCCCATGCAGTCGAACCCATTCCACCAGGGGAAGAAGAGCTAGGATTCTATTCCAGATACTTCCTTGTGCAGAAGAAAACAGGGGGGAGGGGTGTGTCCCATCATAGACCTAAGGGCCCCGAACAAATTCCTAGTTCGAGAAAAGTTCAGGATGGTTTCACTTGGCACCCTTCTTCCCATGATTCAGGAAAATGATTGGACTTGAAGGATGCTTATACGCACATCCCAATACTTCCATCTCACAGGAAGTATCATCGTTTTTGACTGGGAATGCAGCACTTCCAGTACCGCGTGCTGCCCTTTGGCCTAGTGTCAGCTCCCAGAGTATTCACAAAATGCCTAGCGGTAGTTGCAGCTGGGAGTGCATGTGTTCCCTTATCTCGACGATTGGCTGGTGAAGAGCACCTCAGAGAACGGTGCTCAGGAGTCCATACGGAAGACTATTCAGGTGCTGGAACTACTAGATTTTGTAATAAATTATCCCATCTCACTCCAGTGGCATGGGCAGACAACCTTCTGTCCCTAGTTCCAAGGTTTGAACATCACAGCAAGTCACAGCTCGGCAGATGTTGAGACTCTTGGGGCACATGGCCTCCACAGTTCATGTTATGCCCATGGCACGTCTGTACATGACATCCGCTCAGTGGACCATAGCTTCTCAGTGGTATCAGGCCACAGGGAATCTAGAAGATGTCCTCCTTCTATCCACCGATTTTCTACATTCTCTTCACTGGTGGGTGGATGATTCGATCCAATTTGACCTTGGGACGTCCATTCCCAATACCTCAGCCACAAAAAGTGCTGACGACGAATGCATCTCTCCTGGGATGGGGAGCTCATGTATATGGGCTTCACACGCAGGGGGTCTGGTCCCACCAGGAAACATCTTTAGATCAACCTTCTGGAGCTCCGAGTGATCTGGAACACTCTCAAGGCTTTCAGAGATCGGCTGTCCAGTCAAATTATCTTACATAAGTATTGCCACACTGGGACAGATCAAAGGTCCATCAAGCCTAGCATCCTGTTTCCAACAGTGGCCAATCCAGGTCACAAATACCTGGCAAGATCCCAAAAAAGCTCAATACATTTTATGCTACTTATCCCAGAAATAAGCAGTGGATTTTCCCCAAGTCAATTTAATAATGGTCTATGGACTTTTCCTTTAGGAAGCCGTCCAGACCCTTTTTAAACTCCGCTAAGCTAACTGCCTTTACCACATTCTCTGGCAATGAATTCCAGAGTTTAATTACACGTTGAGTGAAGAAATATTTTCTCCGATTTGTTTTAAATTTACAACTTTGTAGCTTCATCGCATGCCCCCTAGTCCTAGTATTTTTGGAAAGAGTAAACAAATGATTCACATCTACCCATTCCACTCCACTCATTTATTTTATAGACCTCTATCATATCTCCCCTCAGCCATCTCTTCTCCAAGCTGAAGAGCTCTAGATGCTTCAGCCTTTCGTCCTAGGGAAGTCGTCCCTTCCCCTGTATTATTTTCGTCACCCTTCTCTGTACCTTTTCTAATTCCACTGTATCTTTTTTGAGATGCAGTGACCAGTACTGAACACAATATTCAAGGTGCTGTCGCACCACAGAACAATACAAAGGCATTATAACATTCTCATTTTTGCTTTCCATTCCTTTCCTAATAATACCTAACATTCTCTGTGCTATCTTAGCCACTGCTGCACACTGAGCAGAGGGTTTCAAAGTATCGTCAACGATGACACTTAGATCCTTTTCCTGGTCGGTGACTCCTAACGTGGAGCCTTGCATCATGTAGCTATACTTTATACAATAAGGTGTAGGGCAGATCCACATATAATTCCTAATTACCACTAATTAAGTGCTTGTTAACTCCAGTAACTGATTTTTGGTGGATAACTTACTAATTAATTTAAGAAATCTGTAATCTGTGCCCAAATTTGGATGACCTACACAGAATCCAGGATAAATGGGTACAGGCTGATAATATCACAGACCAGCAATGCATCAGAGCTCCGGAACACTTGTTGCTAGGAAACTGGACATAACCTACATTTACCTTCAGTCTTGCTGCTTAGAGATGGCTAAGGGAACCTTCTAGATTAAAGGTTCCCAAACTGAGAGACAGGACCTTAAATGGGGTCAGAAAATTTGTGCTTGTGACCTGGTGTATCATTATTTGCTTTGGCTGGGATCCTGGAGTCATAGCCACAAAGAGATTTAAAGAGAAGCAGAACTCAACGGTCCCTGGCAGTCCTGGAGATTGGAAATAAACAGCTGCCTTCACGGTACGTGTTCTGGGGAATGGCGTATGGTTACATATGATGGGAAGTGGACCAATGACTCCAGGAGAACGGGAGATAAAATTTCAAAGTACCACTTTATTCAATGACTTTGAAATTTTATCTCCTGTTCTCCTGGAGTCATTGGTCCACTTCCCACTCTCTCTGTACTGTTATATTTACGTGGGAGTTAGTGTTCATCCACTTAGGTGGATTACTCTCTCTCTGGTTAGATATGATACCACAGTGCAGCTCACAGCAGTCATATCAAATCTGCTGAGCAAAAATGTACCAAAAGTGTGGTTACAAATAACGGAGATTAAGGCTCTAAAAGTTTGGAGGGCCAACTTCCATTTTTGAAGGTTTTGTGTACTGTACGGTCATTAGAAAGGGACTATGCCACTTTTGTTTTTGCAACTTTGATGTTTTTCATGTTCTACAGCCTAAAATCTGCAGGTACCTAAAGTGGGGTATGTGATTTCTGGGGTTAATTACTTTTTAAAATGTTAAATGTTTCTCATTTTTTAAAGACGTAATTAGTCCATACCTGAGGCTGAAATTTGGCGGGATTAATGCAGTTGATATCCCTCTATCTTGTGGTATAAATATGACACATGCATACCCCCGTTTTGGTACCTTTTTTGCTCAGCAGGTCACTTTATTGCAAGTCCTATTTTATGCAATGAGATCTGTTTACTAGCAGCCATAGGTTTATAAAATTCAGCTAAATCTAGCCAGTAAAAATTTGATAGGCTACATTCAGAAATCTTAGCCAGTTATCACTGAAAATCAGCACCAAGAGAGCAGTTCTGTAACTGGCACACACATTTACACGTCCCATGCACATGTAAATATATACAGGTCGATGTTCAAAGCGATTTATTTATTTATTTGTTGGGATTTATTAACTGCCTTTATGAAGAGATTCATCCAAGGCGGCAGTTTAACATAAAACTTACAGTTGAGCTACTACTGAAAAAGGTGTGAGCAAATACAAAATACAGATTTCATTAACTGCATAACAATAGTAAAATGACCAAGTATAAACATAAATACAACCAATGAGGCAAATTTAGGGGCCCTTGTACCAAACAATGGTAAAAAGTAGCCTTAGCGTGCCCTTACGCAGGTCTTTCCTACTGGTCAGAAACGGCTCCTGACCAGTTAAATGGCTTGTTCAGAGCCTACCACCTATTCATATTCAGCAGTACTTAACCAGTTAGTGTCGCTGAAAATGGTTAATGCCCGACTCAAAACTGATTATTGTAGGGCCATTCTGGCAATATTCAGCACTTAACTGGCCAAGGTAACCACATAAATTGGACTATGTAAAAGTCAATCCTGTCTTTATGCAGAAGTTAAATGCTGGTTAAATGCAGAATATCGTACATGCCGGCAGCCAATTCTGCCATAAACCTAGAAATTCAGTGCCAAGCCCAGACATAGCCCGGCATTTAATTTCTGGACATAACTGGTTGAATATAGACCCCAATGACTAATATTCCACCAGTGTCGTTATGCTCATATTAGCCCTCTCCTCAAGTCACTTCACTGGCTTCCTATCCATTTCCACATACAGTTCAAACTCCTCTTATTGACCTATAATTGCATTCACTCTGCAGCTCCTCAGTACCTCTCCATTCTCATCTCTCCTTACATTCCTCCCCGGGAACTCCGTTCTCCTCCACTGCTAACTCCAGACTCCGTTCCTTTTATCTTGCTGCACCTTATGCCTGGAATAGACTTCCTGAGCCGGTTCGTCACGCTCCATCTCTGGCCGTCTTCAAATCTAAGCTAAAAGCCCACCTTTTTGATGCTGCTTTTAACTCCTAACTCTTGTTCACTTGTTCAGAACCCTTATTTTATCATCCTGACTTTAATATTCCCTTATCTCGTTTGTCCTGTTTGTCCTAATTAGATTGTAAGCTCTGTCGAGCAGGGACT